>NC_133541.1:8604411-9229411 GCF_048773025.1 Camelus bactrianus
GGATTTCAGTACTTGATAACACTCTCCATCTATTTCCTGGAACTTAGCATGATGGGAGAGGCAGTCTCTCATGGGCCCTAAGCATCATTTTCCATTCTTGCTGGGGGTACCAAGAATGGCAAGCCCCGGCCACCCTTCACCGGGGCCATTTCTCAAGACTGTGTCTCCAGCCAGCAGCTTTGAGAAGCAGTGCAATGTCTTCCTCTAGGAAAAAGAGCAGGCCTGCTTGCTACCAGCTATAAAGCAGGATGTTCCCCAAGTTCGGTGTTCTTCGGCTGTGATGCAAACCCATTGTGCATGCAGCGCTCCTCTGAGCCGTATCACACTGCCCCAGTGGTACCTGAGAAGAAAGGAGTGAAGCAAATAAGTGGACGCCCATGCTGCTTGCTGAGCCAAGAGCAATAAAGTCCTTTCTCTGCCCCAGGAGCCTCATGTCTTTTACCAGCATCCGTAAAACAGTAACCGATTAACGTATTATCTTACAAGTAAAGTCAAATTCCAGCCCAGACAGTCACGCACAGAAATTTTTTATTGAGGTATAAGTTGATTTATAATATTACTGTATTTTCAGGTGTGTAACCTAGTGATTCTATTTTTTTATAGATCATACTCCATTGAAAGTTACTATAAAATAATGACTATATTCCTTGTGCTATAAAATATATCCTTGTAGCTTATTTATTTTATACATAGTACTTTGTGCCTCTTAATTCCAGGGCTTCTGCTGCACAGTCATCTTGTTTGCTGGTAATCACGATCCGCCCACAGTCTTGGTCCTAACTGGTTGGATTCAGAACTTTCCTGGGAGGACAGAAGTCTTGAGATGTGGAGCAGAACTGGGTTTGCTGTGATGAGGAGGTGAAAGTTCCTTTCCCTTAGAAATGTCATAACAAATAACATATCCCATTAAATATTCTATATTAAGATAGCCAGGATATACATTCTTCTGTCTTGATCCTTCCCCTCTCTCTCTCCACACTGGTAACCACTAGTTTGTTCTCTATGTCTGTGAATCTGTTTCTGTTGTGTTATGTATGTTCATTTGTTTTATTTTTTGGATTCCACATAAAAGTGAGTCCTAATTATCTATTGTTTCATATGTTCCTTCACAGGAGCCTAACAGGGAGAAGGGATAATTGTCAGGGAAAGATCTGAACATTTCTAGGAGTAAAACCTCTCCTCTAAAAATATCCAGGTTCTGCTAAATTTCTTCCCACTATTCATATGCCCTCCTGAGACAACAATAATAAATAAATAAATATTACAGGGTGCAAACTAAACACTAAATACTGAACACTGGGCGGACAATTTTAGATATAGTACCTCAATTCACCCTCACATTACTTCTTTCCTAAGAAGTGGGTACTATTATCCCAAGAAATATGAGTCAGAGAAGTTAAATAACTTGCCTGATGTCAAGCAGATGGCAAGTGACAGGGTGAGGATCTGAACAGGAGCAGAACCACCCCAGAGTTGGCTCTCAATGCTCCTACCTGGTCAGTGCTCATTAGTAGAGGTCTAATTTATTATTCTTAATTTCTAAGAAACCAGAGATCAGTGCCTTTTTAAAGTACAATAAAAATAAATTGTTAAAAATAAATACAATAATATAAAATGAGTCCAAATTTTTTAGATTCAGCTAACAAAACTCCTCTGTGAAGTTAATGTCTGTAAATGCTTATTCCCAGTTTCTGTACTAACCTCGCTATTGACCAGCGACAAACACTTTGCAGATCAGCACCGATCTGACTGGCACCATGGGAAACTTCTCCATTGGCTATGAATTCTGTACTCTGCATTTCCTCAGGGTCTTTGCAGTGGGTTCATTTTTCTACAAAAAAAGAATCTAGTCCAAGTCTTTTCTAAGCCAGCCAGTTCTTGAGGACAGAGCCCAGATGAAATGGAGGCTGAGAAGGAAATGTCTCTTGCCAGGTGAATGTTGCCAGAGTTGAGGTCATATCTCATCAAATGTTGTCAGTGGCATCGATCAACTTCAAATGTTTTCTTCCTTATTGGACCTGAAAAGGCCCTCTGAAATCTGGGCCTAACCAACTTTTCCAAATCTATTTCCTGCTACACCCTGTAATGGACTGAATGTCTGTGCCTTCCTCCCCACCCCCCCCCCAAAGAATTCATATGTTGAAGCCTTAATCCCCAATATGATAGTGTTTGGAGGTGGGGTCTTTGGCCGGTAATTAGGTTGAAATGAGATCATAAAATGGGACTAATCCCTTATAATGTCCTTATAAGAAGAGGAAGAGAGACCTCTCTCTGAGTGTCCATGCACGCACACCGAGGAAAGGTCACGTGAGCACAAAGCAAGAAGGCGGCCATCCACAGGCCAGGAAGAGGGCCCTCAACAGGAACTGAATCTGCTGGCACCTTGATCTTGGACTTCCCAGTTTCCAGAACTGTGAGAAATAAATTTCTGCTGTTCAAACTCCCCAGTCTATGGTATTTTGTTATAGCAGCCCCAGCTGATGAAGACCCGCCCCTCAGAATCCCAGGCTCTGCTGGGCATTTTGCCGTTCCCCGCACCCAAATCGGACTTTATTATCAGCTCCACCGACTTGTGTCTGTGTCTTAGATTATTTTTCATTATTAAGCTCATATACAGACCTACATCAATTTTTAAAAACTGAAGTATGTGAAGATGCTTGGAAATGTGTAAGTGAAGTCATAACAATTGAAAAAATGGAGCATGTAAATATTATATTCTCCATGAATGTCACCACATTAAAGTATATGATAAAAATAAATAAAAGTCAAAATAAACTGTCATTAGATATTTATAGTAAAAGACTTTTTACATTTTACATGAAATCATGTTTTCCCCCCACTGTTAAATGTATAATAAAATATTTAGAATTCACAATAATAAATGTTATTCATTGCAGTGGCTAGTATCAAAAGTTACCTAGGGCTGAATTAACCCCAGAGCCCATGCTTGTCACCAGCAGTTACACATTACATCAGTTTTCTTCCTGGAGGCCCAATGTTCCCCCAAAATAAGTCCACTGACCTCACTTCTTTTTTCTGTTGCTACCCAGTCTGCCTCTCAGAATAGAAAGTCCTAAACCAAATCCAGTAGAAAGATGTGGTCTTTCCCCATGATTGCTGGTTCTGCACAAACATGGGGGTTTTTTTCTCCCTTTTTTTGACTCTTTACTACTGTTTCTTACAGGGAACAAATGGTGTGAATTTAGAAAAGTTTTTTAAAATTCAAAATATTCTCTTAGTGGTTATTTCTGGCCCGTATTCTGGTGCAAGAAAGCTGGCTCGCACCAGCTCCGGAGAGTCACTTCCATGTGTTTCTTCTCAACTTCACATCCAGTAACTCCAGGTTGATAGTTTGAAGTCAGTTGCCCTGGGAGTATTTACATCGTGGATGTGCACAACTGCCACATAAGGACTCCGCGCCCCTCACCCCAGGGAGCCCACTGGTGGTCATTTACCAGCTGGTCAGCATCTGCACTGAAATATAAGTGGGGCTGGGTCAGCTGACTTGAATCAGTCAGCAAGCTAAATTCTTCCTCCGTTGTTTGCTAAGAAATAACCACCTTCGATGAATCCCATCCATTTCTTTTCCTCAACACTCCATGGCATTGAATTTGTACCCCTCACAGAGCCTTGATCCCCTAGTGCCTTGTACTGGGTATAATTGGTACAGTATTTGTCTGGCCTTTTCATATGTGCTCTCAGATAAAAAGCTCAGCTCATTCTGCTTTATCGCCCCCACAGAACCTCGGCTTGTGCTTTGCACGTGGTGAACATTTAATAATATTGGTTGAATAAATTAGTTGCAAGTGAAATTAGTTTCTGTGTAAGCTCCTAATTGGAGGCAGAAGAAATGTTGGTGCTCTCCAGGGATAAGACAGTCCTTCAGAGTGTGTTAGTTGTCAAATTTGAAAAAGATGCAAGTCACCAAGTCTGGTGCATTAATGCACCAAGTCTGGTGCATTAATTCAAATGAAGTTGAGACCTAAGTACTTCAGAAATGTGACAGACAGGAGGTAGACATCGTATCATCGTTGAGAGAGCAAAGGAAGGAAGACACATAGAAGCTGAAGCCAAAGTAAAATGAGCCTGTTTGCAAATGCAGCCTAAACTGAGGACCAAAGTAAGTGATGCAATGAGAGGATACTTGGAAAGTGTCCTCCCAGTGCTTTGGGTCATTACTGTTATTCTTTTTAATTTGGTCTACTGAGGGACTTAATGATTATAGATAGCATCGTCAAGAATTTCCTGGAAACTAAAGAGGCACATTCTGGGGAAACAATCCAAAACAAGTATCAAAATAAAACCCAACCAAACAAAAACAGGAGAGGCAATGTCAAATGCTAAACAAAATCTAAAAGCAGAAATGAAAAATATTATTCATATATTAGCATGAGCTTGAGGATAATGTTTCACTCTGGGACCAATTACTGCAAGGAAGGAGCTAGAAAATGGAGGCAATAAACTATTTTTTAAAAGAGCAAGAGAAAAAGAGGAGAGACATAAATATAATTAGATGAGATTTATACGAACCAAGAAGATTTCCCATGAAGGGCTAGAGAACAAAGAAGGTCTTTGAGTGCAGAAAATGGGAACTTCAAGGAGAAAATACCAGTATGTGATAGTTCATGAAGTCCTGAAATGCTGAGCACTTACTGACTGATACCTGTACACTGCTTCCCTTAGCAGCAGTCATATCTTATCCGTCCTGGACTCCTCAGAGTCTGGGATAATGCCCTACACACACGTGTCAGACAAACCTCACGTCCCCAGTGCCTCCCCAACACTCCAGCTCTACGGTTCTGCCCCTCCCCTCTCTGGGAACACAGTACAATGGACAGAAAAGAGGTCATTTGAAGTAGCTTTCCCACATCTGCCCAACATTGCACGTCTATCTCCTCATTAAAAAATGTTCAAAGCTCACCTTCTCTGAATATATTTATTTAGTATTCTGAGAAAATACATTGAGGTGAACATGTTTGCTCATGTCTAAACCATCCCCGTGCATGCGTGCGCGTGCACACACACACACATACACACAGACAAAAATGAACACTGCTTGTAGAGCCCAAAATTGCTCAAGGACTTAGAAGCTCATAATACCAATATTTCAACATGTGCCAAATAAAGTTAACCAATTGAAAACAAAATTGGGTCCACATTTTCCAGCCTGATTGGTCATTTTTATAATTCCATACAGATTCTCTCCCTCCTTACTTCTTTCTAAATCTCATTTTCCCTCCGTTGTGAGCATGGGCAGCCTCAAAGTTCCTGTCTCAGGCCATCTGCTCTTTGCTGCTCAATGTCTCAGAAACCTCCTTCACCCCGTGATCTAACTACACAGTGTGAAAATAATTCCCAAAGCTACTGCCCAGCTCTGACAACTCGCTCTCTCTCCCAAGTTCTATGTATGCAAGTACCTACAGGAAAACTCCACAGAAAGCATAAAAATCTCTTAGGCTGAAATCCAATTTGATCTTCTCTCAAGAGAAACTTCTCAAATTGTCCGTAATTACCAAGAGACTTGTCATATTCATAGACTTCAGATTTCAACCACCTGGAACATCTTCTTTGCTCCACATCTAATTTATGTAAAATATTACACGTGGTAGGTAGATCTATTTTAGCTCTCCTTTTTTAACAGAAGTCCTCTGCACTGTCCTATTTCTGTTTCCATAAAACTATGTCCTCAACATCTAATGTCTAAGTTCCTGAAAAAACATACAAATGGGTCTCCTTGTTTGGGGCGCTCCCAGTTCCAGATCATCTGTCTTAAGTCAGTTTCACTAGAAGCAGAACCTAGGATAAGATTTCTTGTTCCCTGTGATCGACTGAAGGGGTGCTCTCAGGAGAAGGGGAGTGGGGACAGCTGGATAGGACAAGGGCAGAATGACAACAAAAGATGTGCTCTCGGCCAGAGATCCGCTTGAGCTGATGTCACAGGGAAGCTTTGAAGAATCCGTGACAAGGCAGAGTTGACTCTGTCTTGAAACACCACTCTGGCTGTGTGTTGCAACACTACCACACAACAGCTTACGTGAACGGGTCAGACCCCGGAGGGCAATCATGTTTCTACACCCTGTACACACACTAACCCATTTATTTCTCACAACCACCCTGTGAAATGGATGCTGTTTTCAAGTTCATTTTACAAATGAGGAAGTGGAGGCAAGAAAAGTGATGTAACTTGCCCAAAGCCACGCTGCTGGGACATACTCTGGACACCCAGGCCATAGGTCGTGCTGTCTCCTGACTTTTCAGGCATTTGGCTGCTTCCGTGTCCCCCCTCCTCTGGATTCCCAGATCTCCAGGGGCATTCCTGGAGCTTGGCCGTTATTTCATTGAATTGGGTTACAAAAGTCTCTTGATATAGCTCCCCACTTAGGTGGAGAAGCCAGATAAGGCGTGATCCTCATGAGCCTGTAGCAAGGGGTTCAGGAAGTGTCGGCTAAGTGACAACTGATGAAGCCCTGACTTGGGTCAGCACTGTCGCTGTGGTCTCTTAACCATGCCCCACCTCCCCCCAGTCCCTCCCTGCACCCACAGGCACAATACCGCTGTCTTGATCAGCTCTTTAAGGCCAAACTCTTAAGCTGCTGTCTTGGTCTCCCGTGATCTGTTCTCAGAACATCTTTCCTGCCTCCTCTTTCATGCCCCACTGCATCCACTCCACACTCCGATCCAGCGCTACACTCCCTCTCTCCTGCCCGAACGTACAAGTCCCTCCCCCTCGAGGGGTCCATCCCATTCTAACCACGGGCGCAAGTCCTCCCTGCTCCGACAGCCCAGTCCATGCACCACTCCCCTAGCCCCGCCACTGAGCATCCTCTCCCCTCCTCGGGGCTCTGATGGCACATCTCTATGACTCGGGTGCATATGACTCTACGCATACAGCGTTCCTCTCACGTCAACCAACCCTCTACATGTGTGTCTGTCTCTGGAAGCTGGATCCATGTCAGATTTATCGATATCACCCAGAAGCACCTAGCACAATGGCAGGCGGATAGTAGGCATTCGATGACTATCTCCACGATGAATAAGTGATGTTAGAGCCGGCTTGCATCTGTGAGGTATTCACCGTTAGCCTGTTCAAAAGGGAGCAGGGTGACAGCGTGCAGTGGGGTGATGGTGTGCAGCGGGATCAATCAGAGGGCACGTCCCCGCCAGCTTCCCATCGGCAGATGTTGCCCATTGAAGTGCCTGTTCCAGCGCTGTTGCCAAACAGAAGGTTCTCTTGGCAGGAGCGTTGGCACACACTGCATTCTGCAGGCTGTGCCCCTGAGCCAGCTCCTCCATTGGCAAACAAGCCTTCTCGGAACTGGCTTGTGCCACCCTCCACAAGCCTCCTGCCACCCAAACAGATGGGCACAAATGTAAGTGTGCCGGGCAGCAAGTGTGCACATCAGCTCGGAGCTCCCAATAAAAGATTTGTCTCTTGTTCATGGTGTCACCTGTCCAAACAGCAAAAGCACCTGCTGTGTCATGTGAGGTGTTGCAAAGGAATTACCCTCATGTTCTAATTTGGGAATCCATTAATTAAAGCATCCCGGACCTGGAGGTGGGAGTGAGGGTGAGAAAGAGATGAAAGAAAACACTGTCTCCCTTAAAGCTTTGGCTGGTGGCGTCCGTGGAGCCGGAGAGAGATGCTTTCTCTTTCCAGGTGGAGTTCAGATTTAAGACTTAACTGTAGGCAGCAGCTAAATCCACGAGTGGGACTTCTAGGGTTGCCGGCGAGGCAACGGGATGACAGACACTCCTCTCAGGGCCTCGTATGCCTCCACAGACAGGGGTGAATAAAAGTTTAAACTCTCCCTATCTAAGCCAAAATCTATAAACCGGGTTCCAGCAGCGTAAGTACAGAGAGAAGAATAATGCACTCACCATCCCACCTTATTGACAAGCTCATTGCAGTTATGTCCCCACCCGGGCTGAAAACCTTTATTGACTCAGGGGTTATCTTCATCATCTGATGGCTTGAGACGTCTGGACAACACAGTCAGCTACAGGAGCTGCCCCGTGGCCTTTGCATACATTACAATTTAAAAAGCCTGCAATTGGCAAAGAAATAATACCACCTACAAATCTAAACTACTTTCGTCCTGGTCTTTTTTGAGATGCTAAAGACAGATAGGAACTGCCTCGATCTTGGGCAGCAGATCTCACGAGTAATTTCTTCTGCTGGGCTTTGTGTTTTTGCTCTTACTTTCCAAACTCTAATATGCCCATGACTCATTCGGAATACGAGAAGTGCAGCTTGAACTTCCCAGTCGGTCATGTGCAGAATGTGCCAAACAGCTACAGGACCACAGGGGAGCCACTCAGTGGGAAGCAGACCGTCTGGCAAAACCGTCCAGTGGACAGCAGGTGACTCAGTTGCTGGGCCAATTTGCCGGTCCAGTGCTGGAAGATGCTCAGGCTCAGAAGTGGGTTATAAATGTTCATTCAGGGCTGTAACATTTGGAAATGGAAAACCTTAAAGATCCCAAGCTTTGCTGGTCACACTGGGGGTGTCAGGTGCTTCTCTGTAGATAAAATCCATCCAGTCTGTTTATTGTCTGCCTTTTAAGTCACTCCTTGTTTCCAGACAGCTCCAGACAGAGACTTGACGAGGGATTAAGTATCCATCGCGAATGTGGCTCAGACATTGAAAAAGAACAAGAGAGAAAGAAGTTTAAATATCTCGCTGTGACAGCCTGGAATGTTGTGTTTATTAACCCATGGCTGCTAATGTATAGCCCCACTGTGCATCACCACTGCGCTTGAAATATTTTTCTACAAGGAAAAAGTGAGTTTACTTTTAATAATGAGTCAAGCCCTCACCTCTGGAACACTTCATCAAACGTTTTGAAGACAGCCTCTAATTTTATTTACGAATATACATGCATTCCTAGAGCTTCAAAAGTGTTCAGAAACCACTGGTTTTTCAGTCAGAATTAGTCCAAGAGTTTGACTTTAGCATTTTTGGGTGACTTAATTGTAGATCATAAGTACGTCCAAACTCGTCTTGGCTGTCCAGATTTTTTTTTTTTTTTTCATTCTCTACTCTCTCTGGCAAGAAGTCACTACAATGTTCATTTGTCTGGTAGCAGGATGAACGGCCAACTCCTGGCATGTACAAGTTGAGGAAGCTGTAATTTGCTCCCTGTTTCCCTTGAAGGTCACTAAATTTAACACTGTGATTGAAACCCAGCACCTTCTATAAATCTCCAAAGAACTGTGGTTCCTAAGGAGCCAGATAATTTGGAGGTGGGCTATGTTGACCTGTGCACACGTGTTAAACAATTATAAATTGTTTCCTTTCATCTGTCTCAGAAGTGATCTATAGCAAGACTCCAAAATATAAATCCGCTCTGAAACGAGACAGCTAGGAAACAGCCCATGAGGACTGGTGGTTTCATCCACAAGGCTGACACCCCTGTATGGCTTCAGATGGTGACAAATGACACTGATTTTCAGCCTTGGTTTGACTTGAACTGGTCGCTTCTATCTCTAGCTTCCCTCCTGCAGAAAAAAAAAGTCTCATTTATCCCCTTGGCTTCATTCCCAGTCAGTGAGTGAGGGCGACACTTCTCCCAGGTAACCATCTCAGAGTTTTCTAGCTGAACTAGTTGGTGTAGAAATGTTTTGACACTGGAAAATACACGATAAAAATCATTCTTTCACTTTGCGCCTGGGAGGGAGGGTAGGACATGTAGGACAGAGTGGTTCTGCCTTTGCCTCTCTCACTCCATGTCATCTTTGATATCCCAGGATGGAAAGTTGGTTTTCTCCCTGGATACACATGAAGCCATGGAGGTCTCTGGGTCCTCTAACTGGGCATAACTAGGGACGTCTCTGCAGGAAGGTACCTTTGTTGGGGTAACAGTGACTCCTGGCCAAATGGGAACAGGCATGTAAAAGTACTTGAGGCAGAAGAATTGAGGCCAAGTGACAAATGACAGAGGAAAAAGCATGTTTGAGTGACAAGGTATAAGGTACTGACCAATACTGAACCCCAAACCCAGCTCCTTATAATTTCTATTGGTCTAAACTGAAAGCCTTCTCCCTATGTTTAATCGTCTCATTTCCATCCGACTCACACAGTTTCCTGTATTAGTTCCCTAGGGCTGTAATGAAGTATCACAGACCAGGGGCCTTAAACAACAGAACGTTATTGTCTCACAGTCCGGAGTCAGAGCCCAAGACCAAGGTGTCAGCAGTGGGAGCTCCTTCTGAGGCACTCGGGAAGAATCTGACCACGCCTCTGACCTGGCTTTTGGAGGTCTGCTGGCTGGAATCTCTGGTGTTCTTTAGCCAGAGAAACATCACCCTGATCTCTGTCTTCATGTTCATGTGTATGTCTTTGCGTATAAATTTTCCCCTTTGATATGGATACCAGTCACATTGGCTCAGTTACCCACCCTGCTTCAGTATAATCTCATCTTAACTAACTACTATGCAACAACCCTATTTCCAAATGAGGTCTCTTTCTGAGATACTGGGAGTTAGGGCTTCAACATATAAACTTGAGGAGGGCACTATTCAACTCCTAGCACCCTCTACACAATATTTCTGTAACAATCTGTATCCTCCTCCTCAGGCAGAGGGACCACAGCCTCACCAAACAGAGTTAGAATAAGGGACAGAGGCTGTTTGAGGCAATATAAGACCACAGAATCCCTGACATGTTCAAACTGCAGCAACAAAAAGAAAATCAGAAACCAGTTCACTAAAGAAGAAAGTCTGATGGACTGCCAAACTCAAAGGACCAGAAGGAAGTATCAAAGTTTAAGCTAAGAGCAGAGGAAGCTGTAAAATTGGATTCAATATAAATATACAAAAAAAGCACGGAAAGGTAAATAAATGAGGTTCAATGATCAAAACTAAAGTTTGATAAGTCTTTTCTCACTCCAAAGAGCTATTCACGTTTTGTGGAAAAGCAGCCAGCCCAACTCAAACACAGGAGATAGTTCTGTATAAAAGGAGCTGAGTGGTTTTTTCCCAAATCCTCAGACACTGTCTCTTTATAATGAGTCTGGCTCATGAGTCTGGAGAGAAGAGTCAGTACATCCCATTCAAAGGATCTTTTAGGTGTTAGGGCCCAATTCTTCCCCAGAAGCCTGGTTAAGAAGTACTGAAAGACAATAAAAGTCCTACATTCTGATAAGTATCAAGGCAAATTTTCCTTTTTGAAAAAAAAAAAAACTATTTCCTAGTTTTCTGTGTGCTTTTTTTAATTGAGTTACAGTCAGTTTACAATGTTGTGTCAACTTCTGGTGTATAAACAAGTTTATACTGTGTGCTTGTTTTTATAGAAAGGACTGGATTTGTATTTTATTTTTAACAAAAAAGGTAATAACTTTCATTTCCAACAGTAGCTTATGAGAAACAAGCCTTGAGATGAAAGCAACTAAAAATGCTGGATAAAAATATTAAGAATAATTCCCTGAGAGAATTTAAACACTGTCAGGATAATAAAAAATATAATAATAACCTAAACAAAATCTAAGAAAAACCGAAACCCAGAGAGCCAAGCACGGGACACTAAATCTACTTTGACCTGAAGGCAATTGCCCATCCTGAGAAGCTCCCACTTTGGTTTCACAGCACAAGAGACAGAGGTCAATGTCCAGGCTCTGTCCCAAGTGAGGAATCTATTAGGGGACCGTCCTCACATTAAGCTGGAGGCAAAAAAGTTAACAGTGAGCCATAATTAAATTCTTCTTACACATTTATGCGGGAAACTGTCCAGACCTTGTTTGCAGCAGGTAGGAAAAAAAGAAAAAATGTCCCTACGAAATTATAGCCATGGGCTAACCTTTACAGCACTGCCTGGGAGATCCAGGTATCCTCAAGCCACAAACTTGGTTATGGTGGTCCCAGACCAGAAGACCTCCTGAAACTTGACAGTAGCAGTTGCACATCCTCTCCAGAGAAAATCACCTTTCTCCTGACCCTCAAAAGATCACCATAACAAATTCTGACAGCAATGAACAGCACACCAGCAAACAAGCTCACCACAAAAGAAATCACCGTGAGCAAGTTAAGAAGAAAAGTAGACATCAGAATCATACTCACAAGACTACAGTATTAGAATTGTCAGAAATAGATTATAAAGTAATTAAGATTACTATACACAGGGAATAAGATTTTCTTTTTAAAAAGTGACCTAGCACATTTGAAAGAGAACCAAATAGAACTCCTAGAAATTTAAAAAAAAAAATACAGAAAAGAAAAAAGTTTAAATGCATGAACAAGTTTAACAATACATTAGAAACAGCTGAATGGAGAATTGATGATCTGGAGGGTAGGCCAGATAATGAAACCAAGACTACTGTGAAATATCGTCTTCAACTAAGCTTAAAGGCAATAACTTCCGACCATCAAAATATAATTTAAGAATGAGAGTAAAACACATTTTCAGTAAACATAAGCTGAGACAATTTACCATCAGCAGGACTTTCGCAAAGGAAATCCTGAAATATATAGTTCAAGCAGAAGGGAAGTAACCACGGAAGGAAAATAATAGAATTAAAAAAAAAAACTTTAAAGGGCAACTATAATTAAATATTGGCTGCATACAACAATAAACATGTCTTGAGTGGAGTTAAATAAAATAATAATACAAATAAGTCAGAGGAAATAAAGCTAAAATACTGTTTTGTCCAAGAGAAGAGGTAGGATGTTGATCAAATTTAAAATGTGATCAGTTAAATATGTAGGTTGTGATTTCTAAGATAACTACTAAAAAAGACAGAGACAGAATAGATCACTTCAAAATAAGAAGGTGGAAAAAGTAGACTGATATGAAATAGTCTCACAAAAATGAAAAAAGATAAAAGAAACATAAATAGAAAGAGGCAAATTGAAAGGGCACTAAAGTGATGATACATTTAAACCCTAACATTGAAATCATTGCATTAAATGTAAACAGATTAAATGTTCCAGGTAAGAGCAAAGATCATCCAATAGATTTCTAAAAGACCCGCTGTTATGTTGTGCGTAATGGATACATCCAAAACATAAGGACACAACCAGACTGGATAAAAGGATTCCAATACATGTGCCAGTAACTGCTAACCAAAAGATAAAAGCCATGGCTTTTTTAACATTAGATAAAATAGCCTTTAAGGCAGTAAATATTGCTAGAGATAAAGAGAGTCCTCTTATAAAGGATTTAATTCACCAGAAAGACTTAAACGTTTCAATTCATATATGCCTGTAGTGAGCTGAACGGTTACCTTCAAAAAAATATTTCCCCATCCTAATGCCCAGAACCTGTAAATGCTGCCTTATTTGTAAAACTTCTCCTGAGGTTAATTAAAAATAGACAAAAAACAAGAAAACTCAAATGTCTAATATCAAGAATTTTAAATCCTAAATAATTATTAGCACATTGATTAAATGTACAATTCATTTTTAAAAATAGAACACAAAATATACAAGAATAAATCAATGGGTTTATTCCAGAAATATAAGCTTGATTTAATATTAGAAATTAAATTAATGTACCTCACTTCTAACAGATACAGATTATCTGAATAGATGCTGCCAAACTGACAAAATTTAACATCTATTCATAAAATCATTTATATAAATAAGCATAGAAGAGAATTTCCTAAATATGATAAAAGGAATATAAAAGTCATTTCCTATTTGATATTAAAATGAATGAAAATTCTAATTTTCTGATCAGGAATAGGACAATAATGCTTGTTATCACTACTTCTGCTTAAGTTGTGTTCTAGGTCCTATCCAGCACAGTAATACTGTAAGAGGGGGGAAAATGTATAAAAAAGATTTAAAAGGGAATATCCAAAGATCTCTTTAGTTTCAGGCAACATAGATGAGTCTTTAGAAAATCCAAAATAATCTAAAGATGCTAATCAGAAAGTATGAGTTTAAATTCCACTTACAGTAGCATCAAAACACATGAACTACCTAGGGATAAATGTAACAAGGACATCACAACCTCTACCATAAGCACTACAAACATAGCGGAGATAAATTTTAAAGGAATTAAGTAAATGGAGAGACATGCCATGTTCATAAATTGGAAGGCTCAATATAGTTAATAGGGTCAATATAGTTAAATGCCAATTCTTCTAAATTAATGTGAAGATTCAATGCATTTCCAGGCCAAACTCTGGCAAGTTTTTTTAGTAGTTAATCACAACCTGGTTTTAAAATGTGTATGGAAATGCAAGAACTTGGAATAATCAAAGCAATGTTTGCGCTGAGAACAAAGATGAAGGATTTACTGTGCAAAAGCTTATAAATTTAATTAGGTCTCATTTGTTTATTTTTGCTTTTATTTCTATTGCCTGGATAGACTGCCCTAGGAGAACATTGCTAAGATCTATGTCAGAAAATGTTTTGCCTATGTTTCTTCTAAGAGGTTTATAGTGTCTTTTCTTATGTTTGTCTTTAAGCCATGTTGAGTTTAGTTTTGCCTATGTTGAGAGGGAGTGTTCTAACTCCACTGATTTACATGCGGCTGTCCAGCTTTCCCAACACCAGAAATGTGAAAATGAATATATATATGTATATGTATGACTGAAACATTATGCTGGACACCAGAAATTGACACAACATTGTAAACTGCCTAGACTTCAATTTAAAAAAATAGGAAAGATGAAGGATTTACCCAACCTGGCTTCAGACTTACTATAAAGCAATAAAAATCAATGCAGTTTGGTTCTGACAAAAAGATAGACATGGATCAATGCAACAAATAGCAAGTCCAGAAACAGATCCAGACATACATGGCCACTAAATTTTTGACAAAGTTATCAAGGCAATTCAACGTGGAAGGGAAAGTCTTCAACAGACAGTGCTGGATCAAATGTGTATCCACATGGAAAGTAATAATAATAATAACATCAACCCTTACTTCACATCACTTTTAAAAATTAACTCCAAATAGATCACAGACCAAAGAGTAAAGCCTTAACTGTAAAATTTCTGAAAGAAAACACAGCAGAAAAAATTTGTGACCCTGTAGTAGGCAAAGATTTCTGAAACAGAACTCAAAAATCATAAAATGTAAAAGAAAAAATGATAAATTGGAATTTGGCTAAATTTAAAACTTTTATTCTCGGACAGATGTTATTTAAAAACTTGAAAGACAGACTTAGGTGGAAAGCATTATTGGCAACACATGTATCCAACAAATGACTTGTCTAAGAAACACATGCAGAACCGCCCCAGTCGATACTGAGAAAACCCAATTTTTTTAAATGGGCAAAAGACATGAACACTTCATCAAAGAATATATACAGTTCTTCCTCGACTTACAACAGGGTTACTTCCTGATAGACCTATGATAAGTTGAAAATATCATTAGTCAAAAATGCATTTAATACACCTAAAGTACCAAACATCATGGCTTAACCTAGCCGACCTTAAACGTGCACAGAACACATAATTAGCCCACAGTTGGACAGCATCACCTAACACAAAGCCTATTTTATAATAAAGTGTTTAATATCTCATGTAACTGAATACTGTACTGAAAACGGTTGTCTGGGTACAGAATGGTTGTAAATGTATCAGTTGTTTACTCTGGTGCTGGCGGGGCTGACTGGGAGCTGTGGACCACTGCCACCGTCCAGCATCACAGGAGAGTACCATCTGGCATATCACTGCTCAGGAAAGATCAAAATTCAAAGTATACTTTCTACTAAATGAGTATCACTTTTACACCATTGTAAAGTAAAAAAACTAAGCACCCGGAGTCTTAAGGCAGCCACACCATTTGGCCCCTGAAATATACCTCCAGTTCTATCCAACCAGGACTGGAATTGCCCACATGGTCCAGATAGCCAGCAAAGAAAGCCAAGACGGAAATCAAACACAAGCAAAGATGCAGAATGGTGGGGGAGGTTAGTACACAGGGGGGAAAAAAAGCTTAAGGCATTGAAAACGAACCACAAGAACTTCCCGCCTGCCAGTGGACATATTTCACTTACAAACTGCATTTTGTTTCTCATAGAGTGGGTTCATCTTCATTTAAGAACTGAAAATTCAGCACTCTTTCTAGGGTGCTTTTTTTTCAGGTTGATGGAAATGCCCCAGATGGTTTTGCTTACATGGTCCTATTGATCATTGCTTTCTGTTCCCTGCGAGACGTAGATCTGTTAAAACCGAACCGACTGGGGAGTGTCTGTTGTTTCAGTTTTAAAGCAATTCTGTACCGAGTCATACACTCGTGGGCAAAGCAAAGCTGAGGGGCCAGATAAAAGCTGCCCATTAGAAACTTCAGTGACTGGTTATTTCTTCCACAGAACTGAATTTATTACTCCAGCTACTGTCAACAAACGTGCACGGACAACAGTCTTCCCACCGCCTGGACGACGGCCCCGGAGTGCTGAGTGAGGGGATTTGAGTCTGAGTCACGATTGTCACTGCAAGGACGATCCTTCTTACCTCTCCCAGGATTCAGTGAAAAACTGAACAAATAAAAATGGATTGAAAACATCAGTATAAAGGAGCTAAAAGTACCATGTGCTTTGTTATAAAATATGAAGTCAACCATCCTGTTGTGTTTTGTCCCCAAAGTCTATTATCTTATTAGGCAGGTTGTGAACTTCCAGAGATGCAAGATGAAAGTGTGTATGTGCAAGTGTGTGTAAAGACACCACCCATCACTGCAGCCCACTGTCCAGACCTGCCTCCCCTAACCTCATAGCCTGGGCCACCTCGCACCATCAGAACCCTTCAGTGCCAGTCTCCACTCCCCTCCCCACCTGCTCAAATTCCAACCTATCTCCTTGCCCTGCAGCTCAAATCCCCAAGCTCTGAGTGCCTTTAAAACTATCCAAGGCATCTGATAGCAAGTCAGAAAAAAAAAAATCGATAGGAAATAACAAGCTAAGAAACCAGGACTAGGAAGGTGGCTCCCTTTCATCAGAACTTCTGGTACCTTATGTTAGTTTGGGTCTGTTCAGTATTTCATGTGCAAGGGATTTGTCAAGAGAGAGAGCAGGAGGCGGTGGGAAAAGGCTTGAGACCACAGTGCAGGTCGGTTACTAAGGAAGGAGAGAGGGAAGGAAGGAAGACTGGGGAGCAAGGGCCTCAGACTGCAGGAAGAATGGTTCAGCCAAGTCTACAGGCAATCCTTGAGCCAAAGTCACCCACTGGAGGAGTCCTGTGTCCTGCTTTAGTATACAGCCATGTCAGTCATTGGCTGCAGGCTGCAGAAAGAGTGGCTTTGGTGTAAATGTGGGAGTTTATAAGAAGGGGGATAAATAAAAGAAGCCATTTGTCACTTATGTCTCCTACAGCAGGAGACAGACCTGAGCAACTGCCTCTTGAGAAATATGTTATTTTATCAATTGGTCACTTGAAATTAAAAAGCCCATTTTTATTGCTTAACGTATAGCACAGAAGTCACAAACTGGACTGCAACGGATAGAACCTGGCAAAGATGATTTTTTGGTTTTGTTGTTTGTCTGGTTTTGGATCTGGGGATTGAATGATGTTTTAAAAACTTTTGAGCTAGTCACTAACACTTAAGAAACAAGAGATTTTATGCATTAAAAATTCAGATTTCCAGCCTTTTTTGAGATGCAAAGGGCTGACATTCTCTCGTGTTGGCAGAAGAGCAGATGAACTTTCCCTCTCCAGTTGGCCACAGTCCCCACCACTCCCTTATGCTCACCTCAGCCCACACTGCTCATTACTTCACTTAATGTCACTTCTGGTCATCTGAATTTTTGACTCACTGCATTCATGCCTGTGTCACTGTCAGAATATAAGTACTCTGAGAGCAATGGCCTTGTCTGTTAGGATCATCGAGGTAAACCAATGTTCTGGAGCAATGCCAGGCACATAGTAGCTGCTAACGAAGTTTATTTGGCCAATGAAATGATGTGCTATCTTCACAGAGGGTTGGAAGAAATTGTTTGGGTTGGCAGTGGGGAGGAAGAAGAATATGTTTCAAAGTTTCGTCTGGGGCTAACTTTGCTCAAGAACCAAGGTGGCACCAGAGGAAGGAAATGAGACTCCAGGCCAGCAATAGAATGCACTTGTTCTCAGGAATGGGTGGGGCCAATGGGGCTACAGAATGGGTCAGAACGAGTGGGCATGCAGCAGTGGACACACTACCATCGCACCCCCTGCACTCTCATGCAAGGGTTCTTTCTTTCCATCCTAAACTTAAGAGGAGAGGGGTTGCACAGGGAGACAGTGCTTACCTCAGCGCCTTTGCTGGCTTAGCGCAGCCTGGATCATTGCTGCAAAATACTCACTGGGCCACGTTCCAAGGCAGCCAGGCATGAGGGGTCCTCACCTCAAAGCTAACGTACACTTAGGCGTAATGGAAAGAATCAAGCTCGGTGATGATGTGATGCGCGTTCCTCACATGCATAAAAATGCATATGGACAAATGGTGCAAATCAAACAGAGAAGTGCCTGCCAAAGGCAAGTCCCCCGTGGTGTCTCACTAGCTCCGAAAATGACTACCAGATGATAAAGGAAGGCAGGCCCCATGAAGTCTGATTACCAGGAGGGACAGGCAAATCCATTAGAAGCAAATAGGCCTCCTTCAAGTCCATTTTACTTGCTAAAAACAAGCAATGCTAAGTTTAAAAAATGAGTCAGTGTTTCATCTCATTTCTCACTGTCTTAAATTTGCCGCATCCATTTCCAGCTAAAAGCTAGAGAAGGTTTGTGTTTTGTGACCAACCTGTGTTGCTATAAAAACTCAAAGTTAGATCTAGGCCTGACTCAAGGCAGAGAGCTAGAACCTTTAGTCCGTGGGCAACTTGCTGTGTTGGCCTCATCTGGAGAAAAACAGTTGGGGAGGAAGGGAACTACACTGAGGGAGCACCTTTGATGCATCAGACTGCAGAGTTCTTTGCATATATTTCGTCACTGAGCTCACTGTTCCAAGTGATAAGGAGGTTTATAAAGAATCCACAGAATGCAAAATGGTGCAGCCACTATGGAAAACAGGATACAGTTTCCTCAGAAAATTAAAAATAGAACTAACACATAATCTTGCAATCCCACTGCTGGGCATTTACCAAAATGAATTGAAATCAAGATGTCAAAAGCAACCTACTAAGTGGGAGAAAATATTTGCAAGCCATATATCTGACAAGGGGTCAATATCCAAAATTTATAAAGAACTCAATACAACTCAATAACAAAAAAAAATCCATTAAAAAATGGGCAGAGGACCTGTATAAACATTTTTCCAAAGAAGTCATATAGATGGCCACCAGGTACTCGAAAAGATGCTCAACTTCACTAACCACTGGGAAAATGCAAATCAAAACCACAATGAGATAGAGAATGTGACAATGAATATATGTATGTTCATGTATAACTGAAAAATGGTGCTCTACACTGGAATTTGACACACATTGTAAAATGACTATAACTCAATAAAAAAACGTTAAAAAAAAAACACAATGAGATATCACCTCAAACCTGTTAGAATGGCTACTACCAAAAAGACAAAAAATAACAAGTGTTGTCGAGAATGAGGAGAAAACAGAACCCTCATGCACTGTTGGTGGGACTGTAAACTGGCATAACCACTACCGAAAACAATATGGAGACTCCTCAAAAAATTAAAAATTGAACTGCCATAAGATCCAGCAATTTCACTTCTGGGTATTTATCTGAAGAAAATGAAAATACTAATTGGAAAAGATATGCACCCGCATGGTCACTGCAGCATTATTTACAGCAACTAAGATACAGAATCAGCCTAAGTGTCCATTGATGAGTGGCTGGATAAAGCAGTTGTGGTATATTTATACAATGGAATACTGTTCAGCCATAAAAAAGAAGGAAATCTGGCTACCTCTGATAACAGGGACAGAACTGAGGGCATTATACTAAGTGAAGTAAGTCAGAGAAAGACAAATACCATACGATCTCACTTCTAGGTGGGAATCTAAAAACAAAAACAAACAAATCAAAAAAACAAAGGTCATAGACACAGAGAACAGGTTGGTGATTGCCAGAGGCAGGAGGTGGCGGATGGGGCAAAATGGGTGAAAGGAGTCAAAAGGTATAAACTTCCCGTTATGAAATAAATAAGTCCTGGGGATGCAATGTACAGCATGGTGACTACAGTTAATATAGTTAGTAGCTGCATATTTGAATGTTGCTAAAAGAGTAAATCTTAGAAGTCTTCATCAAAAGAAAAAAATTTTGTACAACTATGTATGCTGACAGACATTAATTAGACTTATAATGGTGCTCATTTCACAATGTATGCAAATGTTGAATCATTATATCATACACCTGAAACTGCTATAATGTTATATGTCAATTATGCTCAGTTAAAATTAAAGAAGATCCCAAAGAGATATCTGCACTCCCATGTTCACTGCAGCATTATTCACAATAGCCAAGATCTGGAAACAACCTCAATGTCCGTCAATAGATGAATAGATAAAGAGACTGTGGTAAAGAAAAAAAAAGCAGACTCACAGATACAGAGAACAAACTAGTGGTTACCAGTTGGGAGAGGGAAAAAGGAGGGGCAATAAAAGGGTTATTACGGGATTATATGAAATCATGTGTGTGAAATTTTTGAAAATTGTAAAGCATTATGGATTTAAAACAAGAGACTGCGGCATATACATACAGTGGAATACTATTGATTCTTTTTTTTAACTTTTTTTATTGAGTTACAGTCATTTTACAATGTTGTGTCAAATTCCAGTGTAGAGCACAATTTTTCAATTATACGTGAACATATATATATTCATTGTCACATTTTTTCATTGTGAGCTACCACAAGATCTTGTATGTATTTAAAAAGAAGGAATTGTTGCATTCTTTTTTATCATGAGCTACCACAGTATCTTGTATATATTTCCCTGTGCTATACAGTATAATCTTGTTTATCTATTCTGTATATGCCTGTCAGTATCTACAAATTTTGAACTCCCAGTCTGTCCCTTCCCACCCCCTCCCCCTTGGCAACCACAAGTTTGTATTCTATGTTTATGCACAGTGAGAAAGAATGCGACAATGAATATATGTATGTTCATGTATGACTGAAACATTGTGCTCTACACTGGAAATGGACACAACATTGTAAACTGACTATAACTCAATAAAATAAAAAGTTAAAAATAAAAAGAAACAAATTCTACAATATGCAATGTGGATGAAATTTGAGGATATTACACTAAGTGAAACAAGCCAATGATAGAAAGACAAATATTGCATGAGTCTCCTTATATGTAGTGTCTAAAATAGTCAAGATCATTGAATCTAAGAATGGAATGGTGGTTTCCAGGAGCTGGCGGGTGGGGAAAATGGGGAGTTACTAATCAACAGGCATCAAGTTTCAGTTAAGCAAGAGGAATGCGCTCTAGAGATCTGTCGTACATTGTACCTGTAGTCAACGACGATATGCTGTAGACGTAACAATTCAAGATGGTAGATCTCACCTTAAGTGTTCTTTCCAAAATTAAATAAAACAAATAAATAAACAAGAATCTGCTATGTTAGGACAGGAGCTATCTTAGCAGCTGCGTAGTCCATCTTTCTCTTTATTTAAAAACCGTATCACCTTTTAATGAGCACAAAAGATGTGCATCCCCTTGAAAGATGCTGCCGTGACTCCCAGTTCTACCCACCTCTGCCCTGAGAGAATTTTTTACTGTATATCCACAGCAGTCAATAGAATTTAGAGCTTCATATTTGGTAAAGTATACAATGGAAACAATGAACAGATTTCCCCTAAATATAAAAATACAGTATAATATAAAATGTGATTTTCAAACCAAACACTATCTCTCAAACCAGATTCTGAAATAGGAGTCGCTAACCAAGTCTAGACTCTCATATCACACAGAGGGCAGCTGAGACCCAGAGATGGTCATCGACTTTTTCTTCCTGGTGCTAGGACCAAACCCATATTTCCTGACTCAAAGTAGATTGTTCTTTCAGTACTCTCTGTTCCTAACACATGGCTTCACACATGGAAGCCCAAGAAATAAGAACAAAACGCGAAGATGATCATATAAACAGTAATCACTTGTATTGGTGTCACTTTGATGGTGATGTTGGTACATAAGGACCAACATGAACGCCGTCTTCCCCTTCAAAAGTTCTGGCCGATGAAGAGAGTTCTCAAAGGATAGTTAGCCAAATAGAGTCCAGGATCTGAACTCAATTAAGGCTGAGCAAATCCCCAATAACCAGAAGAATAGGTTCTCCAGGAAAAGCTCAGTTAGAGAAAATGGCTTAAAGCTGAGAACAAACAGGGGGTTTCTATCCTAAACCCTACTCTTTCAACCCCCACAACTAAAGACATCTGGTCCCACAAGATTAAGCTGCAATAAAAGGAACTAAGGGCAATTTCTCCTGGGGGTGGGAAGACGGAATTTCCTTTTGTCTTTGGTACTCAGAAATTACAGTGACGTGTTTTAAGGCATAATTTTTCTTTGTATTTATTCTGTTGGGGCTTATAGGCATTGATTTTGAAGCTTTCTGTCTTTCCCAAGTTTTAAAAAATTCTTGGCCATTATTTCTTCAAATATTGCTTCAGTCCATTCTCTTTCTTTTCTTCTGGAACGAAAACTACATCTTTTCCTTACGTCCCACGTGTCTCTTATTTCCTTTCTTTATATTTGATCTTTTATCCTTATGAGCTTTAGTCTGGATATATTCCACAGCTTATTTCCAGTTCACTCTAATACGATGTTATGCCTACCAAATGAGATCTCGATTTTATTTATTTTTATTTTTCCATTACAGGTTTTCAATTTGAATCTTTTCTATGGTTTCTAATTCTCTACTGAAATTTTTCACCTTGCAATTTTATTTCTTGAACATATTTAATTATAGATGTTTAGTGTTCATGTACAATAACACCAATTTTTAATTGTCTATGGGTATGTTTGTTATCTATTTTCCTCTAGTTTGGGGTGAGGTCTTATCTTTTTGTATATTTGGCTTTTTTTAATTGAGTGCCAAATGTTGGGTATGAAAAATTGTAAAGACAATTCAAGGCTTTGGTGAGGTTATCACCCTCCCACGTGTATTTAACTGTTTATCTAGCAGATCATCTTATTCTTGTCTTGGATGGAACTGGCTGGAAGTTGCTTTTCAGCCTTTGTGAGTTATGGTGTGTTTCAGTTCAGCCGTACTCCGAGGGTGCCGGCCTTCAGCGCAACAACCAAAAACCTGGAGCCATTACAGGACTTCTTCTTCTTTAAAGGCCCTTTGCTACCATTTTTGACCCTCCAGCCTTGTGACACTACTAAAAGCTTTGCTCAGAGTCTTAACTTCTCAGATGCCATATTTGGTTTCTGATTTTTGCACTTGCTTTGTGGGCAAAAGCAGCCCCAGATGCCAAACACCTCTCTTTAGTTTTTATGCTTTCTTTATCTTAGCTTCTAAAATGTCTTTGTAGCTCTTTAAAGCCTTCAAACATATGTCTGTGTGTGTGTGCGCATGTGTGTTATAGCTTTTTTCATTATCCCCCATCACTAAAACCACACAGTCAGCCAGAAGCAGAAAGTGGCTTAGGATGATGCTTTCTGACTTGCCTAATAGAATTGGTGATAGTGCCATTCACTAACACAGGGGATTCTAGAAAAGGACTCTGTGCAGAGAAGAGTTAACATAGCCGGTCTGACTGCTGTACAAGGCGAGCCCTGGCTGGAGTCTGAGGACTTCATTTCAGAAGGGTTCCTGCCATTAACTGATAAGAGTGTCTCACTATGCCTAAACATTTTTAATAACTATTGATTTATGCTGAACATCTGTTTTCCTTCTGGGAGGCAGGAATTTGAGTACGTGCCAGACAGGGGCACCAATGTGATCGGTCCCCAGGAAAAACCCTGGGCACTAAAGCTCTAATGAGCTTCTCTGGTTGGCAACGTTTCATACTTACCATCACAACTCATTGCTGGGGGCACCAAGTGCGTCCTGTGTGAATCCGCCGGGACAGAACTCTTGAAAGCTTGCACTGGGCTTCCCACAGACTCTGCCCCGTGTGCCTTTTCCTTTGCTGCTGCTGCTGCGGATCCTTTTCCTCCATAGCTAGACATAACCACGAGAATGACTATGCGCTGAAGGCAGAGCTTCCCTGCAGCGACTCACCAAGCCCTGGCGGCGGTCTTGGAGGCCTCTTGGCACAGACCAGCTGGGGAAGATGGCGATGTCAGATTCAGATTGAGGTCAAGGCACTCTTTGCCTTGCCTGCCCTGCTGTGTACTCATTGTTCCACCCACTGCGTCTTCGGTTCTCTCACTTGATCTTTCAACAGCACTGTCATTGCTGACCACCCAACTTTCTGGAAACACGACTGCCTTTTCTTTTTATAGAACATTTGCCACCAGCTTTACCTCTTACTTTCTTCTTCTAACAAACTTGCCTGCACAAGACTCCAGAATCCTGGCTCTCTTCTCATGATGCCCCCTCTCCCTGGGCACTCTGATCCACACCTACAGCTTCAGACACCTCCAGTGCACAGAGGACTCACACATTATAGCTTTGGCCTTGATCTTCCATCCAGAATTTAAAACTGGATGTTGAACAGACTGGTTATCTCTCAGATAAAGCAGAGTTACCCCAGATGCTGGGCGATTCCAACATTCCTATGAAAAATACAAACCAAGTGCTTTACCTCAAAGCACCCCCTCTTCACCTACACTTTCCACTTTTCTCCTGCCTCCCACAAACAGGGTTGCACCTTCAGTCTCATTAGTCCTAGTTCTCACATGGTATGTCTCCTCTCTATCCACAACCCTTTCAATTTCTGGATTCAGACAATAAGATTTTATTGAGCATCTACTACATACTTTCTCCTAGGCAGTAGGGAGGTGAAGATACTGAACACATGGACCCAATCTTCAGGGGCTTTATAAGCTAGTAAATAATGGGAGGCATAGAAATAAACACCATAAAGAATGATGCATGTAAACACAGAACAAAGTCAGGGCCTGTGATGAGCCCTCAAAAGGGGAAGTGATCAGATCTCCCGGAAGACAGAGGAGGGGAACCTTCAGCTGCATTTTGAAAGCTCAGTGGATGTTCTCCATAAAGACAGAGTGGATGATATGGTGCCATGCACACTGCAGGGAGAGAGGGACACGTCAAAGTCACGATGCATATGAGAAACCACAACAGAAAATGTCACAGGAACTAAAGCAATTTAAAATGTAGGGTATTCATTTTCTTAAAATAGCATTCATTTGAAAACCTAACTACCAGGAGAATCTAAGGAAAGAAAAGAACTAGCGTTTCTAGAGTTTTGCTGGAAAATGTAGGGTTCGAATTATTAAGGCTCTGGACAAGTCTGTCTCCATTAGATCTGATGAGAGTAGCTACTATGCACCCTTCCTTTCATGAGACCAAGCGACAAGGGCCAAGTTCAAGTTCTAGGAGGGGAATGAGAGCAAAAAGGAGGATTATCAGAGGAAATCTCAAAAGGAGGGAAAGGGTAAGAAAGCCAATCAAAGATCCCAATAGGTGGGGCAAAATCGCTTCCCCAGGTAACTCTTGACAACTACAGGGTGGACGGAGGAGAGGCACTTGGGGAGGGCCTGTCTCACCACATCCATTCCAAGGTTGACCATTTCAGAAGTTGGCTGCATTCGTATCAGTGTCATGTCTTTCTATAATGAATGTCACAGTCACTACTCACAGGAAAGAATGACTTTCTGGCACCTCTTAAATCACACCACAGTGTCCACTCTTCCTGGCCCCACTGCATCCCTGGACACAGACAGAACCCCAGCCCAGGCTCACCAGGGCAATGGCAGAGAATCCCTCCTGCGCCTCCCCTACTGCTCAGACTCGGCCTCCAGGCGTGTGCTCACCAAGACCCATAGCATCTACAGGAGAGATGTCACCCCAGGATTCTTCTCTCTTTATGTGTGAAGAGGTCCCACCTGAAACTCTCCCTCTGCCCCAAATGGTGCGCAAAGGCGGGCAGTCAAATGGTAGCATTTGTTCGATTTAACAACTGTCCAGCATTTTCTATGGCTAAGTAGCTACACGAGTTACCACTGAGCATTTTAGTATGTACAGGACATGCTCCCTGACCACCACAAAATAAATGGGCAATTCAACCAGAGCGTCGTAATTAGTCTACTGTTAGCAAACACAATGATCACAGAGTGAATCTCCAACATGGATATATGCTCAGGGCAGAAAAAGAAAATCAATGGGCATAAAGTGATTGCAAATAATCTTGACTCATTGCTGACTTCAAAAGTGTAGATTTTATTATATAATAAAGTTATATATGTATGTAAATACTAATATAATATATAGTCTTTTTCTCTAGGTCAACAAATGTACCTTTATTTTTGTTTCCAGGCTTATAAACACTTTTTACAGTATTGTGGTCTTAAAAACATAAGAGAGAAAATATTTCCTGCAATTTTCCCAGAAGGTTGCACATGATCAGAGAGCTCACGGCAGAGCAATAAGCAAATGGACACAGCAATGCAATTCCGACCCAGGTTCAACCATTCATTTTCTAGACTGTCACCACTAGCTGGACTGGAGATTGACTTCTCCTGAGTGGTTCACACTAACAAGGAGAGAATCATATCTATGGTCACAGGTTCTAATTTTCATAATTTTCCCCTTTGAAAAAGCCTGCTGTTCAAGACACTACAAAAATAATAATAATTCAAAAATCAAAACCCTTATTATAATCTCTATCCACCCATCACTCCGGGTAGCAGAATAAGTAGGCTGGAATTAGGTACTCATTTAAGTATTTCCAAACAGACTTAACACTTATTATTTTTCAAGGCCCCGTGACAACTTTGGAATTTTCCATCTAAAATTGAGATATGATACGTGAATGCAGATAAATACCAGTATGTCTAGAAATTAAATTTCACCTGTAAGTTTATCTCAACCCTAGGCCACTAATCAAAGATTACTTGGGTCGATTAATTAAATAGTTTAATTCTAGCACACGAAGAAATGATTTGTTAATTAAGCCAGAGGAAATAATATATGCAGACAGCAGATGATAATCACACTGTCTGTTGGGTACAAACATATTGACTTGATGAAACAGCACGTCTAAGCCTGAAAATCACCAGTGTCCTGTTATCATCGGGTCATCCATTAATTCCATTAATCACTAATCTGTCAGATAATGATCTGGCCTGGGAATAACTGCCGCCATCTTTTGAGAATTTATGGCACATCAAGAGTGGTCCTAAGAACTTCAAAGACATCACCGCTCAGATAATCCATCCAGCAACCCAATGAGGTAGCACTATTCTGATTTTCACTTTATGTACAAGGAAACAAAGAACCCAAGAGGTTAAGGAAGCTGTCCTGAGTTTGAAACTAACAAGCGGAAGTCCTGGAATCAGGAGCCGCAGGCCCTCTCCGCTGTACCAGACTCGTCCCACCGGCCGACCATCCTTCCCTGGGAGCCGGTGTCGCTCTCTGGTGTATTGTCTTTGTCTGTGGTGGACCCTGGGGGCCCCAGACTGGCCCCCTTGGAGACCATGCAACCCGAAGCATCTGGCCTGCTTTCTCCCTGCCCTGCAAAGGGAGAGTGAGAGACGCCACCGGAAAAAAGAGACTGTCTTTAATTTCCTCTCCAATTGTACAGAAGATTCCAAATACATAAAATACTATCAAAACTCTATACCAGTCCAATTCTCAACAGCAACTGTGACCAAAGCAAAGCACCATGCCGAACGAGTGGGGTAATTAAGGGTCCCTTTATTTCACAGCATCAAATATATCATCTCAAATGGACAAAATTACTGTAAAAGTAAAACATACAACATAAAGTTGTATAATGCATTTTCTCTGCATTTTATTCTTTAAATAATCTCTTATTTTTCTTACCTTGTTGGTATAAATTTGCCAACTATTTTTCTTTGGAGGAATTGTTCTCACTTGGAGATCATGCCCATCCTACTACTTTATTTTATGAAATTATAGAGATAGCAGGTGATACTAGTTTTACTTTGTTCTATTTTCAACACTCGATATGACAAAGTAAGACTTTGGCAACGTTAGGTTCCTCAGGGAAAACTATTGCTGTGGTTGTCTTTAAACAAATCCGCAAAATCTAAAAGTCTAGAAATGACCGCCTTTCTCTTCAGTCACTCCCCTCCGTCCATCCCTCAGGTGGAGACCTGGGGTTGGAAACCTGACCTGTTTCATGTGCTGGGTCAGACCTTTAGGGCTGGAGTGGAAGCTCAAGGAAAATCTCAATCTTCTTTAAAAAAAAAAAAAAAAATTCAATTCCTGGTCCAAAATTTAGCTGGAGTCATGTTGAATTTAAGTCTTCACATTAGAAGTTTCTTTTTTTAATTGATGTATAGTTGATTTATATTATGTTAGTTTCAGGTCTACAACACAGTGATTTGACATTTTTACAGATTATACTCCATTTAAAGTTATTACAAAATAATGGCTATGTTTTCCTGTTCTGTGCATTATATCTTTATTGCTTATTTGATTTATACATGGTAGTTTGTTTCTCTTAATCCCATGACTCTGTCTTGTCCCTTTCTCCTTCCTTCTCCCGACTGGTAACTACTAGTTTGTCTTCTATATCTGCAAGTCTGTTTCTGTTTTGTTATTTACCTTTGTTTGTTGTACTTTTCATATTCCATGTACAAATGATAACAGAGTATTTGTCTTTCTTTGACTTATTTCACTAAACATAATACTGTCTAGGTCCATCCACGTTGTTGCAAATGGTAGAATTTCATTCTTTTTATGGCTGAGTAATATTCCGATAGATAGGTAGATAGATAGATAGATAGATAGATAGATAGATAGATAGATAGATAGATAGATAGATAGACACACACACAAACCCCACATCTTCTTTATCCATTCATCTGTTGATGGACAATTAGGTTACTTCCATACCTTGGCTATTGTAAACAATGCTGCTATGAACAGTAGGGTGCATGTATCTTTTCGAGTTAGCATTTTCATTTTCTTCTGACATACACCCAGGAGTGGAATTACTGGATCATATGGTAGCTCTATTTTTAGTTTTTTGAGAGACCACCATACTGTTCTCCTTAGTGGCTGCACCAATTTACATTCCCACCAGCAGTATAAAAGGGTTCCCTTTTCTCCACATCTTTCCCAACATTTGTTATTTGTGATCTTTTTGATGATAACCATTCGGACAAATGTGAGGTGATATCTTTTTGGATCTGTCTCCTAGGGCAAAAGAAAGAAAAGCAAAAATAAACAAATGGGACCTAATTAAACTTAAAAGCTTTTGCACAGCAAAGAAAACCATCAATAAAATGAAAAGACAACCTACTGAATGGGAGAAGATACTTGCAAATAATATGACCAATAAGGGTTTAATATCCAAAATATACAAACACCTTGTACAACTCAATATCAAAAAACAAACAATCATATTAAAATATGGGCAGAAGACCTGAATAGACATTCCATACAGAGACCAAACAGGAACATGAAAAGATGCTCAACTTCACTTGATACAGAGGTCAAAGTCCTAGACTTGGACTCAAGAGATCTGGGCACAGATACCATCTCCATTCTGTCTGAGCAATCTCTCAATCTCCCTCAACTTCTCTTTTTCCATTTCTAGGTCAAGGTGTAAGATCTCTAAAGGTCATGCATTAATCTTATGTTTTATGTGATTCCATCAACTTCCCATCTTCAAGCCAAATCAATGAATTTCGAGCAGAAGAAACTTATCCTTTGGACCTGAGTTTATTAGTATTTCTACGGTAATGGTTCTTCCAGAGCATCTCCTTGTGTGATAAAGGAGACACTACTGAGGGGGGTAGGGCTGTTCTCTGAATCCGAGAAGCCCAAATAAAGGCAAGAAGACCTCCGTGTAGCAGTGTTTTTACAGACTTCATGAAAGGGGAGGCATTTTGAAAATTAGGGGGAATTTAGACACCTCTTCCCTCCTCCATTTGATCACAAGCTCAGATGACTTTAGAAATCAGGCAGTTCAAATCTAGAGGGAGCTGGCGGGGCCAGTAGGGAGTGGTGAGGACTGTGGTGAATTGGAAAGGGGGCAGCCTACTGGCAGACATTCAAATTCAGATATTTTTACAATTCTGTGTCAGCCAAACTGAATAAAACTGTCACCTGAATTCAGCCTCTGTGCTGCCAAATTTCAACTTTAGATCTGAACTGTTCGGTCCCTGAGAAAGGGGGCTGGTCCTTGGGATACACACTTGCGGGTTTTGTCCAACCCATCAGATAGGAAATGAACAGCAGGCAGGAACTCACAGAGGGGCGGCAGCCACAGAGGGCTGTGCTCTCACTGGTCCATCATCTAGTGTGGAGTCCCACAGCCTTCCCCCAGAACTGTTTCAGGCTTTGTGGGGAAGCAGGGGGACTGAGTGCATCATGGACCAGCACTGATCACCCTGCTGATGCTCCACGGTGTTGGCCCTTACGTGCTTTCTCATAGGCCTCCTGCTCCAGGACTGTCCTACTCAGCACCTAGGTTTAACCTCTCCACTTCTTCACTGTGAGTCCCACCCTCAACTGCCCCATCTCCTCAGGAGAAATGTCTGTATAACCAGGTGTGGTGGCAAATGTGGGACTTGAGAAGCCAGGGTGAAAAGACCAAGGGGTCCTGCCCCGCTTCCAGCATCTGCTGCATCCCACAGAGAAAGCAGAGCATCTCCAGGCATCTGGGGCTGAGCAGAGACCCAGCGTCCAGGGAAGAGCAGGCACAAGTCAGGAAGGACCTTTTCCCGCCTGGACAACTCCAGAAGGACGAGGACCTGGAAGCCACGGGAGCCAATCACCTGCCTGAAGAAGCTGACCTCTGAGACGTGTAGGGGGAAAGGGATGGCAAACCGAAAGGGGTACAAGGGTTTCAAGTATGCACTGAATGTCCTGAAAATGTGAACCAGCGGGGTTGCGGAGCTGAGAAGACATGGCGAGGCAGAGCCTAGAGTAGTAAGATTATTCCTGCACTTACTTCTCTATATTATTGTTAAAATGAGAATTCCAGACCCATCAGCCTCTTTTTTCTGTTGTTATAACTGCTGAAGTCCATAATTGTTCTCTTGCACATGTGGCTAGGAAATCCAGCCTTCACAGGGGCCACGTGGAAAAATCCCACCAGGTCCTAAAGCAAAAGCTGTCACACCCCAGCAGCGTCATCTTTCTCCCATTCTATTTGTAATGAGCATTGCCTTTCCTGGTGGGTTTTTAAAAAAAAAAAAAAATTAAATAAAACCTTAGCCAAATTTACACTGCAGAAGTTTCTTTTATGAAAAACAGATGGAAAAAGCTAACTTAAAAATGCAAATCATTACATTATAATGACTTCTTAATTTTAAAAGTTACGAATACAGCTTCCCAGGAGGGACGAAAGGAGACGGTGACAACAGCTGCTGAAGAAAGATCAGAAGCGGGAGGTGCCTGAAAAGCAAGGAAGGCTGGAGACCTGCAGAGATCATAAGGAATATTCCTAGTCCTTGGACGTGGTGGGCTGAGCGCTCACACAAGCTCATTTCGGCAGCGTTTATTCAGGTAAAGGAAAGAAATGGAGACACCACCAATCCTCAGGATGCAGGTTACTCCCAAAGGTGTCTGCATGTGCTACAAGGAATACAGAGTTCTAGCAACAGACATTTCATGTCCTTCCTCCACACTTTCTGCTCAGCTCCTCAGACAGGAATATGAAACCACAGTTCACAAATGTTCCTGATCCTAAGATATTTACTCAGATGTTAAACTCCTCCTGGAATGGGTATTTAGCACAGAGATTTCTTTATATTTTCATAACTGGCCTCTCTTGAAACCCACTGTTGAAGAGAGTTGAACTCTTAAACACGCTCTTATTTTTGGAAAAATTTGTTGGGCTTCCTCCCTCAGATTAACCCCTCTCCTTCCCTCTTTCCCAATAAAGGAGAGATTTTAGAAATATTTTCAACTTACCAGTAAATTTCACTGTTGCCCTTGTGAATAAAATTCAATATATATGCAAAATATGCCTCCTTCTCCCTTTTGATTCTTTGTACTTTTTGACTAGCAAGTCATCACAGGTTTAAAAAACACACATGCTGTCTCCTGATTAATACATTCAGTGTATCCGAGAGCTGACCCTGTCATCGGTGGCGTCATCTCTCTCCGACACACTGCTCGGGGCAGTCTGGCCTGTGTCAGAGCATTAACTGTGTCTTCTGGGTGAAGGGCTGACACGCATGTGCTTTGTGCAGCCCTGGTCTCAGCAGAACAGACTGAAATTAAACAGCTGGAAGTATTTTCAAATTTCTGCCTGGGGACCACTTAATGTATAGGAACTCAGCATGAATTTCCCACTGAGATAAAAGTGTAAAAGTTGTTCTTTCTTTTTCCTCTTTTTTGTTTTTTTCTGAAAGTCACCTCCTTTCTCTCCCAAACAGAACATCAATAGAATATCATGTCTTTCAAGTTCTTATCCTAGGTTAGGGGAAAGAAAAGGAGTCCTAAACTCAGCTGTCATTCATCTCCTAATAAAAAAAACGGATCAAAATCTCACTGGGGGAAGAAACAGAAGAGGAGGATGCATTAGAGCTTATGGCTGCTTTTTTCTCTCTACCGGAATGAGGCAGATTCCACTACAACTGCTGCACTGAAAGCCAGGAGCAGGAATCAGTTTGACTGCCATGTGTGGGGAACATGGGTCTCCCGGGGGCTCTCAGTCAACTCATAGCTCCGGAAAGCAAACACAGTCACCACAGCATCATGCCACTCAGCGGAGAGTTGAGTGTGATATACAAGGCTTTGTCTTGAACTGCATCCAGGGCGTCAAGTTGCTGAAACACCAAGTGCTCCTTCACTGCGTCTCCACTTCAGTGGAGGATCTCCTTTCAGATACTCCACCCCACACCCAGCACCGCCACCCATGGGACCTGCCACGGAGTGTGGCCCCAAGGGTCGCTCATGCTCCTCAGGAGGCTTCCGTTCATTCGACCTCGAGCTACTTACTCAGACTCAGCGTCCATAAGCATCCAAACAGAACCAGACGTCTAACAGATAAATCTGACAGCATTTGGACGTGAATCAAGAACCCTTGCAATGAAGCAGCAGCTGTCTGATTACAGAGACAATACGAGCCTTTCAGAGCTATCTATCCGTCCTGAGTTTGGGGTCACTTTTGCTTAGGTCATGTGGCTACATCCGGGCTCCAAACACAGTTAACTGTAAGGTTAGGGACGCAGAGAGCAACTGGGTGGCCTGTGAATGCACTTTTGGAGAAACTTTCAGAACCTAGAGGCATGCATCACCTTTCACACAGAAGAATGAAACTGCAAAATGTTGGAATGTTCTAGTGCCTTTGGCGTGTGTCAGCTAAGCTAAGCTAAAAGCACATTTCCCAGCGTCCTCATCCCCGTGTGGTCCTGGGTTAGTGCTGGCCACAAGGGACATTTCACATGAGATTTGAGATACAGAAGTGAATTAGCAGCTACATCTTTTCACGCTCTGAAGGCCCGCGCAGGGCTCAAGGCACAGTGGCAGCTCACGCACATTGTCACTGACCTGCTGGGTCACCTCGATGGTGTGGGGTGTGGGGGATGGTGGGGGATGGCACCCAAGTCACAGCCCCTCCAGGGCCACAAGCAGGACACTAGGAAACAGTGAGTGAGGCACTTACCTCGGGGCACACAGTGCACAGGGGCATCCAAAAGCTCAGTAATCAAGATAGGCAATATATTCATGTGATTTTTTTTTAAGAATGAGGGAAGATATATGGTAAACAAATTACCGAAATATTAAATCGACTGGATGGGTAACAGTGCTGGAATGAGCCATACTGCAGTTTGAGGCAAAAGGAAAAATCAGCAGCACTGAGCTCACAAGCCATGAGCTCTCCTTCAGCTTGTCCGGAGCCTGGGACAGGCTCACGTGCAGCCTCGGAGCTGAGGGTGTCTGTCCCAGGCATTGATGTAGACAGTGTGTGGCATTCACAAGTTCCATTCTGCCTCACTGGGTCCAGCTCTTCCCCCTCAGGTGTTCCAGTTTGTCAGTTTTCCCTTCTACATCCAGCAGTCCTTTCCAGTGGTCACTGGGGTGGCCCTACATCAACGCAATCTCAGCGCTCAATGCAGAAACCGGACACCATGTCGACAGGAGGCACGGGAAGCCCCAGCAGCACTCCATCCACCGTACCATGGTGGTGGTTCTGCTTCCCTGATGGATGAGGGCGTGACTGCTGTCTGCCAGCTAGCTTATGTCAACTAGGAACACAACTCGAGTTCCACGAACAGTTAGGCCAAGTTGAACAGTGAAATATCTACAGCTTTCCCTCTGTCCGTGTGAACCATCTCTTTGACAAGGTCAAGATGTTGCCTGGTGCATTTTTTTGCTAAATGACCAAAGGTTCCCTATGAGTGGAGCCTATGTTTACACCTGAGAGAAAACTGATAGCCAGGCTGTCCCTGCACCTCTACCAAGACAGAGACACTCTGCAACTTTGGTTTGTCTTTTTCTTTATCAGCAATAGAGACAAAGCCATAGTGCCCTGATGAAGGCATAGAGTGCACTTAAACTCAAATTCCACAAACCTGAACCCCATTGGAAGAAGCTACTACTGTTGTGTTTGAAAGCACCAGCTGCAAAGTGAAGTCATACTTAAAATATAATTAAAAGGGAAAAATTGTTTATCTTCTTTTAAGGATTTTTATGCTGGTCCCAGGCTATAAGATCATAGGTTAGTTTCTGAGTAACTTTGGTATTATTATAAGTCCTGAAGCTGGTTAAGGTGGAGACTGGGGCCGGATCACAAAAAGACTCACACTATCTCTGGGGAAGATACTGCTTTTTGAGGAATTTTGGCTCAGTTGGATAAACCATGGCTTATCCAAAAGTGAGTGACTCTGCTCCTGAGACTTGCTGTGAAACAAACTGGGACACAGAGATGTGGACACCTAAGGGCAGCTGCTGGGGGTTAGAGACTTCACTGTGAAGAGAGCCACTCTCTGTGACAGACCTAGACCAGCACTATTGATATCCTTGTGGGATAATTCTTTGCTGTAGGGGATGCTCCTTTACACTCTAGAATGTTGAGCAACATCCACAGCTCCATCTACTAGATGCTAGTAACACCGTCTCCCCCAGTGTGGCCACCAGAAAGGTCTCCAGACATTGCAAAACATCTGCTCAGTGACAAAAGTGCCCCCAGATAAGAACCACTGGTGTAGATGACAACACAGCCTCCTTCCAGCTACCCAGGCTGATGCTGGGGTAGCAAAGCCAGGGTGGGACCAACCCAGGGTCTGATACTGAAAGTTCAGGGGCAGATAAGGATGAAGTCTGCCTACAAATAAAGGCAGATTGTAGACAAGGAGAGGCTGATACCAAGTCAATCTCCAGAGATATCATATGCCAGATAAGAGTCAGATCAGGCTCAGATGAGGGACCAACTAGAAGACCAACCCAAGGAACCTGAAAGGGTATTTTGCACTGATGTGGTGGACATCGTGTGTTTGGTAACAGAGACTGGGAAGATTGAGGACCTTAAGAGCATCCTTTTAATATTCACAGACAAAGCTTTTCAGCCCTTCCAGACAAAATTGGTTGAGTCAGTTAGCTGTTGCTTTGTAACAAACTGCACCAAAAACTCAATGGAGTAAAAGAAAAATATTTTTATCCCCCCTAGTCTGTGGATCAGCTGGAGGGTCTTCTGGTCCTGGCTGGGCAGTTCTAGGCTCCTAGACTCTTTTAGGTAGTTAGGATAAACATAACAGAATATCTAATGTGAGATCTTGTAATCTTAATTGTTTAATTATGAAACATAAACTACTCTTCTTGATTACTAATGTATCATTCCACAGGAATCATGATGGTTCAATTCTGTCTGTCCTGTCATCCCTACTATTATTATGCTGTCAGCCTGGCATAATACTGTCAGCCTAGAAGTCACTCTTGCCAACACTAATTGGCCGTCCCACTCAGCTAATAACCCTATTTAAATGTTAGCACCAAATAACTTTGACCTTTTTCTAGGAAGTTGCTGTATGTCAAAAAAAAAAAAAAGGATCATTTCAGGTAGCATGATACAAGATTAACATAGAGAAATCAGTTGCATTTCTTTACACTAACAAGGAAATATCAGAAAAGGAAAGTAAAAAAACAATCAAATCACATCCAAAAAAATAAAATACTTGGAAATAAATCTGACCAAAGAAGTGAAAGACTTATATGTGGAGAACTACAAAACACTGAGTAAGGAAATTAAAGGTGATTTAAAGAAATGGAAAGATATCCCATGTTCTTGGATTGAAAGAATTACTATTGTTAAAATGGCCATGCTGCCCAAAGCAATCTACAGATTTAATGCAATCCTTATCAAACTACCCAGGTTATTTTTCACAGAACTAGAACAAATAATCCTAAAATTTACATGGAATCACAAAAGACCCAGAACTGCCAAAGCATTACTGAAGAAAAAGAATGAAGCTGGAGGAATAACCCTCCCAGACTTCAGACAACACTACAGAGCTACAGTCATCAAAACAGCATGGTGTTGGTACAAAAACAGACATATGGATCAATGGAACAGAACAGAGAGCCCAGAAATAAACCCACAGACCTACAGTCAATTAATCTTCAACAAAGGGAGCAAGAATATACAATGGAGTAAAAACAATCTCCTCACCAAATGGTGCTGGGAAACTGGACAGCTGCATGTAAATCAATGAAGTTAGACTACTCCCTCACATCATACACAAATAAGCTCAAAATGGTTTAAAGACTTAAAAACATAAGACAAGACAGTGTAGACCTCTTAGAAGAAAACATACACAAAACATTATCTGACATAAATCCTAGCAATGTTCTCCTAGAGCAATAGAAATAAAAGCCAAAATAAACAAATGGGACATAATGAAACTTACAAGCTTCTGCACAGCAAAGGAAACCATAAGCAAAACTAAATGACAACCTATGGAATGGGAGAAAGTATTTGCAGAAGATGAGACTGACAAGGGCTTAATTTCCAGAATATATAAACAGCTGATACAACTTAATAAAAAAAAATCCAAAAATAGGGAGAATAACTGAGCAAGCAATTCTTCAATGAAGACATACAAATTTCCAAAAAGAACATGAAAAAATGTTCAATATCACTAATTACCAGAGAAATGCAAATCAAAACTACAATGAGGTATCACCTCACACCAGCCAGAATGGCCATCATTAAAAAGTCCACAAACAATAAATTCTGGAAAGGGTATGGAGAAAAGGGAGCCCTCCTCCACTGCTGGTGGGAATGTAGTCTGGTGCAGCCATTATGGAAAACATTATGGAAATTCCTCAAAAAACTAAAAGTAGACTTACTGTATGATCCAGCAATCCCACTCTTGAGCATATATCCAGAGGGAACCTTAATTCAACAAGATACATGCACCCCAATGTTCATAGCAGCACTATTTACAATAGCCAAGACATGGACACAACCTAAATGTCTATTGACAGATGACTGGATAAAGCTGTGGTATATTTATACAATGAAACACTACTCAGCTATAAAAAATAATAAAATAATGCTATTTGCAGCAACATGGATGGACTTGGAGATTGTCATTCTAAGTGAATAAGCAAGAAAGAGAAAGGAAAATACCATATATCACTTATATATGGAATCTAAAAAAAAGACAAATGAACTTATTTACAAAACAGAAACAGACTCACTGACATAGAAAACAAACTTACAGTTACCAGGGGGGAAGTGGGTGGGAAGGGATAAATTGGGAGTTCAAGATTTGCAGATACTGACTACTATATATAAAATAGATAAACAAGTTTTTTCTGTAGAGCACAGGGAACTATATTCAATATCTTGTAGTAGTTTATGGTGAAAACAAATATATGTATGTATATGTGTGACTGAACTATCATGCTTTACTAGAAATTGACACAATATTGCAAACTGACTATACTTTAATAAAATTTTTTAAAAAGATCATTTCTTTTTCTACATTCCAGATTACTCAAATTGTGCTTTTTGTTGTCACATGGACCCTTGCTACACACACACACACAAATGGCTTTACATTTTAAATTGACATTCACTCTCAGTCTTAAGTAATAGTTTGCCAGTTCTAACACAAATGTAACAATGGCAACAAAACCAACAAAACAGCTAGCATTTATCGAGCGCTTACTGTGTACCAGGCATAGAGGGTGTACATGGATAACTCTTTTCATCTTCTCAGTGACCCTTTTTTTACAGACAAAGAAACTAAGGCACCAGAAGGATAAGTGACTCATCCAAGGTCTCTCGGTTGACATGGAGTGGGATTCAAACCCCAGCGGTCTGCTCCAGAGTCCGTGTTTCCATCCGTACACTTTAAGTGCCTCTCCAATGTTGAATAAATTACAGATATTCGATGGAATTTTGATGTCTTGCCAATCATTATGAAGTTAACATTTCTTTTGGAGGGAAAGTTAAATATAAGTGCAGCCATTTGGTTAAAGATACAAGATTGGTGATCACTTTGAAATTCAAAGACTGCTGACTTGGCTAACTAGAGATGACATTAATTCCTTTCATTTGCTTTATGTAGATATCACTGTAGGCGAAACACAAATTATTTAGTGTAATAGAATCCAGTCTCTTGCTATAATATACCATAACTTTGTTTCTGCAACAGTGCTCTAATTGACTCTGATCAAACATTTTTCAGTTATGTGGTGTTGTAAAGTCTGGATGTTTTAAGAAACTGAGCTAGAAATGGTATAAGTCAGGGAAAAAGGAAGTTAAAGTATGGGAAGGTACAGTTCCATCAATAGTTCTGCAGAGGATCCAATTAAAATGTAAATTCATCCTTTAAGAGAAGAATAATTTGATCAACAGAAAACTAATGTGGGAGAAGAACACGTGTCATTGAGTCAGAAAAGCTGGGGGTGGGGAAGGACTACACGGCAGCAAATTAACCTTTACAGGAAGGGAGGCACTGGTGTAATAAATGCATATGAAATATAAAACACAGATTAGAGTTCCTTTTAACACAACTAGCAAAGTAGTCATTTGAAAATCCATTTGCAAATAAATCAGGAAAAGTTCTTTGGAGAAGAAACATCAATAAAGTTATTAGCAATATCAAAGAACTGGTTTCTCATAGAGAAATGACATTAAGAAAACTGAGGACGGTACACGTCTTTTTACTAACTTAAAATACGTAACAGTATTTCTACATTTGAAACAAGTTATTTTATTGCAGTTTGACACACATATGGAGACATCACAAGGCTTACGTGTGCATTTCAGTGAGCTATCAAGATTACATCCATGTAACCATCACTGAAGTCAAGAAACAGAACACCCCCCACAGAAATCCCCTCAAGCGTCCTCCCTACTAATCCCTCCCAATTTTTCCCCAGATACAACAACTCTCCTGGCCTTTAACACCACAGACTTTCCCTTTCCCTTAAGCTTTATAAAATAGTGACTCTCACAGTCAAATATTCTTTTCTGTCTGACTTCTTTCTTTTCACATTGTCTTTGTGAGATTTACCCATGCTGTTTCATTCTGCAGTGTTTCAGTGATTCCCATGGCTATACAGAGGCTTGTTGCATTATTGAATTTACCAAAATCTATTTGTTCTACTATTAATGGACATTGGGGTTGCTTCCCATTTAGGACTTTCATGTCTCATTTCATTGGGAACATTCCCACACACGTTGTTTGTTGCACACACATGTGCATTACTGTTAGGGGTGAAACTGCAAAGGCAAAGTACATGCGTGTTCACTTGAGTAGATACTGCCAAACTCTTTTCCCAAATAATAGAGCCAATTTACACTCCATCAGTAGGGCAAAGGAGTTTCTGTTGCCCATATCCAGCCGCCACTTTTATTTTAACTGAAAGGTAACTTTATCACACCGCTGCTAATAATCACACGCAGTGATTTAGCAAACCTCGTGCCATCAGCTCTGTGGTCACAGAGAAATTCAAAGCCTTTTCCTCCTGCTCCCCTACCACGTTCGCCCCCCAGACTTTGACTATCCACACGTTGCTTCTGTCGTCGCCCAATACTCGTCCCATGAGGCTTGTCCACCACCTGTACATCGAAGGTGGTGCCCCCTCCCCACAACCACCCTGGTCACCGGTCATCGTTTAATCACTTGTTCTAACCGTGACCATTTATGCAGTACTGACTGTGTGTTTGTCACTGAGCTCGCACTAGGGATAAAGGTGACTACGACCTGGACTCTGTCCTGAGGAGCTTACAGTCCAGGAGGGAAAACATATGAAAGTGGACAAGTGCAGTAAGTTACAATAAACATAACTGGAAAAATGTGTGGATGTAACACAGGTGTAAAAAGAAAGGGGGAGGAAGGAAGGAAGGAAGGAAGGAAAGAAGAAAGGGAAGGAAACAGGTCGGTTTGCTTGAAAAGAAAAGACAATGGATGGAACTTTGGCCAGAATCTTGAAAGCTAAGTAGAAGTACAGGAAAGGAGGTAGGAGTCAAGCAAATACAGCACAGATACAGGAGCAGAGGCTGAAGGGTGGAAATGGCCCGCTGCCCAGGACCAGTCCTGAGCAGATCCACATAGCTGGGGCTGAGACAAAGCTGGACGGTCCACAGACCTGACCCATAACCTCTGAGTCTCCCTCTCCCCACTCCCACCATGGCCTCCGCCCACCCAGACCACCCTGCCTGATCCAGTGCCCCCACCGACTGTCCCATCTCGGGCAGCCTCCTGGCTGCGCTTCCACCACAGCCACCTGATGCGGAGGCAGCCCCACAGTCTTCCTCTTCTCCTCTTGCTCTGGATGATGGACAAAGGGTTAGCAGCCACAGAGAGGGAATCTCCAGACAAAATGTGTACGACCTTGCCTGCATTTTCTCTGCTGGTCACTTCCCCAAGGCTCAAAGACTCTGGTGTTCTGTTAATTATAAAGAACTTGACCAACGGGGACAGGCTTCTGCTGTCCTGACGCTTCCACAGTCTGCTAAATTATTTTAAAAGTTAATCAGTCCATAATGCTTGTCTGGAGAGCCTTATGTACGAAGCATGTAAATTGCTGGGCGCGCACTTCATGGGGTGGACCCAGGGTTACCCGCGGTGGTGAGAGAATGGCGCACTGTCTTCCCCTCAAAATGGTCCCGGGTCCTCACCAGCCTACAGTCTGACTGAGGAAATAGACATTCATCAGAGTTCCAGAAATACATGCCAAGTTACAGCCAATAGAAGTGCACAAAAGAAACGTCCTCGGTGCTCACAATATATAATGGGGGGCGCCTGGAGGGGATACAGACAGCCTTTTCTGGGGAAGCAGTGCCTGACTCCCCTAAGGAAGAGCATCTGTCCTCAACTCTGTGGCGCTGAGGACAGGGAGGGAGCACTCAGGTCCTGGGGAAGGAAAACCTGGGCGACACCAAGAGGGCACAGGAGGATGGCCCCTCTGAGGACGTGAGAACAGGCAGGTGTGGCCAGAGCGAAGAGGGCTGGGGAGCACTTCCGGGATGAAGAGGGAGGAGCAGGTAAAAGACAGGCCATGCAGAAGCTTGAAGGCCAGCTCGAGGATTTTAGATTTGAGTTTGCACTCCCAGTAATGACTCAGTAGCTACTATGAGGCCAACCTGCCCTCAAATTATTTAAAAAAAAAAAAATCTCCCTTAAACTATTTTTAAAACTACTAACTTGAGACCAGATATTATCAGCAACTGCCTGAGGTGCTGGAACATGACTAAAACAGGCAGATACTAGGCGGGTGGTGATATTTGAAAAAGGGGCAGGAGCTGGGTGAGTTTCTCGGCTTCGTCTTCTGCCCTGAGCGCAGGCCCCCATCTGTAGTGCGTGGGAGCAAATGAAAATTTGCAGTCTTATTGGACTGAAGATGGAGGCACAGAGACAGAGCAACCCCAGCAGCTAGAAACTATGGTGGGGGGTCATCTGGTAGGAGGAGAGCCCCGAACCCTGGGCATGAGCTCTGCCCGCATCTCTGGCAGACTCAGGACCATGCAGGCCCAGGGGAGCTCGGTGCTCCACCAGGAAAGCAGCTTCCATTTTAAATGAAGTCTTTGAGCTTACAGTTTGAATTAAATCATTACAATGGGTACTTGGGGGTCACTGTTTTGGGTTTTTTTTTCCAGGGGGGTGGGTTTCCTGAAAAGATTTGTAGTTTTGCCTTTTCCAGTGGTGGTTCTGACTCCGTAATCAGCGGAGCAGGTTGTGCTGGGGCCACAGTGGGCCACAAAGAGACTTTAGGGGGCAGCTGTCAAGTCCCACAAGAGGTGATGGTGCCTCGGGTGGGCCTGGAAGAGGCATGGAGTCTGAGAAGTGGACATGGGGTCATCAGAACCTGGGAAGGGGCTGAGGGACACGAGGGCCAGGAAGGCCTCCAAGTTCCCTGACTAGAAACCAGTGGGGTCGGGGGCTGCTGGGGGGTGAAATTCATGGCAGCACGCAAGACAGGAAGGAGACAGGCCTGGCGAGGATCACGTCTGCCTTCAGACAAGTGCAGGGTCAGATACACTTGAGACGTCCCAGCAGAAATGCCAAGTAGGCTGTTTAACACAGGAGTCAGAGAAATTCAGAGCTAATGATATAAATCTGATATAAATTAGTAAGACAACTGGACTTTGGGGTAATGAAGCGGTGGGTATGGGTGAGATCCCCTGAGGATAGAATACGGGGAGGTGGGGGAGTAGGAAGAAAAAGGGACCTAAGATTTAAACTTCAGAAATCCCTCAATTTCATGACCAGGTTAGTTGGAAACAGAGGAAACAGAGAGGCAAAGTAAAAAGAAACCAGAAGTTTTGCAGCTACACAGTGGGTCAGTCTTAACCTGCTATGACCCCCAATTCAAGGGCTTTATCACTGTGTTTACCCGTAACTCACCCCAGACTGTTCTAAGAGTTAACCCTCAAATTCACCCTAAAACCTAATCTCCCTGGACTTTCGGGAACCCACCCCACTGAACAGCGAAGAACCAGCAGCTTCAGCACATCCGCTCTGTTCTCACTTTTAAGTCCATCCAGCCCCACTCTCTGTTCAGCATCCTCAGGCCACAGGGCTCACGTCGTCATCCAGAAATGATGGCGAATATCACAGCCACCTAGAGCACAGTCAGAGGGTCTGATCCCTTCCCTTGAAAGCAACACAAGAAAGGAAAAAAAAATGTTCGGCATGAGCAAGCCCGAGGGTCTATAAAAACTAGCGTTTTAAACATTGTGCGAGTCCGCGTGAAGGAATCATTTTTAGTTGGTTTTGCTTTGCTGTTTTCTTTTAACAAATCAACGCTTAAATGAACGATCTGACGAAATTGCCTGGCTCTGGTTTTGAGGGCCACTGTGACCTACATACAACCACATACCAGCCTTAACAGAGCTCAGCCAGAGCAGAGAAACGTGGAGATGAGATCATGACCAAATGTCGCTTCTACAAGGTTTGCTTGGAGCCCGTTCTTGCCCGTGGACATCCCTTCGGGGCAGCAGCCTGGGGCTCCCCCTGCTCCCTCCACCATCCTCAGGGGTCCAGGCATCTCTTGAGGTCCCATGACCATTTCAAGGGGCCACGAACTCAAAGCTATTTCCATAATAATACTAAGTCAATATTTGGCTTTTTCTACCTCATTCTCTCTCTGATCTTTAGCAGAGTTTTGATGTGATATCAAAGAACATCCACAATTATCTGGTGGAGAAACAAACCATTAAATACCTGTCACTCTTCCAACAACATATCTGCAAAACAACGAGTTGCCAGGACTGAACACAGGCGCAGATGAGAGATAACAGCTGTCTTCCATTAAAAAGTTATGTGAAAAAGAATGAAAACAATGCCAATCTCTCACCAATTTTTTTTGTTTTGGAAAATAGTGTTATTTTTCACTGAAATATGTTGTGCACATTATAACATAATAGATTGATCATTATTGTCTTTAATGAGTTATAAAATAAATACCTTTCAAATTAATTTAAAAATTAATTTAAAATCAATATGGTACATTTGGATAGATATAACCCATAGAAGTAAGCTCTCTGGGGCCAGGGGCAGGTGAACGCCAGGTCCTACCCACAGGTATGGGTCCAGGTGACTGGAGAGGACTCAGCCTGGGACCCGCCCCAACTAGCCGCTGCTAACCCACCAGGTGGACTTACCTCCATGTGGCTGCTGTTCTTCCAGAATCCCAGAACCAAACTGGGCAAGAACCTGCAGCCCACGGCATCCCCATGAGCTCCTCTAGAATGCACCACTTCCTCCTCTGCAGATAGAAGCCCAGAGAACAGACATTAGACCAAGACTTATACACAGCAGCACCTACCAGTACACCTGGACCAGTTGTTAAAACAGTAAAGAAAGTCTGTACCCCAAGTCTCCAAAGTGCTCCTCCCCCCAAACCCCACAGGCATAGCCCCATTATCTGTGAACAAAAAAGTTAGAGCCTGAGTCTGACTCCAAAGTGTCCCATCCCAAAGCATCCCATCTCACCCTCTCCGCTTCCCCAGGACCAGGTAGGGCCCTCACGGTCCTCCCCATGTTCTGTACTGGTTGTTACGTCCAGAGCATCCCTGCCCCTCAGCATCCACGTGGTCCCAGCACACAGCCCCTTCTCCACCCTCTCTCTGAATCCTTCTCCTTATAAAACTCTGACCCAGAAGAGTCAGACTGCAGGAGTTTTCTTCCTCTACTTCATCTCATCTTCCTACTCCAGAGCAACCAGCCCCTTGGCCTAGATTTCAAAGCAGAAGGGCCATCCTTACAGGCAGGCTGTGGAAGGCATACTGCTCTGAGTGCACCAGCCTCTGTCTTTGAAATGCTAAATGAATTCTGCACGTGCTGAAGCTCTAATTGACTCTTCTTCCCACATCAAGACCCAGCAACTCCATGACCTGTTTCTCAAGTTTTGGAGAACGCTTCCCTGCAACAGTTCCCAGCATGTTGGAAGAAGGACAGGTAGTTAATGGTTTTTTTTTCCCCCGGGAAATTGTGGATGCTCTTCTTTGATGTTGCCGTGTTTTCCTTCCCACTCTTCCCTTTCCAATCACATCGTTGGTAAGCCAGTGGTTCTTAGACTTCGCTATGTATTAGAATCACTGGGGGAGCTTCAGAAAGCACTGGTGCTCAGACACTCATGTCATCCTCGGGGAGAGACCCAGGTATCAGCAGTGTTTAAAGCTTCCCAGAGATGCCAATATGCAGGTAAGGTTGAGAAGCAATGTTCTAGGCTAGAAATTTACCATATATCTTCTCAATTTCCCACCCGTAGCACGCCACCACCAGGTCTAGAACTACCCGGGGAGAAGTGCCTTCTCTGCTGGTTCTTGCCATTGGAACCTGCTCCCTGGCTGGCCGGGCCAGTGGAAGCAGGCTTCAGACCAGGTACAAGAGTCTTACACTCAAGAAGACAGCCTTTCTCCATAAGATTTAGGCTCATTTCTACTTACTTATGTCTTTGCTGATAAGGAATAAACTGGCCAAGGAGCCCTGCCTCCATTTGTCCTGCGGTCACTCCCAGGAGCATGCAGGACACACCTGACCATTGACAGTGCACCAGCCAAGACCACACGCCCCACATCAGAGTCACCTAGGCAGCATTTAGAAACTGCTGATGCCCGCCCCTCTACCAAGGTCCTTGAGGCTCTCTGGAACGGGGCCAGGGGAACAATATTATTACTGTTCCCGAGCTAATCCTTATGTGCAGCCAGAAACAAGAACTGCCAAGCCTCCCGGCCCAGGGAATCTCGGCGGGTCCCGCCGCCTGCCTTCCTCTACTAATACCTGGGTGACGCCTTGGTTCACCTCGCTTTTCATTTCAGGTTTTCTCCTGTCCTTCAGCTCGTAGGTCACCTGAGCCACCTGTGCTGCTGTCTGCGAGTCTGCCAGCCTGCTCTGCCCCGCCCTGACGCCCCGCTAAAGCCCCACCTCTGAGCGCCTTAGCGCAGATGGGTATTGCCCTTGAGTGACAAGCTCCTAGACGCAGCCTGAGGGTCTTTCAGCCACCATTTCCCAAGGGGCCGGTCGAAGATCCACTTTAAAAAAAAGGTTTTATTTTTAAATTAGTACATACATTTTTATTTTAAAAAGTAACACATATACGAAAGAAATCCAAACAGCGTCAAAATGTGTAACAGCGAGATGAGGGTCTTTCCTGCTGGAGTTCTGCAGTCCCTTCCCAGAGGGAGGGACTTCTAAACAAAAGCGTGTTCGTATTTGAGCATCTCTCCCCAGAGGGACTTTTCCATTTTGTAGAAACAGAAGAGATTCCTGAGACCTGACTACTCCGTGAGACTCTTGGAGGGAGAGGGAGGAGGGTCCCCGAAGCCTGTACCTTTAAGAGCTGCTCGGGGACCAAGGATCAGACGGCATATGATGAGAACTGCCGTGGACTACAGCCCCTGACACCTCAGGGGGCTTTCAGCAAATGTGATAAGACGTCTGTGAGTCTGTTTCTGCTTTATAAAGAAGTTCATTTGTGTCATTTTTTTTTTTAGATTCCACATACAAGTGATATCATATGGTATTTTTCTTTCTTTTTCCACATTACTTAGTATGACAATCTCCTGTTCAAGATTTGTAGATACTAACTGCTATACATAAAATAGATAAACAACAAATTTCTTCTCTACAGCACAGGGAACTATATTCAATATCTTGTACTAACTTATAATGAAAAAGAATATGAAAAGGAATATATGTATGTATATCTATGACTGAAACATTATGCTCTACACCAGAAATTGACACATTGTAAACTGACTAGACGTCAATTAAAAAAAAAAAAGTAATAAGATGGGTCCTAACTGTGGGAAGAAAATGGGGAAGGTCATTACTGGTACTAAATAAGTGTTGTGGGCCAATCTGCATTCTCCCGAAATTGAAGTTCCAATTCCCAGTGCCCAAAATGTAACTGTATTTGGTGACAAGATCTTTAAAGAGGTGATTAAGTTAAAATGAGGTCTTTCCCTTGGGCACTACTCCAATCCGATTGGTGTGTCCTTATGTGAAGAGGAAATTTGGACCCACAAAAACAGGCAGCAAAGGAAGATCTATGTGAGAATAAGGAGGGAAGGCGGCAGTCGAGCCAAGGAGAGGAGCCTCAGAAGCAGCCAAACCACTGACCCCTTGATCTTGGACCTCCAGCCTCCAGAATTGTGAGAAAGTCCATTTCTGTTGCTTAAGCCCCCAGTCTAATATTTTATTACGGTCGTCCGAGCAGACAAACACAAGTACGTCCACTCGACTCCACTCTGGTCACCTACGGATGTTACGGCGGGCTAGAAACACTGGACACTCCTGCATGATGTCGTCAGCCTCCAAGCCAGGAGGCCTCCTTGTCGGTGAGACCTACCACTCCACGGTAGGTTTCTTTGTGTGGTTCAGTTAGTACATTTTTGGCTAAGAAAGCACAATTTCCTTGTACCAACCTCAGGACAAGAGGAACAGCACGAGAATAAGGTTTTCAGGCTTGATGCACGAGGTTCAACGTTCTTTTAAAATTTAAAACACGAATGTCCAAAAGTGGTCCACATGAAACAGCTAACATAAATACGCCATGTAACAATAGGGATATTTCTTGATGGGCAGAAGTGTGGCTAAGACTGACGAGGAGTGTTCGAGGAGCCCTGCATGACAAGTTAGCTCGCTCTGAATCTTTAGACCGAAGCCCTTGCTTTCTCAGGCCTGAGCGTGATCGAAGTTGTGGGGGAGAGGGGGAGGGGATGGGTGTAAACACACCACGGCTCATGCAGAAGAGCTGGGGCTGCGAAACTAGTGGCTTCTGGTGGAAAACTCGCTCACAAGGCACATGGCTTCCTCCTTGCTCTTTGAAAGTGGACCTGGCTTTGATCAATAAGCTATTATAAATATGATGCACAGTTGCGAGAGAAAATCACTTCTGTTTCAGAGGAAATGGCACAGATGAAGGCGCCGCCATCGCCTTTGAAAGTCAATACCCCCTGCGGTGATGCAGCGGCTGCAGTCGTGGGCAGCCCTGCAGGTTAGCCGGGCAGCAGGCGGGCAGTCTGGCTGACTACTGGAAGGGCGCTGCCTCCAAAAGCTTGCAGAAGCTAAGGTTTTCTTTGGAATCAGGGCAATGGTCGATTCAGGGGTTGGTTTTTTTCGTTTGGTGTTGTTTTGATTTTGGTTTTTTTGTTGTTGTTGTTGTTTTTTTGCTGAAACACTTTTTGGTAAACAATAACTGTCAGAGATCTGTTCTCTTGCAAATCCAATATATGCCGTCTGCCCTTCCGGGCACTCTCTTAAGAGGTCTGCCCCAGCCCACCAACCTTTTATTACACTGTCTGTAATGCCCCTAAAAATACTCCATCAGATCCAGTGTGATGTTGTGTATGTGCCAGTTCATTTAAATTACAACTGTAGAGACGTCAGCTGCTCTAGTAACAAATGGAGAGCCCAGCGGTGGTCTGAAGAAGTGATGGTCAGGAAGCAGCTTCCTGGGTGTCTGTTACCTACATCTCAGTCACCAAGCTGGACTGCACATATTAGCGCACTCAGTGTCTGAGATGCATCTTTATTAATGAAAATGGTGGCCTCTCAAACTTCACCGAGGGATGTCAGAACTAGTTTCTTCTTAGCAAAATTAAAGGTATTCAAGATGGCAAAAATATTTCAGAGATACCCCCCACTCTCCAAAGGGTATAAGAATTCAGAGAAGCTTGTTGTCACCCCCTTAGGAACAGGGCAAGGGCAGGGCCCCTCAGCATCCTGGGTTTAGCCACCCGGGGCTGGGGTAGGGGGTGGTTCTGGTTGTCAGAATTGCAAAGGCAGAGCCTGCTCCAACAAGTTGTCATGTCTCTCTAATTTCACCAGAACACCTACGGCACAGAGAGCTGGGACTTCATGTGTCTTATAAGCAGGTTGGATCTCTTGTGTCTTCTGCTAATAGGCATATGTTTAGTAAATACCCACATGAGATACAGGAGCATCTGAGCTGAGACTTGCCTTCATTAGAAACTAGCATTGATGTTGTAAGGAAGTAGCTAACCTGCAGTCACCTCTAAGGCTACACGGTGAAGGCTACACTATCAACCAAAAAGAATCAAATTGCCTCAAGTCATTCTCCAAACCACCTGGATGACCCCAAGCCCTGTTAGTGTTACCTACTTTCTCTAACCCCAATTCAAATCGAGACTTCCCTTCAACCACCTCCTTCTGCAGAAAGTCTTCTTCACCTAAGGTCTTACTTTGCATCCAGAAAATAAGGGTTAGAGAAATTACACTATACTCTCATCGTCTGGCCATGACCTTTGGGGCAATGTTTTCTAGGTCTAAGTATTTGAAGCCAATTTTCTAAGACCTCATTTTCTATGCTTGCAAATTATTTTCTATCTCCTTAAGCAATGAGCCAGTCCTATGAACACAGAAATGCTTGCCACATGTATCCCCTGTTTCTATGCCTACTGTGAGCATGATTAACTTCAGGGTCAAGAAGAGAGACCACAGTTTGGCTCTGAGCCCCAAGAAATGATCCAGGAAAAGAGTGTGGACAATGATGGTACAGAAAGACAGCACTGTTAGTGAGCCTTTGCATTCATGCATTTTACAGTGAAAACACCTGCATCATTGAATTTATGGAACCCTAGGAAAGAAGTCTACTGCCCCAGAGGCTTAGGGTGGTCTCAATTTTTCCTTCAGCTAATGCTTTAAAGGGAGGTAATGTGGCATTTTCTCAAGAAACCTGGATTTGCAATTGATGGGTTCAAGTTCATAGTCAACCATAGTGAATATAACATTAGGCAATGTATTTAGTATCTTTGAGACTCCAGATGTTCATATATAAAATGGAAATACTGTTTATGCAATAAGATCATTGTGAGGATTGAATAAGTGATTGGTGTATTATAAAATCCTATACCACCATAAGGCTTTGTTATTTTCAAGTATTCACTTCTTTTGACACCAAGATCATCTTGAAAGTACTATTTCAGTCTGAAAATTCCATTGAAATTACACAAATAACCTATTAGAATCTTTAAATAAAAAGGAAAAAATTAACAAAAAGTTCCTTTTTGAGTTAAGAATGCTGCATTTTGGAAAGATTTTTGTTTTTATTAAAACAGATGGTGAATACAGAATTTCTCATAGACTTGATACCTGACATTTGGGACTTTTTCATTTCTTTTCAAAGTAGAGATAGAAGTAATAAATTAGAATGAATATAATTTATTTCCATCGGCAGCCCAGAAGGTTCTGGAGGGCAGAGCAAAGCTCTAAGGCGAGCATGGTGACCCCAGCTAGCTCCCAGAAGCTCTGCCCGCGCTCATTTCCCCTGCTGAGATTCAAACGACACTTCCATCCCTAGCACTTGGAGGGAAGCTTGCTGTTCTCGACTGCAATAACTTTCTTGGAATGACAAAGTAGACACATATATATCTTTGCCTAAAGTCAAGTTTTATGAGACCATCTATTCCCATTCGTAGGCAGGTCCATTTTTTACTGAATTAACATTAAGAAGAAGGCATTTGGCTTTATCAAGCATGTTTCTTCCACTTTAGTAGAATAAGCAGTTCAAAATGTGCCAGAAAGATGATGAAAGCAACGAAACCATTTATCTGAAGGGAAAGAGAGATAAGATCACTAGGAGCCTGCAGATTAAAGAACCTAATTTCTGTTTTAGATTGATATATAAACACACTTGGAGACAAAACGCGGGCAAAGGACACATCTTCAATGTTCTCCCTCCAATTTTAACTTTAATTAATTCTCTGTATTTCATAACAATGTATTTCCTAATCACACAGGGGCTTGCTTCAGAATTCTAAGTAGGACTGTTACCGTTCACAAGTCATCCTTGTGTTTCTAATGACTCAGTTTTAAACTATTAACAGATATCTCATCTTTGGTTAATTAAATAGGCTAATTTTCCTTGCCTAACAATTATTCATAATACTCTGATATTTTTTAAACTCCAAAATAACCATCTGGAAAATATACACTCTCAACTTAAGTTTGTATCTGTATTAGAGTTCTCCAGAGAAACCGAGCCAGTAGGAGGTATATTGATAGATATGTAGGAAGAAATGTATTACAGGAATTGGCTCATGCAATTATGGTGCCAAGCAGACCCACAGTCTGCTGTCTGCAAGCAGGAGAACCAGGAAAGCAGGTGGAGTAATTCAGCCAGAGCCCAAAGGTTGAAGATGGCGTAAGTCCTGGGGCCCCTAGACCTGAGAACCAGAACCCTCAGTGTTCCAAGGCAGGAAAAGATGGACCACTCAGCTAAAGAAGAGAGAAATTTCACTCCTCATCTACCTTTTCTGTCTGTTTGGACTTTGGACAGAGTGGAGGATGCCCACTAGTGAGGGTGACTTCCCTCAGGTTACTGATTCAAAGTCTAATCTCTTCCAGAAGCAACTTCACAGATGCACCTAGAAATAAAGTTTTAACCAGCGATCTGGACATCCTGTAGCCCATTACAGTTGACGCATAAAGTGAACCGTCACAGCATCCTACTATTTCCAATGGGGAAAGTGTGAGCGTAGATTGCTGAGTAAGATATTCACGATCCCCAGACACAGAGGGGCCCGAATTTCAAAGCACTTCCCGTTTCGCAGCACAGTAATCTGGGGTAAGAGGGAATTCTTTAAGCACGCAGAGCAAGACGGAAGTAGAATGTGTGTGTGGTTTTGACAGCCCTCCTAAGGTCAGCTCGTTCTTGCCTGCAGATAGTGGTGGTCTCTGGAGACGAGAAAGGGTGGGAGGTTCCCTGCCCCATGGCTTTGCTACCACCAGAGGGCACACCACTACGGAAGCAGGTTTCAGACTCACTTCTGCCACACACAATTCTTGGCAAGCACACACGTTGCAGGTTGCTCGGCAAGCAGGCATGAAGCAGTCTGTTCCCGGAAGCTCGATGGAGCCCCAGCTCTCAGGCACTTCAGCACCCCTGGAGCACCTTGTGTGATCCAGACACAGAATTCCCAGTTAAAAGGCCAGAAGTGAAAGGCAACCGAGCCCTAGGCCAAGGGCAACGCTCCAAAGGAGCACACAGAGCCTGCAGGGCCCCAGACACCTGCATCTTACCCACGGGAGGGCAGAGGGACACGGGCAGGGCTTATCCAACCCACGAGCACCAGGTACCACGAGTACCTCTCACTGCCCTCAACAAGAATTCTCTCCAGTGGTCTTTACATGGATTCACCAGTCTCCACCGCAGAGATTTGCAGATGAGGATGGTTGAGGATTTGGGGCAGAGGGCGCTGGGCTCTGGGCTCCGGTTCAGTATCTTTAAATTGCTAAGCACGCCTGTGGATGGAGTGTGCACTTCTCTTCAGGACCTTATAAATGCTAACTAACCACCCCCAGGATAGAAAGTAAAACTAACTAGCTCACCATATAAATATTTCACACTGTCTCTGCTGAAGTATTTCACAGGAAAATCACTTACGTGTGACCAATGGCACTCAGGGTGACGGCCAGTAGAAGGCAGAGGGACAGTGTGACCATTCTCTTAATTTCTCTGGCCTGTTCCCTTTCACACAGCCCAGGTTTTCTCAACTAGGGCACCAGAAGGGATTTTTCTCCTCCAAGTTTGAACAAAAGACCAAAAAGATAAATAAAAAATAGCTAGAGATGAAAATTTTAAACACGCAGGCACCCCAAGAGGAAAACTGGGGTTTAAGTAAACAGACGTAAAAAACAACGTGCGTTATAACTGCTTTTTTCTGATAAATGTTCTAGAAAAGATTCAGATAGGTGCCTTATAATCTTACAGGGCTTTTATTTGAGCAGTCGTCAAAGCTGAGATGCGCCCAGAGAGCCCAGGTGGTCAGGACATCACAGGAAGGTGGTCCCCAGCCCAGCGTCCGGTTCCCAAACAGGCTAATGGATTTCAATCTGTTTCCATTTCAAATGCACCACATCCAAGAAAGCCCAAACCCACAGCCTGCCCCCAGGGCAGAGTAAAGTTGATTTACACAAGACGAAGACATATGTTCCATTCCATATAAGTTATCGCTCTATGTTTTAAGCTCACAGGGATTTAATTTGTGTCAGAAAGAACAATGCTGGCTGGGCTCAACAGAACTGTTTACCAGGGAGAGACCCTGTTTGAGAAGCATGTCTCTGAAACTCAGTTTTTCTCCCTTGGAGGGCAGGATACCTGAACTCAGATTCACTGCTTTGCTGTGTCTACTTACTGGTTCATCAAATATTTACCAAGAGTCCCCCTGCCATGCGGCACCAGGGCTGACCCCGAGCAGCTACAAAGAAAATAGGATGTGGTTCCAGCTCTCAAGGAGCTTTGATTCTGAGCTTGATTTAAAAATCAGAAGAAATGGCTGTGAACGGTGGTGAGTGACTCAGTACAAATGAATGTCAGAGTCCAGAAACGATATAGTGCCAAAACAGGAGACTGTATAAGAAAAACTCCCATTTTTCCTTTAGTCTCATGCCATGCACCACACTTCACTTCTGACACCCAATATATGGGGTGTCCTACCATTCAGTTCATTCCGACACTAACCAGAGTTAGTGCAGACCACGCAGGGGAAGGGCTCAGACCCACAGGACTGCCCTCCACTTCAGACCCCAAAGGCAAGCAGTGGGTCCCCAGGTTGCCCCCAACTTCAGTCCAACTTGGCTACCAACCAGGGGTTCTCACAACCCTCTCCCTGAATTAAATCATTTGCTAGAGCAGCTCACAGAACTCAGGGAAACACTCACTTAACGTTTACCAGTTTATTGCATAATAAAGGATGTGATGAAGGATGCTGGTGAGCAGCCTGATGCAGAGACACAGAGGTCTGGGAGAGTCACGAGTGCAGGAGCTTCTGTCCACATGGAGCTGGGGTGCCCAGTATATGGATGGGTTCACCGGCCTGGCCTGATTGACTGCTAACTCTATTTCCAGCCTCTGTCCCCACTTGGACAACGGGGGGAGGAGCTGAAAGTGACAAGCTTCCAGTCACGGCTTTGTCTCTCTGGTGACCAGCCCCCACTCAGAAGCCCCCCAAGGGTCACCTCATTAGAACAGAAAAATTTCATTACCCAGGATCTTTGAAGGGATTTAGGAGCTTTGCACCAGGAACCAGGGTCAAAGACGAAATATTAGAACAAACGATTCTCCTAGCACCTTTGTTTACAAGCGTTTCCCGGGCTCTATGTCAAGAACCGGGGGCAGAGACCAATGCGTACATATTTCTAATTATTTCACAGAGACACCGGAAACTGAAGTGGTCAAAAAATAGAAATAAAACAAGCCTCTTAGAGAAGCTGGTTCTGGCGGGACTTGAAGCTGTCACAGAATATGTTTGGAGAGAGGAGAGTGTCCACTCGAATAAAGAGGAGGAACAGGCAAAGAGACAGTCATAGGAAAGGGGATCTGGTCTCCTGCAGAACAAGACAGCCAGAGGTGAACACGGGTGCCAGCGCATAACGGGAAGAAAATGTCGACAAGACTGCAGTCTGAACCCAGAAGATACTGAGTGAATTTTACCCTTTGCCCTGTATGCAATGGAGGCCTTTCAAAAAGGGAGGGTACATGATAAATAAGGTATTTTAGGGCCTAAAGGTTCCTGCAGTAAGAATGCACTGGAAGGAAGAAAGACACAAGGCAGGACAGTCTGTGGGAAAACAATTTCAGTGATGCAGGCATGAAGCAGTGTGGGTCTAGACCAGAGAGGGGCAGTGAGACTGGAAACCAAAGTGTTCTGTTCATTTTCCCCTGGGGAAAAAGAAAGCACAGCTACCCCAGAAAAATTGCTTTGGCAGGGGCCCCACATAATAGATTGTCCTTCAGTGATTTCTCCTGTGGTTTTTTGCTTTAACTGACCACCAAATAATTGCTCCGGCACCAGCCTATTTATCATCCTCCCAAGTCCAGCCCAGCAGACCTGAACTGAATGAAAGGATTTCGGAACTGGTGGGCTCACTGGACTGCAAGATCACTTTCCTGCTGATCTTCCATTGCTGTTTGAGGCGGTTTCTGTCTCCCGGGCAGCACAAGCAAGGTATGCCTACACATCACAGCTGACACCTGGGGCAGGCCAGGTTTTTGCCCCCAGCATAGCTGTACAGCGCTTCAACTCGGTGTGTCTTTGAATACCACGCTTTACCTTTTAGCCTTACCAAGGATCTATGAGGTTATAAAATCTTTATTACAAATTTTTAAGTCAAAACTGAGTGCTACCTGTGCATATATGAACTGAATGCAGCAACTGCTGTCCTGGGGGTATGTACTAGATATGTAACTGTGCTTTAGGTTCTCCCTAAAATCCAAAACCATTGCTGCCTGGTCCCTAGATCCTAGAGTCAGGAGCTCTAACTAATAGATAATACCTCAAAATTACCTCAACTACAGCTGCCACTTGGCTGCCCAGTAACCAATGAGATTCTTTTTATAAAAATTTCAACTTCTGTTTTCTAGTCTAGCATTTGAGGATCTTGGAACTCACCACTTCACCCTCACAACAAGTAAAAAGCTGAACAAGCTGAAAAATTAACCACATTCAAGGCTATTAAACACACTTTGACAATTTTTAAAAAGTAGAAATTAGATAAAGCCTGCTCTCAGACCACAAAGGAATTAAACTAGAAATCAATAATAGAAAGATAGCTGGGAAATCCCAAAACACTTGGAGAGTACACAAAGCATTTCTAAATAGCACGTGGGTCAAAAGATAAATCTCAAGAGATATTTTAAAATATTTTGAACTAATTGAAAATGAAACTACAATTTAGAAAAATCTGTAGAATGCAATGAAATCAGTGCTTAGAGAGAAATTTGTAGCATTGAAAGTATATATTAGAAAAGAAGCAAGATCTGAAATAAAAAATCCAAGCTTCCACCTTAGGAAACCAGAAAGAGGAGTAAAGTAAATCCAAAGTAAGCAGAAGAAAAGAAATAATAAAAATTAGAGCAGAAAGCAGTGAACTTGAAAATAGGAAATCAAGAGAGAAAACTGATGAAACCAAAAGCTGGTGCTTTGAAAAGATCAATAAAATCAATAAGCTGCTAGCCAGGCTAACTAAGAAAGCAGCAGAAGAGACAAATTACTGACACCAGGATTGAAAGAGGGGACATAACTACAGATCACACAGACATTAAAAGGATAATAAAGGAATACCATGAACAACTCTATGCCCACAAATTTGACAGCTTACATGAACTGGGCCAATTTCTTGAAAGATACAGTCTTTCAAAACTCACACAAGAAAAAGACAATCTGAGTAGGTCAATATGTATTAAAGAAACTGAATCAATAATATGTGGTTTTCCAAGCAGAAAGCACCAAGCTCAGATAGGTTCAATGGTGAATTCTACCAAATATTGAAGGAAAAATTAGACTGATTCTCCATAATCCCTTTCAGAAGACGGAAGAGGAGGAGATACTTCTTACTCATCCTGTGAAGTTATCACTACCTTAATACCAAAACCAGACAAAGACTCTACAAGAAAACTAGACATAATAACTTTCATGAACATAGATGCAAAAATTCTCAATCAAATATTAGCAAATCAAATCCAACAATGTATAAAAAGAATTATATACCATGACAAAATAGGATTCATCCCAGGTGTACAAGGCTGGTTCAACATTTGAAAATCAGTTAATGTAATCCATTATATGACAAGGCTAAAGAAAAAAATCACATGATTTTATCAATAGATGGGAAAAAAAAGCGTATGACAACATCCAACACTCATTCACAATAAAAATTCTCAACAGACTGTGAATGGAGAGGAAATTTCTCAACGGCATAAAGGCCATCTACAAAAAACCTACAACTACTATCACACTTAACAATGAGACACTAGAAGCTTTGCCACTATGATAATGAGCAAGGCAGGGGTGTAACTTCTCACCACTCCTTTTCAACACCATACTGCTAGTACTAGCTAAGGCACTAAGATTTTCTTTGAAAAGGAAATAAAAGGTATACAGTTTGGGGAAGAAGAAATAAAACTGTTCTTGTTTGAAGATGACATAATTGTCTATATAGGAAACCAAAAGAATCAACAAAAATCTTCTGGAATGAATAAATGATTATAGGAAGTTTGCAGGATGTAAGATTAATTACTAAAAAGTCAGTCACTTCCTTACAAGCAATGAACAAATGAAATTTGAAATAAAAAGCACAATACCATTTACAGTAGATCCCCTCCAAAATGAAATACTTAGAAATAAATACAATAAAATATACACTAGAGCTTTGTGAGGAAAACTATAAAACTCCGATAAAAGAAATCAAAGAAGAAGTAACTAAATGGGGATATTTTCCATGTTCATGGATAGGAGGACTCAATATTGTCAAGATGTCAGTTTCTCCCAACTTGATTCAAAATCCCAGCAACGTATTTTGTGGACATTGACAAACTGATTCTAAAGTTTCTCTGGAGAGTCAAAAGACCCAGAATAGTCAACACAATACTGATGGAGAGCCAGGTCAGAGGAGTGACAGGGCCCAACTTCAAGATTTGTACTAAAAAGCTACAGTAATCAAGAGAGTGTGGTATTAGTGAAAGAACAGATAAATAGATCAATGGAACAGAATAGAGAACTCAGAAATAGATCCTCATAAATACAGCCAACTGATCTTTGACAAAGGAACAAAGGCAATACAATGGAACAAAGATTGTCTTTTCAATAAATGGTGTTGGAACAACAGGACATCACATGCAAAAAAAAAAAAAAAAGAATCTGGACACAGGCCTTATACTCTTCACAAAAATTAATGCAGAATGGATCACAGACCTAAATGTAAAACACAAAACTATAAAACTCCTAGAAGATAACATAACACAAAATAATAATGACCTTGGGCAGAGTGGTGATGTTTTAGATACAGCACCAAAGGTGCAATCTATGAAAGAAAGAATTGATAAGCTAGACTTCATTAAAATTTAAAATTTCTGTTCTGTGGAAGCTGTAGCCAAGGGAGTGAGAAGACAAGCCATAGGCTGGATGAAAAATTTACAGAAGACATATCTGATAAAGGATGGTTATCCAAATATGCCAAAAAAAAAAAAAACCCTCAAAAATAGTAATTTAAAAACTGGTTTAAAAGTGGGCAAAAGACCTAAACAGATACTTCACCAAAAAAAGATATGCAGGTTGCAAATAAGCATATGAATAAATGTTCCACATCATAATTCATTAAGAAATTGAAAATCAAAACAACAATGAGATGCAACTACCACCTATTTAAATGGCCAAAATCCAGAACACTGACAACACCAAATGCTGACAAGGATGTGGAGCAACAGGAACTCTCATTCACTGCTGGTGGGAATGAAAAATGATGCAACCACTTTGGAAGAGTTTGGCAGTTCCTTTAAAAAACAAACATACTTTTACCATAGAATCTAACATTTATTCCTTGGTATTTACCCAAATGAGTTGAAAACTTATGTCCACACAGAAACCTGCACAAGGATGTATTCATAATTGCCAAAACTTGGAAGCAACAGGAACCAAGATGCCTTCAGTAGGTAATTTATAAATAAACTGTGTTGTATTCAGACAATAGAATGTTGTTCAATACTAAAAGGAAATGAGTTATCAAGCCATGAAAAGACACGACATACCCTGAAATGCATATTACTAAGTGAAGGAAGCCAATCTGGAAAGGCTACATACTGTATGATTCCAACTGTATGACATTCTAGAAAAGAAATACTTTGGAGACAATAAAAATATCAGTGGTTACAAGGAGTTGGTAGGGAGAGAGGGATGAATAGATAGAATGCAGACAAATTTGGGGGCAGTAAAAATACTCTGTAAGATACTATAATGGTGAATAAAGGTTACTACACATTTGTGAGAATCCGTAGAATGTACAACACACAGCTATATAGGATGGCTTCTCAGGAGTGACAAGCTATTAGCTCACATTCATGGAGGCTGGCGATGTGTCCAGCACTGTTAAATGAATTCACTCAGAAGCAAAGGGTATTTTTCTCTTAGCACATCCATTCTGCAGATGAAAAAACTAAGGATAAGAGAGCACATAAGAGATCTCCACCTGGAGGGAAGTGGAAGAGATCTGGAAGGCATGTGAGATGTTTACAGGAGCTTCTGGAGTCCCCTTCACCTGGTCACTTTTCCAGACGATAAGCAGTGAACCCTTGCATCTCTGACAGCACATCTGAGGCGCTCATGGTTGCACACAGGAGGATATATTGTTTCAGACATTACTCTTCCAAGCTACTAAGCCCTAGATGGGAGGACTTGGGAGGCAGGCTGGGAGGACAGGATGGGTGGAAAGCTGCTGCAGTCTCCATGTCATAAGGAACTGCTGCTGCCCCTCACGTAGCAGTCCTATGGTCCTGAAGTGGCTCAGACTCTGGTCTGGGTTCAGGAGCTGGGTGGGGGCTTTCCCATGGCGCTGTGCTTGCTACTCCATCCCCTGTTCAAAGATCAGGAATGCAGTACAGGATAAGGGCCAAAATACAGAGACTTAGGGAATGTGAGAAGGCCTGGATGAAGACCACTGATGAAGAGCAATGATGGGGGAGAGTCAGGGTCCCCGAGACCAAACTACAGGAGACTTATCCCCAGGACTCTAGAGGCTCATGGCCTCCATCCACGACTGCTTCTTCTTTGGTTTTGCATTTTAGACATGTATCCTCTAGTTTTGATGACTTGGTCTGGGCTGAGGTTGCATTGTGATTTCCATTCTCCAATGTAATTCTGTTTCCTTATCTCCGTTGGAGAATCAAATAGCATATTAATATAATACATTACACTAGATTTCACCTACAGCATGCAGTGAAAGCTATTTTCCAACCTTTTCAGCCTGAGCTCAAATAAAGTTAATCAAATTTAATATGTCATTAATAAAAGTTGGTCTATGGACCAATAGTTATTTGGGGATGGGGGTTGGGGGAAAATTTTTGAAGGATAATTTAAAGGTCCATTTGATTTAAGATGAGTTCACGTTTAGCAGTGCAATTTCACTGCATTTACTATGTATCTCTGTGATGTATGTAAGGCAGGAAAACCAACCTTTATGTTTTCTATCTATAATTAATGAGTGGCTTCTAGCAGTGTTGGGGAGAGGAGGGAATTGTGATTACAGAAGATCAACTCATTTGAGAAATGTCAAGTCTTCTAGAGGCCAGTTGAAACCAGCCCAAGTGTCAGCTTTCTCACTTTTGTATTATGAGATTTTACAGTCTTTTTCTTCAAGTCATGATTGGATGAAACATGATTAGAAAGGGGGCAAAAGAGACATGATATGATGATGGTTTAAATTATTAAAGCCAATTACTGGACATGAATGCCACCAGTCACAGTCCTGTGGGTTTTCTAAGGAAGTCCTGGGGAATAGGAGGGTCCTCAGCCCTTCTCTGGCCCTTCAGAGCAAGATCTCCCCAGCCGGTCTCTGCCTACAGACCAAGTCCACCCTGGTGAGGCAGCCATAGTGGAAAATTCCAAGAAGAAGCCTTGGCCTCACTAGGCATCCAGAATTTGATCTCTCTTCCATCAAATGGAGCCCAAGATCTCAGGGCTGCTAACTCCTTGGCCTTTCTGTCCCTCCTTCCCGTCACCTGGGAGTGGCCTCCAGGAGAACTGTAGGGATCTGTGATTCCATCCACACTTGGCGGGGAAAGTGCCACACTGCAGGGGAAGTGGGAGGTCACCCATACTGCATATCTCCCATCTCTACCACTGCAACCCCCTTCCTGAGTCCACCTCCCCAGGAGACCATGTCGAGCCTTCTGGCGAAGAGTGCTACTCTTACACCTCCATCTACTGACAAGGGCCTAGTTTAGAAAGCACAGTCTGGTGAAACTACAAGCCAACCTGACCCAGCATTGCCCACCACATTCACTTTGCTAACCGGCCTGCAGTGCCCATCAAGTGGACGCCATCGCTCCCTATGACCCCCATCCCTGAACAAAGATGTGTCTCCCCCATTCCTGATCGCTCCTTTACAGTGCACATCAGTCTGCTTAGCCTAATCCTTTACTAAAAGAATCCAAACACAGCACAGTTTATTTCACTAAGGATATGGTGTTTTCAGCACCTTGGTCAGTGGCTCTCAGCCCCGATGGTGCACCTGAAATTCTGTCTGTTTTTTTCAGTGCTGATGCCTAGGCCTCATTTCCTGGAGACTATAACATAACTGGTCTTCGTGGAGTCCAAGCACTGGCATTTTTGCTGTATGCGGGAAGGCAGCCAGGGGTAAGAATGTGCGTAGTGAGTCAACGAGTTCACTGCCAAGCTCTCTGGTCACCACACAGCTCCCATGTCAGGTGGACCCTTTCAGCAACCCTCTGGTCTGCGTCCACTGGGTCTCTTGCTGCTAAATGACGAGCTCGTGTGCTAAGGGTGCTTCCCGCTTGTTCCCCACACCAGCTCCCCGAGGTGAAGCAGTGTGACTGCCAGGAGGGAAAATACGAAGAATGAGGCCTTGACAGTGCTCCTTAGTGAAATGTCTGACCAGATTACTGGAGCAATCAGAATGACCAAACTAATGCTTCAGGTAGTGCCTTATGCCTGGAAAACTACAATAAGAAATTCATGAAGCTTGAAAGGGGTCTTGTGAGGCCCCTTTGTCTGTGGCCATTCTGCACAGATGAAGAGAAACCTCTTCGCTGACTTCTAAAGGAAGACTCCACAAAAAAAATTCATCTAACTGGCTCCAGGGCAGAGCATTGCTGCTACCTAGAAATTCCTTCACTTGAGTCCCCCTCCAGCGGCTGTGGTTCTGGTTTCCTACTGAGAGAACAGGAGACAAGCCGTAGAGTCCAGTCACTTCCTAGCAAACAGCAGCACAGCTTCAGTTAGACGAAATCATGTTTTACTTCAGTTTTGCCATATTAATAAAATACTGACGCATTAAAAATTTGCCCCACTGCAAGGCAGCATTTCAAGGTTTTATGTTATAAAATGGCATGAGCCAATACAATATCTGATATTGTAACACCCAGAAACCACCAAAAAGTATAAAGAAAAAACAAAGAAATGATAGCCCAGCCAAAGACTCCAGACCCTCACATATTGATCTTTTATTTTGTACTAGTGTTATCCGTTTCAAATCAAAGATTTGCTCACAGGATGAGAGAATAAAATGATGAAAACACAGAAAGGTGCCACCTATAACAAGATATGTTACAAATTTCATGAGAATTAATCATATAATCGTCTAACAATCAATAAATTGTGCACCTCTTTCTCACTGTAACATATATGTGGACTCTGGTGGAGATTAAATTTATTTGAAAAAATTGATAAGAACTTTGATTGAAATTAAAAGAATCTCTAATGTTGGTTTCCTGGTTTTGATATTGTACTAGAGTTGTGTGATATAAGGGGCAACTGGGACCTCCCTGTACATTTTTTTTTTATTGTTGTGAACCTATAATTATTCCAAACAAAAATTTAAAAAACAAAAAAGAAAGAAAAAATATTCTACCCACAAAGGAACTGAAGTGGGACCTTGGATGGAAAGAAGCCTATGGTCTGTAGAAGAACCATAGGATCAATCACCATCAGAGGTAGCAACAGTGGTAACAGTCATCACAGTAGCACTGGTAGTCAGCACAGTAACAGGAGTAACTGTAGCAGTCGCAGTAGCAGTAATTGTGGTAGTGGTAGTAATTGTTGTAGTAGCAATTGTAGTGGTGATAGTAATTGTCGTAGTGGTAGTAATTGTCGTAGTAGTAATTGTCGTGGTGGTAGTAATTGTCGTAGTAGTAATTGTGGTGGTGGTAGTAATTGTCGTAGTAGTAATTGTGGTGGTGGTAGTAATTATTGTAGTAGTAATTGTGGTAGTGATAGTAATTGTAGTAGTAATTGTGGTAGTGGTAGTAACTGTCATAGTAGTAATTGTAGTGGTGTTAGTAATTGTTGTAGTAGTAATTGTAGTAGTGATAGTAATTGTAGTGGTGGTAGTAATTGTCGTAGTCGTAGCAATTGTACTAGTAGCAGTGATTTTAGTAGTAGCAGCAGTAACGGGAATCACCGTCATAGTAAGCTTAGTAGAGTAGCAATTGTTGTAGGAGTACTAGTTGCAAGTAGCAGTACTAATGGTAGTAGTAGGCAGTAATAGTAGTTGGCAGGAAGCATGTACGTTCCTCAACTGTTGGGGCAAGGTAAAGAAAAAGTCCTGTTAAGGTAGAGGGGAAACATCTTAATTAAATTGAAATCTGTGTAAATCTGTCTCGTCATATTTACCAAAAGAAAGCAAGAAGCTTCCCCAAATACTTCAATCCCAAACTGTATATTTCTCACTTAACTTCCCGGGAATTCAATCTTTAATTTGAAAGCATGTGAAGGGCTCACAGCATGTGAAATAGTGCATTGTTCATTAAATCTAAAGAAAGTATTTATTATAGGATATGGAATTTGTTTATATAACATTCATATTAATTCCTCAGCCTTGTATTAACTGCCCCCTACTCTTTAAGTTGGGTGGGTTCTTCCAGTTTTCAGAAAGCACCAGACTCTCTGGGACCTGCATGGCTTTCTCCCTACAGGTCAGCTTGAAAATAAATAATCACTGTAGCAGATTCAAGCCCACACGATTCAAAATTCATTTCTTTGTGAGGTGTCTCCCACTGTCAATCCAGTTGAGACATAAGGTGATGGGGCTGGAGAGGGAATATGGCAAAGATCCTGGAGATGCTTCAGATGTAAAGCACCTGCTAGGTGCCAATGCCACTCTAGACACAGAAGACTCGACAGCGAATGAGACAGTCGTGGTCTTCCCTGTTCTCAAGAAAGAGTGACCATAAGCACAAAATCCAACAAACAAGGCCATCTTGGGTAGGGTTACAAATTGGAGAAAATAAAAAGCAGACAATGTGATAGAGAACAGAGGTTTGCAGCAGCCCTGGGTCAGGGAAGTCCCCCTGCGGGGCGACGTTTGAACTGAGACCCAAGAAAGAAAGTCAAAGGGAAGAAAGGGATTTCCTGCAACAGAGACATCAAAGGCCTGAAAATGAAAATCCATTTGGTCTTTGTGACACAGAAGTGGCCAGAAGGACAATAATTGGTGAGATCAGAGAGGAAGCTTGGGGCCAGGTTATTAAATCTGGATTGTTTAGTGTGGATGGGTTGGGGGTGGGGATGTGGGGCAGGGCCTGTAGTGAGAACTGTTCCTAGCTTTCCAGTTGGTGCACTAGGTGGAGAGGGTGTCACCCACTATAGTTGGGGAAGGGCCCGAGTCTGGGCCCGGACTTGTCCAGCAGAGGGCGCTGTGAGACACCTTCCGGTCTCAGGTCTCTGCTTGTGGGCCAGGGTAGCGCAGGGTCCCAACTGTGGGGACCCCATCCTTGCAGCTGCTCCCCTCTACAGCCTGGCCCCCTCCCCTGGGGCACTGCTGGGGGCAGGTGCAGCCTCCTCTGCTCTCAGGGCCCAAAGACCCCACTCCAGCCCCACCCTTCTTCTCCCCTGAGCCCAGGGGGTGTCACCCCTCCCCACGTGTGACTCCAACTCTTCTGCTGGTGCCTGTGCTCATTCCCATGGCTGCCGGAACAAACTGCCACAAACACAGTGGCTTAAAATAACACAAATTAATTTCCTTGTAGTTCTTGTAGGAACTGAGCCTTCCCTGCGTGGCATTCAGGACTCATCAGGCGGGACAGAGAGCTGGGCTTTCCAGGTTTACACTCCTCTGTGTGAGCTGTTCTCCTCTGCTTTCTGGAGGTAACTGGCTTGGTCTGAGACTAGCTTCCACTACAAACGAGTAGGAAAGTTTGGGAGACATGACTAACCTCCAGGCGCCTGTCCCTGTTGAGCAGATACCATGCTCTGCTGAAGCGCACCCCAGGGACGTGTCAGGTGCGGCTGCCTCAGGGCAGCTCTCAGCAGAGAGACCGAGTGAAGGCCCATGATGTGCCAAGTCAGGGGGAACCGGATGGATCACAGGACCAACCTCCCCTTTCCAAGTGGCTCCCCTGTAGTAGTAGTCAGTGGTCACATGGCCTTGCTGAGCTGGGCAGGACCAGCACCGAAGCCACCAGGAGCCAATAGAAGTCTGGCTGCCACACACCACTGAGGGCCCAGGTCAGGGCCCAGGGATGCACTGCCCACAGACGACCCTGTAGTTAATCCCTCGTCTCCAGGCCCTGCGCTCTCCCACCAGGATGAAATTCCCGGACAAAGCCCACCGTTAAAGGCAGTGCACATCCTCCCAGTCCCTGCAGGCCTTGGGTCCCAACAACGTGACCATTCCAGGCTTTGCAAGGTAAGACTGTGCGCAGGGCTGCAGGAGGAAAGTGTGGCGAGCTCCCAAGCGGGGCTGTGGCCTTAAATGCAGAGAGGCCCCATGAACGTCCTGGAGGTAGTGAGTCACACACCGGAGATTACAAGAGAGGATGTGCGGGAGTTCACACCGACAGAAGGCACGCAGGCTGGCGAGAATGGAGCGTGTGCAGGCACACAGGAAATTGCACATGGTTCACATGGAGCCATCTGCATGGACTCACGGGAGGGAGACTCACATGCGCTCACATGGAGGGAGACACAAGGCTCACGAGGGGAGATGACTCAACCCTTCAGGACCTAATGCCCTTCCCCCAACTCCCCCATTTACAGAGAAGAATGACCCGGGAAGGCCCAAGACTTGTCTCACCCCCCGCCCCAGCTCAGGTCACATCTGGGACTAGAGACCAGGATCCGTGTGACACGGTGTGATTTCTTTTCTTTGTTTCTTTCTTTTCTTTTTTTTTTTTTGTGGGTGGGGGGGGGGGCTTCTTTAATTTTAAAAGAGACTGAGACAGAATTTCTCTCATTTCCAATTTTGTGCACAGGCGGGGCGAGGAGGCCTGAAGTCCAGTTTTGAAGCTCTGGGGGCACTTCCTCAAAGGCTGCCTGTGAGCTGGTGACAGAGTGGCAGCTCTGTTCACTGCAGCCTGTGACTGTGGAAGAGGAATTAGCTGAGAAGCCAGGTGAGCGCCTCCCCTGGGGCTGCGCTCGTCCCTGAGCACCGCCCGCGTCTCCTGGGGTGCTCCGCTCGCTCGGGCGCTGCTCATGCGCCGCCTGCTCCGGAGCCTGGCCCAGAGGGCGCCTCTCTCTCAGCCCGAATCCTCCTTTAGTTTGCTTTGCAGTGTTTGTGCCAAGGGGGATTTGACTGTGCGCGTCTTGTCTCTTTACTGTCTCTCTCCTCTCTAGAACGTTAGCAGGGTGAGGGCAGGACCTGCCCCTGGTCTGCAGAGAGCCTGGCGTGGAGCCGAGGCGCAGTCAGCACAGCTCAAGTGAAATAAATGCACGAGGGTGTCGGCTGAAATAAAATGCACAGCTAAAAGCTGAGAGTTTGTTTTATTTGGTGGACCTTCTGAGGACTCAGCCTGGATGGCAGCCTCTCAGACGGCTCTGAGGGATGGCTCCAAAGAGGTGGGGGAGGAGCCGGGATTTACGGGAGCTTTTATAACAAAGACCAGGGAGGCAGAACACCAAAAGATGGCTGTTAATTAAAGAAGACTGATGGCTGAGGTTTAGGAACTTAGCGCTTTTCTACGTGGGAAGGTGCACAGGTCTGGGCTCAAGGAAATCATCCCTTTGATGTGCCCCTAGCTCTCTAGGGCCAGTGTCCTGTGCTTTCCGATCCTGAGTCCCCTCAGGGGGCACCACTAGGGGTGGCCACAGAGGCCAGGCTGCCTGCTGTCTACATTCTGAGTCCCCCCACTCACTGTCGGGGGCAGTGGTAGCAGCTGATGACTTGATGGCCACAGCATGGCTTGCGATATTTTTCATTCACAGAGGGTTGGTTCCATTTCTAAAAGGCTATATTGGAGGATCTATGATGTTACATTAAAATAAAAAATTCTCTGGTGAGTTCCCAGAAAGCAACGATCTTGTGTCCCTACAACTCACTCTTGTTCCTGAAACAGTCATCATAGAGTAACCACTGAGTGGTGTAGGACTGTGTCTCTTTGATCTTGCCACAGGGGAGGCACTTCCCTGAGGGTTGATCTCCCAAGCCCACGTGCCGTGTCCCAAGGGCGGGGGAGTCACACCACGTACACGCCTCATCCCTGGCGACCATCCCGTGGCAGAAGTGAGCAAATGTCATTTTTCACACAGTTCCCTAGACTCCTGCTGAGAGCACATTTGTAAATGATTCAACGGTGATGGAAACTGACACTACACCGGAACCTTTCATCTTCCTGACAACTTGTCATAAAATCAAACGCAATCCATGACGGTGGTCTTTCGAGATCATTCCATGCTTGGACGGTCATGTCAACACCAGAGCAATCTGGGATGTGTCAGTAGTGGAGGTAATTCCAAGGAGCCTGTACTGTCAGCACTCCAGAGTGGGTCCTCGGTACGAGTTCACTGGGCTACAGGGTTCCTACCAGAGGAGCCACATCGGTGAGGAGAAGCCTGAGGGAGAAGTCACCGTCAGTTCACCCTCGAGGACACCCCTGACAAGTGCTGGGGTCAGACTAAGTGAAAGGCGTAGACCGGGTTACCCGGGCAGGTCTCATGACCCGTGATGTAAAATGTATGTTTAACACAGGCCACTCTGTCACCTGGAAACTGCTGCCCTTGAACAGGCGGTAAGCAGTGTGATGGTTTCTATGAGTTTTAAATCACATTGAAGGACAATAAGCAAGTATCCCAACACCCAGCAGAATCCTGATCCTTCTTCACGAGACCTAGATGTTCAAGGAGGAAGTTCCAAATCTTAGCAACTTCACAAGTGTCAGCATTTATGCCCTTTTGCCCCTCTGCCGCCACCATCCACACGCACACCCCATTCACACTGGGAAAAGCCTGTACCCACAACAGCCTCTTTAGTAATGCAGCGTGGCGAAGAGGGCTGGAGACTGTTATGTTGTTCTTCTGCCCGAACCCAAGTGACAGGAGGAAACAGTTCCCAGCCCTCACAACCCTAAGATGCTAAAACCTGATTTGCAATTAGTTTGGTGCTGAATGCAAGTACCCAACAGAGCAGCACGGTAGCCAGACCCACGATGCCACCGCACGAAACCATTAATAGTGCGCTTGTTGGAGACGGTTTGAATGCAGAACAAAAGGTACCTTGGAAATAATGGCCAGCTACAGAAACCACATTCCTGAGCGGCGAGGCCTGAATTTAATGAAATGATGTGAAATGTCTGCTTGAAGCATTTCAAGGGTTTGGAATGTACTCCCTCACTCTTTGGAATGGTTTGGGGTTGCACTGCTAATTAATACAAGTTCTCAGTGAAGTTCTGTGCACGTGTGCATGCGTGCATGTGTGCGGGTATGTGTGCATATGTGTGTGACAATAGCAAATACCTACACCAAAACGCACAATGCCAGAAACTGCATTTCTCTGGAAAGGAACACCATTAAGTTTTAGCATCCACATGCATGGTTTGGATGTATGCAGGAGCCTGCTTTAGGGATCAGGATGGTCATGATTCTGTAATGATCACTTCCTTTCCACCACTGCCAGCCTCTGTCTGCAGAGTTGTCTAATGGAGGTCCACAGAGAATAATCTGGAAGCCAGGAGGCCACAGGGACCTTCAGCACACAAGCATTAAGACATAAAAACAAACTCGGCGAATGCAAAAAGAAAATTAAATTACCTTTAAAAGGGTTATGAAGCCAGCTAGGAATGCTGAGGAAATTCATATAAGCCTCTTGCTGGCTGTCTTTGCTCCTAGAATCTAAATTCCAAATGGTGTTGATGGGTACTCTCTCCAGTCCTTAAAAATACACCGATTCCTGTCACATAAGGATGAGGGTTCAATGAAGAATCAACATACAGTTCTCATAGGAGATGGAAGAAAACGTCAGAAAAGACACTAGTTAACAAACGAAGAGAAATGACAGCCTCAATCTGGATTTGGAGAGCACCTCATAAATTGTTTGCACAGACGTGACATTATTTACATGGTAATTTCATGCTTCTCAGTACACAGACGACAATAAAACTTTTTAGGTGGCATAATGGGACCATTAATTCTATTAATGGATCAACAATTCTTTCTAGACATTTTCTGTTGCTTCACCATCTTGATGTAATTGGCAGTATTGTTACATCTGCATTTCATCACCTCCTGGGAAAGGCAAGTCAGAAAGAAAATGAGTTTGCTAGCTTGCCCAGAAAAATAATATTTACTAGTGTCAAAATGTTTGAGGCACTTAGCTTCCTTTATTTGGAATGACCCCTTAGCCAAAGTAGTGGGGAAAAAAAATGTTTCAGGACTAGTTTTCCACTCATTGAAAGAACAGAAGAAAGAGCTTTGTCTCCAATCCTTACTTCAGAAAGCACCCGAGACATGAGCCCGTACCAGCCACAAAACCCTAAGCTTCTCGAACTTGATGTTGCTACTGTTCCCTCAGACTCAGCTGAGTCAGCTCCATTTCGGTGGCAATGCTCTGGAAGCAAAAAAATGATAGATGACGGTTGTGGTGAGCTCCATTTCCCAAGCTCAGGAGGAATTCTCTCCCCTCCGCAATCACATTTCATCACTTAATGTGCAATTTCCGCAGAGTACTCTCCAAACGGGGAAAGATAAGGAGGATGCCCTGGGATAGATTCAGATTCAAGAGATTCGAGCCTCACCCTTCACCTGGAAAAATAGTCCATGTTGACCATCTGTAAATAGAATTATAGCGCCACCAACAACCATCCCTGATGCAAAAGTGCCTCAGTGAACAAAAATTAAATGCCTATGAAAAATGTTCTCTGCCCATCAACGTCTATCTGTTCTGGCCTTCTTTGCTTTTCCCATTTGTCTTTATTTTCACTGAGAGCCATACAGGATGCTGCCTTTCACTCCAAGCACATTTCTTCACAGCTGTGGCGGGGTGTGTATTGTCCTTGTCACCTATGGAGCTACATGGGAGAAAGAAATTACTTATTGATTTTCCTTCCTGTGGAATGGTGTCTTTGGAACAGTTTCTTGCACTAGGTCAGGGATGCACACAGCTCCAGCAGTGGGAACTTAGACACTGCCAGGCTGGGGGTGTCCTGCTCACCTGCCAGCCCCTCTCGGCCGCTGCCCCTCCCAAGATCACCAGCTCCGAGCTCTTTTGATAAGACACACAAAAAAAGAGTAGGCACTTCAGAAGTTGAAAGAATGAACAAAAAAAAAATGGTATTTTCCCACCTGACCGGTTGAAACAGCCTGGTGTGAGCTTTGTTTTATTCCTTTATTCTCAAAGAGGTTTGGGATGGCTCATTCTGAAAGGACGATGCAGCTTAGACGTGCGGAGAGAGCAGAAATAGACAAAGGCACAGAGCTGGATCAAGACCAGGCACAGGCAGCCGGCAGGCCCTGCATGCCAGGGGGTGGGAGGAAGCTGGGTGGGAGAGGTGAAGGACTCCTAAGAGAGGGAGGAGTCCTTCATAGAAGGCAGGGGCACCTGCGCTTTGTCCGGGGAGTGGCAAAAATCTGGCCCACCCCTGTTGTCTGTGTGGTTTTTGTTTTATCATGCGTGCTTTGCTTTGAGCGAACATTGATATTATAACATTATGTAAGTGTCCCATGTACAGCATCATGTTTCTTCTTGTGTGTACCCTTCAGAGTGCTTACTTCCCACCAAAAGTGTAGTTTCCAGATAAGCCTTTATTGGATCAGAGTGCTCCACCTGAGGCCAAAGTGTCCCGGCCAGTGGCTCACGTAGACCTGCGTCTGTAGGGACGGATGAAAGCTGAAGGTCTGGGGAAGACGGAGTCAGGCAGCAGCTCACACCCCACTGGCCCCGGGCCCCCACCCCACACTCTCTGTCTTTGTTCCTGCTGTGATCCCACTGGCCCTCGAGGGGGAGCCTCATTCTGCTCATCCTTCTGACAAATCCTCTTCTTGCTACAGAGATGCCCCAAACCCCAGCTTCCTGCCATCAGCTTAGAGCACTCTGGAAGTTCCAGAGGGTCATTGGGTGATACTGGCTTTTTTTTTTTCAATGATTATAATAAAAGCCAGTTGAAATCTCTTTCTCCAAACTATACTTTAATTTTGTCCCAATGAGCTGCTCTCTGTAGGAGATAACAGTAAGCTGTGAAGAAGACAGTTTTTAAAAGTCATCCGACTACCTCGTGCTTATAGATTAAGCCCTTGCTGCAGCTTTTGAAGAAGTAAACAAGAATCTGACTCAAATCAGGTTATGCTTGGTTGTAGTTAAAGAGAAAATGCCAAGGGGAATAAGTCATCAACTCTTCTAATAACAAAATTATATAGATACAGATACACAGATATGTACATCCTGTTGGTTCTGTTTCTCTAGAGAACCCTGGCTAACACACATGCACATATAGTAGGATCTCATTTTGATAAATTACTACAACAATGTAGATTTAGTTGTCAACAACGGATCGCAGTGTGCCCCCAGTTTGTTCGGGCCGCCCAGGATCTATACTCTTGATAGGCCCTTCCACGCTGACTCTGGGCTGAGCCGTTTAACTCGACTTTTACCAGTGAGACCACAGCAAATGTGATCTAAGCAAAGACTAGAAAAGTGCTGCATGTTGGAGCCTACCTTTCTGCTCCTCTTGAAATCGGAGGCCATCGTGTGACCTGGCCCAGGGTCGGCTGCTGGAGGGAGCAGAAGCCACTGAAGATAGGTCCCAGATGTCCCACCTGTGCAAGTCAAGGCCGACCCACCAGCTGACTGCAGGTAAGGAGGAAGCCCAGGTGAGGTCACCTGAGACTGGCCTGTGCCGGATGCCCAGCTGAACCCAGTCCAATTGCCAAAATGAAGAATCATGAGCTAAATAAACAGTGGGCATTTCAAGCTTCTAAGTCTGGGGATGGTTTCTTAATGAAGCAAATAATAACTAAAACATTACAATACAACAAAACAAGCCGAGCAGTCTATATCCTGAAGAGTCAACAGCGGTCATTTCTATGTAGAAATTATAGATGACTTTCTACTGTTCTCAGTACCTTTTCCCACTGTTTCTAATGAGTATACATTATGTCTCTGGGCATAAAAAATAATAAAAGCACATTTTCATTTTGAAAAATTAATTTTTTAAAGTGATCTCTCTCTTCTCAGATTTTCTGCAGTAATTACTGTTTGCACCATGAATTCGCCAATTAATCACAAAGTGTTTTGATATCTTGAACTGATTTAAGGCTCTCATTGCTATTCGACTATGGGAGCAGAACAGGGGAAGTGCATGTCTGTGTGTGCATCTTCCATAGTTATTACATCTAGTACTGGCATAGCGTAGACTCATAAATGATTTGCTTTACTTTGACCTGAAATCACTATTTTGTATTAACAAGCAAGGCAGGGTAAGAAATAGAATATTTGCAAGAAAAGGAGAACCCCTGGCCGCGGTAATGTCCAAAACTAGTGAATTGCCTACAAACCCAATACCAGTGCATCTGGGGCCATCTGTACCTGCCTTTGCCCTGCATAAACAGAAGTTCCTTTGGTTACATTACGAATCCACTTCCAATTTCAAGCTTAACTCAGATAGATTTAAGCAATAAATATACATACAAATCAGTAAATTAAACAAATTATGGAAATTTAGAATACACAGTTAAAATTCTGTTAAGAGAACTAACCTAGAAAGAGAATAGGTTTTGAAGACAAGTGAAGCAAATAATGGAAAAATGCGTAAGCCAGAAGAGTTCAAACGTGAAGCTTCCAGAATATAATTTTTAGACAATATAGCCAAGAAGCCAAAAAGCATCCACCTTCAACCGAGTTAATAAAGAAACAAAGAAAGCAGGCATTGTGCAGCTTTCTTTGATTTTTCAAAAAGACTCCATGTAAACTTTCAAGAGGGAGGTGATACAGAAGAGGAGACACAGGCTGGATGAGAAAAGAAGCGGGAACGTAACTGCCGTCAAGTTCAAGACGGTCACTGGGCCACCTGGAGGAGGGCTATGAGGCATCATAAAACCAAGTGGCTCTGACAGGACCTGAACACTGGGGCTCTGACATCTGCCGTCGGCACTAAAATGGGAGGGTGGAAAGGAGAATGAGAAGCAGTGTGACCAGGTTTAAAAGCGTTTGAATCATTTAGGTAATTGGGTTAGCAGATGGCAAACGCAGTTCGTCCTTCAAGACTGTGAAATAATTCGTCTGGGAGACGGAAGCTAATCTGGTAATAATGACCCTCCGTTTAGGTAGCGTTATTCTTCACCAAGTACCTTTCACCAAGAGGTTCCCATAATGCCTCTGCGCTGACCGTGCACAGTGTAGTAAGATGCTGGCTGCAATGGAACAGCCCTCTGGGGGAGACGTATAATCTGTGTGACTGGGGCCGGATGAGAAGGTGCTGCTCGGAGGAGAAGCAGGGAAAGCCCAAGGTGGTCTGTAAACAAAAATGTCTTCTGGACACTCACTGGACAGAACTCAACCAGCAGAATGTTTGCTGGATTCTGAATGAGGGATTAGAGTGTTAGCTCCTTGGGGTAAGATTAAATATATATATACACCAGATTTCAAGATTTTTTTCTAACTAAAGGGTTAAGGAGTTTAACTTTATCTTCCCAAAATGATGAAACACACACACACACACAAACACCTTTCAACTGGCCGAATGAAACTATTTAAAGTTTTGTAAATAATCCCCAAGACTGAGCAGGTGATTCAATGAGTGGTGGTCCCAGGGAGAATGATGAGAACATTGTTCTTTAACTGGCTGCTCTTGTTTCCCTCCTTCAGGGGCAGATTTCTCTCCTTTCTTTGCCCCACCTCCACTCCTCCTAGCTCTTGGTCAAGCAGAGGGTGTGGGATGTAGTTTTGATGGGACATGGTTAGACTTTAGTGCAATAAACAACCAGATGTCCGGTCCTGCTCCCGACCACTCCACCAGTCACCTCAAGTAAACCAAGATAAGCCTCTGGAACATTTTGAGAGCTTAAATTTTCCATCCACCTAAAACAGTGATGTCACCTATAGATCAAATATGGCTTTGGGTGAGTCAGGAGTGGATAGCCTTCTTATGTGAGATGATGCTTGAGCAATCAGAAGCCCAGAGAAGAGAGATGGAACCTTCCCTGCACAGCTTTGGAGGCACTTGAATTCCAAGTTCCCAGAGCCCAGCTGTTAAAAACACAGCACCTCTTGTTTATATAACCAGGGAAATTTTACCTGAATCATTTCTCCCAAGGGGAGTAGGTGGGAGAGAGTCCAATTGAATCTACAAGTCATACTGCTATAAGAATGAGGAAAGGGCTAGGTCTGCAGATGCACAGAAGGAAGAATGAGTAACCAGGACCAAAGGGACCGTGATTCTTTCTTCCATCTCCCTGAGGGCCTTCCTCCTGTCAGAGGATCAGATCCAAGCCAGCCCGCAGCCCACCTCACAGTGAAGTCACCTGAAAGACTGAACTTAACACTAACGTGCGAGAGAGGTAGCAATCTCAGTCTGTACCATGCAGACTGCAGGGCCTTGGACCGTTCCCTCCCCCAAGTCCTTTCTCAGCTATACTCAGGAATCATAGCATTCGGTTCCAGGCATCGTATTTCAAGAGAGACATTGACAAAGGGATGTCTGATAAGTGGGGTGACATGCCTGGTGAGCCCTCTGGAACCAGATCATTTAGGGAGTAATTGATGGAATTAGGGATGTTCATTTTTTAAACTGGGGGACTTAAAATATTTTGAAGTGTGATCATGCATAAGAGAGATTTAACTCAGTCTGTTTAGATAACTCTGGAGCAGCCTTGTCTGGTAGAAATATAAAGTGAACCACATGGATGATTTTAAATTTCCTTCTACCAATTTAAAAAGTAAAGAGAAATTGGTGAAATTAATTTTGTACTTACATTATCATCTCATTACTGAGATATAATTGACATAAAACATTATGTTAGTTTCAAGCAGGCAACATAATGATCTGATATTTGTATGTATTGTGACATGTTCGCCACAATAAATATAGTTAACATCCATCACAACACAGAGTTACAGTATTTTTCCCTTGTGATAAAAACTTTTAAGATCTACTCCCTTAGCAACTTTGAAATATTCAATACAGTATTAACCATACTCACCATTAATTATATCCCATGACTTATTTATGTTACAACTAGAAGCCTGTAGTGAAATTAATTTTAATAATGGACTTTATTAACCCAATATATCCTAAATAGTATCATTATAACAGATCATCAATATTTTTAAAAAATTACTGAGATATTCAATAGCCATTTTTTCTTATTGGGTCTTTGAAATACAAAATGCATTTGACACAATTCACACCAGCCACTTTTCAAGGACTCACCGGACACATGTTGCCACTGGCTGCCACACTGATCAGAACAGCTCTAGAGCCTAAATTAGGCCATGACATCCTAGGAAAAATATCAGAGGATCTGTCTTCAATGTCCTGTGTGACCGAGGCCCAACCTTCTCTAAATTATTATGAGCCATAAATGTTTGCTGCTGGTGGTAATTCCTCAACTGAAAAAAAATCCACAGCTCTTGTCTCTTTTCAACTAAAGCTAACAAAGGGCCACCTTTGTCAAGGTCCCTTTCTCCCTGTCATCTTCCACACCTTCCCTCCTCCATGTGGCAAATGCCTGCAGCTCCTCCTCTGTCCTGCCCTCTTCCACGTCCTCTCACGTTCTGCGCTGTCACACCACCTCCAGGCTCCATCTCACACCTAGTTCCCGCACTGAACGCCCATGGACTGAGTCGTGACGGCGCATTACTGCAAACCACAGGCAGCTTGACAACACCATCCACAGCTGCAAGCAAGGGAGACGAAGCCCGGAAGCTCTCACAGCTACAGCGCTTCAGCCCGACATCAGTGCCCTCTGAGTTTCTCGTCTGTCTCGCAGTTGTTGCTGTTGTTGTTTTAGCAGACACAAGCTACAAAACTACTGTGAAAAGTATGTCCTCCAAGACTTGCCTATTTTTGTCTAATTCCAGGAGCCTAAACAGTTTTCTGAGCAAAAATTTTGTTCTAGAAAACCTCAGAGTGTGTTACCCAAGGGGTATTCCACCAAGAGAAGTCCACAGCTGGTGTATCTGGCAAAAGTCAGACCTACGGCTGTTACAGGTGTCTCAGAGTGTCTTGGGAATTGCAGAACTTTGGCCTGTGACCCTTCTGTAGATCCTTTTACATATGGCAGCTTTATAATACTTTATGCTAGAACGAGAAGCTAATAAATAGGGCTCTTATCCCTCTCTTTCTCTTTGACATCAGAAGAAATGGCCTCTGGTTCTCTCTAGTTGCATCCTCTCACTGTTCTTGGCACCAGATGATGCCAGCAAGTAAAAGTTGCTAAGTGTCGCTTTTAGAAAGAAAATAAGATGCATGTTAGGTCTCAGTGTGACTTAAGCAAAGTGCCAAGTTCAGGACTTTTTAAAATATCCACACCATAGGTATGGGAGAGAAAAAAAAAAGTGTCAGAGCAATCTGTGAATCCAAATCCTTTTTAATTGCGATGTTGACTGTAGTTTTCATCTGCTGGTTTAGCAAAATGTCTGCACACCAAGAAAGACTACGTGTGTTAGCAGGTATGACCCTGCCAGCGGTCTCCACAGGCATGGGGAGTGGGGAACTGAGGAGTGCGGATTCTTTTAAGGCGTTATTTAAGGTTCTCCTCAACTGTCCACACCGCATATTGATTTCCTGTCACAGCTCTATGTCTGGCGTGTAGGTACTCTCCATTGATCTAGAGAGAGCATTTTTAGTGCATCAAAGAGATACAGAAGGTGAGTCTCAGAGGGAAAGACGGAAGCCATGCTTTTAGGGCTGGACACGGCTAAGCAGTGTAAAAGTCACATCAAATATGAAGCTAAACTTGAGATTTTTTTTTAAAGCTTTGAAATCTGTTGATGTATGAGACTCAATGGGACACAAAAAAAGGTTAGAATTATTACTTCTTTTAACGGAAAAACTCCCTTTGGTGGAATGGAAATAAGCCATAGGACCTAATAAACTAAATTCTGCATATACCTTTTCATGGAGGACTTCAGGTTGTAAATTACAAGTGTGTAGGTTGTGAAGTTCAATCAGCAAGAAGTGATGTTGATAGGTCAAGGTCATGAGTCACTCCAAGGACAAGCTGGTTAGTTTTGCTCCATCATCAAAAGCTGTCCCAGGAACCCTGATGATGGAATCCATGCTGTTACCAGCAGCAGGGAGAGGCTGACTTCATAGAGTCTATTATGGCAAAGGGCAAAACTGTTCTGGAACAGAGCTACCCACCTTCGAGGCCAGAATGCCAACCAGCCACAAAAGCCCTGAATGCACCAAAAGCTTAGATTTGAATTCACTGTATTAGTGCGGCTGCCATAACAAAACACCACAGACCAGGTGGCTTAGACAACAGAAATTTATTTCTCATGGCTCTGGAGGCTGGAAGTCTGAGATCAGGGTATCAGCACGGTCACATTCTGGGGGGAGCTCTTTCTCTGCCTTGGAGATGACCACCTTATCCTTGTGTGTTCACGTGACTTCTCCTTGGTTCAAGCACATGGAGGAAAAGAGAGGCCTCTGGTATGTCTTCCTGTTCTTATAAAACCACCAGTCCTATCAGATTAAAACACTGCCCACTGACCTCACTTCACTTTACCTCCTAAAAGCTTTATCATCAAATACAGTCACATTAGGGGTATAGGGTGTCAACATATGAATTAAGGGGGGGGCTCAATTCAGTCCATAACACTTACCTTTCTTCACAGCTTTATTTCATCTTCCTAAGTAGACTTGGTCTTCACTTAAAAAAAAAAAAAGAAAAGAAAAGAAAAGAAAAAGAAAGGATATCTTTTTTCCTCTGAGTAAGACAGAGTTTGGACATCCTTTACCCAAATTTTCTTGGGTACTAATAGAGTTGAACATGTAAGTGAATAATAAAAAGATAATCCACTTATATGTATGTGGATAACTAACTCAACTCATGAAGGCTATGAAGACAAAAAGCAAGGTCAAAGGAAGACAATTATGAATCTGCAAATGTGAGTTTCCAGTATGATGACTTGCGTGGTTTCTGGTACTAAATAAACTTCCAATGTCAAATGAATGAATGAAGGAATATTTTCCAATAATGAATTAAAATCAAAGCCAGAAATGACCTCATTTGTCAATGCTTATTCAAGGCTAAATTTGACCTAAAATGACTTCCCTTTTAAAGTCAGGATTTCAAAATATAAAACTGTAGCATTTCAAAGACAGATAACTACATTTCTTATCAAATGCACTGGTTCTTGTAAAATAATTCAGTTTAATATATATCCAGTTTAATTAAAATTTATAAGTGGTTGTGGACCAAACCAAGTGTATCTTAATTAAATCTGAACATGGCTCACAGATGTTAAGGGCGACCCCAATTTTAATAAAGGAGAAGCAAATACAATCATTAGAGCCTTGGCTGAGTAATTCTGGTCAGGTGGGAAGCAAGATGAATGGGAGGCAAGACAGTCCCTTCTACTCAAGGCTGGAAGGTAAATGACCTGCTCATCAGAGCATACAGAAGACGGGGTGACCTGCTCAGGAAGCTGCCGAAGTGGCAATAGGGAGTTAATGTGCGAACGTTCAAGTCCATCACCAGGTAACAACCTTACACCTGATAAGGAAGGAGGCAGCACCCACTCGGACAGTTCACACATCTTGGAAGGCCTCAGTCAGTTCTGCCACTGTTCAAACTCATCAAAACTGGAGGCAGACAGTCTCAGCAAAGCCCTTGCTCGAGGCTGTGAGTCCGCATGAATAAGGTTACTCGGTGAAACATAGGGCACCCAGTTAAGTTAGAACTTCAGATGAACAACGAATAATTCTTTGCTATAGGTATGTCCCATGCAATGCATATCCTGCATTTTTTTCCCTAAATTTGGCAACCCTCTGCACAAACCATCTCCATCTTATGACAAAAGGCTCGTCAAGAAGCTTCCTGTCACCCCATGGGCTGAACAATCATTAAGGGCTGAAGGAAGTCCGACATGGTAACTGCACACCTGGGTTCCAGCCCTTAGAGGGCGTGGGAGAGACAACATGTGTTTTAACCATCAGGCGATTCCTATCCTCCTGGCTGGGAGTCCTTCTTTTTAATCTGTCTGCCTCTGAGCAGACCAGACCTGGAGGAATGTGTCAGTCAGAGGGGACTATGTGGTCAGATAATCGATCTAGAAAGGTTTATCCCAGGTCTCTTCTGTAAACAGAGCTGTGCCGTTGATCGCATCTGAAATGAAGCCCCACAGCAACCTGCCCTCCAGGAGCCACCCTGGGGGGACTAAGAAATGAGGCCCTGGAGGGGGAGTGGCTTTATCAAGGCTTAGCTTGTTCTCACTGGCAGAGCCAAGACTAATGCTCTCCTATTACAAGTTATCCATCCATGAGCTTTTTAGCACATAATGATGTTTATAAGTGCAAATGACACTCAAAGAAAAAAGATATTCTCTTCTAATTTGGATGCTCAGGAAAGATTCAGATAGTTAAAATATATTCATTCATTCATTCAACAATATTTATTCATTATCAACCCAATGACAACACTCTAGACTCACAGATGCAAGCAATGCCTGCCTGGAAGGAGACTGACCAGATGCTCACCATGCCCTATCCTGGCTCCGCTGGGCACAACCAGACTACATTTCCCAGCCTGCCTTGCAGCTATGTGGCCACATGACTGAGCACTAGCCAATGGGATGTGGGCAGGAGTGGTGCTGGGTGTTCCCAGCCCAGGTCCATTGAAAACCTTCCATATGAAAGTCTCCATCTCCCTCCTTCCCCTGTCTGCCAGCTGGAGGCAAAGGATCCAGCAGAACAGTCCCAGCAGAGGAAGGAGAAGACAAAAAATGGGGAATGGAATGCTTGTGCATCACACCTTCACATGGAATCGCCATTTGAAGAAAGAAAATAGGTAATCTTCTACCACGTGAAATCACTCAGGTGCAGAAGCTATTCATTACAGAAGTGAGACTACCCTGATACACTGCCTTGGTGGCATTTATAACGGCAGTTAGAAATGGGTAGATTAAACAAAGATGGATACAATTACAAATTAATTACAACTTGTGAGTGTTCTACAAAAACAACCAAAGTGCAACCGTCAAGAATAACTGAGACGGAGGGGCTGTTTTGAAATGTTTGGACCTGGCTAATAATGAGCCAGTTATAGTAAGGATGGCAGGGTGGGGCGAGTGAATGCTTACACAGCATCCCCTCTATGGCAGGCCCTGGGATAAGCACTGCAGACACCTAAACTCATTTGCATTCTCAACACTCCCCTACAAGGGGTCATATTCTGATCCGTTAAAGCCCGTGCTATACCAGTTGTTAAGTCTTTTCAATATTGCCCCTGGGTAAGGGGATGACTGGTGGGGAGTATTTCAAATAGAGCAGTGGCTCTCAACCAGGAGTGATTTTGCACCAAGAGATATTTGACAATGTCTGGAGAGATTTTCAGTTGTCACAGCTTAGCGAGAGTAGATGCTACTGACATCTACTTGGTAGAGGCCAGAGACACTGCCAAACATTCTATAATGCGCATGACAGCCCTCACAACAAGGAATTATCCAGCCCCAAAGGTCAATAGCGCTGAGGTTGAGAAATCCTCGGAAGGAGAAAAAAGTCTGGGCAATGCCACTAACACAGGAGAGGCCCAGCGCAACTGGCGTTGAGGGAATATTAGACAGAGTAGAACAAGTCAGCAAGGTAGGTGGGACACACAGAGCACCCTGAAAGCGATGTTGAGGCCTGGGTCTTTATTTTAAAAGTACAGGGGGAATAAAATGGGTCACTGATGACTGAGATAGAAAACAGAATAGAAACGGGGTCAAGAATTGTAATGCTGCCACTGTGGACCAGGTGGCATGTCACGAAGGCTGGAACATGGAGTGATGGTGGAGGTAGAGAGAAGCAAATCGGTTGGAACTGCACCTCGGAGCCAGGAGTGGCGGGATTTATGGATGGCTGGCGTGGGGTGGGGGATGAGGAAGTGGGAGGAGGGGGGAATTATACTCACAGCTCTGGCCTTGGTTGGGGGTCATGTACTGACTGTGGAAAGAGGGGAGGAAAATGGCAGGATGACATGGACATGGTGATTCTGAGATGCCTGGGAGCCAACAGATGGATTCATCAAGTGGGTGGCTGGATGCGGGAGTTTCAGGCTTGAGATTTCCATGTGGGAGTCATGAGAACAAATCATTTATCTCAGGAGCAGACAGAGAAGGGGGACAAAAAGTGAGCCCCAGGGCCCTCAAATATTTAGCAGTTAGAGAGAAGAGGTGGAATAAGCAATGGAAAAGAGAAAGAAGAGGCCGGATGGAAAGAAAGCCTAGAGGGTGATGTTCTAGCGGAGAGAATCTGTCCAGAAGCAGGGACATCATCTGTGCCAATGACAGCAAGAAGCTGGATGAAATGGAAGACGGGGGCCATTGGTCACCCTGAAGAGAGTAGCTCAGAACAAAGGTGGGCCAAGACCAGATTAGATGGTTCTGGGTCTGAGAATGCAAACAAATGGAGAAAGGAGGTATAGATCAACCTGAGAATTGAGATTTTTTGCTGTGGAATGGAGCAGAAGGACAGGGTGCTCCCTGGAGCAGGAGGAGGTGAAGGAAGAGTTAAGAGGATTAGAAAAAATGCAAAAAACACTGTTTGGATGCTATGAAAAATGGTCCAGCAGAGAGGCTGGTGATGCTGGAGGAAGGAACCTGAAGGGGTTAAGTCCTTGAGAAGACAGTAGGGTTGTGGGCTCCAAAGAGCAAAGGACTGGCCTGGGGAGAGAGGAAGGGGATGGACTCCTGGTGCAGGTCGGTTTCTAGATGTGATGGTGCTACATTAAGGTGTTTCCATCCAATTCCTTCTATTTTCACAGCACACTAACACCTAGCTGATGACCTGCTTGGGGACAGGATAGGTAGGAAGACAGGGGGTGGAAGATTTAAGGTGAAAAATGAGGCATGAAATTGTTATCCCCAGAATGGAGAGCAAATAGTCCAGGAAAAAAAATGGATTTGGTGGATGGTGCTGAGAACTCACTGGAAGTTTGAGACTGTGATTTAGAAGTAAATTGAATCAGCCCAGTTCTCCAAAATTCTCCAACAACACCTGACAGCTCAGATGCAGACCTAGACAAAGCAAGGGCTGGGTATTTCCGAGACTGGAGTGGGACCGCTGGGGTGGGCTCTCCTGGGTGCACCCAGATCTCCCTTCAGGAAGAGATGCTCCCCCTGCCGCAGACCAGAGCACTGCCCACTGACAGCCCACAGAGGAGCACCCCCATGGCGCCTGCCCCGGCTGAAGGGGCTGCCCCCCCTGCAGTCAGCACTGGTCAGTGCAGGGGACAAAGGCCTTCTTACCTCGATGAAGCAATGCATAGGGTCAGACTGTATCCATCAGTGCAAAGACAGTCGCGTTTTCTCAGAGGAGACGGGAAAGGAGGCAAGTTGGCCATGTTTTTAATAGACTATTTTTTAGAGCAGTTTTAGACTCCCAGCAAAATTGAACAGAAAATATAGAGAGTTCCCATTTACCCCCTGAACACCCTCAACAAACACACACACACACACACACACACACACACACACAAAGCCCCCTCATTATCAACATTCCCCACCAGAGGGACACATTTGTTACAATCAATGAATCTCCATTGACATACCATCACCCCAAGTCTATAGTTGACATTTGGGTTCACTTTGACAGCACACAATCTGTGATTTTTGACAAGTGTAGAAGGACATGTATCCATCATTATAATATCACGCATAGCAGTTTCACTGCCGTAAAAATCCTCTGTGTCATCACCATTTTGACTGAGTTACCATTTCATTTTCTAGGCTGCCATAACAAATTACCACAAACTTAGTGACTTAAAACAATAGAAATTTATTTCCTCTAGTTCTAGAGGCCAAAAGTCCAAAATCAAGATGTTGGTAGGGCTATTCTCCCTGGGGAAGAATCTATTTCTGCTTCTTCAAGTGTCTGGTGATTGCCGGCATTCCTTGGTGTTCCTTGGCTTGTAGTGATACCTCTGCCTGAATCTTCACACATCTTCTTCTTTGTGTCCCTTAGAAGGATGCTTGCTTTGGATTTAGGACACACCGAGATGCTCAGATGAATCATCTCAAGATCCTTAACAAAGTGTTCCAATGGGTTGCATCTGCAAAGACCTTTTTTCCATATAAGGTCACATTCACCCAATTCCAAGGACTAGGACACAGATATAACTCTTTAGAGGCCACCATTCAACCCACTACAGTTACTTAGAGGTGACTTCCTCTGAGGGGCAGAGATGGATAGAAATGTCTCTGGCCTTCTCCACCAAGGGGAGAAAAGGATAATGGACTCCCATGGATGAGACTGGAGGCCGTGCTGGGCACCATTAACAGGCTGGAGCTGGTGGAGAGGGCACAGGTGGCTCAAAGTGTCTAATTCTGACACCTTTAATACTCGAGAATTAAGATCAGCTCCCTCCTAGACATCCTTGCATGCCGTTCTCAGTGACTCGTACTAAACCCAGTTGTCCAAAAGTAAGTGAACAACAACCAAACCCTGGGTAGATGCAGCTGTTTCAGTAATTATGTACCCAACAACATACCTGCACCAGAGCTGAGACAACAAAAGAGAAAGAAGGGATTTCCGGCTTTCACTGTCATATGTAAACAGCCAGCAGTACGGACCCCCGCTGTGCAGCAAAATGTCCAAATATTTTTAAACAGCATATGTCAATATCTACTCCCAATCTGGGGACAGGCACACTCACGTATAATTTCCTTAAATAAAATGCTGGATTAATTTTCTCTTGAAAATTCTTCTTAAAAGGTTATTGCTTCTTAAAGTATGGATTTACAATTGACCCCACAACCCACCTACCCAGTTTTCAATCAGTACCACTGGGGATAGATTGTTTAGACATTCTACGCACATTATCTTGAGACAGGAAGGAAGGGGGCAGGGCACAGCCATTCAAGGAATGACGCAGCAATTAACATCAAAATGGTGGACGATTCAACTCCCAGTAGGCTTTGAGACTCAAGATGGCAGATTTGACTTCTAGTAGACCTTGAGCCTCATTATACACCCATTATAATATATTAGCATGGTGAATAACATGCCCACAGGCGCCATGGCAGCTCCAAGACTAACCATAAAAGGTCAGAGTGGGCAATGGCCAACTTCCTGGGAATCCCAGCCCCTTCCCCAGGGTGGTTAAAATGGTCCTCCCACTTGTTAGCATGTGAAGCTACTAAGGCCATAAAAACGCAACATGGCACCTGGTGTCCGCATCTCACTCCCTCATCTTCAGAGATGGCCTGCAGTCTGTGGAGTGTGTACCTACTTCTACTTTAACCTGAGCATCCAACCCCCACAGCTCGTGGCCTTTCTCCTGCCTTCTGAAACAGCCTACACTCCAGGCAGTATGTATCTCTCTAAATAAATCTACTTTTACTGAACTGTGGCTTGCTCTTGAATTCTTTCCTGCACGAAGCCAGGGACCCACACCTGGCGGAGCACATCCCAGGGACTCAACGGAGAGCTGAGACATGGGCTTCCTTACACCCCATATCCTGCATCAGTTTCTGAGCAACACAATAAACAGGGCTGGATTTCTGGGTCAGCCCTTAAAGTCATTACCTTAGAGTCTAATTAGAAGTTGTTTAAGATATAGAAACTATGCAATGAAAAAAAATAGTAAAGAATACAGTTCTGGTCGTGTTACAGCAAACAGCAATGATGAAAAGGAATGTGTTGTTAGGTCTCCTGAACTGTGGTCAAAGAAAGCCTGACTCGAGGAGGGTGAAGGGTGAGGCGGGGGTAGAAATTATGCAGGGCAGTTCGGGGACCCCCAAAACCCCAGCCATTGGTGATGCCTGTTCATTTCATCTCCAGTGTCATCTTGAGAAAGGCTTGGGTCACCCTGACACATGGTAACAATCAGCCCTGCCCCTTACCCCTTCTCAGCAGAGGAGTCTAATGAGTTTATGTGTCTTATTGGGTTTTTGTTTTTGTTTTTGCTTTTTGCCTGGCTCACCAAGAGAACTAAGAAAGAGAGTGTAAAGGAAATATTTTTGAGGATACTGAACAAAATTATAGAAAAAGATGTGGGAGGAGGTGTGAGGTAGGCAGGTGTGTGGATCTGAGAGATGCTGGGAATGGTGGAGATTGTCAAGCCCCTGGGCAATGGGAAGAGGACAGCAGGAGCGAGACATGCAGAAGATGCTCTGTAGGTTCCCAAGCCCCACACCTGCATTTCAAGTCCCCACACCCCAGCCTCCCACCCCTGCTGCTCGGATAGGTGCCTGCACCTGACAGCCACTGAGGAGGAGGAAGTAAGCAAGTGGCTCTGGTATATCCTGATACATACTGGTACATACTGGTATATCCTGGTACATCCTGGGAGTGTGTACCTCTGGAATTGCTGGGAAGACCACGTGACGGGGGAGGTGGCTGCTGGGAGGCTGATTCCAAGTGCTGCTGCCTGAGGAGGATGCAAGGGCTCTGCCCTCCCTAAGGCCCTGCCCTCTGGGCTGCACACCTTCCCTCTGCGGGACGGAGATGCTCGTGAGCATCCTGGGTCATTGAGAAGGGAGGCTTGGCCCAGGACAAAGCAGCTGGGGCCAAACAGATCTCAGGGCTCACACTGACCTGGCCCCTCAGCACCCTCAGGTGACTTCAAAGGATGATCAGTAAAAGGGCAAGGGTCACGGCTCCTCACAGTGCCTGCTTGTGGGACCCACTGGATGCTGGCAAGAGAGTCTGCACAGCTGGTTCAGCAAATACCGGAGCCCAGTGATCAGGGCAGAACGGACTGGACTGGGCTGACTCCCGTCTGTCCTTCTCATGACCCACTGACCTGGACCTTGCTCCCTGGACCACAGACCTAACTTTCTGCCCCCACCCTCTCAGTTCTCCAGCCTGCACCTTCACAAAGCACTGAATCTTTAACCAGTAGGGTGACAAGGTAGTCTGGCTCTTTCTTCATTTCCCCCAACCCATTTTTTATAGTATAAACATTATAAATCAACACACAGGGGCTCATTTAGCTTTTGAGAGCCAAAGACAAGTCCATGAATCTCAAACACCTTTTTCTTTTTCAAAAGGCTCGATTCCTGAAATCAATAGCCTTGAATCTCAAGATTACTATCTCTTCATAAATTCTAAAACCCAGCTAAGAAACCCCAGGAATAAGATGTGATTTCTCCACTATCTGCACAGTTCACTGTTCACGACTTTCTCGAGAGAAGAATGTGGAAGTCCCCAGTCCATGGAAACCTGAGATTGAGGAAAAGTAGGTGTGAAAAACACCAAAAATTGTATGTGTATTACACTGGTTAATAAATCAAGATGTTTTCCCATAATAACAGCTGCATAACTGCTGCAAAAAAAAAAAATGTCTTACATGCTTGTAGAATAGTTGGTCCCTGTTGTGGGTTATCTGCGTATTTGGCTGGGACAAGGGAGAGCCCTGCCTTTGAATAGTAGATGCCTGGATTCTGATTAATTTATGGATTTCTGAATTATTCAAAGGTTCTATCCTGAACGTGAATTGTGACCATTGTTTGAAGCAAATAATAAATAGACTTTTTAAAAAGAATGAACAATAAAGGTAAAATGAAATTGTTAAGATAAAGCCTTTGCATGTGTGGGGTGTTTTTGAATCACACCTCTGTCACCGGTGAGGAAACTGAGGCTAAGGGACTTGCCTGCAAGTGTAGAGGGTCAGGGACATCCTGTGGTCTCCAGGGGTCAGGGCATACGGCAGAGGGCACCTAGCACTTCTAGATCTTTCTGGCTTTTTCCAGACAGAATTGATTCCTGAGGACTTTCATCAGCCTAGGGCTTTTTCATCCCTGTCTCCATGCTCCCGTGAATGAGAGGTTTCCAGAATCAGACACTCTGAGAATCCCACTGATTATCAGAGGCTCAGAGTGTCATCCTACATCCAACTGTGAACAGAAGACGTCAGAAAACCTGCCCACCTCCTTCACCCTCCAGAGGAGACGGGGCCACTTCCAGCCTTGGTCACTTCTGGGGGCTGCATTCACTCTGATCCCCACCCCAGTCTGAGAACTGCCTGGTGTGCTAGTTAAATAGTGGCCCCCAAGATGTCCTCATACCCATCCCCAGATCGTGTGAATGTGTTACCTTATATGTCAAAGGAGCACCTCAGATGTGACAAAGGAGCACCTCAGATGTGACAAAGGATCTTGAGATGGGACGACTATCCTGGATTACCTAGGCGCGCCCACGTTTGTAAGCAGACTGGAATACAATGACACAGCCAAGGAACGAGCAACCTTAGAAGCTGGAGAGCCAAGGAATACATTCTCACCTTGAAATCCTCCCTTACGGGGATTTTAGCCCCGTAAGACACCTTGCAGATTTCTGGAAACTCCAGAACTGTGCCAGAATAAAGGTGTGTTGTTTTAAATTCATGATAATTTGCTGCAACAGCCAAAGAGAAAAAACACCCCTGGTTTAGAGCCAGAGAGAGCCCCTCCCCTTCCATGCCCCAGTTCTCTGGTCTAATGGCCATCACAAGGCTGCTCGCGGCCCTGGTCATTCAAGCTGCATGGTGAGCACACATGCCTGCAGGGACAAGATCAACCAAAGGGTCCAAGCAAGAAGCACAGACCCTGTCTGCCTTTGATTTCTCTTGCTTCTGGGGCAGGAATTTCAATGCTGAAATCCTATCACCACTATAAAGCAGTCAAGTGCAAGTTGTGTCGGTGACCAGAATTAGCAATATGTGGCTACTGCCTTCTCCATCAGAGGCAGCAAACTGGAATGAAAAAGCTAGCAGCAAGAAAAAGGCACTAGGAAAGACGGCTTGGATGTCACATGCTTGGGTTCCAGCCCTGGCTGTCTAATGACCCATCCGGTGTCGTGCAGGGCATCCTTTAAATACTTTGCATTTCCAGCTTTTCATCTCTAAGATCAGGATTAATTATGCCTTCTCTCCAGAGATGCTGTGAAATCCATTCAATTAAGGCTGTACTAATTTTCTCACTGTTGGTAACTAGTCTGTGACTTGAATACAGCCTGAGAGATGGAGGCTGTAAACACCTTTGAACCAGGTGAGAGAGCGGTACCATTGTTAGACACTTCCTGGACCCTGCATCTCTCACACATAGCTGGGGGACGGAGTGGAAGAGAGGAAAGCGAGGCTGTTCTAGAAAAGAGAGGACCTGCCATCACTGGCTAGGCAACTTACCTCCCCAAAATACTCTGTGGCAAAGTTTTCAAAATGTTGATGTGAAAGACAATTTCTACAAAGCGAAATGTTGGTAGAAGTCCAACCTGTAAAACTGCTAAGTGTGGCATTATTTGGATTGACACAGGGAACAGATCTCAGCACCCAGCCAGGTCCCCTGCGGCCGCCCCAGATCCGCCGGAAAAACGTTGTGTGGCTCTGGGGAGCTCAGCCCGAGACCACTGCTCCGCTCTGTCCTCGTGGCTGTTAGAGCCACTGGTCCCACTGGGTCTAGAATGTTTTTAATGAAAACAGGGGCCTTTCACAGGAAAAAAACAGAAGCCCAGAATTATTGTCTCATCAGGCAAATGTCAGACTAGTAGCAGAGTGTGAATTATGGAGCAGAAGGGAGCTCCAACAATCCTATAAATCGGCCCCTTGTTTCCCATCACCCCAGTCACCTGACTTTCAGCCCTGTGCTATTTATATTAAGCCACATGGCCCCTCACACCTTCTCACACTGTTTCATGTTTTCCTCTCTCTGCGGCCCTGATTTGCCCCTTTAGAGGTTAACCCCTTCCAGCCTCCTCTGCTCTTCTGTCATAGTGAGCTTCATACAGTCACATGTGCCTAAAACACTCTTACTCTTCGATGTGCCAGCCCATCAATTCTCCATAATTGCAAGGCAGTAGAAAATAAATGTTGATTTATCCCAAATGCAATCCCATTCGTTAACCAAGGGAAGGCCAAAGAAATCTAACTATAACACAGTTTCTAAAAACGCCGGGGTTGCAAACACAAATCGTTTAATGTGTGCAGATTTTAAGGATGGTGTTTTGAATGATTTCTGCGGTCTGTCCTGACATCTCATCAGGAGTCCTATTGTTTCTACCCTGGTGGCCCTGGTACCACTTAGCCCTTTGCTCGTTGCATGTCCCGGGCCTACCCTCCAGTACCACTCGGTTCTACCCACGTGACACAGTACCCCTCTGACAGCAGGTGGACACTAAGTTGCAGAAAGGGATGTGAAAGGCAGAATAGGCCCCAACTGAGATCGTTTGCCTGATGCGGTCAGAGGAATGGCACCCAGCACCTGTTAACATGTTCATTCCCTGGAGCTCACCCACCCCTCCTGACCTGACCAGCCCCCTCGCTGGCTCGCTGCCTCTTTTCCTGCTGCCTCTGCGCCCCTGTGCAGCTCAGGTGCAGTCAGCTGCCGCCGCCTAAGCTAAAACCCAAGGAATTTCAGCAGGGTCCTAAGGACAGTTGATTCCCCTCTGGGATCTTGCTATCTGGGGGCACAGGGCTTCTCTGCTCTCATACCACAAAACCATCAGAAGTTTCTGCCTTCAATGGCACTTGTGGGAAGGCAGGGCCCTGGGGCTCCCTTTTCAGGGGTCCACCAACATCTGTGCCCAATTGCTTCCCCAAGGCAGTTGTCCTGGTCTGAAAAAGGATGGGCACTCTGCTGGGGTCATTGCTCAGAGCCTCCTGCCTCATTGTCCTGACACCAGTTCTCTGATATCCACTGGGTGTCCTGCGATTCCATTCAGTTCGGACACTAACTCCTCAGAGTTGGAGCGGAGCCCACAGGTTAAGGGCAAAGTCCTCCACAAGACCATCCCAACTTCATATCCCAGCCACAAATCTTGAAGGCCACCTCCACTCCTGCCCAATGGCTTTAAGTTCAGAAGTCCCTCGTGACCCCCTTGGTTTTAATAATTCAGTAGAACAAGTCATACACTCACGAGACTGCTGCACTTACTATCAGAATTTTATTACAAAGGACATAACTCAGGAAGAGCCAGATGTCAGAGACGCACAAGGCCAGGTCTGGAAGGGTCCCACACGCAGAGCTCCCACGCCCTGTCTGTGGAGTCCAGACACATCACCTTCCTGGCGTATCAAAGTGGTGCTCAGATAGGATGCTTTTGCAACTTTGGGTGTCTAGACTTTTATAGGGGTCTTAGTATGTCATTGGCCACGTGACTAGCCCCTCTCTCATATCTAAGGGCCCATATCTTGAGTTACCTCATTAGCATAAATTCAGGTGTGTTTGAAAGGGTTCATTAATAAAGGACACTCCCATCACTCAGAGAACGCACAGGGTCTTGAAGGTGTGGGCTAGAAGCTGGGAACAAGGACCAGATACGTTCTTTATCATACTACACTCAGGCTTCACAGCCCACAAGCCAGAGAGAGACCCACCGGCCTTTCTCCACGCTCAGCTCTTAACACCCACTTCCTTAGGGGATGACTGTACCAGACGGGAGGATGCGTAATGGAAGAGATGGAACGTGCTGGCTAACATTTGCTCCCATTATGCTGCCATAACCTGCACATATATTCTTGGTTCCTGATCTTTCAAGCACATATAAGCACTCCCCCAGGCACAGTGACCACGCATCTCAGGTTCTCATTTATTTTTCTATTCAACAAATATGCAATAAGTCCCTGCAATACGGTGGGCTCCCAGTGAAGCTCTGATATAGAGACATCATAGCGGACAAAGTGTCTGCCCCCAGGGAAGCTTACAGGCTAGCATATGAAAGAAACCAACTAACAGTTCATTATTTCATCACAATGGTGCCACAGTGGGTGAATTACTGGGTGCTGTGTGAGCAGATGGTGGGGAGACCCAGCCCAGACAGGCCTGGGCACCTACCATCACTGTGAGAGCTCAAGCATCACTAGGTGGCAGGGAGGTAAAGGTTGGGGAGGTGGAAGCGGGAGGAGGAGGATCCAAGCAGAGGAAATGTGCATGCAAGCTCCAAGGTGGGAAGCCTTGGTTAAAGGAACTGAATGAAGGGTTGCATGGCGCCCAGAGAATGGGAGACGGCAGGACAACATGATCGTTTATGATTTAGAAACAGAATTCTGCTGCCATGTAGAGAGTGAGTGGAAGGGAGCTAAGAGGAATTTGGGAGGCAAATTTGATGGCTAGTTCTATAGTCCACATAGATGTGATTGTGGCTTCACCCAAGATAGTGGTGCGATGGATGTTTATAAAAGCTTTATTCATAATTGCCAAAACTTGGAAGCAACTAAGACGTCCTTCAATGGATGGATGGCTAAACAAGCTGTGGTAATCCAGACAGTGGAAAAGTAATGACTATCAAGTCCTGAAAAGACACAGAGGAACTATAAATGCATACTGCTAAGTGAAAGAAGCCAATCTGAAAAACTTACCTACTGTGTGATTCCATCTATATGACATTCTGGAAAAGACAAAACTGGAGACATGAGAAGATCAGTGGTTTCTAGGAGACTGGGGAGAGTGAGGTAAAAAATGAATAGGTGGAGAACAGGGGAATTTTAGGGCAGTGAAGCTATTCTACAGGATACTGTTATGGTGGATACACGTCATTATATATTTGTCCAAGCCCATAGAACTGAACAACAAAAAGAGTGATCTCTAATGTAAACAATGGATTTCAGTTAATTTTTCAATATTGGCTCATCTGCTGTAACAAATGTACCACACTGATGCAAGAGGTTAAGAATAGGGAAGGGGAGAGGAGACTAGGGAAATTCTCCATACTTTTCGCCTAATTTTTCTGTAAACCTAAAACTGCTCTAAAAAAGAAAATCTATTAATAAAAAAAAAACTTTTTTAAAAGATGGTGGTGTGGAGGTGGAGGTATTTTCAGTGGACTTGGTAGCTGATTGGATAGAGGAGCTCTGCAAGGGGGAGGTGTCGCAGGTGGAGCCTCATTTTCTAGCTTGAGCTGCCTGGTGGTGCTTTGAACTTGTAAATAATGGTGAGGGGTCCAATTAGGGGACAGGTGGGTGGGGGGAGAATCAGGGTAGAGCATGAGTTTAGTTTCACTAATATAGTCCCAGTTTCAAATATTCTATTCTGCTGTCTCCATAAACTCAACATCTCTCAGAAAATCTGCTATTTTGGTAACTAAACCACATTTCCAGATTTCCTTTAGTACAAAAGTATCCCTGAGTTTTATTTTATCAGACCAAGAGCCTTTGGATCCAAAAATGTGGTTACTAAATCTGTAAGATATCCCTTTACACTTATGAAGTTGGTTAATTAACCACTTTCCTAAAGCCCACATCCATGGTAAGTTTTAGCACAGTGACAATAATAACACAAGTAAGCTATTTTCTTTTAGGCAAAAAAACAAAAAAAAAAAACATTTGGAAACCTCAACCTGGAGACAATTCTATCCCGGAAAAGAATAGATCCCTCTGAGATGATTATTCCCACCACCACCCCACTCCATCTTCTGTGTTCAACCTTGATTAAATAATGGGAAACACTTACACATAATGAGTGGCCCGCAATTGTCAACAGCCCAAGAACTTTACCCCCAGGTCCCCCCCTGCAACATGGCAGGTTGCCCTACTACACAGTGATTAATTCTGGGATACGGAGCTAATCTATAACCAAGTTCCAACAGAAACATTTTAGTACTGCTTGTCATAAGCAAAACAGGATGGTGCATACTGAAATGGTTACTAACCAATTTTCATAATCAAAAAGCATTGTGCTGTATTGGCTAAAACATTAGTCATGGGATTAGAATCCATCCTCCCCTGAATAGTCTAATCCTCTTAAAATGGCTCAGAGTAATCAGGTTAGCTCCACTATAAATTTTAGTAAACCCATCACTCTTATAAAGGAGTTTCAGAAAAGGAAAGATCAAACAGCTTCTTAAATCCTTGATGCTGATGAAACGTTGGGCAAAATAAAAGTCTTACAGAGCACTTACATAATTGACTTGAGCTAAAATATACTAATAGAGATACATTTGCCATCATAAATGGATTTGTACTCTAAAAACTTCCACTGTGGAAACAGATTCTGAGTGCTGATCTTCTAAATAATGTGACAGTAATGAGAAAAATTACGGGGAAATATCTCACTGAGCGCCCCAACTCCAGCAATTATTATGTGGAAGCCCCATTCAGCAATGCTGTGTGAGACTATGACTAGTGGTGATTGTTTCGCGACTTTCTGGTGAGGATCGTACCCTCCGCCAGTGGGTGATGCTGACTTGACAAGTACACTCAGCTCAAGCTTCTCAGTACATCCAGTTGGCCTCAGGAAATTCATCAAATCCATTCTCACCTCAAGTCTCCTACGTCTCTGTTACACATACCCTATGACTAAGCCATGACTCCGCTTTCCAACAGTTTGCAGACGTACTCGAGAAGCCAAGAGTAGGGTCACCAATGTGCTCCTGTAAGTCTCTACTTAGATTCAGTTTTTCATTTTTCTCTTCTCCCCATGATCCTGGATCCTTATGTTTATGGTCTGACTTATCCACTGTCCAATCTAGATTTGTGACATCAAAAATTATAATAATCACACCTGCCTATTTTTATTCAAGCTACATATAAAAATGTTGAAAGTTACAGATTCTAGAATAACATCCTGTTTCAAATTCAAATTGACATAAGATGGCATCGTCACCCAACTGTTCATTCTTTCCGATAAGCATCCTTGCATTCAACCCAAAGTTTTCTGAAGGTTTACCTGAGGCTGGACATACACACAAACATAGCAGTGTAGGGCTCATGAACTTACACTGAATGCAGTCAAACAGGTTCTAAGATTCAAACTCCCCCACTGACTCACCAGAAGGGAACACTTCCCCACTATTCCACCCCCACCTAAATATGGCTTCCCGTGACTGCCCCTTCTTTGCCATTTATGCAGGAGAAGTCAACCACCCTGTCAAAAGTGAAAAAGCTGCTACCAATGTAATTCCAATCAAAATGCTTTCACACTTTAGGAGAGCGTTAGTGTGAGGGTTCATTTTATGTATCGATTTGGCTGGACCTGGTGCCCAGATACATGACCCAATACTATTCTGAGTGTTTCTGGGATGAGATTTGCATTTAAGTTGGTGGACTACGAATAAAGCAGACTGCCGTCCATAATGTGGGGCATCTGTTCATCCAATCAGTTGAAGGTCTTAAGTGAACAAAAGATTGACCTCCCAGGACTAAGAGGGAATTCTGCCAGCAGACAGCCTTCAGTCATGAACTGCAGAATCAGCTCTTTCCCTGCAGCAGGACAGCCTTTGGACTTGAAAACAACATAGGATTTTTTCTGGGGCTCTAGTCTGATGGCCTTCAGATTTGAACTGCAGATTTTGGACCTCCCAGTATATATATATTATGTTATTATATATGGTATATTATATACTGTACATACATATATCCTGGAGAACTCTAACACAATTGAAAAGTATCTTAATATAAAAGTACAAAAATGTAATAATACATTGGACAAAAACAGTCTCTATATCCATTGTCCTCCAAATTAATTATGAATGATATCCCAATAGCCTCTTTATTCTCTTCAAATGACTCACATCCATTGTTCTTTAGACTTCCTTCAGGATGCATTCACCTTCTCCTTCGTCCTTGAAATCTTGGGTGAAGGAAAGTATATAAATATCGTGTCTCTGCAATTCCAGTGTTCGACTCTTTGAAAGGTATCTACTGAATCATAGGTCAAGATACAGCCACTCTCTGGAGCCAAAGTCACAAGAACATTAATAACTCCTAGTGGATTTATGAGTCAGGCTTATTGAGCAAAAAAATTACATTCAGGGCACAAGAGCCCCTCAAGTCAAATGAGAAAGGGAAGTTTGATTGAGAGTGGTAGGAACTGGACTTGCTCAGGGCAAGAGACTCCTGCGCTCAACACTTCTGGGAGGGGAAGAGAAGGGCCACGTTAGATGTAGGTTACCACCAGTGACAGCCACCCTACACACACACACACACGGACACGTGCTGCAGCTAAAATGATTTTTTTAATGACAAGTCACTTCTTAGAGGAGGTCTTGGTATAATGAGATGCCACCATAAAGTAACAAAACCACAAGAGGATGCAGAAACACAGGGGGACAACAGTATCTAATGCTGCCAAGTTACCTGCTCATCTCAATTACTCGTGCAACAGGAGACAGTCAGAATGTGGGTAATAAAAAAGCCAACAATCCACAAATGCAAATGGTTCAAAGTCTTCCCACAAGATCCTTCACGAAAAGGACTGACAAGTGTTTCATGTGCAAGGAAGACAGATTCAGAAGCTGCTGGGAGGACTGGGTAGGACCCAGTCTCCCACGAGAGCAGCACTGGACACTTAGTCCTGGGCTCTGCCAGGTACACAGAGGTCTCCTGGGAACTGGCTCCAGCCGTTCCTGAGAGACTGATACCTAAATAAAAATGACGACTTCTTAATTCACAACAAGAGAATTCCTTACTCACCATGACACTTACTTCTTCTGGTCAGCAAATTCCAGCATCAACAGGAAAGCCACTTTACAGGGGGAACAGAGGTATCTGTTTTGCCCAGATCACATAATTAGCTCGAAGTAATGGATGAGTACAGATGTAAGAAGCCTTGTGTACGTAGTCATTCACACTCTTAAATATTTATGAATAATTGTCTCCATTCGAACCTAGGGGTTCCCCTGCTCCTTCATTCTCAACCCCTGCAACCCTCTCTCCCCTCCAAAATCATTCCACCTCAAAAGAAACTTCTTCTTGCTCTTTATTGCTAAATCCTTGGATGATTTTCTACTATTTTTCTGGACCTCCTATACATTTGATCCTTTCTTGCTTTTTGAAACTCTCCCTTCTTCCATTTGATCACATCACAATTAACTGACTCTCTTCCTACATCTCTGACTGTACTTTTTTGGTCTCTGCCATGGATGTTATTCATCTAGTTGCCTCCTAAAGACTACTATTCCTTGAATTTCTTCCAGCCCATTTCTAACAACACATACATTTGTCCATCACTTATACTCTGATGACTCCCGAATCTACATCAAGAACCAGCCCTCTCCCCAGTGCTTTCAGCCCAGTATAGCACATCCAGCTTTTGACAAGGAAACCCAATATTCCTTCCCCTCATCTTTCAGAGAGAACCATTTCCGTGGCCCCTCCTGCAGCCCCTTCTCAGCCATATCCCTGCATCCTGAGAAAAGAAGCACCTATTCTGTTGGCCACAGAATATAGACCACATCAGCTCATAGGTACCTGAGAATTTGCACTGCCTATAGAAGAAGCCAGGAACTCCTTAACATAGGATGCAAGACCCTTCACAAACTGACCCTAGTTTGTCTTTCCAGACTTAACTTCATTCTCTCTCTGTCTTCTAATCTTGTAGCAGGTAATCTGTTCCTTCTCAGATATTTCCAGGGCTTTGCTCATATTCTTTCCATGTTTAGAATATCTTTCTCTGTTAATCTACCTTAGCAAGACCTACTCATCTTCCTAATATTACACACACACACACACACACACACAGACTTCTTCCCTTTAGCTTTCACTGAACCTTAGCCAAGTAGAATTCCACCATATGCTGTGTTTTCAAGGTATTTATAAATTCCACCAGTACAGTGTCTATACTGTGTCATGATCGTTTGTTTTTGAACCTGCTTCCCCATCATTCCATTACTCATTGAGGGGACCATGGCTCTCTCATTTCTGAAGTTCCTTGATCCTGCTACAATCATCAAGATAGTAATTCATGAGTGTTCCTCCTCAAAATTAAACTATTCTGGGGAGGAAGTATGTGCAACACATATAAAATTAGGAGAAAAATCAGCTTTGTTAAGAAATACAAAACAGTATTCACACATAGAATCAGCATACTAGTCACCCTCTTTAGGATTTAGGACTTTTGAACATGAAACTGTCCGGGAGGTATCATGGAGAACAGCACATCCAAGGTCGGAACATACACCCTGAAACTCCTGATGCACAGCCTTGCCGACTACAGATTCAGGTGACCTCTTCTTCATTTAGCTTCGTGAAAGTAAAAATTGACCTTTCACCTTCTGACAAGATTTTTGTTAAGATCAACACAGCCTGTGAAATCAAGCTCTGGATATTTGTATATGAAGGTGCCCTGTCTGAAACTGGACTCTAAATCTCTGGATCTGCAGAGCTGTCTCTTGATGCACCCTCTCAGCTCCACGGATGTAAAGTGAGTTCCTGCGCATTGTTCCAGGAGAAAACTGCGAGGTGACCCAATACAAAAGCAACCATATAGGACTGTGTTTGAACTGTGCTCTTGGGGGGGCAGAGGGGGAAGATGAAAGAAGTGACTCTTGGCTGGCTGTGAATAAGCTAAGGCTCACTGGGGATTTAAGTTCATCTTTCTCAGTAACTCACTGGGCTGCAAACTTGAGGCTTGGAGCTTCAGGAAAGTCTCAAAGACGTAGATCTTCCCCTCCTGCTGCAGTCCGGACTAGAAAAAGAAGTACGCTTGGCCCAGCAAGACTAAAGCTGCTGTTAACATGCACGCTGGTGTTATCTGCGTGGACTCTCCTGGACCCTGGAGAGTATCTTGATGTTGAATCATCATCTTCTGACATGATCATCCTGGGAGCCCCTGGGGTGAGAGGTGAGCACTTTGGCCTGGAGTGAGTATGTATTCCCAGAATCCATCCGCCTGGGAAGAGGTGCCCGTGGGAACACAGAACACAGACTTTGGAGATGGATCGTAGTCTGCGATAAAGGGGATCGTTGTCTTCTCTTTGACTTTGTAATGGTTGGACGTCAAATGTGTGGCTATAATGGGTAAAGGGAGTGGCTCCTTCTGAAAACCATGCCTCGTAACAGTCGTAAACTATTCTTGCCATCGTACTTCCTTCTGTCGCCCACAGACATGCAGCAGAACCTTAGTGATGCAGCCTGACTCTGACTGTGCTGTGGACTCTGAAGGAAAGGACTGTTTATGTTAGAGACAGAAAAGCAAAGGGGGCCAGGATGTCCCTTCCTATGGCCAGAGTAGTGGCCCTTTAGCCTTCACCAAAAGAGGGAGGCTGTGTCCAACAGTGGGGACTCCCCATGAGGGCCAATGACAGCAGGGGCTGTGGGGTGGTGACAAGAAGATGAGACTGGAGGTGAAGGTCATGAGAGAGCTGAACACATAAAGCCCAAATACACAGAAATCCCTCCAAATACCTAAGGCATCATTTAAGGGGTCAGGGATCTGCAGGGGGAAGTTTGAAGTCACGTCACTTAGAGAATTAAAGAAAAAGTGATTTCAGTTGGCACCTGCAGGCTGATAAGGGACGGGCACCTAGTGACCATTTGGAAGCAGCTCTTTTTTATGAAGATGCGTCACAGTACTTTTCCCTCATTAAGACGAGCTCCAAAAACCAGGCTGCAGAATGTAATCATCATTTCTTAGTTCCAAGTTTTTGTGGTTGTGAAATACATTCTTATTCTCAGAAGCAGACTGAGAAGTGAGGTACGCACTGAACAGGTGCCAGTGGTAGAGATCATCACTCTCCTCTTGGGTTTGCTAATCTTGCCCATTTATGAATTAAAAGACGTGAATGTGTGTGTGTGTTTACGGTTAATATTGAAAGGTACTAAAGGCAAAATATACTACGTAAACTTTTTTGGCAGTTTCATATAACCAGGGAAAAATAACTTCTTTAAAATTTTTAAAGTCTTAAATTCAATTGACAAAAATTAATGAGCAAGGGGAAGAAGGAGCATAAACACTTGGAATTATTACCCAGAACATCTCGTACTTCTCAATTTGTGCAGGAAGACCAGCTCTTTTGGAACAACTCATTAAAGTTGAGAACTGGACTTTTGGCCCATAATTATTTCTGGAAGACAATCCTAGATGTCACTGACTAATTGGGCTAATTGGAAGAGAAAAATAGCACGAAATGTTCCTTCAACATATACATTAATTTACTTTTATTTTCAGCTAAGACTTTTCTAATTGTATTGATTTGTAGCTCCAAACAAATGAAAAATCCTAAGGGAAAAACATTTATAAAGGGCAATTCTAAGAGGAAGTAAAGATAAAGGAGGAGAAGGAGGTCAAAAGTGCCATAAAACCTAAAATATTATTCTTTTGACAACCTGCTTCAAGATATTAAGATCACTTAAAATTCACTAAAAATATCATCTTGAACACTCTTAGGAACTGAGAACTGCATGTCCCAAATAATTGTCAACATGACAGAGAGCTTTTGCTCAGCTGTAAGGCAATTCCCAGCTGACAAATGGGTTGTGCTCAAAAAGTTCTCTTGAAGTTAATTGTTCAGAACTCAGGCCAGCTCAAAAGAAAAGTAACCCTAAATGCTCCTGTTTTAGTTTTCTCGGACTTCCATACAAAGGACCCCACACTGGGTGGCTTGAACACAGAAATGTATTGTCTCACAAGCTGGAGGCTGGAAGTCCAAGATGGCAGTGTTGGCAGGGCTGGTTCCTGCCGGGGGCTGTGGCGGAGCCTCTCTCCTTGTTTCCTGGGAGTTTGTTGGTCATCTTTGGCATTCCGTCTCTGCCTTCATCTTCACACTGTGTCTTCCCTGGTTGTATGTCTGTGTCCAAATTTCCCTTTTTATGGGACCGCAGTCACCCTGCATGAGGGACCTACCTTGTTCTAGTATGACCTCCACTTAGCCTGTTGTATCTGCAATGACCTTCTCTCCAAATAAGAGCACTTTCTGAGGTGATGGTTCAATATATGAATGGGGGAGGGGCACAATTCAGCCCACAACCCTCCCAAAGTGCATTTGAGCAGCTGAGAGCCCTGCTTCTCTCAGAGGAGCTGTTCTGAGCTGGGGCTTCTCTGGGCTCACAGCTCTTCCACACCTGGGATGGGAGGAGGAGGAGGAGGGCAGGGCTGAACCCTTGGCACCAGGAAACTATACATCTCCCAGGGTACCAGAACACAGTCCTGCAGAAGAGAGCGAGTTTCTTCTGAAAGCACCTGGCTCCACAGCAGAAGTTCTCCAACTTGAGATGCCCAGGATGCCCAAACTGGCCTGCAGGGACACAGATCACTGGACCACAGCATCCCTTCCTGAGCCAGCAGGGCTGGTGCGGGGCCCTGGAAACTGCATCTCTCACAAGTGCTCAGGTGAGGCCCACGCTGCCGGTCCTGGGCCACAGTTCAAGAACCACTGGCCTGAAGGATACCTTATTGAAAAGATTTGCTTCTTGAGTAAAAGAAAGTATGTATAAAGGAGATAAAATTCATCTCCTGGGGAAATACCTCTGCAGGAAGAGGGGCTGCAGTGGGTTAAGTGACAGTCTACCCAAAAATCATCCCACCACATGGTTGTATGTGTCTCAATAAATAAATCCATGTGCAATCACCTATATCATAAATAATACTGTATAGATGGCAGAGATGTATTAATAACATTGTATTATGTGTGTATTCATGTAACATGTAACACCTTAACATATTATATATTGCATATACTATATATGTAATAGAATATATAGTATATATGTGTATGACATAGCTATTAATATATTACAAATATTACATATTATAATATTATGCTATCTCATAAATCACATATCTACATCTACATCTATTCATCTGTCTCACTTTGGAATACAGACCCAGTTGTTCTCAACATATCCCTTCGTCCACTGTCATAAAGTTCTGTATAGGAGACCCTATCCAACTACTGCAGACAGAGGATCTGAGAGTGCCTGACAGATGCCACGTCGTGAGACTTACATCAGCCTGAGTGTGTGGTGTGACTCACTGCTCTGCACCACGAACAGGGGAGAGGCCCCTGGGCTTCAGTGGCTATTTCTGAGTTGGGAGCCCCTACGTCCCCTTTGCGGGCATCCAGAGAAGTCAGTGGGTGGTCAGAAGAGCCCTGCCCACACTGCCCAGCCTCCAAGGGGGTTTCTCCCACGTTTCATCACACCTAGCTTTCCCCCTTGCTCCAGTTCAGGCAAGCCCCGGGGAGTAAGACGAGCCTGATGCCCTTCGCTGCCTCGGTGGAACTTCGTCTTCCCTGTCCATCCCCTCCAGGCACGTGGACACACACTGGATAAAGGGATGTCATAGCAAAGCTGGTCGGAGCAAATAGACAGCTGCCTGCTTTTCCCCCGCAGACATCCGACTTCCCTCTGCTTCCTTCGTGGCCCTCCAGCCGGCATAACCAGGCTGGTTTGAAAGCCCCACTGCCACCACTGGGTCTAAACCAATTTCCAAAGAAATGGAGGAGAACAAGATCAAAGACCACTGTGTCAATACAAACTACGTCATGTCCAGGTCGACTCCCTAAGCGAAGAATTTTACTGTACAGCACAGGGAACTATATTCAATGTCTTGTAATAACCTACAATAGAAAATAATCTGAAGTATACATGCATAGCTGAAAATAGAGAGACAAATTTCAACAGAATGATTTTTTTCCTCTCCATCTCTATGACTGAAGTCTAATAGCACATCACTTTTCCAAGTAATTAAAAATGATGGCCCAGGATGCAAATGACCTAAAGTCTTAATAATAGAGAGGATGTTTGTGTCTCTTGTTTAGTAAATACTCTCAGAGTTTCTGGCACTGAAGAAACTCAATCCACTCAAACCAGCATAAAGCACTTATGTGATAAACCTACTGTACCATTTCCCCTTGGAAATATTTATAATCTACTGTATCAGGGATGGAGAGTTTCTATTAAAAATATATCAACACTCTCATAAAGACCATTTTCCCCTTACAATTTATCCCGAGTAATAACATTCCAAGCCACAAACTTGTTGACAATCAATTTTTGCTTCTCCATGCAATTCGACTGAAGAGTATCTGTTTCTTAACAACAGAATGGCTCAAACACAAAACAACATTCACCTGGCAGGGGCGGTGACACTGTCAACCCCGAGATGCTTCCTCTTCTGTGCTGGCATGTCCACGTATCAGCCATCGGCCCTAGAGGCCTGCTGTTCTGTCGCGATTTCAGATCCCAAATGAATTTAACTGACTCCGAGCATGAGTAATATAAATACTGAACCTCAGCTAAATCATGAGCAGTGTCTCGTGAGTACAGATGTGTAAAAGAGTCACTGATGCTGATTAGGGGACACTCTTGACCTCACTTCTCATCAGAGAAAATACTGAAGGCAGGAAACAGTGAGTTTGGTGGCTTGAGTAAATGAAGGCAGTGGTTGGGTACCTGCAGCTGTCTCCTGCTTCTTCTGGAAGGTGGCTGGGGTGGACTGTTGTAATTATGGGTTTTATCCTCTCACTTTGCCTTCCCTCCATTTTATCCAGTAACAGAAGCCCTTCCAACAGATGAACCTCTTCCCCCACCCTAGGAGAGGGAACATGACTCGGGTTTGGTGCACCAGAGAAACCCAAGCCCCTGGGCAGAGCTATTACTTCAGGGACTGACACTCATGGGAGCTGGACGGGCAGCCCCTCTCCCCACAGCGATCTTGTTGGAATCATCAGAAAAGAGACACTCTCTGTGGACTTCTAGCTTCATCACTGGGAAGACCTAAGCCCAGGTGTGCTGGCAGCCACCTTTGCCACCACGTGGAGAATCTGCTTGAGAATGAAGCAACTCAGGGCAGCAGATTCAAAAGGTAGACAGGCCACATTGTGATGTCACTGCATGTGCTCCTCAAGCCTAGGCAACCCTGGACTTCCCTGACACGGGAAATATATGTTACATTAAATTCAGTTTCTGTCCCTTATAACTAAAACTACCCTCACACAGCTGCTGAGAGGGCAGAAACATCACCTACATCTAGGCTAAAAGAAAACCCTTGTTTCTTCTTCTTACAAAACTCTGACACCCAATGTGTGGCTTCCATTTCCATTTCCATTTCCATTTCCATTTCCATTCTATCTGGGCACTATGTATCCAGAGTCAGACAGATTCATGGGTTAAGGGCTCAGTCCCACAAGCCTGCCCCTCACTGCAGACGCCAGTTGCGAGTCTGGCCTCTTGCGAGTCTGGTACTTTTGACCAACTAACTGCCTATAAGTGAAGAGTTCCCATCCCCCTTCTTGGGCTCAATAATTTGCTAGAACAGCTTGCAGAACTCAGAAAAACACTTTACTCACTATTATTGGGTTTACTATAATGGCTACAACTCAGGAACAGCCAAATGGAAGAGAGGCACAGGGCAGGGTGTGACAGGCAGGTGAGGAAAGAGACTTTCATTACAACCTCCCACACCTCGATGTGTTCACCAACCCAGAAACTCCCTTTACCCTGTTGTTGGGGGTTTTGTGGAGAATTTACCTATGATCCAGCAATCCCACTCCTGGTATTTGCACACTTCATTTAATGAAATGCTCTTGTAGAGTCAAGACATTTTGATAGAATGTCTGTAGTTAAACAATCTGATATGTGACTCATCTGACACTCCTTACATTTTACCTCTTTTCAAGTTAGCAGGTGATCTTTTTCCTACATACTTCTTTTTTCTGGCCCTAAATAATTCCTTTTCTTTCTGCGTGGCCTCAGATCGCATATTTGAGACTCAATCTTCTCACTCTAAATAGTTAAGCTTAATTCCTGGGTCTCATGGAACTCATACAGAGCATCTAAAATACATGGCAGGTAGGAGTTAACTCTCTCTGGGCAATATTAAAGGGACATAATGAACGACAATTAACTGGAACTAATGCTTGATTGAAAAATTGAGGTGATAAACAGGGATAAAGCAAGAACATAGCCCAGAAGTCCATGCCAACAGAAACCTAAAATTATTGACAAAATAGAAAATTTTAAATATTTTTAATCAATACTGACTTAAGCATATGAATAAATGTTTGACTAATGCATCTTACCACTTATAATTCAGTTTCAAACTGCCATGAGATGTCATAAGACCATCTGAGAGGAAATTGGGGGAAGAAAGCCTAGATCACAAAAAAAAAAAAAATCATCACTTTTATGGCATTTGTACTGGAATTATTTCTAGAATAATGCGGTTTCACAGCTATAATTCAAACTAAGTTTTAGTCTATTGGTTTAACTGCAGCATATCTAAAATTTAGAAGTTTTTATAGCCCTTAATCCCCCATAATGGTGGCTAAAACCTTAGAGAAAATTCAATTATAGTAGAAGAGAGTTTTGTTCTTTTTTTTCTTCTTCTTCTTAAAAATGGACTTCATTTGGAGACCTGCTAAATATATAGCAGTTCCAAATTTTCCAACCCAATGTGTATAAAAATGGAGTGGATTACCAATCCAGAAATGCTGTAGAGGGACACAAAGATTATTAAATGTGGCATAGGAACATTAAAAGAGAATTTAATTGTCTAAGAGAGGGATTCTTGCTCAGGTAAAATCTATCTGGCTAAGGTTTAAATATATCTCATAACGAAATAATTGCACAAATTTCTTTAAGTACACATGGCATCAGAAAGAATCCAGAAAGGGCCCAGTGATGCTGAGGGCTACAGGTCTCACCTTTTACCTTAAAGAAACCAGAAAAGGGAAGAGGAGCTAAGCCTGCAGGATGCTGGCACATCATCTACCAAGGACAGCTCCGCACCTGGCAGCGGGCTGCTCAGTGGTTTGGCGCTTTCTTGTCTTCCGCTCCACACCCACCTACTTAACTAGGGCTATCCTTCAAGCTATAACTTTCTCTTGGAGAGGAGCAGGGTAAGAAAAGCTGAGAGGTGAGGTGAGGGATGGAGTTCTGATTCCTCAGAAGGGATCACACAATTATTTAGAGATGAAGTTTAGAAATTATTTCATCCAAATCATTCGGTTTGGTTAAAGAAAATGAGGTCCAAAGAAATCAAGTGGCTTGCCCAAGATTAGAAAGGTAAGTCACAGTGGAGCCACCAAGAACCCAGCCTCCAGACTCCGAGTCTCTGGCAGCTTCTCCTGCACCAGAGCCCCGCACACCCTTCTCCCCTGGGATGGGCATCCTCTCATCACGACCTTCTCCTCCAGGCAGTAGATGTCTTTGGCTGGCTGAACTGACAGAAGTCACAAAAGGACCCGGTCATGATATCTGAAGGTTATGACAATGAGCTCTCAGGCTGGATTTGCACTGAGCTGTGGAATAAATCTTTATCTGTAGGATTCCACTGAAAGCAAGTTCAAGTGTGTCACGTTTATGAATGTCTGCCTGGGAGCCTCTGCACGCAGTGCTTTATCAGCATACATGCTTATGCATCACCCCTGGTTTGCCAGCTGGAGTGTAGAGAAGAACCCAGGGCTGCAGCAGCCCCGCAGGTAGTCTCAGTCGCTGTGAGGCCCCCAGGCAATGACCTATAGCCTCCAACTACAATTTTGTCGTTCCTACAGTGGGACAGCAATAATTGGATGATTTTTCAAAACCAAATATTTAAGGAAGAGTATAGCAAATATGAAGTATACAACAGATTTGTTTACCCCATTAACAAAGCCAACTTTCCCTTTTGGAGTTGGGATTGCTGGGCTGGGGGTGGGGAATTGCACATTTATGCATACTAGCAGTGTGCCAAGAGCCTTGACTTATTTCAAAACCATGAAGATTCCATTACTCTAAGCAAATTTTAGAGATTTTCTTTAAGAGAATCATTTGTTTGTGGTTCTATTGAGTGATGCTTTACCTCCTTTGTGTGTGTGTGTGTGTGTGTGTTTCAGTCTCATCCCCATGATTTATTTTTATTAGCTTAGTTTCATATGTATTCAAAGAGACTTGCCAAGTAAGTCAAATCTACTTTTATTTTTAAAGATGATATATTTTTCAGAATTGAATAATGTAATTTTAAGTAAATTTTTAAAATGTACACTAGAAATTGTATTAACAGTTTAAAGGGGAGAGTAATTGTAACAGGAATTTGTTTGCATTCTATTTAAACCACGTATGTGAAATGAATTATATCCCACCAACCAGCACCCGCAGAATGCTATGGGATGGAGCAGGAGGGAAGAGCTACCTGTGGTCCCGTGAGATTTCTCCTGGTTTTCTCATGATCCCCAAATCGCGCCAGTTTCCTTTCAAACTCTGAGAACTGCCTGGTGATCAGGTGTGATCTTGGCTGCCACCAGAAGCAATCTGGCTGTCATTCCCACTGTGTTCACTCACAACCACAGAAGAGGGACCATGCTTTCTTCAATCCCAAACAGCATGCTTTCTCCTTAGAAAATTTTGTCCATGACAGGTCAGTACCTCAGCCCCTCCTATTTTTATATCCTTGGTTAACACTGATTCCTAGTTACTGGGATCAGGGAACAGAGGAGTTAACTTTATCAAATTACTAGTTTAAAAAAATGTATGGGAATCTGGCAATACCAGTGAATCAACCTAGGAGGATAGAATTGCATAAAGACGATATTAGGCATCTGACTTGGTCTTCTGTTTTTGACTCCTAATCAGAGAAGGCTAAAATTCTTCTGCTGGACACAGCACATGGTGAACTGGATTAATGGCTCAAGCTACATGTTTCTATCAAGCACCTTCTGAGTGCTATAACTTCTCCGAAGGCCTGATCTAAAATGATTAAGAAGAGTACGTGTCATCCTCAAGGCAGCATCGAGGTCTGCTAAATATTTGTTCAGAAGATTTCCAAAATATTCTGGATAGAATCTGTCCCTTTCATGATGAAAGCCTGTGACTTTAGGAGCCTTTTCTAGCAAAAACGCTTCCTCATTCTTAAGCGGCTGCCACCGCCCCAGGCCTTTCTCTCATCTTCCCTGTCGGAGGATTGAGGAGGAAATAACCACTTTTACATACTTGAGGAAAACAGTTCTGAGAATGAGTTGACTGGGACAAGCTGTAATTCCCTACCATTACTAAAGAGTTGCTAAGCAAATATTACAAAGCCAACAGAAAGGGGGAAACGTCCATTTCACTTCCAACAAAGGAAAACTGAAAGTTAGCTCCTTGGATACGAGAAATAAAGGGAAGAGGGCGAGTTATCATCTCCGTGTTTGTTTTCTAAATAGAGCTGAGTCTTGTTTGCCTTTTTTGGTCTGGTTCAGTTTTGCTTTTGCTTCAGATGAGAAAAAATGGGAGATCTGGTCAAGAAGAAAGGAATGGAACCCACCAGTCCTGCTCTCCTGACAACCCTCCCAGCAGCTGCAGAGGCTTAAGGCATCCTTACAGGTGGGCAGGGAGCCGTGGTGGCCTGAAACTCACGCAAAACCAGAGCAGAGAAGCCCCCCTGGTTTCATAGTGAGGAAAAGGAGCTCAGAGCTCTCTCTGAACGCTAGTACAAGATTAAAGGGCTCTGACAGGACACTGAGATCCTTCATGTCCTGGGAAAGACCCAGAGAAGTAAGAGATCTGGCCTCTAACTGGAGGAATCTATCATCTCCTCTGGAACACAGTTATTCCCCCCGGAAAAGTAAGGCAAAGACAAAGGTAGAATATACCAAGTTTGCCATGAGTGGCTCTGGGCACAAGTAGTGTAAGACGCCTGTCTCCCTCGTGTCTTTTGCTGCAGTTCAGGTTCCCTAAATTTTTATCCCCATCTTGACCCACTGGACTCTTGATTTGTGTATTTAACTGCTTATTTGATGTCTCTACTTGTATATCAATAGAAATATCAAACTTTTCTCCCTGGACCAATTCCTCTCAACCCAGTCCTCCCAGTCTTAGCAGTGATCCTTTCCTTTACCTCGTATCTCAGGTCAAAAGCCTGAGAATCATCTCTGATGTCTTCATTTTTTTTCTCACGCCCCACCTCCAGTCCATCAGACCCTCCTGGGCCTGTAACAGAGGAAGAGCAGAACTAACACTATGTTGGAACTGCCTCCCTCATTCTTTAGCTTAAATACTTTTATCACTCTAGCCTGGCACAGAAAGAACTAAATATTAGAGAAATGTTGCTTGTCCCAGAATAGCTCATTAAGTTCCTTGAAGAAAGTTTCCATCCCATGGTCCCAAGCTAGTTATGGCTAGTACTTGGTATAGATAAGTTTGCTTTCAGCCCAGAAACGTTGTTAATAGGCAGAAATAAGAATGGTAGAGTAAAAATAACTGCTAACAATTTGAAGTTTTTGCAGGAGTCTTGTGAGCCGGCACCACGTGAGAAAGCAGAAGAACAAAGAATAGTTATTCATCCCCTGAAGGCCAGATGACTCCGAGAAGTCTGCACTCAGCTTTGTCCTTTAATCTTGAACCTTACTGCCTCCCCTTTCTCTTAACATAAAAGAAGTCTCAGTTTTATTCCACATTAAGATGGTTCTTTAGGACATCAGTCCACCATCTTCTTCGTTTGCTGGCTTTGCAAATAAAGTAGCTATTCCTTGCCCCAGTCACTCATCTTTCGATTTATTGGCTAGTCGTGCGGCAAGCGGTATGAACTTGGACTCATTAACATCTCTACCTCCAAAGCTTAACCCAAATCCATCCATCTCTTGCCATGGCCACATCACCACCATCTCTGGCCTTCATGACAGCAGTCGTCTCCTTTGCTCATTCCTGTCCCTCTATGGTCCATAATGTAGCCAGAGATTATTTCCCATCCCCTCTCGGGGTCTTTGTAGGAATATTTCCCAGCCAAGAATGCACTTCTCCCAAACCTGCTCCTGCTGGCACTACTCTCATCCTTCAGTGGCCCTCAACTCACAGTGGTCCATCCTGATCTCCTGATCTGAGGAGCCCTCAGTCATTCTCTGTCCCTCCACCCAGTTTTAAAAATAGAAGAATTTTATTACAAATGGCTATGTTATTGTTTATGCATTGATTACCTGGCTTCCCCTTAATGATTAAGCTCTAGAGAGGAGAAACTGGGTCCTTTTTAAAAATTATTTTTCATTGGAGTATAGTTGATATACAATATTATCTAAGTTACAGGTGTATGACAGTGACTCACAATTTTTAAAGGTTATATTCCATTTGTAGTTATTATAAAACATTGGCTATATTCCCCGTGTTGTACAATACATCCTTGTAGCTTATTTTATACATTATAGTTTGTACCTCTTAATCCCCTACCCCTATATTGCTCCTCCCCTCTTCCTTCTCCCCACTGGTAACCACCAATTTGTTCTCTATATCTGTGAGTCTGCTTCTTTTTTGTTATATTCACTAGTTTGTTGTATTTTTTTAGATTCCACATATAAGTGACATTACACAGTATTTGTCTTTCTCTGTCTGATTTATCTCACTTAGCATAATACCCTATAAGTACATCATGTTGCAGCAAATGACAAAATTACAGTCTTTTTTACAGCTGAGTAATATTCCATTGTGTGTGTGTGTGTGTGTGTGTGTGTGTGTGTGTGTGTGTGTGTGTAGAGCACATCTTCACCCATTTATCTGTTGATGGACACTGAGATTGCTTCCGTATCTTGGCAATTGTAAATAATGCTATTAACATTGGGGGTGCATGTATCTTTTCAAATTAGTGTTTTGGATTTTTTTTCAGACATACCCATGAGTGGAATTGCTAGGTCATATGGTATCTGTTTTTAGTTTGGGGGGTTTTTTTAACATTTTTTTATTGAGTTATAGTTATTTTACAATGTTGTGTTGAATTCCAGTGTAGAGCACAAATTTTCAGCTATACATGAACATACATATATTCATTGTCATATTTTTTTCACTGTGTTTTTAGTTTTTTGAGGAACCTCCATACTGTTTTCCACAGTGGCTGCACCAATTTACATTCCCAACAACAGTGTACAAGGGTTCCCTTTTCTCCACATTCTCACCAATATTTGTTATTTGTGGTCTTTTTGATGATGGCTATTCTGACAGGGAGTGAGGTGCTATCTCACTGTGGTTTTGATGTGCATTTCCCTGATGATTAGCAATGTTGAGCATCTTTTCATGTGCCCGTTGGCCATCTGCATTTCCTCTTTGGAAAAATATCTACTCAGTTCTTCAGCTCATTTCTTAATTGGGTTGTGTGATTTTTTGATGTTGAGTTGTATGAGCTGTTTATATATGTTGGATATTAACCCCTTATCAGTTATATCATTTGCAAATATCTTCTCCCATTCAAGTAGGTTGTCTTGTTTTGTCAATGGTTTCCTTTGTCGTGCAAAAGCTTTTAAATTTAATTAGGTCCCATTTGTTTATTTTTGTTTTTATTTCCTTTGCTTTATGAGACAGATCCAAAAAAAATACTGCTACAATTTATGGCAAATAGTGATCTGCCTATGTTTTCCTTGAAGAGTTTTATGGTTTGGGGTCTTACATTCAGATCTTTAACCTGTTTTGAGTTTATTTTTGTTTATGATGTTAGAGAATGTTCTAATTTCATTTTTTATATGTAGCTGTCCAGTTTTTGAAGCACCACTTATCACACAGACTGTCTTTTCTCCATTGTATACGCTTGCCTCCTTTATTGTAGATTAATTGATCGTGAGTGTATGGGTTTCTTTCTGGGCTGGGTCCTTCTAGATTGTTGCTGTGTATCCAGGAACCGGAATAATGCCTGGCACACAGTAAGGACTTAATAAATGATGACTGAATAAGTAAGCAGACAATGAATCCTTCAATCCTCTACATTGAAGCCAATCAACACAGCAACAGGAAAGAAATGAAAACCCCCAAAGATGTTTGTAGGGAAGGCTGTTCTTGACCCCTTACAAGTTCACGTCTGATGAGGGAGCAGACGGGAACTTGGATGAGCTGTCCTGTAACAGGTGATCTATTCTGGAATCCTCAGCCCATCCCATAGTCTCCACCCTTGAATTGACACCTCTGATCTCCCTCAGGGGGCTTCAGAGAAAGTCATGTGATATTACCACAAATATCACCATTTCTATAGCCTTGACGAAAACAGTTTTGAGAATTCATTGACTGGGACAGGTTTTAAGAAAGGAAAGCTTCCTAGAGAAGTCTGAATGTTAGCTGGGCCTCGAAACGTGGCCAAGAAAATGACCTCACTTAACGTAGATCAGTGTTTCTCAACTTTTTTTCATCATCATCCCTCCCACCCAAGGAGCCTTTTTAGACTTTTCCTAATCACCCCTTCTCATGAAATTTTAATGGCACCAGTATACTATATGTCTATGCACCATGACACTTTAGAGGTCCACAAATCATTATAACATCTAAAGTTTGTTCACCAACCCTCCTCCCCTCCAAGAACCAATTTTTGCCTCCTTGGGGGAAATATCACTCTGTAGAGAATGAATGTCACATTCGTTTCTCTTGTGTAAATAACGATGTTCCTCTGCTATCCTATTGTTGGTAGACAAATTTCTCCTTTAAGAAAGACCTTTTCCAGTGTGGCTTACTTAAGAAAATGTTTGGGGGAAATAACTGAACCCCTCAAAAAATGAGCCTTGTGTTGGCAAGATACACTTCATCTCTCCTTTGACTTTGCTCTTTGGCTCTAGACGTTAAGGAGTCCAGATGTCTTAGCAGGGTGAGAGGTGGCCCCTGAATCATGGACACTGGGAAGGCCAGCTTTCTTAGAGCAGACATTACCCTGAGATTAGAAACAATGCTTGGTGAGGTAGATTACTTTTTCATGTTACTCTGTGTTTATACACATGTGCTAAGTCTGTGAATTCACCAGTCAGCAGGAGTAGGAAAGAGAGGTGAGGAAGTAAGATGGAAGAGAGGACATGCCATAGCACGTTCAGTAGGACCAGGGAGGACCATGGACACCTTTTCCTGAAGATATAAGGACAGCTTTACACAAGAGATGAAAACCAAACACGGCCTATTCTTAGTTTTGCTCATAGCCTTGACCTAAACTGAATGAAACTGGCCTGCCTCCTTCCTCTCTTCACTCATTCTTTCAACAAATATTTGAGTGTCACGTATTTGTGAATACTATAAAAATGCAAAGGTCAAGATCTATCGATTTTTTCCCCCAAAGAGCCTACATACAGCCCACTGGGAAATCAAACAAGTGATTCAATTAGTGGAGTGACTGAGACATTCCCCAGGGTATTTGTTCCAGGCTCCACCTTGTGACCCACTGAGGATATTCACCGTTTGCTGTTCTTCAAGGACAAACTCACCCTTCAGGAACGTAATCTCACTTGCACTTCCAAATTCACTGTTTTCATAATCAAGTGGCATAATGTCAAGCTGCTCCTTAAATTAAGGTCTCTTCTCTCATTTCCCTCTCCCCACAAAATCAGTGATCACAATCAAAGAAACAATTACTTTTGTTCAGCAAGATCTGCTTTTAATTAACCTATGTTTGTTCCTTATTGAAAACACCTCTACCAAGAATACACCGAATGAGTCCTTTCTGCTCTGGTACCTGGAAGAATAGACAGGCAATAGCCAATGGCCTGATGGCCCCACAGCTGCTTCATTCTCAAGACCTTAAATCTCAAGGAAATCATGTCTGCATGTGGGATCCCAGGAACCAGAGCTTGCTCCAGACAGCTTCTGAGCACACGGCAATGTCCATGTCCAACTGCGGGAGGTTGGCCTTGAAAGATGGAAGGGCTTCTGTGGGAAGGACTGAGGCTTTTCTCCTGGCTCATTCTTAAAGGGATTATGTCAGCTTCATAAGGTGTTGTACTGACGTTCTGATGTGATGACCTTTTCACATCATTAGGACCAACCTGGGTCAGTAGATCTCCCTGGCCACCAGCCAGCTCTCACAGCCACTGTGTAGCAGCCTGCTGAATCTGCTTATTCTGTTTAGAAGGTGCAGAGGCCAATATGGAGGCCAGCCTGTTGAATGATTCCTTTTGAAATCCAATTCTGAAAGTGCATTTCTTATCCTACATTGAGCTTACCTCCTGAGCGTGGCTACAGTCAGTTGCTCCTGCCAGCAGGAGACCTGAGTCCTAACAAGTTATGCTGGAGCTCTCACTTCTTAGCCCCCTCTAAATGGCCATCACCACATCACAGTCCTCTCTTGAGGAATTCTTTCAAAAATCCTTATCTTATCAGTGGCAGAGCAGAGGCGTGTAAGATAGGGAGACTTTGGGCTGCAAGCATGTTTCAACAGTATGGTTCTCAAGTTTGAGATCCCTGTGTTTCCACCTTCTAGGCCACCATGGGGGGAGATTACCTTGAAGATTAACCATGAACTATCCTGTATCTTTAGCTGATCTAATAGTTTATCAAGCTGGCCTTCAACCTTGAAGAGCAAATTGATCTCCCAGCATGAAGCAAAGATTTCTTTTGAATATTATGAATTCTTACCTTGGGCTTCCCAGTGAGCTGCTACGTTTCATAAGAACTTGAGAACTTCGAGGCTGCTCCACGCCTTCAAAGCCCTTCTGATGCTTTTCTCCGCTGCAATAACAAGTAGGCCACCCCTGTGGTAGAGAAAATGACTAATTAAAAAATTACCTTGCACTGGTCTCTTAGGAAAGTTCCAGAATTCCACCAGACCCCCAAGTTGCATCAGTTCAAACAAAAAAAAGTATCACTCCATAAACAAATCACGTCACAAAAACATGATACAGATTGACTGCTTTTCTCTGATAAATTTCCCCATCGTCTTCTATTTCCCAAAAATGAGCAAAAAGCCTCCATTGCGTTCCTTCCCTTGCTTCATGTAATTTGAGCTCAAATTTAAATGCAGTGGTTTCTTTAAAAACTGTTGCAGCCAGAGACTTTGATAGCCAGTTTCTAGCTACAAACTCAAGCTTATCTACGAATGTAAGTTTTAAAATAATATTGAAATAGAACTTTAAAACTGAGATTCTAATTTTTTTAAAGAAAGACTTATAAGTAAGGAAATAAAAAAGGAAATAAAGTCTGGTATATGAAGGTGAGTAGGCTGTTTCATAAAAGTCATGCCTCTGAAACGTGTCTGTAAGGAGTTGAACCTGCTGATGTCTTTTGAAATTTGCTAAGAATAAATTTGAAATCACATTTCCATGGAAGTAATTGCCTATCCTCTGGAGCAATGATTCCTAACTTTTTCAAAGATCCTTTTTAAGTACCAAGAAATTTAGTGAGAACTCTCATGTGGTTGGAAAAATGTAGAACATGTGCAGAGAGAGGCTCACTGGTCTTTTCATTAATTCCGCAGCCCCTCAGGAGTCTGGCTCCCACCTGCTGGCTTCCACAGATCCTGCGTTGGGAGAGCCATAAAATTATCCAGAAATGACGGCCCCTGTGCAAACATCCTAGAACACGCTCACGGCTCGCATTAAACCTTCAGAGATTACTGTGTCTACACCGGATTTGCCAATGCAGAAAACAAACGTAGGTCAGAAACACATAATGTTTGTCAGAGAACAAATAGCTTCCATTTTTTTCTTTCAGTCTTAATACGTGGTCTACTATTGATGTTTTATACCCTCTCAATTTACCTTTCTGGTACTCACTAATTAAATCGAAAAGCTATTCACCTTCTTCTCAAGCATAGGGTTGAATTGTGAGAACCCAGAGAATTCATGAAAGGCCTTACTATATGCAAATGATAAATGTGATAACTTATCATTCCCAGCATCGGGATGATTATCCACATAAATCTTCACTGTCCCACTGAGAGCTGCATTAAATCATCCCACTGGTCCATTGCATTGTGGGTGATAAGCCAGCATTTTCACATGTTTAACCCTATTGCACTTGCATAGGAAACACACCCTAGGCTTTCCGTAAGAACCTCTGAAAGCAATCCAGGCCAAAAATGACCTATGCCAACCCTCGCCTCCTTCGGGGGCGTAAGAATTCAATGTCATGCTGCCTCTCAATCCTTTATGTCACAGAAGTTGCCTCTAGAGTGAACGTTTTGCCCTTTGGAAAGGGATTTTCTAATTTCCACATTCTCTAGACCTTCCCACTGACAGATCAGGAATGCTGTGGCTGTTGTTTAGAAATTCCTCTTTCCTAACCCTGGGCAGGCCTTCCAACCTACGTATCATTACGCATCTGCCTTTGGGTCATAGAACCACAGACATTATTGGGGTGGCATGAATTCAGGGGATCTATAAACTTGGATGGGAAAAAAATTAACATCTTTGTTTTCACTAACCTCTAACTGAAATTTAGCACTTCCTTCAAATGGGAATGCAGGCAGCCAACCACTGTCCTCTCGGAGACTTTATCACCAAGAGAAATCACCAGTATTTTCACATCACATTAAGGTTGTGCAGGTATCTGAAAATATTTACTCTCATCACTATTTCAAAATTTAGGTGGCTGTTAGACCTGCCATGGGAGCTTGAGCTGGCTATTTAATACAGTAATAAAGAAGCCCATATATTACTGAATCACCAACTTTATATATACACATACATGTATATCAGCTATATATTATACATGTATAATTATATATATGGTAATTATATTTTAACCCAATTGGTTTTCTTTATAATCCTATGTATTTTATTTTGTGTATTTAAAAATATTATTTGCAGAAAGGTTGCATGGACCTCATCAGATGGCCAAAGGGGTCCAAGGGACAAAGAAAGTTAAGGATTCTTGCCTTGAAAGTGTATGTCTTTGAATCATCACTGCTGCCACCACCTCCTTGGAAACCCTGCACTTGGCTCCTTTGTTCTCAGTACCCCAGTTCAGGGAGCCCTGGTTTACAGCCTGTGAACCCCAGGCTTGCTTGTGTGGGGCCAGTTCTGTTTGGCAAGAGACATTCTGGGCAGAACACCTGTCCAGGTGGGAGGACCTTATTGTCACCCTTCATGGCTTCTTTTCCAACCTGTTACTCCTAGGGGAAATGGCATGGACTTCAGGAAGTGCAAAAAGCCCCTCATTCATTCCAATTTACTGTTGAGAGGCCCTTGGAGAACATTCCATCTGCCTCCTAATTCCACGGTCACGTCAGCAGACTCAAAGAGCAAAATGACCTGACTCAAAATCCCACAGCTAGTTAATCGTCCTGACTCCCAGGAATTCTCCCTTCTATACACCACCCACGGACACATAACAATAAACAACCTTTATGTTGAGCCCCTTAAAGACCATGCACTGTTTCATGTGCTTTTCATATGTTAATTTCTTTAATTATCACAATGACCTTAGTAGTAAGTTCAGTGATTCTCCTCACTATACAGATGGGAAAACTGAGGCCAAGAATGGTTAAGGGACTTACTAGGTTACACAACTAGTAAATGATGGAAACAAGATCCGAATCAGACAGGCAGACTCCTCTTGGCCCTGTGACCATCCTGCCTCTCCAGTCAGCTGCCACCAGGCAGTGTGGATGCCGATGACAAAAATTCAAGTCAAACTGAGCAGAAGTAACCTCACAAAGCTCCAGTTTCCCCACCTTGTAAAATAGGGATAGAAAGATCTGCCTTGCAGAGCTGGTCTGAAAATTAAGCTAAACATATACATCAAGTGCTAAGCATGTCTAGTACATAAGCTCTTGAAAAGGGTAGGTACTATCATTTTTGCAATTATTTTTATTAAGGTGGGCACACAAGATTGCAGAGATGAAGCAGATGGTGAAAAACCAAACCTTTGAGAGTAAAGGCGTGAGCGGAAAACCACAGCCAGGTGGACTAGAGGTCAGGCAATCCAACCCACATTGGCAGAAACCTATGAGACTCCTCCAAACTCTTAAGGTTTAAAACTCTACCTATAATTCATTCATGTATTCCCTTAGTGAGAACTGCTATATGCAACTTCATTCATCTTCTTTCTTGCTCCACTACTCTCACCCCGTTCACAAACCCTGCCGACCTACCCCTGAAATATCCGCTATGGTTCAAAACATGAGTCAAGCATGGAATTTAATTCCTCAAAATCAGCAACGAGTAACAAAGAAAATCTACACATCAATGCGAGAAAATTGGTTGAAAATGACATTCAAATGCTATTCAAGGATTTTTCATGCAATACAATGAAGTGAGACCAGCCAGAGAACAGGATGCTCTGGCCAGCAACTGCCAAATGAGGTGAAACCCACATGGGAGCAAGTGGCAACAAGGACAGAGAGCCCCGGCGAAGCCCCGCCCGCAGCTCCTGGCTTGGAGCGCGTGGGAAGTGAATGTTTGTTTTACCTACTTCACCTTTTCTGTTGGGGGAACTATACTGACCTTCTGTGTCCCCCAGTGATAGGATCTGCCACACCCTAACCACGGAGCTGAGTATGTGAGCAATCTAGGTCAAACAGGTTTTCCTTCCTGGGAACTCACCCTTGAAGGAGACACACAGGAGAGAGGGGAGTTGGAGCTGAATCATCGGATTGACAACCATACACTAGAGAGGTCATCTGGAAACTTTTGTTTCTAAGATCCCCAGAACTAGAAGTCCTATCCTCCCGAGGCCCAGTGGCTCCATCTTCCTTTGATTCTACAAGGTATTCCTGGTGTTTATCGCATCACTGTGCGTCATAGGATACACGTACACTATATACATTCTCCTACATGGGTCAAAATTTCATAATCCATGTTAGAGAATAAAACAGCAAGAAAAAGAGAATTTCCAAAAGAGATTTATTTCAAGGCAGTGGGGTGGGACTCACTGCAGACTCAAATGAGGGGAAAGAATTATGGGCTAATTTTGCTAAGGAAAACGGAAACCATTAAAATTATTTAAGGGAACTGAAGAAATGCAAAATCAAACCAAGTAAGGAGGGAAGTCAGTGCCATCTCAGCGAGACTGAGGGCTTCACTCAACTCACAGTTACTTCAGTAACTGGTAAGAGTTAACTTGACCCAGGAGGACACGGGGTGCAAGTTCATCCCATTGGAAGGGTGTGGTCTAGGAGTCCCAGTAGTTCCCCATGGATGATTATTAAAAGGCTCCATATGTCCACCTGAAGCACCAGAAGACTGGCGCATCCAGAGCATGGAACTCAGACGAAATTCTCCTAGAGAGAAGTGACATCTTTCTGCTAAGGCTGTGAACCCCATACATCTGGAATGGTGTATTAGCTCAGGCTCTCATAACAAAACACCATGGACTGAATGACTTAAAGAACAGATTTGTATTTCTCACAGTTCTGGAGGATGGAAGTCCAAGATCAAGGCACCCACATGGTCAGGTACGGGTGAAGACCCTCTTTCTGGCTTGCAGATGATGCCTTTGTCTTCACATAGATGAGAGAGGAGAGAAGGAGAGAGATAGCTCTCTGTATCTCTTCTTTAAAGGACACTAATCCCATCTTGAGGGCTCCACACTCATGACCTCATCTAAAACTAATTATCTCCTAAAGGCCTCACCTCCTAATGTCATCACATTGAGTATTAGGGCTTCAAAGTATGAATTTGAGGGGTGGGGACACAATTCAGTCCATAACAAACTGTAAAACTGTTTTTTTGGTGAGTGCCTCATTTACTCTTGGAAGATGTTAAGATGTATATAATCTATCTTGAAATAGTGCAATGCAATGTGTCAGTTCAAGTGACCCCTTAGGCACAGTCAGTGGCCTTATGGAGAACCCCAGCCTGAGGTCAGCATTCTACCAACAAGCCCACTGTACACCAAGAAGGCTACAGCAAAAGACCCAAATCTCCATCAACACCCAAGATTTTTCTCATTAACATAGAAAGAGTCTGAAGGGGATTTTGTTAGTAAAATTAGTGGTATGCAAGTTAATGTGATTAAGTAAAATATGTTAGTAACAATCCCCACACTTCATGAACAGGATAGAGGAGGCCAGTAAATAATGTCACCAACTTTTTATATCTTAAGACTCCCATGTCCACCATCAAGTTGGGAGACATCTGTGGATAACATCGTATCTTCCTCAGGTGAACTTCTGTGCAACATGGTCGGACCACCCACAAGATAGAGAAATGGGACTTCATGAGCTCACAGGCTTGATCATAGGAGTTTGTTTAATAAATATCCATATGGAGGGCAGAGTCAGGTTTGAGACCTGCTCCTATCACCTGGTTGGACCATCACCATCCACCTAAAAATACCTGAGAGCTTCTGACAATCAGAGGACACCCAGCTCCCAAAAGAAGGTTAGAATACAGATGCTTGTTTGCTACACTGAGGAATAAACATTGTATGTTATACTGAGGAATATCCTGTGAGTGTTTGGTATTTAAAGTGTTTCGGGATAATTTGCCCTATCAGAACCAATGGATTCCCTTGGTGATTCCATTAAAATGTGCATCTTATTTTAGACTTGAGATTTTAAGCTGAAAGGTTTAAAAGAATTTGGCTAGGTTTGTAAACAGGGCTGGAATGCTTAAGAGAAGTTGAGATTTACTATATCCATAAGTTTAATTTATGACTTTAACTACAGAGGCAAAATCAAATATATTATATTTAGAAATGCAGTAAAAATGTTTAAAGGAATTTAATTAACTAAGTTGTAAACAGGGCTGATTATTTAAGGTAGTCTGGTCTGTCCAACTGAAACACTAATAAAAGCACCCTTGAATAGGACTGTTAAAATTCACTGGATTTATAAAAAGAACAATAAGATTTATAAGCAGGGCTGACAAGCTTAAGGAAAACAAAACTTGTACTTTTTTTATTTGAATAAATTGAATGTTAATCTAAAACCCCAAATAAATGTAAGCCATCCCTTTTAGGGGGAAAAAGCCACCTTAAAGACCAAAAAACTCTTATCAACAAATCAGAAGTTATGAATTGTTGTTCACTTAAATATGGGCATGATTTTCCCACAAAAATAATCAGCTTTCAAGGACAGTTGTTACCCAACTTTTTGACTATACACCCCTAATAGGAAAACACTTGAAAATATATCTTTGGAATATGTATATTTATTGACACACCGTGGGCAGAGGCACGGGGTCCTGAGAGACAGTGCCAGGAGCTCTCTTAGGTGAAGGACTCGATGTCCAGCTACTCAAAGACAGACCTTTCAGGGATGATGGTCCAGAAAGGTGAGATCTTTCAGGGATGTCTCAGCTGCACAGAGCCTCCTGGCTGACTGCTTGTGCCCCTCAGAGTAGCCCCCATCCAGAGACTCTTCTCAGCGGGTGTGGAAAGGACTGGCCAGCTGGGTCCAGCTCTGGACCGTTCTGAAGGGTCATCCAGCACCCAAGTTCCACACGTGGCTGGCTGTGGCCACCACAGCCATCCTGCTTCCTTTGAGTGCCCCTAAGTAAACATCCTACACACTCTACTGCTTCCTGGAAACTCAAACCGTACCACAAACTATGTGCACAAACCCCTCAGTGGCTTTATTCAACATTAGCCAAGTTTAATATCCTTCTGATTTTAGCATCTTCAGACTGGGAAACCAAGGTGAGGGGACCAGAATTCCGGTGGGCCTTAAAGTACGGATAATTGAGAGATTCCCTGCTAGATGGTCTGTGACAGCCAGAAAAATACTCATCATAGGCTACATAACATCGTATTGCAGTCAAAGACTTTTTTTCACACATTACCATCTCTGACTCACCTCCTGGCTGGGCAGTAGTCCTGTGTCATCGCCAGTGACTGCATAGGAGCAAACACCAAAAAACTACCAGCATCAAAGCCTGCAGGGTGGACGTCTGCTTCCAAAAGGGAATAGATGCATTTTTTTTCAATTCCTTTCAGTAGGTAAAAATTAAAACCCTGGACATTAAATTTAAAACAAATGTAAGGAGACTCTAAATGGTAAAGAGAAGGCAGGCAAATTAGATCAATCTCCAAAGAATTATGCTGAGTGGAAAAAAAAAAACCTCAAAAGGTTACATACTATGTGATCCATTTACAATGATCCTCCCTTATCCACAGGGATATGTTCTAAGACCAGCCCTAGACCAGTGGATGCCTGAAATCACAGAGAGTACCAAACCCCATATACGTTATGTTTTATCCTGTACTAATGGGTGGCTAGTGTATAGAGCATGGATATGCTGGGAAAAGGGATGGTTCACATCCCAGCCAGGATGGAGACGGTCAGCGAGAGATTTCCTCATGCTACTCAGAAGGGTGTACAATTTAAAACTTATGAATTATCTCTGGAATTTTCCTTTTAATAATTTCAGACTGCAGTTGAATGCAGATAATTGAAACCACAGGCAGCAAAACCACAGGTAAGAGGGTACTACTATATACAACGTTCTCAAAATGACAAAATTTTAGAAATGGAGAATAGTGAGTGGCTGCCAGGGATTGAGGAGAGGATGGGGGTGGGAGGGAAGTGGCTGTGGCTAAAAAGGGACAGCAGGAGGGGCCCTGATGGTGATGGAAATTCTCTATGTCTTGACTGTATCTGTGTCCCTGTCCTGGTTGTGATGTTGCACCATCGTTTTGCAAGATGCTGCCACTGGGGAGAACTGAGTAAGGGGGACACTGGATCTTTCTATATTATTTTCTACAACTGCATATGAATCTCCATTATCTTAAAATAAGAGGTTTCATTTGGGAAAAAAAAAAAACTTTCAGGTTGGATGTTAGCCGTTTAGAAGAAAAGCCTACAGATGAAGTAGGATACTTTTTAACCCCTAGGATCCAAATAGTTGTCAGGAGGGGTTTGAGATGGTAAATCTCATGTGTTTGGGGGTTTTCCCAAACTTGTCATCAAAAGCAAGTGAGTTCTCAGAGATGGATTTACCATGAAACTAATCACGTTTAAGCTTCTGGGCTCCTCACTTGCAGGGGACCCTACTGAGGACCTAAGATGTAGCCTAGTAGTATAATCGCATGAGTAAAATCTGCAAAGGTTAGATATTCAACCAGTAGTGGTGAGGACCATGGTCTCCTTTTACCCTGACGTGTCCCCATCTCCATTCTCCTCATGTCAGGTAGGGACCTTGTTAAGGAGAAGCTGAACAGGAAAAACGGGTGGTAGTTGAGGTTTGATGAGGTTTACATGGCTCACGGTCACTTGGAAGTTTAACTCAGTCATCACTAGTCATCCCTCTATAGGAATGCTTCCAGGTCTTCCCCTCCACCCACTGTGTCACCCCTCTCAGCATCCTGGCACAACGATGTAGGGCCAGAGGTGGCCCTGCTAACAGACTGAATTGTGTCCCTCCCCAACTCCCTCAAATTCATAGATTGAAGCCCTGGCTCCCAGTGTGGGCCTTTCAGGAGGTGATTAAGGTTAAATGAGGTCATAAGGGTGGCGCCCTAATCCAATAGGACTGGTGTCCTTGTAAGAAGAGGAAGAGACACCAGGGATACCTGTGCAAAAAGAAAAGGCCACGTGAAGACACAGCCAGAAGGCAGTGGTCTGCCAGCCAAGGAGAGAGGCCGCAAGAGAAACCAAACCTGCAGACACCTTGATTTTGGACTTCCTGTCTCCAGAACTGTGAGAGGATATGTTTCTGGCGTTTCAGCTGCCCTCTCTGTGGTGTTTTTCTATGGCCGCTGGAGCAAACTAATACAGCTCCAATGCCTCAAGCATGGGGGGCGGGTGAGGGGAAAACAAGCTTACAAATGGACCAGCCAAAAGCTAGTCCGCACATGTCTCTTCCAGTCATCAAAGGTATAAAACTGTAAGCAGAGCGCTCGGCTATCATCAATCCAAATCCACGTGGACGTGCTCTTCTTTAGGGAAACTGAACAAAGAAATGTGTACAACTGGAAACAAACCTCATCTTTTTATGAAAATCACACAGTTTACTGTGTGATTATTATTCCTCTGTTTTAAGAGAACAGACATGTAACGGTGCCCTGAACGGCAAGAGCTGCAGACATCCCTGTGGGCGAAGTTTCAGACACACCAGTACCTGAGGCGGCTTTTTAGTGTAACAACAGCATCTTGTCCTGATGGAATCTGGCAGTCTCCTATAAAACGGCATGGAAAACTGAACCAAAGCAGTGAAAGAGTCTGGAGGATCGAGGGTCCCAATGACGAAAACTGCTTCTCACAAGGAACAATAAGTCAATTTGATAACTACTACGTCGTAACTCAATACAACGCAGCAACCACTGAGCATGCAGCCAAAACTAGCAGGAAATAGAACATCGCAGAGGCAGGTCAAGCAGTCAATTAATGAAAGTATTTATGTTATTTGGGGGGTATTTTGGAACGTTTGTGGTATTTGACAGCTTTTGATTAAAAAATTTGACTTTGCAAATTTGTTAGTATTTTGTAGTATTTATTTTCTCATTCTAAATTTCTCGTTAATGATCATACCTAATTTTGTATTTATGAGTTTGTGCTCTTTTTTTGAAAGCCTCCTTCCCTAAATTTTATAAACTTCAGTCCCCCATCACCTAGGTCCATCCCTGCTAAATCTATATGTTGACAGAGCCAGGTGAGAGCCAGCACCAACAGTTTTAGTTATTCTAAGAAAAGGTGCATGCATCTTCACTGTCCTTGATAACACACACACACACACACACACACACACACACACACACACAAAGACTTTCTTTGTCAAGGAAGTGATTTTAAAAAGTCAAATTTTGGATGGGAAGATTTTCTAAGGAAAGCTGTAGCAATTCTTCATGTATTTTTTTTCCTTCTTACTCTACAAACATGCTCACTATATGGTAAAAATCTAAGTCCAATCTTCTTTCAACAAATGTAAAATAAAATGTTAATGTGATTGAGAAGCACTGTATCCGTTTTATTGGCAGCATTTCTTTTCTTAGTGATACATAAAAAGGCACGTCTTACAAGTGATGGCATCTGAGATTGGATAAAATACACAAGTGTGTGTGTGAAGCAGTTTTAATTTACAATCTGGGAGTGGTTTGCCAACATATTAAACATCCTAATCAGGAATCTACACTCCAGGGGCAGTTCCTTCATATTTGAAAGATCCTTTTCAGAAACCCACAATGCAGTCTTAACTATCACACTCTGACTCTACTGAAGGGCATTATGCTAAGTGAAATAAGTCAGACAGAGAAAGACAATACTGTAAGATATCACTTACATGTGGAATCTAAAAATAATACAACAAATTTGTGAGTATAACAGAAAAGAAACAGACTCACAGATGTAGAGAAGGAACTAGTGGTTACCAGTGGGGAGAGGGAAGGGGGAGGGGCAAGATGGAGGTGGACGATTAAGAGGTACAAACTATCAGGTATAAAATAAGTTACAAAGGTGTGTTGTACAACACAATGAATACAGCCAGTATTTTATAATAACTATAAATGAAGTGTAACCTTTAAAAATGGTGAACTAATAGCCAAGACATGGAAACAGCCTAAGTGTCCACCAACAGATGATTGGATAAAGAAGATGTGGTATATTCATACAATGGAATACTATTCAGCCATAAAAACTGACAACGTAACGCCATTTGCAGCAACATGGATGCTCCTGGAGAACGTCATTCTAAGTGAAGTAAGCCAGAAAGAGAAAGAAAAATACCATATGAGATCACTCATATGTGGAATCTAAAAAAAAAACAAAAACAAACAAACAAACAAAACATAAATACAAAAGAGAAACAGACTCATAGACATAGAATACAAACTTGTGGTTGCCAAGGGGGCAGGGAGTGGGAAGGGATAGACTGGGATTTCAAAATGTAGAATAAACAAGATTATACTGTATAGCACAGGGAAATATATACAAGATCTTATGGTAGCTCACAGAGAAAAAAATGTGACAATGAATATATATATGTTCATATATAATTGAAAAATTGTGCTCTACACTGGAATTTGACACAACATTGTAAAATAATTATAAGTCAATTTAAAAAGTTAAAAAATTATATTAAAAAATGCATAGATTAAAAAATAAATTTAAAAATATATATACCAAAAAAAAAAAAAAAAAAAAAGAAAGAAACCCACAACACAGTCTTCAACTATCACACTCTGACCCTATCAGAGGGTTTGGTAATTAGCACAAAAAGTGTGAGAAATAATTTTTTGTTGGTGAAATGAGTGGTGTTCAAGGTTTGTGAATTGGGGGCTAGAAATATTTTCCAGGTACTGCTGTCCAGATACGAGCAGTGTGCGAGAGTCTGGCCAGCAGGTTGACACCACACCTACAACCTCATCAAGTCTTGGATTCTATGAAATTGCTAAGGATTCTGTTGTGTGGTCTGACCTTCAGAGAGGAGAAGGACAGACAGCTGAGACCTCCCTGTACTTCCAAGGATAGGTTTTGTGCTCTTGGCTAAACAAAGCTTGTTCGTGTGCTGGCTGAATTCATTCTGGAACTTGCTTTCAGTGTCAACACTTGGTGATGAGGTTCTAGAGGACGAAAACTAGAACCTTCACCCATCTTTGCTCTTGGGAGCAACCAGTATCCACAAAAACAGACAGCTGTGAAGACCCAACTGACCATCTGCAGCTGAGAACCTCCCCAGTTCCTGACCTGCCTTCACCGTCACCACCCTCCCAAACCAAAGCCACTTCTCTGAGCCACCAAGATTCAAGAGTCACAACCCAAGTCACGAAGCTTCATAATCATGAAAATCACACTCCTTGGCACAATTGTATGAACAAAATGATGTTGGCCTAGGTTTAGCTTTATGGAAATTCGTTTAATTTTGCCCCAGGTAATTAGTTTATTTGTTCTCTGAATGTGGCCCAAAACTTATCCATTTGGAATCTCTGTTACTAACAGACATATAGTGGTTGCCTAGCAACATCACGCATTGTTATTTCTTCATCTAATTTAAAATTCTCAATTTGCAGTAAAGGTCTTCAGGGAGAAGTTATTGTTCAGGGTAGGCCAAATACCATTTTTCACTGTAGCCCATTCAATTTAGAAAAGAAATTACAGCGTACTGTTTAATCAACATAAAATGATATGTACAAAACATTTAACATCTTCTTGAAACGTAGCTATCTTCTTCTACTAATCAAATCTACTTAATTTATTCTAAACTTCCCCACGGAGAGTTCCTTCCTCCTTCCATCTTTGCTCCGTCTTCCAGTCCCTCAACTTTCAAGGCGATTTGTAGATACCTTTTAGACAGGAACTGGAAGGTCTGGGAAGGAAGATTTGGAACCATAAGATACACTTTTATTATCCTGTAATTAGTCATGGAAAGGAGCCTCCAGTTGCCAAGTCATCATTCTAATGAGTCACTAACCCAAAATTCCAACTTCATTGGAAGATACATTTAACACTGAAGTTTTCTGATATGAATGATGCAAAATTCATCAATTGTTTGCTTTCATGATAATCTGGCATCATTTCAAATACTAGAGGAGAGTGTTGTTGAGGTGCCCTCCTAGAGGACAGCGGGTCACATTTTTTTCACTCATTGAATAATATTTCTTGACATTAAGATTAACTTCTTGGTGAAACACATTGGAAAGGACTCATTTTCAGAAAACAGGTGAAGGTATTTCTACAGAGTGACCCTCTCATTATGTGTTAAGTGTACAGAAACATAAAGTGAATCAAAATGGATCTCAAAAGACACTTGATCGTGAGTGCTTGGAATTTGGAACAATCTAGAATGCAAACTCACAAATTTAGGCTAATGGGGGAAAAGAACCATAAAAGTGCATAAATGGGCAAAAAATAAATGGAATATTTGAAAGGAAATGTAATTTTGTTACTACAGCCATATGGAGAAAATCTTATTTTCATAGCAGTAAAATTTCTCCTAGGACAGACAAGATTGATTTTTGTTGACTTCAAACCTTATTAAGCTTCTTGGTTGTGGGGAGGAGGCTCCCCAGGGAGTATGCTTAAATTACAATAAAATTGATAAATCACTGGGGTGGGGGGCAGTTTATTCTTGGCTTTGGGGATTTGTTTTCAGAATGGAGACTGTGATTTGGGGGACTAAGAATAGGGGCAGCTAGCAACACCAGAAAAGGAACTTGGGAAGAAGAGTCTGGCTATCTCATGGAGGGGTTTCTGAAAGTTTACAGTAGGTAGGGATCCAGCCCTCTCCTCCTTGGAGAGGCAGCTAAGGTCCCTGCTTAGGGGCTCACATTGGAACCAAGAACCCTTATGTTCTGATCTTAGCTGTGCTGTGTTTTCATCCTGTGACCTCAGACTGATCACACTTATCCTGGACCTTAGCATTCCCATCTGTTAAATGGGGACAGTAATTCCTCAAAATGTTATGAGCATTAAAGAGTTAATACACAACAGGCAGGTTTCAAGGGCTTGTGACCTGAACAGACCCACAGGCCCCCACTCCCCACTACTGCCCTCCAACCATGCATAGAAGGGCCCTCTCCCCACCCCACCCCTGGCTTGGTTTAATGCTCTGCTGTTATCATTGTGAGATTCCTAATCATTTTTTCTTTTCTTTTCTTTTTTTTTTTCTGTTTTTATTGGGGGGGGTGTAATTAGGTTTTTTATTTATTTCTAGTGGAGGTGCTGGGGATTGAACCCAGGACTTTGTGCATGCTAGGCATGAGCTCTACCCCTGAGCTATACCCTCCCCTCTAATCATTTTTGAACAAGGGGCCCAGTATTTTCATTTTGACCTGGGTACCATAAATTCTGTATCGGTGCCCTAAATGCATTATATCAAGTATTTAGAACAAGTCCTGGCCCACAGTCAGTGCTGGCTATTCTCTTTACTCCCCTTTTCCCACCACAAAATTTTAGGAAAATTCCCAAGACTCAGACATAGTAGTGAAGCTGGAAGTTGAGAACCAGCCCGGTGCACACAGCACTAATTTCCGCACTATCCCACCAGCGGGGCAGGATGAGAACACAGGCTGCCTGGGGATCCAGTCTATCCTATTGGAGCTATTTTACTTTCAAGTCTGGATAGAAACTGCATAGGCTGATAAAACATGTATGACAGAGAGGGCCTTAAGAGTCCAGTTTAATGACTGGCTGATAGCACTTGTGATGACTACGTCGATTGTTTACACGCAAACAGGCACTTAAAAAGCAAGAAAGATCATCTGAAGATCCTTTATCCTTTTAAGGATTTTGAATATTAGGACACCCCACCGTACCCCCCACACTATTTGCAGGTCCCAAGGCAACAGTACAGGGGAGGCCCATAAGTCCTATGTCTAAATATGCACAAGCTATTCATCAAAGCAATAAACTTTTTTTTAAATTTAAGTATAGTCGATTTACAATGTTGTGTTAACTTCTGGTGTACAGCATAGTGACTTAGTTATACACATACATATTCTTTTTCATTATAGGTCATTACAAGGTATTGAATATATTTCCCTGTGCTACACAGTAGGACCTTGTTGTTTATCTATTTTATATATAGTAGTTAGTATCTGCTCATCTCAAACTCCCAATTTATCCCTTACCACACCCTTACTCCCTGGTAACCATAAATTTGTTTTCTATGTCTGTGAGTCTACCTCTGTTTTGTAAATAAGTTCATTTGTGTCCTTTTTTTTTTTTTAGATTCTATATATATAAGTGATATCATATGGTATTTTTCTTTCTCTTTCTGGCTTACTTCACTTAGTACGACAATCTCCATATCCGTCCATGTTGCCACAAATGGCATTATTTTATACTTTATATGGCTGAGTAGTATTCCATTGTATATGTGTATTCCACAGCTTCTTTATCTAGTCATCTGTCAATGAACATTTAGGTTGCTTCCATGTCTTGGCTATTGTAAATAGTGCTCCTATGAACATTGGGGTACATGTATTTTTTTGAATTAAGAGTTTCTTCCAGATATATGCCCAGGAATGGGATTGCTGGATCATAGGGTAAGTCTATTTTCAGTTTTTTAAAGAACCTCCATACTGTTTTTCATAGTGGCTGCACCAAACTACATTCCCACCAACAGTGTAGGAGAGTTCCCTCTTCTCCACACCCTCTCCAGCTTTTATCATTTGTGAACTTTCTAAGGATAAGCCAACAAACTTTTAAATGTTATTTTCTATACTGCTACCTTGTCAAATACACCTTCAAGTGAACTGGAAGGCCAAGTTCAAGTTTAAAATCCCTTTCAATTCTTAAAGTTGTTCATGTGTTTGTGGGTGAACAGCCCTACCTTCACATCCAAGCTCCAACCAACCCTTATTCTTGAAACCATCCAAACCTCAGCCACCCTTGGGGCCTGGGCACATATGCACCCATGAGGTGGCCCACTGTCCATAGGACAAACCTGAGGAAGACACCAGTACAGGCCTACACAGCGGGATCAGGACTGTTTGGACTGGGAATTCCAGGGCCTCGGACACCCAGTTCAAGGTCTAGGAAGTGGAGTAGGGCTAAGAGTGGCCACTATCTTTTTGTCCACAGACTCTTTACCTGGTGAGGAGGCACATGGCTGGAAGGGGGTCCAAAGAAAGGCCCTCTAAACACAGGCTGACCATTGCCCCAAGATCATACTAAAAGCTTGTGCTCTGAAGTGTCAACTTAAATGAAAGCGAGCTCCATCTTTCCCCACCACACAGTCACAAATTCCAAGTCATCGCGGCTTTCTGTGTAGAGGAACCCAGATTTTCTGGAAGTAAATTCATACCCTAATTGTGCTGCCCACTACCCACTACAGCTCCAGCCCAGCCCTTCTCCGGTTCCTTCAAAGCGCCCTGGCCAGCAATCTCCAACCTCCCCTCACCCCCACCCACCAGCTCTGTGTCCCTCAGGCTCCCCACAAACATTTCAGACCAGCTGTATCTATTTATTCACTCCCCAAGATGAAATCTCGGCACCTTCTCCAGGGATAAATGGGTTAATTTATATTGTTGTGCTACTAACTAAGATAAAAAATATTGGAACCATATCTATTATAAATATGAAGGTCACCATAAAAAAGAGAGAGATGTCATCATAGCAGATGGAGCCCGAGAGTATTCTAAATATAGCCCTCATCAGGACTTGTGCTGATAGTCGAGGGACCTTTTAGAAAATCATTTTTCTCATGTTGCCCTTTGTATCTGACAAATATTGATTTGAATTGCATTTTGAATAACAACGAAAAGAATGCTTTAGATAGGAGTTTACTCTTAAACTATTCAACAACTTAGAAAGTTGAAAGAACACTGGACTTAACAATTCTGCAATTCTGAGGCCAGGGTCCCACTTTTTAGTAGCTGTGTAAGTCGGGCAAACTCTTCAGCCTGCCTCCCTCTCTCTCTCTCACCCACATTGTAAAGAATCGATGCAAGTTTGGAAATAAGATGCTTGGAATCCTCTTAGATAATCAAGTCTAATCCCCAAATTTCACACTTGACAGCACTGATAACTCCCCAGTGGCACCTAGATCTCCTCAGAGAGGCTCAAGGTAAACCCCTGGAAGTGGTGTGTGGGGGTGAGACCCCTCTAGGGGACCTTCTGGGTCTAAAAGTTAATGCTGTTTAAAATCAAAACACTTTAGTAAGCCAGCACCTCAATTAGCACACAGTTCTTACCAATAGATTCTTCCTGTTTAAAAAAAAAAAATCAGATCATTTCCATCCATTAGGAAATCATCAGAATAATAATTAAGGGGAAAAACGAGAGATGACCAAAGAAGGAGTAGGGAGAAGTGGGTTCTGGGCCCTGTTCCAGAACATTCTATCATGGCCCTTGAACAGGTGTTGCCAACCGATCTCAGCAGTTCGGATGCTTATCATTGCCAATGCGTTTGAGTGGGACCAGCAGTGATGAAAGTCCTTGACTGGCTGAGACTAAGACAAGGAATATCTTCCCTTGGAAGGAAAAAGAGCATTTTGTCATAAGCAACAGAACAGAATTTGGAGGGAAAATAGAGACTTTAATGAAGACTATCTGATCAATCAAATACTAGTGGACACTAAGCCTGTGACAGTATCTCAGCACACATTTCCAGTACACACAGAGTGAGGGAATACGTCCATAATTGGTGGGCTGACATTTTAACATGGGAAATCATGTGTTCCTTACAGAGTCCTTTTAAAACCCAGACCTGCAGAAAGAAATCGTTAGCAATTCCCTGCTAATGGTTTTTAAAATTCTTGTTAGTACAGGCATCAGGTATCATTGGAAGAATCTATTTCATTAAGAATGGTTCATAATCTGTAGGACAGCTGAACTGCCCAAAATGCCAGGCAGCAGGGCGAAAACTGACCCTTGTTATCTCAGCATGAGTTGTAGGTAATAGAACAAAACATCTCTGCAGTTAGGACTATCAGCCACAGAGCCCAAAACGGCCTTGTGTCTCCAACACTGCCCTTGGGTCTGGAGCATCCCCCCTCCTGCCCTTTAACCGGCCCCCGCTGGTGCACTCCTCCTCCCCCTCCAGGGTCCCACTGAAAGCCTCACCTTCTCCAGGAAGCCTGCCAAGACTGCACCCCTCCTGTTGACCCCCTCTCACATGGACTTCCTCGTTCTGTTTGCCTGTGTGCATCTCCCACTAGACTGTGGTAGGCCCCCTATGGCAAGGGCTGTGTCTTCTTTACCATTTTATTCCCAGGACGCAGCAGAAGCCCCTGTGCAAGGAGAGGTTTAGAGACATTTGTTGGATGAGCATACAGTGTATGAACAATTCTGGTTGCAAGAATGAAGATGCACCACCCTCTGCTCCTTTTTCACTGCAGTAAAGGAACAGACACATAAACTGCCTCATTCCAGGGTGTTTACAAATAGAAGAAGGTCCAGCACATTTTTCAGGAACCATACTTGGGGACAAGAAAATGACTGAGGATTAGGGAAGCTTTTTCTCCCCCTCTCCTTTCTCGTCCTTTCTCTCTGTGCATGCTCCATTCTCTTGCTCCCCGCGGGAGGCGAGCCTTCTCCTTTTCCTCTCAAGCCCGGCTCCACATGACCTTCAGTTCTAATACTTGAAAGTTCTGATGTAGAGTGTGGAGATGCCCCAACCAATGTTCAAATCCAGCATGCAAGGCTGCAGGAGGTAGGGACAAGCCTTGGGAAACATTCCTCTGGGCTGCCCAGCAACAGAGGATCCGTTACCACGTTTTACTTGGTGCTGTGAACTGAATGTGTGTGTCCTCCTGCCCCAAATTCACACATGGAAGCCTTAACCTCTACTGTGATGAAGTGACTTGACCTCTGTCTCTCTCCGCCAAGGGAGGACACAGCAAGAAAGCAGTGGCTGCAAGCCAGGAAAGGAGCTGTCTCCACAAGCTGATCATGCTGGCACTCAGATCTCAGACTGCCCAGTCTCCAGAACTGTGAGAAGTAAGTTTCTGCTGTATGAGCTGCCCAGTCTGTGGCACTTTGTTGTAGCAGCAAGAGCTAACTAAGACACATGGCATCTGCCTCTGGTCGCCTTTCAGATGGCAGACCCCAGTACTGGGTTCCTTCCCTTGCCTCAGCCTTGACCCAGCCTACAAAGAGCCACAGCTGGCTCTGTACCTACATTCCATGCACATCCCCACCCCAACCCCCAGGGAAGAGGGGGATGCAACTCCATAACATCATTTGGGTGTTGCTTGATACAGCAAGAGTAAGCCAACAAGCATTGCCAACATCTGGTGGTCAGGCCTCCAGGCTCCGCTGCCAGGACCTGTGTCCAGGAAGTGGGACTGATTGGGGATGCAGTCTCCTAAAGCACTCAGGCTTTCTGACATGAGGGGTTGAGAATCAGAATCTTGGATCCACCTAGCAGAATTCCACCCGCAGCCCAATGACAGCCGCTGTGTCATCCAGTTATAATTATGAGAAAGAGAATCTGATTGGTCACACCTGGCCAATGCCGTTACCTCCCTTTGGATCAATCAGAAATGTCCAGGGGTATAGGGTCACTGGATGAAAACAAGGCTACCTCCCGCACACCTTCTGTGAAGGTGGCATGGGCTCATTTGGTTAATATGATCAGGACTGTCAAACATTTACTAACATACCCAAAACTAGATAGTTCACTGACCAGGATTCTCTGGCAAACCAGTGATGTTGTGGAAGGTCAGTTGGTACTCCAGTCCAGAGGGAAGGTTGGCTAGACACTAGCTGGTGCTGAAAAGTGCAGATCACTGATGTTCCTTACAGCCACCCCTGGTGGACATCACTAGTCCTTGCCGACACCCCATTCTCTTCCTACTCTGGCCAATGTGAGACCACACATCTCAAGCCCTTGTGTTTGGGGGCTGAGGGACCTGGAGACTAGCTGCTGACCAATGGGGTGCCTGAGCTAGCAAAGAGCCCCAGTCCCTCCTCCCCTTCTGCTGCCACCTAGAAGTCCATGTATTCCAGAGAGCACAGCCCAAAAATGGCAGAGCCTCCATCATCCAGGGCCCCTGACAACTGTGTGGGCACAGCCGTCTACCCACTGTTGGATACCAAGTGTGAGTGAGGATAAACTCTTGTGTTACTCCATTGAGCTGCTGGGGTTGTTTCTTACTGTAGCAAAACCCAGCCTCATCCAACGGATACACTCGATCTGCTCAATTAAATTCCAGATGAATCAAACTTAGACCTAAAGCCAACAAAAAAGGCTTACAGACAGCCTTTGATATTTACAGCCATCTTTCAATTAGCAGGATTTCTGCTTCTTTCATAAGTGGGAAAGTCCCAGGAACTTTAAGTTGATGGCAACCAAATTCAGAGGGAGTTGGATGTATAAAAGCACATGTGACTCTGCCAATTAATCTGGGACTTGATGAACAAACCCGGACTGATCAACCCAGAGCATGCCAACCACTGCCTCGAGCCTTCATGAGAGACATCATCACAGTCAGAGCAGTGGTCCATGCAGCCCAATAATTTGTCTCAGACAAGACACGAAAGTGCACCCCCACCATTCTGCCTTGAACTGCACATGGTTTTAACCTAATTTCCTATCATTTTATTCCTTGTCGCTTTTCCCTCAAACAACCTCATAATTGTGATAATTAGAAGCAATAGGGCAGATGTTTGTAAGGAGAAATTAGAGCCGTTCAGGGTATTGCCCTACCCAGTCAAGGTAATTATCTTGAGATTGGAATGCCACAACCAGAATTGAGAGCACCTACTCACAGTCGAGTCACGCCAGTCACATCTATTGTGTTGCACTTTACTAACAATTGTCATTACAGAAATAAACAAGCTGCCTCAGCAGGCAAGGCAGGAGAAAAGACAGGGCTCTCCTTAATTCACGTCCACACAGACATGATAACCCACACCCCTTAGAACCCAGCAGTGTCTTAGTCAGTGTCTCTGCCATTCTTGAGCTTGAGGGCTTTCCTTGAAACTCTCTATTCCTTTGTCCCAATCACAGGACTGGCTTATGCTCTCCTCCTACCCCTGTGACCGCGCCTTCTCGGTCTCCTTGGTGGACCCGCACTCTTCTAAGTCCCCTTACTCGCTGGCATTCCTCAGGATTCACTCTTAGTCACGGTCTTTATTGTTATGCATGCTCTCCTTGAAAATTCTCACCTACATTCGTGCATCAAACATAGATGATGATACCCAACCCCTTTCCTGAGCTCCCAACTCATGTACCTCGTGCCCACCTCCACCTGGATGTCCCACAGACACTTCTACACGCCCCAGACTAAACCTTGTCACGCTCTCTCAGACTCCTTCCTCATTGGTATTCTCTATTTTGCTCAGATGATACAGTGGGTTGAATGGTATCCCACCAAAGATACGTCCATCTTGAACATCAGAATGTAATCTTATTTGGAATAATAGTCTTTGAAGATGTAATTAAGTTAGGAACATCAAGATGAGATCATCCTGAATTCAGGGTGCGTGCTAAATCTAATGGCTGATGTCCTTCTAAGAGAGAGATGGAGGGAGGTCTGAGGCAATGAGACACAGTGAAAACACAGGCAGAGATTGAAGGAACACCAAGGATTGCCAGTAACACCAGAGATAGAGAAAGAAAGGCCACGGAAGGGATTCTCTCTCAGAGCCTCCAGAGGGAACCCATCCTGCCGACACTCTGATTGTGGACTTCTGGCCTCCGGAACTGTAGCACAATAAATTTATGTTGCTTTAAGCACCCCAAGTCTGTAGTAATTTGTCACATAGCCCCAGGACACTAATACAGATGGCATGCCTCCAGCCATCTAAAACTTGGCAGTGACCTTGGACTCCTTCCTCCTCTCTCACTTCCCATTTCCAAACAGTCACCAAACCTTGCTGATTCTTCCTCCAAAATATCCCCCATGTCTGCTTCTATCTTGTCTCTCTCAAGTCCAGCCTTCCCACAGACATGGAACCACTATTCTAAAACACGAAGGAGAGTGTCCGAGAGCCCTAAGCTGGTGCTCACAGCCCTTTCTTGCCCCTCCTTATTCCACTGCTGGCTTCCCACTGCCCCCTTGGTGGCACCCCTATCCTGCTCTGGTTCCCCAAATCCCCCAGGTTGTTTCTCACCTCCTTGCATTTGCTTGGACTCTCCCTTGGATCATCTGTCTTCATCCCACACTGTCTATCTCCCGTTCACCTGACCATATCCTACCTAGCTACTCACCCTTTAATATCCCAGCAGGTGTCACCTTCCCCAACAATTGTCCTTCCTTGGCTGGGGAGCCCCAAGCATATCCAGGAGTGCTTCTCAAGATACTTAATGACTAGGCACTGGTCAAGCAGTGCTGATGCTGGCTGCAGCACTGGGCCAGTGAGTGAGAAAAACCCTGCTTCTGTAACAGACCTAAGCCCATGATTACTTACCCATGAGGGACAGAACCACTGGAAGAGCATACAATTTGTATATCAGCCTTGTCCCTGTTAGTATAAGTTACATCTACAATATCATATTGTAACCACTTCTGTGTCTATCATCCCACTAGGTTATCAAGTCCTCTAGAGCAAGTGTCTGTGTCTTAATTCATCTTTATATCCTAACAGGCAGCATGATGTCTGTCCTAAGTAGATATTCTACGACGTTTACTGAAGCACATGAATCAGTAAATGAATTGATGAGTGAATGAATGATCAAATGAATGCACTGAAAATAACAACAAGAAATTATTAGCTCCCATTGAATTTGAATTAAGGAGCATATACTGTGGCAGAAAGATTCTGTGTTAATGCAAAGGAATGTTCTGCAATATAGGACATGTCACAGAGGGAAAGCTCATGAATGAAGGAATCGTTCCTAAGAGCCTAACTGGATTGTTGCCGTCTAGTCCCAAAAAGGCTAAAGGCAGTGCACTCCCAACAAAAGAAGCCACAGGCTATCGCTTAGGACAAGCAAAATCAGAGCACTCCCAGCCTTGTTTCTTGTGGGCCATGATCCAGGCACGTGTCGGGATGGGGCACAGGTCACACCATGGGGGTTGTGCTAATCTTGTCTGCCTGGCACTAGAAGATCATTTTTGACCTTCTGGGGCTGCACATCTATTATGGTCCAGGTTTGGGTACTTATAACTTGGCCTCCTGCCCAAAGATATCATATGGAGAAACTTCTGGAAAACCTTAGAAAGTGAGGAAAATAAGTTTGTCTTTTTTTTTAGATTCCACATATAAGTGATATCATATGGTATTTTTCTTTCTCTTTCTGGCTTACAGAAACAGACTCACAGACACTGAAAACAAACTTATGGTTACCAACGCAGAAAGGGGGTGGGAAGGGATAAATTGGGATTTCGAGATTTACAGATACTAACTACTATATATATAAACTAGATAAACAACAAGTTCATGCTGTACAGCACAGGGAACTACATTCAGTATCATGTAGTAACTTATGGTGAAAAAGAATATGAAAATGAATATATTTATGTTCATGTATGACTGAAGCATTGTGCTATAGATCAGAAATTGACACAACATTGTAAACTGACTGTACTTCAATTAAATATATATATTTATTTATATATGTGTATATATATATGTTTTTATATATACACACACACACACACACAAAGTGGGGAAGAGCCAACATATCTGAAATGGTTCCATTGAAACTGACTGTGGACTAGATGATCTCTGACACTCTGCAAGGTCTATGTTGTTCACCTACAGGTGAGTGAATTTAGCTACAGTTACATGATTTAGCAAATTTTGTTGGCATCTAGTTAGATAATAATACTTACTATTACTTCCTGATAGATAAGCAACAATAACCTACAGTACAGCACAGGAAACTATATTCCACATCTCATAATAACTTACAACAAAAAAGAATATGAAAAGATATACATATGTATAACTGAATCACTATGCTGTACACCAGAAACTAACACAATGTTGTAAATTGACAATACTTCAATTAAAAAAATAAATAAATAATAATTTTTTAAAAATACAATTACTGAAAGAGATGTGCTGAATGTCTTAGAACAGAAGCTCGAGGCTCAGTAACCAGTAGAACAAGGCACACCTGAACAGGTGTTGACATAGACATCAGGTCATCAGTGAGAGTGAAGAGAAGGGTCCAGGCTCAGTCACTGATGTTCCAGAATGTCAGGGGGCTACATGGTCCCCTTGAGACCTATTAAAACCCCTTGAGTTCACAGTGTTCTTTTTTCCTTTTTTTTTAGACTCCACATATGAGTGATATCATATGGTATTTTTCTTTCTCTTTCTGGCTTACTTCACTTAGAATGACAGTCTCCAGTTCCATCCATGTTGCTGCAAATGGCATTATTTTATTATTTTTTATGTCTGAGTAGTATTCCATTGTATAAATATACCACAACTTCTTTATTCAGTCATCTGTCAATGGACATTTAGGTTGTTTCTGTGTCTTGGCTATTGTATATAGTACTGCTATGAACATTGGGGTGCATGTATCTTTTCAAATTAGAGTTCCCTCTGGATATATACTTAGAAGTTTAAAAAAAAAAAGGACACTATGAACTCATCTACAAAACAGAAACAGACTCGTAGACAGCTGGGCATTTGTGGTTCAGTGGTAGAATTCTTGCCTGCCAGACTCGCAGACATAGTAAACAGTCTTACAGTTACTGCAGAAAGAGGGTGAGAAGGGATATATCTGGGAGTTTGAGATTTGCAAATGTTAGCCACTATAAAAATAGATTTTAAAAAAAAGTTTCTCCTATATATCATAGGGAACTATATTCAGTATCTTGTAATAATCTTTAATGAAAAAGAATATGAAAACAAATACATGTATATATATGCTTGACTGGGACACTGAGCCGTACACCAGAAACTGACACATTGTAACTCATTGTACTTTAGTAAATAAAGAAATAGTCCATATTTTACTAAAAAAAAAAACAAAACAAACCTTGAAATAAACTGCATGTGGTTTGCACAAATGTATACCCTCATACATACTCAAGCAGTGCTTAATTAGCATATAAGAGATCCTTATCAAAAGCAACACCAGAGAGTTTAGTCTTCAGAATTAGAAGCTGTTAAGAATTTTTTTACTGTGACAAATATACATAACATAAAATTTACCATTTTGACCATTTTAGGTGTCAGTTCGTTAAGCACCTGCACACTGCCGTGCAGCCATCACCACCAGCCATCTCCGGAACTTCTTTCATGTTGCAAAACTGAAACTCTGTACCCGTTAGACACGGACTCCTGTTCTTCTCAAGCCTCTAGCAACCACCATTTTCTTCCTCAAGCCTCTAGTCAACCACGTTGACTACTTCAAGCATGTCACATAAGTGGAATCATACAATATTTGTCCCTGTGGCTGACTTATTTCACTTTAGGATAACGCCCTCAAGGTCTGTCCGTGCTGTGGCACATGACCGGATTTCCTTCCTTCACAAAGCTGAATGACATTCCACTGTAGAGATGGACCACATTTATCCATTCATCTGTCAAATGGCTGTTCCCACCATTTGGCTCTTGTGAATAATGAACAATGCTGCTATGAACATCAGTGTACAAATATCTGTTCAAGTTCCTTATTTCAATTCTTTAGGGTCTCCTTGGTGAAATTAATGGCATTTAAGATTAGTGGCTGGTGGGGCACATGTAGGAAGGGGGCACAGGAATCAGGTGGGGCCAGCAGCCTGTACCAGAGGAGCAGGTGGTTGCTCCAGAACCCCTTGGGCTCGTGACCCTGCACTAAGCTGCTATGAGAAGGCAGTTTCTGCCACCCGTGGCAAGGCAAGGCTTACAGCCTGAGGAAAGAAAAAGGGACAATACCTGCCTTCCTCCCTGGTGATCATCTGCAAACCTCCAGGGCCTTCGCATATTTACCCAGATCGGCTCAGGCCAGCTCACAACCTAGGGGGATCCTGCTATCAGCACAGGACGGGTTAAGTGAGATGGTGACTGAAGACACACACTGGAACATGCCAGGCACTGAGCTGAGTGCTCACCAACGTGAGCTAGGAAGGGCTAGCACAGCGGGAAATGGCAGGTGTGGTCCAGGCAGGTGGTCAGAGTGGGGAGGTGCAGAAGATGCGGGGTCAGGGAGCTGGGCAGTGAGAAAAAGTGTGTGAGTTTCCTCTTGCATAACAAGTTACCGTGACCATAGTGGCTTAAAACAACACAGATTTACGACAATCGTTATTTACAATAATTACAACAATTTACAATAATTTGACATAATTGTAACTTACAATTACCAATTTGCTTACAATTCTGAGGGTCATCAGTCTAGAGAAGGTCTCACTGGGATAAAATCAAGGTGTCAGCAGGGCTGCATTCCTTTCCAGAGGCTCTCAGGAGAGAGCCTATACCTCACCTTTTCCAACTTCCACAGGCCACCTGCCTTCCTTGACCGGTAGCTCCTGCCTCCATCCTCAAAGCCAGCAACCAAGGGCAGGTCCAGTCCTTTTCACACAGCATCACTCTGACCTCCTCTCCCGCCTCCCCTTCCACTTTTAAGGACCCTTGGGATGACAATGGGCCCAGCTAATCCTGGGTCAGCTCCCCATGTGCTCATTAGCAAACTTAATTCCATCTGCAGCCATAGTCCCCCTTTTCCACATAACCTGACGTATTTGTAGGTTCTGGGGATTCAGACTTGGACATCTTTGCAAAGGTGGTGGCGACTATTCTGCTCACCACACAAGATCTGGGGACGATAATACGGGGAGGTGGAGGGGAAATCTGTCAGAATCAGAGAAGAGGGCAACTGGTAGCAGGACTTCAAATACCAGGGAGAAGCTTAAGAATCTAGAATGGTCTTGCAAGAGCAAAGCAGGGTGTCAGGCTGGGGAGACTGGGGTTAACAGGTGTGTCATCATAGCAAAAATGGAGGCCTAGGGAACAAAGCAGGGGCTGGTTGATGAGACTGAGTTACAAGTGGGAACTTGGCCTCAAGAACAAGGTGAAAGTACATTCACGGTCCCTGGGGCAGGATCAGAGCAGCGGGGCCAACAAGGCTAATGAAACGTGGGTTCAACTGAGCATTTAACCAATTCTCAGGGGATCCGCAAGTCCCCCTGACCTTGCAGCAAAGCAGATCACAGCCTAAAGTTAGAAGGCGAGGGTTGGCAGGAAACAGCCAGGGCATCCTGGTTCAAACCCCAGATTCAAAAAGGCTGAACGCTGATGGAGGGTGCAACCCAAAAAACGGGACAACGGGAGGAGGAGTTTGATTCAGGATGCAGACTCAGCCAAACGAGGAGATGAACCCGTACACCTGGGGCGTGCCGAGGAGCGGGAACGGACGGCATGGCTCAGCTCCCCCACGCCAGCTCTGCAGAGTGAGCAGGCAGGTTGCCAGCCAAAGCCAAAAGGGATCCAGAAGATAGAGGGGAACTTTCGAGGGTGCGTTGGGGTTGGAAGGCAAAGAGGAATGTTGACAGCGATCAGAGCTGTCCATTGGGAATTGGATTCCAATTCTGCTGTGCAGCCAGCGATGTGAGTAATCTTCACCGCCGCTCCAGAAAATAGGAAGCCAACCATCCCTCCATCACTAACGCAGAGTCAAATCAGATGTGCTGAGGGCTGCTCAGAAACACCAAATCCTGCCTCAGAGTGGCTTGGGCGTGAGCACAGTCACTCCGCAGGCCTTGTGTCACCAAAGGAAGACGATTATAAGGAATATGTCAGTAATTCAGAAGTCAAATAAGCAGAAGGCATAAAAAGGACCTCTCTCCATGTTGACTTCTCCCTTCGCGCTTAGATGCTCTGATTTCCTAGGAGGCCTTAAGGCATCGCTTTGTTTAAGATGCTGAAAGCCCAGCAGCCCCATGTTGTAATTGGTTTTAGCCGTCAGCACAAAGCACCTTTGTCTTATTTCTCGAAAGTCAAAGCCAATCAATACACACTACACTTTCTACCTCCCCTGGCTAATCAGAAGGTCAACTGGCAAGAAAGTCTCCACCCTGGGGATGGCGAAAATCCTGAGGACTACAGAAAAGAGCAAACCTCCCCCTGCCTCCCCCTGCCTTCCTCTGGGAAGTTATCAGAGGTGAACCCAAGGGCACTGGCCAAGCAGGGCAATAAGGTTCCAGGTTAACTTCAAAACGCAGGAGCTAGGACCCAGACGGCGCTCCCATGCCTTTCTGAGTTAGTGCCTTTTCCTAGCCTGGGGCCCCACTATTAAAAACGAATATATTAATTGGATCACAGCCAGCACTTTTAACCAAGAGCTTCTGATTTGCAATTTAATAAACTCCTGCCACAGTGGCTAGTTAATGAAAACTAGAGCATTAAGACCCCATTCAAACACCTCCTTGGCAGCCTTGCCGGGCCAGTTAGCGATAGCACCCAATTTTAAAAGTCAAGCCTTTCATTTCGGAAAGCCTCAAGATCACACATGGTTTGCCATGCAAGAGCTATGACTACAAAATGATTTTAAGTCTGCTTAAAAGGTACAGCCCTGGTTAAGTCCAAAATGGAATATTATTTTTGTATTATTGCTTCTGGAGGCAAGTCTCAGCCCCCAGGCATTTCCCATGAAATGAAACAACGACCCAACTCAGGGTGATTTAAAAGCAGAGCAGGCCGTTGGGCGGCCGTGGGGGAGCTTGGGAGGAAATCTCTCTTTCTGCCATTTTCGTGCAATCACCAGGAGAGAAAAAGAACAGTGGATAAGGAAAACAGAAGTAGGTCACACCCAGGCATTAATTTCAGGAAATCCAGCACAGGCTTTCATCTCCATTCAGCTGCCACCCATCCCTGGCTGGAGGAGAAATCATCCAGGTCCAGAATAAATGGGCACCCACCGCCTTCCTGGGTAAGGCCTAAGGGCTTGGAGCTGTCTGGTGGCAAATCCATCCGGGGGGAATCGCAGCCCCTGGTGACGGGGCGATATCACATACCTCCCCAACTGCTACCCCGAAAGAGGGATAAAGCACAACAGACCCACCTCCCACAGCATGTGCTCGGGGCCCCAGTTAATTGGGGCCCACAGATTTGGCCGGCAGGAGTTTGCATTCACACTTTCCAGGTGACTGATGCGGTAAGGCTGCTGAGACTTAATAGCGTGGATGAGTGACCGCCTTCCGCCTTGTCTGGAAGTGCTTCCTGGACGGCCAAAGTTCTGCATCTGTGGCCCAGGCCTCGTTACTGAGCTTCACTTCTCATAAACAACAATCATCCAGCGTCCTCCACAAATTTCTAGAGGCCCACCCCTCATCATCTACACAGTCAAACCATCACGTGTATCCCACAGTTCTCAGACCCCAGGGATTCCCGGGACTAAGTCCTGGGGAGGCTGCACTTTTACAGGCTCCTCATCGGGGGACATGGCTCTAGGCTCCAAATCAAGAGCCCTCCTCCCAGCCTCTCCTTCGTTATCCACATCCACGTGTCCCAAGCTGTAGGATGTGGTCCCCAGTGCAGGGGTTGCAGTCAATTTAGGTAAAGAGTGAGAGAAGCATTTTTCACAAATTAGAATACAATTGCAGGTGTCAGAAATCATTACGGGATCCTTGGTAAATACCGTTTCTTCAAACTTTTCTCCCAGCTGATGCCCGTCCACCCACACACTTCCGGGCATCACACTGTGCCACGCGCGGTTCCTGAGGTGGTGGTTGTTACAAAAAATTGGAAAACATGATCTAAACAAATAGTGTCCAGTGGTTTCTCATCTCACACTTCATCCTTTAAGATTTTTTGAAGACTGAACTCTCAATAGATGTATATTTATACATGTATCACTTGTATTTATATACTTATTATGTACATGATATATAATATGATATACCTTATACTCAGAAATAAAATTTTTAAATTTCATGTAAAACTAAACAGAAATGTTATATAACTGAATCACATTGCTGTACACCTGAAACTAACACTGTAAATCAACTACACTTCAATAAAAAAAATAAGAATTCTTAAATAGAAAAGTTGCTTCCAGTGTTTTCCACTTGCATCCATTCCAATAGCCCTGGGTGCCCAGAACCTGCCCCCTTGGCAGGAGAGGACAGATACTCCCCGGTCCCTCACCTGTCCTCCACTGTCACAAAGTCCTGCACTTGGGATATGTGATTCCTGCCCACGAGTCCCTCAGAACCTGGTGAGAAAACTGATACACAAACATCACTATGTTGCAAGAGGAGAAGTGCCAGGACACTGAAGACAAAACGAAGGTGGCGTTACAGAGGAGAGCTCGTCGGTGTTCCTGCGAGAGGCGGGGGGCGTCCCCCAGATGGCGGCCTGTGAGCTGGTTGGTAGAGGGTGGGTGGGCGACACTGGACTGCGGAGAGGAGGAATGAATCTCCAGACAAAAGGAGTCAACACTGTGGCCCTTCCTGCCCTTCACAATCACCTGGGCACTTGTTTAAAATTCCCTGAACTCCTCCTCCCAGAGTCCAACTCGGCCCAGCTCTTGCACAGAGCTGCCTCCCGCTTCCTGCCGCCCCCCAGTGGACTGCAGCATCAGCTAAACGTGGAGTAAGAAATCCCAGGTTCTCAGCGCACGTATAGGAGCCAGCAAGTCACTCAGGCAAAGTTGGTTTTGGTTGTATTTTTGGTTTTGGTTTTTTTTGTTTGTTTGTTTTTTTACACTGATAGAGTTCAGTCTTATACCACTCACACTCAGTGGGAAAAGGCTTCACACCCCCAAATGCAGTTCAGCCTGATGTCCTTTGTAGAAATTGTTTAATTGTTTCTCCATCTACCAGCCATGCCTCCTCTCTCCTCCTTATGGGAAACCTCCTCTCACAACTTCCAGGGTTCCCACTCGCACTCCAGGATGATGGTGCCTAAGGTAATTTATCAGCATATTGCAACCCTCAAACTACAGCGATTGATTGGGGGGGGGCATAAATCCACACAGGAAATCAGAACAAGGGAGCAAGGTGACCTCGGCTGGGACTGTTCGCAGAGAGACGCGTGCTCTTCCCCTCCCATCCCCACATGAACTTAAGATGAGGCGACGCCCAGGCTGCGGCTGCCTCTAACCACCCTGGGGTGGGGCAGGGGACTTTCTGAGACAGAATTCACACAGAGGAAGTAGAACTCATACCTGGAGAGGGAAACCAGGTCAGGGTAACAAAGTGGGAGCCCTGGAGCCTGGTCCAGCTTTTCTGTTATATACACAGGAAACTCCCTGTTTGTGTTTAGACCAGTTAGAGTAGCATTTTTTATTTCTTGCAACTACAGGGTCCAACTAATATATCTTCCATCTCCTAGACACACTGCAAGGTGATTGGAGGTTCCCAGCTCCTCGAACCTCTATGCACAGGGTAGGCACTCGGTAAATTTTTATTGACTACATGAACAGATGGTTCTTTTTCAAAGCAGAAAAACAAAAGTTACAACAGAAAATTTTATTTTTCCAAAGAGCAATTTTGGGCATGGCTAGCATACCCTCTACCTGATCAGATGTCAAAATAAAACCACTTTCTTAAACATCTAAAAGAGAAACTATAAAACATAAGTGGCCAAAATTCATTTGATCTGTATAACCCAATATGCATGATAAACCATGGCTATCAATGTTCCCCTGATCCTTAATAATCTAATTCTATAATTTTCTAAGATTCTCTTCCAAAATCCAAATGTAAAATTAAGATTAAAGGATCATTACAACTGAGTCAAGCTCAATAAAACGTGCATCCATCCAACAGTAAGTCAGTTCACAGGGCCAGCATGCCTCTATGTGCCACCAACGTGAGATGCCTCAGAAGCTATGATGACACTGGACTCGGTAACTAGAGAGAAGGGTGAAGTCTACCAAGTTGTTCCAGGCATTTTGTAGAAAGGAATTCTGTCTTATCTGCTAGATTAGCTTCTGGATTCTCTAAGATCTTTTCCAACCAAAACACTAATTACTATCAAAAATGTTTCTACTCTTTATTTTGTAAGTTTTATAAGACTGGGGAAAATTATAACTAAAAAGATTAAAAGTTACAAACTCCTAACTTGTCTAGGTGCAAACATTGTATAAGAATTCTTTACTTGTAATTAACAGAAACCCAATTAGAAAAGTGTGGGCAAAAGCTGGCGGTCCATTGGCTCATGTTAAGCCTGTTGTCCTTGCGAAAGGTGGGGAGAGATGGAACCAAAGACCTAAATGGTTTCAGGATTCTATTTCTAGCTCGTTCTCCAGAAGTTGACTCTATCATCCCAGGAGGCCTGAGGCTGAAAGCAGAGCCACCAGCTACTCTGCATTTCGTATTCACAGCTTGGTGGCCAGAAGGAGGAAGACTTCGTATCCAGTCCGTATCTCCCAGGGGAGAACTCTGATCAGCCAGTTCAGGTTAGATGTTGGGTAGCCAACTGTCCCAGTCTGCCTGGGACTGGGGAGGTTCCTGGGATGTGGAGCTTTCCATTTTGAAACTGGGGAAGTCTGAGCTAGTAGAACCCTAGAGTTAATGCTACTTCCAAACCAATTACTGTAGCCAGTGAGGTGAGTTATTAACACTCTAATCTAGGCCAGGTGTCTGCCCTTTCATGGATGACAGCTGGGACCCATTCACGACCCACAATGTGGGACCAGGGAAAAGAGTGACTTCCAACAAGAAGGGTGGCTTAGAAATGACCACCAAAAGATGACCGTGAGGTGGGCAGCTGTCCCAGTCTGTCTATCATACATACCTAGTAATCTGGCTAAGGGATTCCTGAAACCATTCCAGTCAAACTTATCATGGAATTTTAATTCTCTAAACTCACCAGAATGAGTCTTATTCCATTATTGCGTCAACTTGATAAATGCTACCCTGGTGAACCGAAATAGTTAACACACACCTTCAACCACTTCCGTATCCAAGAAATCTAATTCATTTCTTAGAAACTATCCCACTAAGTACTACATTAATCACTTGCCTTGTCTTCAAAACTACATGCTCTGTCAAAACACATCCTACAGTTTGATGTTAAACAGTCTGAAGCATTTATAACAATATAATGTATGCACGCTGTCAAATTGCACCTTTCACCTTCCAGCAATTTTCTTTTCCTGAGAATTTAGTTTCCCCTCCATGGACTTTAGAATTGCTTGAATTCTTTAGCTCATTCTTTCAGGAAACGGAATTAATATTTAAAAGCAGTAACAGTGTAATTTCAAGAATGTCTCAGCAATAACCAGAGTTCCCATAACATAAATTTTCCTCTCCTTTTAGTTATCTTATTTCCTTTACCAAGTCACACAATCAAGACAAGCTGGGGGAAAAAAAGAGTTTGAATTATATTATATCTCCCAAGAAGACTTAAGTTTGTTGAACCAAGATGCAAATACAAACAGGCAAGGACATTTCTGGGCTGCCTTCAGTTGCTTGCGTTTTAAGAAAATAGATTCAGTACCACGTCATAGTGTCAAGAATCACCCTGGGTGACAAAAGTGGAAAAAGTCACAACTGTCCCTAATTGTCCCACTCTCAGCATTGCTTCTCACTACCTGTGTCCCAACTGCCAATAGACTAGAAAATAGAGTTTTCTAGCTAGAAGGTGGTCACTCTAGGACCACTGATGGCCGCCAGGGACATCCTGACCTCTCGAGCATGAAGGATCTATTTGTTCCTTGATTCAGATGATTCAACTTGGATATTTCTCCAAAGGATAGTTAATAGAAAACTAAGGGCAAACAGAGCAGTAGAAAATATCAAAGGACAGGTGTGGATATGTTTTACAGAGCGAAGGTGCTATGTTCTGAGGCTACTGAAATAAGACAGGTCTTGTTCCTCCCTGAGCAAAGAAATGGCCTCCTTAATCCTCAGCTCAGAAAGTGAACAAAATACTTGCATCCTCATAGAACGACTGAGTTCCACGTGGTCCCTAATCCCTTCCCACCTCACTTTCAGCATCTTTGCAAAAATTGCACAATGTTAGGTGAAGAAGAAGCTGTAAGACTGGGAGGAAAGTACACCCTGGAGGATGGACAGAAAGGTTTAGAAGGAAGGGGAAATTCCTGGAAAGGAAGGAAAGTGGGTTAACCACACAACAGAGAGTAGAACCAAGACATCTTGGGGAGCACACTGATGGGGGACAAACGGAGCCCCCACGGCCAGGCAGAGGTGGAGCCCCCACTGGGTCCAGGACAGAGAGGTTCTGCCTTGTGTCCCAGGCCCAGCTGCCCTCAGCTTGACTTTGCCCCCAGCCCCAGTTAGTGAACTGGTGAAAGACGCCTTGAATCATGAACTGCATCACCTAATTTTAAAATGACTGTTGTTTTTTGAATCCCTGAAACTGAAGGCAAACTGAGACAAACAAACCTAAACAACGGAGAAAGGATTTTTCTCAAGTGAGTTTGCAACACAACATTTTGAATGCACATTCTTAAAGTTTTCATTCTAGGGACCAAAAAAAAAATGACGTCTTAAAGTTGAACTTCACTTGGTATTTTTATAGTTTGTAATAATATGTGCACAGATACCTTGAAGCTGTTCACTTTGTATTATATGACCGAGTAATAAGTAAGTATGCTAACAACTGCTGTAGGTTGAATATCGGCCCTCCAAAAAGAACCGTGATTTAGTCCCTGGAACCTGTGAATGTCACCTTAAATGAAAGAAAAAAATTACTCTGCAGAAGTGATCAAGTTAAGGATCTTGAAGAGGGGAGGTTAGCCTGTATTATGCAGGTGGCCCTTAAATGCAGTCACATGTATAAGAGCGAGGCAGAGGGAGGTGACACAGGCCCACAGAGGAGGGGCCTGTGCGATCACAGAGGCAGAGATTAGGATGACACGGCCCTGAGCCAGGAAGCCCACACCCACCCAGCTCTGGAGGGGCCAGGAACAGACATCCTCCAAAGCTCCCTGCAAGGGCACAGCTCTGATGACACCTGGATTTCACTCCAATGATACTGATTTCAGACTTGTGGCTTCCAGAACTGCAAGAGGATGAATTTCTATTGCTTTACGTTACCAAGGTGTAATAATTAATTTGTTACAGCAGCCACGGGAAACTCATACAACACCATACATCATGATCATGATGTTAGGAATCAGTAATTCCAGGGTAAGAGGAAAGATGTACAATTACGAACATCAGAGAAACTAAGTGTACATACTGTCATTAAAATCAACTTGGAACTATCGGTATGAACTCATGGGTCTTTTTAAATGAGGTATAATTAATATACAGCATTACATTAGTTTCAGGTGTACAACATAATGATTTGATATTTGTATATATAATAAAATGATCACGACAATAGGTCTCATTAACACCTATCGCCACGTGTAGTTACAGGATTTTATGTTCTTGTGATGCAAACTTTTAAGATCTGCTCTCTTAGCAACTTTCAAATATGCGATACAGTATTATTAACTATAGTCACCATGTTGTACATTACATTTTAAAATAAGATATTGTGTTGAATCTGAGTCACCTTTTTTGTTACATCTTGTGATCTATTTTTTCAATATTACGTAAAATAATTATGCAACATACAATGAATGAAGGCTTAGTTTTGGTGAAATGTAAAATATACTTCCTAGTTTTGAGAACAGACATTGCCTAGAAGCTCCTACTATCCAAATTTGTGACAATTTGAACCACAAAAAAAAGAATACCAATTAGAGTGGATTGAAAAAATGAATCATTGAGAATAGATTAGTCCATAATGATACTAAAAAAAAAAAAAAAGGAGAGATCAAGAAAAATTTCTTAGGTCACAATCTGCTGTAACTTACTTTGAAGTTGGTGATTAAAATGAAAGAATTTAGGTTTTATCAAACCTTCCCAGTAAAAATAGTATTTCAGAGAAATCAATTATCTGGTTGATGAAGGAAAGCTCTGCTTTACAGAAGAATGACAGATAACAGTGAGAAGAAATAATGGAACTGAGAAATCAGCACTCTGCAAAGCTTTACAAAGCCACTGGGCAGGCAAGGATAGTCAAATGATGTTAAAACTATTGTGTATGACTGATGGAAATTGGACATTCATATAGCGCCCAAGAAGCAACACACAGATTATTTGCCAACATCAAGAAGAAAAATCAGTAATTTTGTCATGGAGGAATCAAGCCATTATCATCATAATCTAGTGGCCAAACTCACTACTGGTGTCATAAGATATTATGTGCCCAAAGCAAAATGAGGCACACAACATCACCTGTGATGGTTTCTAATCAAAAACTTGTGAATCGGATCCATTAATCCTGTGGAAATAACTCTTCATTTATGGGAAACAGAAGGGCGAGAGGACCAAGTTCAATGGCACCATGAAAGGCAAATCTCACAAATCCAGGAAGTGGGCATCTCGCAGGGAAGTTGCCTGGCCATCTCAACAAGTTATGGTCGCGAAAACAAAGAGGGAAGTGCGTCTGAGTGAAGGAGACTTGAGCATTCAACAGCCAGATTCAGTGAGTGGTCCTGGGTTGGGCTGAGTTTGAACAAATCACCTACACTGGACATTCGGGGGACAATTGGAAAAACCTGAATCAGGACTGTGTATAGGATAAAGCAAAAATGGATGGACGTGGAAAGGTGGAGGTTATTAACTGAAAAAGCACCTTATTACACAGCCTGGGTAGTATGGTCTTATTTTGGTTTTAAAAAGCACACAGAGACATACATATAAAAAATAATTTTTATGTGTAATATATATATAATATTACACACACATGGAACAATATGCCCTAAGGTATTTAAAGTGATCGTTTCTGAATGATAGGAATAAGGTGCTTTTATTTCTCTGCATTTTCTAACTTCCAAGGATATTCATTTATTGCATTTGCAACAATGAAATTATAGTTAAATAGAAAATAAAACTCATTCAGGATTTCCTTTTTTCTCAGTGTAAAAGACTTAGATACCCTGGTCGACTTTCTCACTGACTCAACTAAAAATCCTGGATAAATAAACATAAAAACATCTTTCATCTATCTTTTTTTTTTACTGAAGTACAGTCAGCTACAATGTGTCAGTATCTGGTGTACAAGCACAATGTCCCAGTTATGCATATACATACATATATTCATTTTCATAGTCTTTTTCACTAAAGGTTATTACAAGATATTGAATATAGTTCCCTGTGCTGTACAATATGAACTTGTTGTTCATCTATTTTCTATATATATTAGTATCGGCAAATCTTGAACTCCCAATTTATCCCCTCCCAATCCTCTCTCCTCCTGGTAACCATAAGTTTGTTCTCTATGTCTGTGAGTCTGTTTCTGTTTTGCAAATAAGTTTGTTTGCCTTTTATTTTTTAGATTCCACATATAAGGGATATCATATGGTATTTTTCCTTCTTTCTGGCTTACTTCACTTAGAATGACAATCTCCAGGTCCATCCATGTTGCTGCAAATGCTATTACTTTATTGTTTTTTATGGCTGAGTAATATTCCATTGTATACCACCACTTCTTTATCCAGTCATCTGTTGATGGACATTAGGTTGTTTCCAGGTCTTGGCTATTGTAAATAGTGCTGCTATGAACATTGGAGATCGTGTATCTTTTGAATTAAAGTTCCCTCTGAATATATGCCCAGGAGTGAGATTGTTGGATCATACGGTAAGTCTTTTTTTAGTTTTTTGAGGAATCTCCATACTGATTTCCATAACAGCTGCACCAAACTACATTCCCACCAGCAGTGTAGGAGGGTTCCGTTTTCTCGACAGCCTCTCCAGCATTTATCGTTTGTGGACTTTTTAATGATGGCCATTCTGACTGGTATAAGGTGATACCTCATTATAGCTTTGGCTCACATTTCTCTGATAATTAGAAAAACATCTTTTAAATATAGTAATGAAATAGCTAAAAAGTAAAGACTCTTCCAAAGCGCCCCACCCCTAAAGAAGGAAAAGAAGGAGCTAGAGAATTAACTTCAGTGTGCAAGTTAAAATTTCTAAGATAGACACTAAAAAGAATTGAAAAAAAGTGTAGAACTTCTAAACTATTAGTGAGGATACTGAATTGGGGGGGGGGAGACAGAAAAAAGGAGAAATAAATAACAAGAATAAAAGTATATGATAAATATTAACCCAAATATATGTTATGGCAATAATGCAAATGGATGAAATGTTTCAGTTTAAAGACAAAAATGTTCAGATTCAATTAAAACATTCAGTTGCATGTAGTTTACAGAGGGCACATGTACAATGAGAGAACACATGAAGGTTCAAAGGAAAAAGATATGAGAAGATAGACCAGGAAAAGAGTAACAAAAAAGAGCTGGTATCACTCTGCTAGGCATTCAACTGATGGATAGAGAGATACACTTACAGATACACACACGTATGAATTTACATTATTAGATATGTATACCTTAAGGCAAAAAGCATTTCTAAACAAGGAGTTAAAATTAAAATTTTAATTTACCAGGAAGATATAGTAATTTGAAACTTGGATACAACTTATAAAATAGACTCTAAATTGACAAAGCCAAAATGACTGAACTATGGAAGAAAAATTCAAATCAGTAAGTATATGGGAAATTTTCACATACCCTTTTTAGCAACTGATTGGTCAAATTAATTTGCTTAATTAAACAAATGATCATCCTAATGAAGGCTATAATATAATTAAGGCTGTAACAGACTTGACCTTAATCACTAAGATTTATTTAAGGTACCATAAAGAATATTGCATCCAAAAAAAAAGGGAAATGCAAATTCTTCTCAGGCATATACAAAATATTTATAAATATCAACAATATACTGGTTGTAGAACAAGTCTGAACACATTTTAAAGGATTTAAAGACCACTAGGCAATTATTAAAAATCAGTAACAAAGATTTTTAAATACATACGTATTTGTATTATCATTGAGTTACAATAAATTTGGTTATAGCAAAATAATGTGTCTGACTGGGTGAGCTGGCCATATAGAATCCTCATTAGAATTCTAACAGATGAATATGAGCAACTAACCACAACCATCCAAGGAAGAAATTAATGTTTGCATCTGTGCGTAAGGGGTTAATTTCGGCTTAATGGGATCTTTTCTTCTTTGGAATGTGGGAACTCATTTGTATCGAAGCAATTCACAGGGTTTTCTGCTTCAGTCCCTGTGCTTTCCAAGCCAAAATCTTCTTTCCCACGGTCCAGCAAAATAAAATACTCGGGACAGCTGGATTTTAAAAACACCCTCGTGAGTTGGATCTTTATTAGGATAAGCACCAAAAAAAAAAAATCACTAAATTTAGTTCTTCTCTTATATTTTATATACTCAGGACCGAATTCTAAGTACCAGCACCAGAAAACACAAATTGGGCACATGGACTTTGCATGTTTAATCCATGCTAAAAAAAGGAAATTTGTAAGCCAAACTGCAATTGAACTTCTTGATAAAGGCCAAAGAACCACTGTGTGGTTATTTTACATTTGATGTGATATGTGGTTCTCTCTGCTTTTATTTGGAAGATATTCTGGAGCTTAGAAAAGAAGAGTGTGAGTTTAATTAACAGTAATGGGAAAATTCCAAAATGCCGTTAGAATGCTTGGCAGACCCTTCCAGTTGTAACTAGAACCTTGAATCATCATCCTGGGCGCTGAAGGGTTTCAGAGCTGTTTCTATTCTACATTCTTTCTGCAACACTATAGGAAAAACCAAGAGCTCAGAGATGTAGTCTACCCTGAACAGTTTCATCTTCCAGTGAAGACAGATCACAATCCCATGCAATTGTTCAAAGATGTCACAATAAAACATTGAAGGAAAGGAAGATGCTCATCAAAGAAGTGGTGACAGGATGACAAGAAAGGGATGGAAGGGGATAGTGGATTTCAAAGTAATTTCAAGGGTAGCCATGTGTATGTGGCTCATTGCTGCAAGCGGACAAGTTACCCAGTGGTTGGGGAGATTCTGAAAAGTCTCTTTGCTTCTGTCTTATCTGCACCACCCTGCCCCCAGCCTCCATCATCCCTTGCCCTGATTAGTGCAGTAGCTTCCTAACCTGGTCTCCCCCTCCCCCTTCACCCCCTCTCTTCCCCAGCGATCTTTTTTCAGCACAGGAATCCAAGTCATCCCTTTAAAAGCTATGTGAAATCACATCCCCTCCTGCTCAGATGGGACAGCTAGCTATCCCATCTCACCCAGCACAAAGGTCAAAGTCCACCCAATGCCCAACAAGACCTCCCATGGTCTGGTTCCCTGGTACCACTCCGTCCAACTTCACAGCACATTCTTTGATCTCCCTTGTCCCTGCATGCTCCCCACTCAGAGTTCTGGCACCTGTTGCTCCCTCTGCATCAAACCTTCCTCCTCCAGATGTCTACGTGGACGTCTCCCACATCTCCCTCGGGTCGTATCTCCTCGAGGAGGCTTTCCCTGGCCATTCCATGCAGAGCCACAACACTCCTCCCCACCCTGGCCCCAAGCCCCTGCCTTCTCTGTAGCAGTACCCTCTCCTGACATCTATGCATTTTGAGTCCTGTTTGCAGTGTAATTCCCCACTCTCAGCGGTGACGGTTATGAAGACAGAATTTTATCTGCTTGGTTCACTGCCTACCCAAAGCATTTGGAACAGGGCTTCGGCATGGTGTTCCCTCAATAAACAGTTACTGTATTGCAGGAAAGAATGCTTCTCACACCCTCACCTCCTGCTCTCACCCGAAGGAACAGTTCTGCATCTGGCCCCGTGGCACCAATACAGTCTGACTCTGGGGAGTGGGGGCTGCCTGAGAGGTGAGGAATCTCTGCCAGGAAAGAAAGAGAACTGTTGCCTGGACCATCCTAATCTACTAACGGGCAGGAAAGTGTGGCTTACAGGGAAATATCAAGGAGTTTGAGAAGATAGCTAAATAAGAAGAAAAAAAGAGAAAAAATCACCCATGAAACTACCTGTGACAAAAAAAAAGAGAGAAACAGGACATGAGAAGAAACCCCACATGCAGAAGGGTAGGTTTGTATGTGCAGGTTCCTGGAGACACTAGGTTCCTACAATATACTTTGGACCCAGTATTTTTAAAAAAGAGCTGTGGTGATTTTGTTATAACTGCCCAAAGAAGTATGATGTCTTTATCATTGATATGACTATTTCATTGTATGGAGGAAGAGAGAATGAACGGGAACCTGCAAAATACATGATCAGGCAAGTCAAAAGAGAAACAGTAAAAAGCCAATAAATATTGTATTTATTGAAAAAAAATGTGTTTAACTCCACAAATCATCAATGTAGCACACCTAAGAACAATAACAAAACAATTTTCCTGTATGCTGGGTAGGATTATTAAATGATAAATCCGATGAATTTCAGAATAAGCATGGTTGGAGTGTAAGATTGGCATAAAGTTTCTGAAGGAAAAGTTGGCATTATACATCAGAAGGGTTTTTAATTCATACTCTATTATTCAGTGACAGCACATATAATTTACTCCCATTCACTCACAATGTTTTCTGTACTTAAAAAATCATTGCTCCCAGTAAAGTGCCAGAGTTGGGATTGGAATTCAGATCTATCAGCTTCAAAGATCAGGAACCTACCAGGTCCTCAAGCCTTCCACAAGAAGGAAAGTATATCTGGAGAATTTGAAATAGACTTTAGATGCAAAACTATGTTCAGTCTATCGGCAAACGGGATGGAAAATGTTTAAGCAGTTTAAGTCATCCTTTGACCTGCAGAACACCAGAACCCAGATCATTCCCGGCCAAATGAGACAGTACACTGAGCATTTAAAAACCCAAGCACAGATAACTTCTGACTATAGGAACACATTACCAATTCGCATCACAATGGTGTACTCAGGAAGGTTATCTTAACAAAAAATTTCCTGACACTCACATGAATAAATGGATGTACACATCTGAATAGATTTAAGATGCTTGCTCTAGAACTCTTTGCTGAAAAGAAGTTTAACTTGAGACACAAAACACCAATTATTTTGCAGGCTCAAGCTTAAGCAATTTAGCCTTATTTTGAAAGCCCTTGTCACAAAAGCAAACAAAAGGCAAGCGAGGCTCTGCCGCGTCTCAGCCTTTCCCTCCAGTCCGCCCACCGCGTAGGATTTTACAAGGTTAGTTGCAAACGTGAACAACTCCAAGCGAGCTGTTCTCTCGGAATTAATCCATTTCGAAGTCGAGAGCCAGGCAAGTGGCAATGCTAATCAAGCAAGTGACAGCATTAATCTCCTTTGGCTCAGCTCAAAATAGGCTATGCCACAGGTGACCCTGAGTCCTTCCCGCCCCTTCTCAAGCCATTAGCTGAACATCATATTTCTTTCTGCTGCCAATGCTGGCGCCACCAGCAGCACAATTCAAATAGGGGGAAACGAACACATGCGATGAGAACAGCTTATTAACTCTGTCTGGGAATGTCTGTGCTCACCTACGGCTGGTTCTAAGGAATTCTCCTAATTTGCCAAAAGTAATGAGAAGAGAGCCCACAAACCAATTATCCTCTCCATGTTACAGGAGGATGAACAACTAAAACCATTAGGATTCAAATTTAAATTGAGTGTTACAATGACGGCAGAGAGGCTGATGCCACAGGAAACTTCAGGAAGTGATTTCAATATGAATGAATTCTCAGAGAAACACATGTGTTGCTCTTCCACTGCAGGATCTCCAACATGACAAGGGGCCACAGAGGAACTAGACCTGAGGGATGACTATGAAATAGGCCTGAAATAGACACCTGAAGTGTGACAAGGTGTCTGATCTCCTGAAACCTGGACAAACGCTGCTCTGAAAGGATGATTTAAAGAACAAACCAGATGCGAATGTATAAATCACTCTCCACATGCAAGGGCTCTACAGAGAACCTGGCGAACCAAATCGAAGTTCTGTGATCGTCTATACAAATGAAGAAATGCCCTCAGGTCTAATTCCCATCCCTTAAAGTTCCAAATGCCCCTTAATATAAAGGTCAAATGGCTGGCAATTTCCCTTTTAACTGTTCTTTACTGTTTTATGCATACACGTGTGTACCCTCCTCTCCGGGTTTATAGGAGTCCAGAATTCCTTCCCTGTCTTTGATTGCCCTTCAGAGAACAGGGTGCTGGTGCAGAAGGACATCAGCTCTATTCCATTCTGGCTTTCAGCTCTTGCCAAGCACAGAGGTGGAATCCTCACTGCTCATTTCCAGGCCTGAAATGCATCCTTATTGGTCTCCTCCTTCCTGGAGCATATGTACTTCAGGATGACGCAGTGTCCTTCCCTACTGACCTGCAGGCTCTAACAGAAGTGTCTGGATCTATTCCCTTTGGAGAAGGAAGTTAGGAAAGGAATAACCTTGAAAGTATTTCTTGCACCCCCTTCACTGTGAATAACTCGATTGAGCCAGTGAGGATCTGGCCCAAGGACAGCCAATCAGCAAACTGGTATGTGACCTGAGACAGAAGCTCAGCAGCAGAGGACTTGGAGAGGATGTGTAGTTTGATAAAGGACAGTAAGATGTAGTTTAGAGTTGGAAATGTATGGCCAAAAAAAGTAACACCAGCTGTTTTCATAATACACACTATAGAACATATTGCTTGACAAGAATGTTGGGGCCTGTGGGGAAACACAGGAGCCAGAGATGTGAAATTTCAAGGGTGGAGTACTGAGTATCCCCAAAGAGAGCAAAGGTGGCCCAGTGAGTGGAGGAAACAAGGAAGGACCTGCACACTCACTGTCAGGGTGGGCGGTGCCCTTTCCAAGGCTCCAGCGGATGTGTGTCCTACAAGGACACCCTAAATACTTAGAGTAACTCAAAGAGGTCACTCTCCTTAAAACCAAAGAGCCTGAAGAGGACACTAGTTAAATGGCACTTAAATTAGTATGTAAGGGTTAAAGGACTGTTGAAATTAATCTATGACTGAAATATTATTACAAAATTTTTTGTATAATAGTAACTTAAACTACTTTCCCTTAAAAAAATTCCATTTCTAAGAATGATGATTATAGTTTTGTTGACTGAAAAGATGCACAACCTAAAAGTTGAGAATTATGGGGGGTTTTGTGTGGGGGGTTTTTGTATATATATATATATTTTTGAAGTATAGTCAGTTTACAATGTTGTGTCAATTTCTGGTGTACAGCACAATGCTCTGGTCATACGTGAACATATATATACTTGTTTTCATATTCTCTTTCACCATAAGTTACTACAAGATAGCAAATGTAGTTCCCTGTGCTATACAGTAGGAACCTGTTGTTTATCTATTTTATACATATTAGTTAGTGTCTGAAAACCTTGAACTCCCAATTTATCCTTCACCAATCCTTTCCCCCCGGTAACCATAAGTTTGTTTTCTATGTGAGTCTGTTTCTGTTTTGTAAACAAGTTCATTTGTCTTTTTTTTTTTTAGATTCCACATATAAGGGATATCATATGGTATTTTTCTTTCTCTTTCTGGCTTAACTTCACTTAGAATGACAATCTCCAGGTCCATCCATGTTGCTGCAAATGCTATTACTTTATTATTTTTATGGCTGGGTAGTATTCCATTGTATAAATATACCACAGCTTCTTTCCAGTCATCTTTTGATGGACATTAGGTTGTTTCCATGTCTTGGCTATTATAAGTAATGCTGCTATGAACACTGGGGTGCATGTATCTTTTTGAATTAAGGTTCCCTCTGGATATATGCCCAGGAGTGGGATTGCTGGATCATATGGTAAATCTATTTTTAGTCTTTTGAGGCATCTCCATACTGTTTTCCATGGCTGCACCAAACTACATTCCCACCAACAGTGTAGGAGGGTTCCCTTGAGAATTATGTTTTATTTGGCAAACTTTCTGAGGATCTCAAGCCTGGGAGGCAGCTCTGCAGGACTGCTCTGAATTGATAAGGGAGGAGCCAGGATACATAGGAGTTTTTGCAACAAACACCAGGTAGCTGGAACTTCAAAAGATTGTTGTTAGTTAAAGGAAACAAGACATCTCAAGTTAATGAATTTAGTGCTTTTCTCTGTATGCAGAGATGCAAGAGCCTGGCTCCTTGGCATCATTCCTATAATATGCACCTTAGCTGTCTCGGGCCAATCTCCTGTGCTTTCCCATCCTGAGTCCTCTCAGGGTGCGAGTCTGGGGGTGACTGCAGTGGCTGCTGGCTTGATAGCCACAGCATCCTTTGTTTGCTGAAATGGCAGGCAACATTTTTCATTCACATTTTATACATAATGATATATATTCCTTAAATATGCAATTCCAGGCACAGGACTCATTTCCACTGTTAAAGAGTAACCAGCTTATATACTGTATGTGAATCTGTGGATTGTATTTCACTGGAGATATATCTGAAATGGTCTGATGAGAAAAGGAAGGATAACAGGGCTCAACTGCATTTTAATAAAGTTAATTGTCGCCACTAGTGCTAATTACTGTTTTGAGAGACTGAATATATAAAGGGACAGTGGCCAGACCATACATGAAAGCAGAACTCTGACCCACATCCTGCAGCAACTAGCCCAGGAAACCAACTCATTCTCTATGTAACCAGCCCAGGAAGCCAGCCTGCTCTCTTTAAGTCAGACTTCTAGGAAGTCAGACCACTATCTCTAGTAACTGGTCCCAGAAGCCAACCAATAACTCCTGTAACAATTGGCCAAAAGGATCAAGACTTGGTTAATAACTGACAGCTTCCCTAATCTTTGTCCCCATTTCCAATTTAGGACCAATCAGAAAAAAGCCAAATGTGCAGTCCCAACCAATACACAGGACGTCCTGCTTCTCATTAGCCGGCCCCAGCTTCTCAAGGGCAACAGCCTCCCATCAGGGCACATCTGAAGCCACCCTTTTTTTTCCCTGTAAACCTTTCCTGGTCCCCACCTGCCTTTGAGTGCCTGCCAAGGTGACTGACCCCCTTGCTGTAGTAAGTGAAGGATAAACAGCTGTGGTTGTCCTCATTTGGTTGGTCTTCATCTATTTCCACACTTCTATGGACATTTCTAAAAAGAATTCTTATAAAAACAAGCAACACAGTAAAGCAAGGTAGGTAAACGTGGTGTTACCTATCACTGTGGCACCTGGATGTGAGAATCTGAAGTGCTGTTTTTCTGCCACCTTGTCTAAAAGAATGACCTGAGTCCAAAACCCATCCTACACGTGGGTAAGTTTATGAGTCAGTTTCTGTAAAGTATTATTTCCACAACATGTATATTTCATGATAAAAACAAGAGGACTTTCTCAACAGGCTTCCAAAGGAGACAACAAAAAGATTTATAAAAGAAAGCTGGGCCAGTATGGAGCTCCCCAAGTCATCATAAAAATTAGAAATGGCGGGGAAGGGTGTAGCTCAGTGGTTAAAGCACATACTTAGCATGCACGAGGTCCTGGATTAAATCCCCAGTACCTCCGTTAAAATAACTAACTGAATAAATAAACCTAATTACCTCCCGCCCAAAACAAAAACAAAAACAAAACAAACAAGAAACACAAACAAATTTAGAAATAAAAGAGTAGGAGAGACATCCTTACTCTATCTTATAGTTTTTAAGAGTCTATTAAGAACAATGAAATTAATAATCTGATGAGAAAGGTGAAAAAAAGAACAGCCAGCTGTCAACAACTCTCCATTTGCCACTGAACCTCAAGCCACGTATCTTAAGGTCTTCACTTTGGGGTTTGAAGTTCTCTGCCCAGCAGACGCCCAGAGGTGTCAGTTACCGCCCCCCACCCCAAAATGGGGGAAGCGTGATGGACAATTGCAATGGAGAAAAAGCTCTAAAGTAACAGAAGCAAAATGATCATGACCCATGGAAGGAATGAGTCCATGTACTTGAGTACACAGAAACTCAAACTCGAAAACTAGTGAAACAAAACACCCCACAAGGGGGAAATGAGGAGGAAGCAAGCACACTGCGGACCTATGTGCTGTGTAAATTAGTTACCCGTGGAACGCCCGGAGTTACAACCTGAGCACACTTCCCGCCAACATTCTGTTGGATCTGGTTCTGCTGAGAAACGTGCTTTTCACAATATGCATGAAACCTGTCTGCAATGATTACCTAAGAAGCAGAAATGTGGCATTTTAAATTTTAGTGACACATTAATGAACAAGATAATACTCTTGACAGATACAGAGAAAGATTCACCCCATAGAGCTAAGCAGCAGCTCCTCAGATCAAAACTCCAGCCGTGGAACTGGCCTTGGCACCAGAGCTGCAGTGCAGGTAACCGCGTCCCCTTCAGACACCTCGCAGGCACTGACGTATTTACTGCCCTTATTGTCCCTGGCAGACTTTGGCAGGCATCTCCTCTCAGAAGACTCAAGCCTTTGTCCTGGAGTCAAGAGTTAACAGGATTCCTTAACTGCAGTATCAGTTATAACAAGGTCCTGCCTTTTTAAAACCAATGCTTCTTCAAGCCTAAGAATTGATGTTCCAGTTGGAGATGGCATGATCTCAAAGGGCAGCAATTCAAAGGACAACGCTAGGACCTGAATGGATGCAGGTTTCCCATGGAGTAGTTTATGTTATGGTCACGAACATGTTCCTGGATATGTGCTGTGGCACCTCTGACCAACCACCAGAGCCAGTAAGGGGAGAGGTGGGTGTCGGAGCCCCTGAGGGGCTCTCCTGAGGCCCCTGAAGGCTCCTCGTGGTGGCTGTGTCTCCTGCAAACAGTCTGAGCAGGAACTAAGCTCAGGGTCAGTGTTAGAGGCTGAACTGTGCCCCTGGAACATTCATATGCTGAATCCTAGCATCCCCAGCCCCTGTATCTCCGAATGTGACCTTATTTGGAAACAGGGTCACTGCAGATGTAAATAGTTAAGGTGAGGTCATTAGGGTGGCCCCTAATTCAGTAAAGCTGGTGTCCTTGTGAAAAGGGGGGTTTGGACACAAAGATTTTCCCTCACAGCCTCAGAAGGAACACCTTGATCTCAGACTTCTGACAGTAAATTTCTGTTGTTTAAACTACCCTGTTCGTGGTAGAGCAGTTCTAGGAAACAAATACGGTCTCCCTTTGCCATTCTTGGAAACATTAACCAACTTCCAATAACCACACATCACCATTGGTGGAAACCCTTGACCTGGAGTGAAAACTGGGACTTTCCCTAAATTTCCAGCACATTCTTCTTTGGTTTACTCTGGCCACCCACCAGCTCTTCTTACATTCTGAAACTGCCCATTTCATGTTCTAAAACATTAACTTGCATTCCAGCGAATGGTCACTGGAATGTCCAAAAAATGAGTGTCCTGGACTATGACTTTTTCTTGACTTAAGGTCATAGGTTTGTAAATCCAGCTAATTAAGGAATAAAAAGGAAGAACTGCAGAGAACAAGGAGGGGAGAGAGAACGTAAGGAAATTCTAAACAGTTGCTCTCTTCACCCATCCAATCCTCATCAAAATGGAAAACCGAGTTTCCGTCTGTTGATGGCTGTTCTAAAATCCAGATAGTGGTTCTCAAAGTGTGCTCTCCACCAGGCAGCATTGACAGAAGTCTCTGGCCCCACCCCAGACCTATTAAATCAGGAGTGGAGCCCAGTTCCTGGGTTGGAACAAGTCTTCCAGGGGCTTCTGATGCCCACTGAAGGGTGAGCATCTCTTACCACATTCAAAGTCAGGAGGTGAGTTGGTTCCACCTGATTGACAATTCAGTTGGGAGTGACTGCCTAAGAGCCCTGTGTTAAGAAGGATTCTGGAACAGATTCTGAGTTCTGATTTTAAAATGAGGAATCTCTTAGGTAGGAAGAATAAGGGATAGCAGCCAGCAAGCCACTTACCAACCATCCCATGAGTCTCACTCAGGCTCATAAGCCATCACCATTATATCTTCCTTCCTATCAGTGATTCTAAATTTTAAAAAAGTCCCAAATTCCTTCAGTGACTTGGACCCTAAATACACTGACATAAAAAGTGAAAAGAAGAAATTAAAAAACTTGCTCTCAGTCCTGAGACAAAACTCAAAATAAAATAAGTACTTGATGGCACTGTTCTTTCTTCTACTAAATATTTATTTCCCCCTTCTCTCTCCATATCCTGCTTCTCTTTCAGGATGACGTTACTTTGGTGATGGGATAAAAGAAATAGAGTTGTACTTCACTTAGTTCAGGAAAACAAGCCATAGACAATATTTAAACTTACAAGATAAGTAAATTTGAAAGTTACTGAGTTTTTTTCACTGCATTTACATGATAAAGGATTCTCTTCATTTTTTAAAGGATTTACAAAACAGTTCTTTAGAAGATTGTTTTCCTCTGAGGTATTTCATATCTGATTTGATTTATTTTAAAAATCACCTACTGCTTCCTGCTGCCTTCAAATTTCAACTCCTGGGGTCCGAGGGCTGTAACTTGGGTGCCTTCTACCTGGCAACCTCTCCCACTCCTGCTTCTCCCCAGGGTCAAGTGAAGCCACTTTTCCCTCTATTGTCTCCCAGAGTGCTGGCCTTCGTCCTATTGCCATGGATACCTTGCCCTCCTCCACACCCAGGTCACATCCTCCCTTCCTTTGGACCCCTGCTCTGGCCCCTTTGCTTCCCCCTAGCCCACTTTGCCCAACCCAGACTTGGGGGCCTCTTCTCTCCCTAAAGCCACATACTTTGTCCTGTGGTTCCTGCATATCCCTCCTTCCCCAGCCAGTCCCCAAGGGACACCATCTCCAGCCTATGTCCTGCAGCAGCAATGCAGTGATTGAACAGATTCACTGCATGAATAGACTCCTTGCTGGGAGACGGCAGCAAGCCAGTCCCTCAGCTCTTTCTTCCAGGGAACCTTGCATGCCTAGCCTAGGCTCCAAATGGAATGACTGGATTTCTTACCTGTTAAGGGCTGTTCCTGGCCTCTGGGAAGCACGCAGGGGGATTTGGCTACCAGATAATCTAGTGAACAGTTGGGGTGGTTGTGAGGCATCCATAGACCAGAAACCCAGGAAATCGGATTCTTCCACTCAGTGGCCCCTAAGGACGTGTGTGGCCTGGGGCATTGTGTCTCTGGCCTTCACTTGGGCCACAGGCTCTCTCATGCCCATCCTTAAGAATAATTCACAAGGGGATCAGCTAAAACGGCTCGAAGCATCAGCCAACCTCAGCACGGCCTGAACAGTATCATTAATCCTTTGCCCCGACCTCCTAAGATATCCCTCTAATCCTTATATTTTCTAGTACAAATGACAGGAGGCATTTTTAAATCTTATTTATAGCTCTAAATAAATTGGTATGAGCATCCAGCAAACATACTTATTTTATTTCCCAAGAAATATACCCCCAGAAAATGTCAAGGAAATGATCTTTGAAAAACGCACATCCGAATGCAGTTTAAAATTTTTCAAGGAATGACTGTGCTCTTGGTTTCCATTTTCTGTAAGATTATTCTACAGGCTCCCGTAAAAGTCAAGCCAGTGCTTTTAAAGGCGGAAAATGGCCACAAGTTAAGAAAAGCCTTCAAAGCCCCAGGGCTCTCCTTGATTTCGCTTTTACTTTCAGCATTTTGCCTTGAGTGAGCGACCTCGAATAGCTCACATATTCAAAAATTGATGGAGAGTTCTTAGCAAAGTAAAACCCAAGTTAAAGATGGTGAGAACTAAGGTGGTCACCAAAATTGCTTAAAAATTCACGACTGCATTCAGCACTTCCTGATGCGGCATCTCCTCACGCCACTTCCAATGGGTCCTTCCTATCCATCCGCCTCCCCCGGATCCCCCCCTAGTAAGGGACCTTTCCCACATTTGTGAGCAGTGTCAAACCAGCAAATTACGTGGCAAAAAACAGAACTCCAGGAAAGAAGATTACTACCTAAATCACAACAAAACTCCATTCCATTGAGTTGGCTGGGGAGCGAATCCTCACATAGATTATCTCACTTAATCCACCAAAAATTTTATCCTCATTCTAAGATGAAAAAGCACAGAGACATCAAATCAATCACTCAACCATCGCACAGCCAGCAAGTGGCGAAGCCGGAGTCTGCCCCGCCTGGCCCCAGAGCCTGGGTGCTCAGCCACCATGCTGTGTGCCCTGACCAATACCATCGCTTGACGTGTGCTGTGTTAGTCTCGTAAATGATGACTTACATGGGAATTTTTAATGAATTGCAGTTCATCAAATTCAAGCATAAACTGCGTTGGTAGAAATGGCTGTTACACAGAGGAAAAGGTGAAGCCCACAAAAAGCAAAGCCTTCCTCAGGGTCTGTGAGAGTGACCCAGGGAACGTGAAAGCCCCCAAGAGAACATGCCAAGACCAGGTCCAGGCGGTCCAGGCGGTCCAGGCGGTCCAGGCAGGCAAGGAGGATCCCAGCGTGCAGGGTAGCGCCCTGCCCACAGCTCCCGGATGGCCCATCCAGGGTGGGGCTCATCTCGGGGGCACAGCTGGAGGACAAGCCTGGACCACAGTTTTGGGGCAGCTGTAAGATGACTTACACCTGACCCTCGTCTACTCACCCGGACAGACCTGCTTTAGATCCCTGAGTAGCTGAGGCACCTGTGTCAACACTTTCCACGCTGGCCTCTTATCTTTGGGACCAGCAGTCTGGTGAGGTCCAGCCACCACCCGAGCAAGGACACCTGCAGCCAGTTCCTGAAACCTGCCATGCCAAGAGTTGTTTCACAGCTCTTACCGGCTGATTAGCAGTTTGCTTTGGGTCCAACCCAGTGGGCAGCAAAGATGTTCTAAGCTCAGGTCACTGGGGTCAATATCTCTGCCTTTACTAGCTATTGACCTTGGGAGAGTTTAGAAGTTCTTGGATCCTCAATTTCCTTACCTGAAAGACGAAGATAATGAGCTGAGTTATCGTGAGGACTGCAGGAGATGATGAGCGGAGGACACAGGGAACAGTGGCGCGCCCCACACGCCAGCTGCCGCTCTTGCTACTGGTGTCACCTCTGGTGGCAGAGGGGGCTGGGAGCACAGGCTCAGCTCGCCCGATGTCATCTGTTAACCATCTCCACGTCTGGACTTCACTTTAAAATACTCCAGATGGACCAAGTGATGTGAAGTGTGTTGCCAGTATCCTCGTCAAGAGAGCAGAGCTCAGGGCAGACCGCTGCTGTTCCGCTCGGGAAGCCCGGACACCGGGGCGCTACTGTAGGCACTTCTGTTGTCATCAGACAAGGCTGAGGAATGTCAAAAATGGTTCCTATAGGTGCAGTTAGCGGCCTATTAATTACCATGATGGCTGCTAGAAATGAACTCTCATGGGTGACGTTAAAGGCATTCAGGGTAAGTGCAATGGCTAAAATATTTAAGAAAATGTCCCCACCCTTGCAGGAAGACGGTGCATGAATCCAGTGATGCCTGGACCCTTTCCTGTGGGAACATTTGTGACAACATCCCTAAACACCCCCTGCAACCTGGAAATGGAGGTCTTTGCTTGCCCAACGCAGGCTATCAGGGTGACAGTGTCTCCTCTGCAGTCTTGGCATTTGCCTGGAGGCTCTTTCTGTCCAGTGGGAGTTGGAGCACCTATGGGGCAGGGAGCTGGCATTTCATTAAAGCTCACAGAACACGTGGATGAGCACTTGGGGGCCTGCTGGCAAATTAATGCTTCTTCAATCAATGTCTTGTGTGTGGCTGAAGCTGGCTGGAGAATTGCTGTCACAAAAACTGAGGAGCTAAAAGTCAAAAGACAAATCAGTCCTGACCTGCCTCCAACTTGTATAGCTGCTACCCAAACGGTCCCAAAAGTGCCCAAGAGACACAGGTGGCCAAATCGGCGTAGGTCTCCTTACCCGGTGCCTGTAAGCTTCATGGGAGAGGGTCTAGGGCAAGTTTTCTCAGCTCTGGAGGAGCTGCTCAAGCTAAGGAGAGCTACAGCCACCTCCTTGGAGTCGACAGGGGAAACCCACCAAAGCCAGGAGATCACATCCAAAGTCCCACCATGAGCCACAAGGAGACGAGCTGGACAAGAAACCAGTTCCAGTAAAGGAACCACTTCTCCCTGGTTGTTCCCACATGTTAAACAAGCAACCCCAAATAAAAGCTCTTTTCCTCACCCACAAGGTGAGTGCAACCCAAAATCCCCATTAGAGGCAAAAAGGGAATTCTGGATCCCCAAAATGGGGAAGGAGAAGAGGGGGTGGTCATCAAACCCAGCCTCAGAGTTTCCCGTACTTTAAGGATGTCTGTTCCCTGGGCAGACCTTTTATGTCAAAGAACCTGCCCTAAGTTCCATCCCGACCTGCTTTCATGCTGCTGAGAAACGTGTGTACCAACAGACGGTTTTAGTAAAAAAGGCAAATGACACAAGTAACCAAATGAAGTGCCCAGCGCGGCCACAGGAGTGCTAAGCCCATGTCACCGGGGGGACACAGGCAAGGACATCGTGGGCACTGGTGCAGATTTCCAAATCCCAATCCAGAGCTGCAGTACCGAGCTGAATGTATCAGTCGATCATGGTGAAACGCACTTGCCCTGTTTAGATTCCAACCTTGAAAGTGAGGAGTTCAGTTAGAGCTAAGTGGTGCCACACAAGAAGAAAACCCAGACTCTCCACGGGGCTTAATGTCACGAAGATGTTCTGGCTCCTGGAGTCTGGCTTAAGTTGGCGGTGTTGCACCATCTTGCAGCTGTGTATGCCATCCCGAGCACGCATCCAGCAAGGTGGCCGCAGGGGATGGTTTCACCACCTCTGCCCACACCTCTGGCCAGTCCCATGGCCCATCCTGCCTGCAGGGAGGCCTGGGTGAGTGGGGCCAGTCTCTGCCCTGGGAAGGAAGAGGTCTGGGTTTGATATGTGTCTGGGACTTGTCACAAAGTTGGTGCCCCCAACCCTCCCCACCGCTCCCCATCCCCTCTGGCACACCTGAATCCCCAAAGATTTCTTCTTTGAAGGATTACAGATGCTTCGGAATTCATGGCACTCCTTCTGGACTATACATACCACCTGGAAGATATGAAATACAGTTTTATCATTAATATTATTGTCATTCCGAGGCACTGACATGTGAGAAGCAATCAGAAAAATCTAGGAATCATTCCTGGCCAAGGTCGGGGTCCAGGAGGTACAGGTGGGTGACAACAGTCAAGAGGAGGTAGAATGAGGTTGGAAAACAAATATGAGCCCAAGTCAAGGTCAAGACAGAAGATGAGCTGCTAAATCCTCAGCAGGGGCCGAAGGCAAGAGGCCGTGAGAGTGCAGGGCAGGGGGAGTCGGCAAAGAAGCAGTGGAAGAGGCTGGAGGTGCATGGGAGACAGGGGTGCCTGCTCCCCAAGCAGACACCCTTGAGAATCACTGTTGAGGACCCACTGCAGGCAGGAGAGGCTTACTTATGCCGCTAACCAGAAATCCAGGGACCTCAGTGATATGCGTTCTTCCCTGACTTCTCCAACCCCCTGCACACTGAGACCTGCAACCAGAGCCACCCATGTACCTGCCCACACCTCCCCACCTGAACTGGCCTCCATGAACTTGGCACTTTGTCTGCCCAAAAGGAAAGAAGTAATCTGCCAGCGACTTCCCTCTTAGCTGGTTCCTGGGTTCCTGGCTCTGTCCTGGTCCCCCTGTTCTGGTGTCACCCACAATCTGACACGAGAGTGAAGTTTAACTTTTTCTTTTTTGCTTAAATTATGGGTCTTCAATTTGACCTTTCAAAAGAGTTCCTTTCCTCAGTCTGAGATCTTACATTTTTCTTAAACCACTTCAGAAAGGGTTCTGCTCCTTCTGCCTATGCTCCTACAGACAGCAGATAAAACCCTGACTCTCAGCATGAGAACATTTATCCCAACAGGTCACTTTTTGAAAAAGGTTAAAGCAATTGAAAGAAGCCTTTTCCTTGATATCAAAGCTGTAGACTTAGATAATTTTTTTTAGGCCAAAAGAAACCCACTGTAAAAAAAAAAAAAAAAGACATTTCCTAAAAAGAAAAATGCCTGCTGCTTTTTCTTAGCCCAGAAAATTATTAGTTCACAAGGTGAATCTCCCCATGAATAAACTCAATATGGATGGGGAAATAAATCATTTGACTGTCTACATTTTTTCTTTTTGACAGTCATCTTGTTGAAAAGGGCCATTATTTTTTGTGCTAATGGAAGTGTCTTGCTAGCTAAGACTTAAACGTTATCTAAAATGTATAGAAAGCTTCATCTTTTTGGTATATTTTATTTTCTTTAGCTAATAATTTTCTGCAGAAGTGCTACACATTAGGTTATAGGTATAAATCACTGCATTTTAGAGGTGTGGCTATTGAGAAACCTTACTTAAGGTCACTTTCAAATGACCTTGACGTTATCTTGGATGTGTCCAAAAAGGTGAATGAGATTAATATTTGAATTGGTAGACTGACTAAAGCAGATAACTCTTCCTAACGTGGGTGGGTCTCATCTAATCAGTTGAAGGTCTGAATAGAGCAAAGAAGCTGATCTTAACCTCAAATAAGGGAAACTCTTCCTGCCTGACTGCCTTCAGGCTGAGACATCATTCTTTCCCTGCCTTCAGACTCAAACTGAAACATCTGCTCCCTTTGGGTCTCAAGTGTGCCAGTCTTGAGACTCCCCTGGGTCCCCAGCTTGTTGACTTCAGATCTTGGAACTTTTTAGCTTCCATAACCACGTGGGTCAATTCCTTATATTAAATCTCTTTCCAATTATACATATATCCTGTTTCTCCAGAGAACCCAAATATAGTGCTATGCCACATGCTCTGTAAAGAAGACGTAAAACATTGAAGGACTAATAATCTCCCCATTTGGAATTCATTAAAGTCTCATTTTCTAAAAATTCAACAAAGTCAACTAAACCATGGGCGGCTCACTACGGGTTCAATGGCCACTCCCCTGGAATGCTTGTCTCTCTGGATAACTCAGTTCTGCATACCTTCTGGCACACTTGGAACATAACCAGAGGGAATGGAGCCAGCTTGCCCTTGACCTTCTATAATGACTTCTGACTTCTCCTAAACTATCCTAGATGTCTTTAATGCTCTTTAAATAAATAATGATGATAATTAATAGCAGCTAAAAATCGATGGTTAAAAATTAACCATTGATATTAAATATTCAGCAAGCGTTTACATACGATTTTAGCATTGGAGGAGTCCTGCTTGAAAAGAGCCTCAACATGTCATTTCCTAAGATTAGAAAAACACTATTCTATTTAGGAAAGCATCTCAATTAATACATGTATGTGTCATAAAAACAGACCCTAAAAAATGATGGCATCTTTCCCTTATTATGTGCTCATGCTCAAATATACAATAAACAGGCAGGTCAAACCAAAGCCTTTTCTATAGGTCCAGCCTTGTGGTATGGGGGGAAGGACACTTCTTGAAGTTGTTCTGAGCCAAGGTCCGAGCCAGGTTCTGCCAACAGTCACTCCGTGAGCTGGGAGCTTCTCCCTGCACATCTCTTTGATGCTCAGTTAACTCATCTTTAAAATGGGGAGAAAGACAGATTCCATTCAATGGCCAAGGTCTCTTTGGAAGCTAAAATTTCAAGTTTTGAGTATGTCTATGACACAATTCTTTAATCTGAAAATGATTTTTCTATTCTTTTTTTGTTTGGGTTTTCTTATTTTTTTTACACTGTAAGTGTAGATAATAGGGTGTGTGTGCAAAGCAAAGATGCAAAGTGGGTTCTGAAATGTAAGAAAGAATGCTGGGGTTACAGGCTCCTGGACAAGGACCATTTTTGGACACAAAGATCAGAGATGTCCAGTTGCGCCTCACCAGACCTGGATACATTAGGGTCTAATGAGAACACCTCCTTGAATCGGGAGGGTCCCCTATCTGTTCAGGCAGGGGGTGTGGCTGTGCAAGACAGCCAATGGCAGCAGAGATAAGGGTGCGTGACCAGAGTCATTGCCAGGAGGGACAAAGTCATGGTCGGGAAAATGGACCACGCATTAAGCCCAAGGGAAAGTATAGAAACAAGACACAAAGCTCCCCCCGCCAGGAAATGGGGGAGCCAGAAGCACGAGAGAATAAGGAGTGGGGACAGAATAGGAAAAAAAGCTCAGAAGTCAAGCTGCAAATGGCAAGCTTGTGCTATGTCACACTCCCCTCCTCCCACATACGTGTACACTCATGCTGACTATCACCACAGCAGTAGTGATAACATAAAGACTACATAGAAAAGGACAAGTAGAATTGCGGGTCCCAAGAACCAAGGCTGATGGCCTTGATTGGTACTAAAGAACTCTGACCAGTAAAGGAGCTCATTTCTCTAAAGCAACATGGAGGCCCACACGTCTGGAAGCCAACAACATTGCCACAGCCGCCCCGCGGCTGCCCTGTGGAAGGAGCCACACTTTCCCAGGGGCTTCAACCCAAAACCTGAGTGTCACAGGTGCCCTTATCATTCGTCATTTCCCCAGCCTGGTCCATCTCCAATAAGTTCACTTTTAAGTCCATATTTTCCAAATGTTGTCTTCTGTCCGTTGTTATAAATGGAGTGCTTGCCCCCCAGGTAATAACTTTTGCACTCGGGATGTTCTGGTGCCAGAGATTTGGCCCAAATCCCCAAAGACATTCCTCTGGACTGGAAATCCTAATAGGTTTTGAGTGAGTGAAAATCATCTGACAACAACCTGAAACTTGACCGTATCGATTTCTCCATCACTGACAGCAAGAGACACAGAGAGGGACAGGAGGATTCATCTGGAACGGCACGTGGCGAAGATCGCGCACAGCCTCAAACTTCTGCTAGAGCGACGTGTGCTGTACCCTGTAAAGGGGGGGGGGTGCGGGGAGCAGCAAGCAGCCAAGGCCCTTTGAGTTTGTTTTTCAAAAGTAACAGATAAAAGGCCCAATGGGCATTGGCGTCAGAAAAGAACAAAGAAAGTTAAACCTAAAAAAGAGTCTAATGCAGCCCATCTTACCTAAAGCCTCCTTTATTTTTACCCTTCTACAAATTATAGTGGGATATGTAAATCATTTAAAGTCACTTCTGTCTTTTCTCTCTAAGCTTCCAATTTTACAACCCACAGAACCAAATGGAGGGGGAATTGTAATCAATTTCTCAAATAAATTCATGTAAAATAAATTTAGACCCAAAGGATCTGAACAACAAAGCCATTTCATTCAACCAGGAAATCAGATTTTGACAGCCAATACTTTTTTTTAAATTGAATTTATTTTCCAGAGAATTTATTCAAGTGCTCACGGCCACCAGGCACTGTAACAGAACCATAAGCAGCCCACTGTTCCCGTATGAGTCCTGTTTGTAATTTAAGACCACGTTAGATAGGTGGGTGGCAAGGATTTTATCCCAGCCTGACCACCAGCTGCTGTAGACCCTGAGGAAGTCACTTCATCTCTAAGCCTTTGTTTTGGTATTTGTAAAATGGGGGGCAGTGGTTGGTGCACTGATGACCCATTTCTTCAGCCGTCTTGTATCTTCACCCTTTACCAAGTAACTTGATAACACTCTCCCAGTCTGACTCTAGATTTGGCCATTGGCCTTGGTCAACATAACACAACAGGAAGAACACAACAGAGTGCATCGGTTCCAGGCCTAGCCCAAGAGGCCTTGCACGTTTCCGGAAACTTGCTTTCTTGAGCTTCTGCCGTCACCATGGGAACAACACGCCTGGGCTCTAGCCCCCTGAGGAGGGTGAGAGTTGCATGGAGCAGAGCCAAGTGTGCCCAGCCACATCTCTCAAGCCAACTCCTGTTCCACAGGAACAAATGTAACTGAGATGAGCAAAGGCAACCTTAAGAATAAATAACTCAGACTGGATTGTTAACCAGCAAAAGCTATACAGGGACACCACTACCTGCCCCAACTACCTCACTGTCATGTTGGGACAATCAACTGAAATCGTACGTAAGCACTGGAAAGACTGCAGAGCTACCTCCCAGCCGTAGGTAGGACCACATGCTCTGTAGCCCATTATTTCTTGTCTGCATCTGGGCAGACTCTCCAGGTGGACACTCCATTTGGAACCTGGTTTTCCTACCCTGGTGGCTCAAATTCTATACCTCAGGCATATCTTCTTCCTTTCTATCCAGTCCCTTTGGATTCTGGTCGACAGCAGCTGGTGGTCAGTTGTTACTCTAACTCCTTTCCCCACTTCCCCCCAAAAGAAAGTTTTCTTTAGCATCTCCCTTAGTGCCCTGTTCTGCAGAATCCAGGACCAGACCTTCCCCTCCCCTTGACCCACCCTGTTTCCCATAGGGAATCAATATCTTATTTGATACTTCCTAGTCATGACTTAATCTGAATGGGGGCTCAAACATATGATATATCATTACTACAAAGCTCCATAACAAAAGTAACTTTGTCCCAGAAGAACTGTTTATCCCAATAATCATCATTTGGATGGCTTGTTGAATATTGGGAGATTGGTAGACAAACCCTTTCCCAAGGCTACTTCAGTGTATGTTTCTTCTTGTGTCTGTGCTGGAGTGAATGTAACCATAGTTAGAAGAATAGAAGAGCTTCTCAGAGCAGGCTAAGAACATTCTTGGAATGCTACCTTACCCAACACCCAGCTTGGAGACAGGCAAGGGAAGGTCACCGGCCATCCTAGGACAAACTCAGGATTTCATTGTAAATTGTGGGAGTCCATGCCATGCCTCATGAGAGTTGCCTGAAGAAAATGTTGTATCAAGGGCACAGTCACCAGGATGGGGCCACCAAGGCTGTTGTGGAATAAGGAGGCGTGATTCCTGAGAGGGCAGCAATTCCTATCGTGAGGAGTGATCATAGCCTGACCTGGCCCCAGCTGATGCATGAAGAAAGGCAATCTGGGAGCAGGACCAAGCACAGCATACGTCTGGACTCGGCCCACCAATGGGGCACCAGAGACAGACGAAGCTCTGGACAATAGGCAGTCTAAGAAAGACATGCTCTCTGTCTGTCCTAGCACCTCAGTGTTCACCAAGATCCTTGACGGCCAGGGCCAACTGCAGACCACTCAAGCCCACCTAAAAAAAGCCCAGTGATGCCTGTGAAAAGTCTGGGTGCATCAGATGATACAGAGATCAGGATAGGGACCCTGAAGCAGCCAGAAGGAATCCAAAAGAAATAGTTGAGAAACGTATGACCAAAGATCCAGCACCCACAAGAAAGACAGAGTTTCTCTGAGCAAAGGAAAGTGCTTTCAGTCATTAGACTAGTCTTGCCAGCTATCCATTCACGGGCATTTGCTGAGGGCCTGTTACAGGCCTGTTACAAGGGCTATGAGGGATAAACAGAAAATCGAAATATATTATCTGCCCACCAAGGATTGCAAAACTGGTTGAGAATTCATTACTAAAACACAAGAAACAAGTCAAGAATAACACAACAAAATAGAATTAAGTGCTAACATGTTATACCCCAGTTGTTCTCAAATTGCAGTGCCACTTCAGGATCAATTAGGAGGTTTGTTTAAAAAGACAGAAGCCCAAGTCCACCCCAAATACATCAGGATCTGCAAGAGAGGGTCCAGAGGGTTGCAGTGCACACCTGGTTGGAGACACTGGGACACACACCAGTGCTCTGAGAATTCAGAGGAGATGGGGTCGGAAGCATCCTGGACCATGGGAACAGCAGCTGCCCCTGACCAAAAAGAGCCCAACCCCCAAATCAGGCAAAGAAACACTGGACCATGGGCCTGGCACACTCAGTGCTACTTTTTAAGATAATGTTAAAAATACTTAATGCTTTGTTCTCAGATTGGCTTTGAGACTTTCTGAATATGTTTGCTCAATTCAGCCGTGACTCCAACTGCCAAGAAGTGGGTGATCCGAGACTTCCCTATCCCATCCTACATACCCTGAAATCATTCAACCACTTCAAACCATTGCTAAGACAGGTTGGTGGGCTTTGTGCTATCAAGTTCCCATTCACCTCCAATAGGAAGCTTCCAAAAATATATTTCCATTTTAGCAAATTCTGATCCAGAGGAGAGACCCGGGCAGCTGGATGTCTTTCCACCTGGGTACGGTCACTGTCAGGAAGTGCACATCACACCAGAAGAGGCAGGTTCCTATGGGACAACACACTGGATCCTCTGTTAGTCAGCTGGGGCTGCCGTGACAAGCTGCTGCACGCTGGGTGGCTTACACACTAGAAATTTATTTGCACACAGTTCTGGAGGCAGGAAATCCAAGGACAAGGTGCTGTCAGGGTTGGTGTCCGGTGAGGCCTTCCTTTCTGATCTGCAGACAGCCCCCTTCCCACTGTGTCCTCACCTGGTCTCTTCCCTGTGCGTCTGTGCAGAGAGAAGGAGAGAGCTCACCAGTGTCTTGTCCTCTTCTTATAAAGACACCAGCCCCATTGGATTAGGGCCTCATCCTTACAACCTCATTTAACCTTAGATACCTCTCTAAAGGCCCCATCTCCAATACAGTCACATTGACGCTCAGGGTTTTAATATATTAATTGGGGGAGGAGGGGAAAACACAGTCTGAAGCAGATCCCAAAGGAGTACTCAGACAGCACAAGGGTACTATGGCAAATCCTTGCCTTCCTGCCCTAGAGGAGGAAAGACCTCAGTTTAAATGTTTAAAAAAACATGCTTCTATTTACCAAACACATATAAAGTGTCCACCTCTGACAAGCTCTGTACCAGGTGCAGGGGATGCAGTGGTGAGAAAACCAGACATGGCCCCACCCCTTCAGATCTTACGATCTGGTGGAATGAACTCTGCTTCTCAGCCAAGGACCATATGTAGAGGGAGGAGTGAAAGTAGAAAGATGATGTGATGATAACCCCACAGAGCTAGACCTTTCCAATCGGAATGCATGCATCATTTCACTCTGTGCCCATTTCACTTATTACCTCCCAGTTAATCTGCCTCACAGCTGCCCCAGTCTACACTCTCACCAGCAGGACACAGAGAGTTCCTTGCTTTCAAGTCAGTACTCAATATTTTCCAGATACATGCACCCCAATGTCCATAGCAGCACTATTTACAATAGCCAAGACATGGAAACAACCTAAATGTCCGTTGACAGTTGACTGGATAAAAAACCTGTCATATATACATACAATGGAATACTACTCAGCCATAAAAAATAATGAAATAATGCCATTTGCAGAAACATGGATGGATCTGGTGACCATCATTCTAAGTGAAGTAAGCCAGAAAGAGAAAGAAAAATACCATATGATATCACTTACACGTGGAATCTAAAAGAAAAAAGACAAATGAACTTATTTACAGAACAGAAACAGATTCACAGACATAGAAAACAAACTTATGGTTAACCAGGAGGAAAGGGGGTGGGAAGGAATAAGTTGGGAGTTCGAGATGTGCAAATACTAACTGCTATATATAAAACAGATAAAAAAAACAAATCTCTTCTGTATAGCACAAGGAACTATATTCAGTATCTTGCAGTAACCTATAATGAAAAAGAATATGAAAACAAATATATATATATATGTATATATGTATATGTATGACTGAAACATTATGCTGTACACCAGAAACTGACTATATTTCAATTAAAAAAAAAAACTCGATATTTTCCAACTCCATAGTTTTTGATAGTGGGATGGGCACCTTGATTTAATCTCCATTTCTCTGATTGCTGATGAGACGGCCTACAGGCCTTTGGTTTCTCGGCCCTGCATTGCCTCTCCTCACCCTTTGCTGTGTTTCTGTTGGTTTCCTGCCTTTCCTGGTTGAATTACAGGTGTTCCTTAAATACTCTAACAACTAATCATTCATTGATTGTGTGTTTCACAAATGTCTTCTCTCAGTTTGTCAACGCTGGCTATGATGTCGGGGTAGGTATGTGTTGCCCCTCCCCAAGGGGAGATTATGCATGCCTGACCCACTGAGAACAAACTTGGCCATGTGGCTTACTTTGGGCAATAAAATGTAAGCAGAGGTGACACGTGACCTTTTCAAGTAAAGCTTTAAGAGTCATGGCATGAAACCACTGTGTACTTAGCTCTCAGAGAGGGGCTGCCCTTTGGGCCTGGATCCTAGAATGAAGGAGACCCATGGAGCAGACCCCCTACCAGCCCACAGTCACCTCTGCAGACATTAACCTTTATGATTATAAGCCACAGGTTTGATTATTTGGTTTTGGTGTTGATTCTTATAACAATTCAGAGACTGATACTGGAAGTTAGGTGCCACTGTAATAAAACACAAAATGTATGTGCATGGGTGCAGTGGCAAGTGACCAAAAAAAAGCTGATATTAGAGAATTTTTATGCATTTGATAAAACTCTCACCTGAGATAATCCAGGAGGCAGAGAGTGTCACTGATGAACTTGTGGTTTTAGCAAAATGGGAAGGCAGAAGGTTGGTAACACTGGATATTTGCTAATGGCTGCTTTTGACAAGGCACAATAAGAAAGAAATAAGCTCATAGAAGAAATGGCCATTTTTGCAAGCAGAATGGAAAGAGAGTTTGGAGAGGCCATAAATTCCAGGATTTGCAGGTTAGAAAATAGAACCGTTTCTCATCTCCAACCAGGAAAAGATAAACCTGAGAAGGCCTTGGGCTACAAAACCCAGTTAAGACTCATTCTTGGGGCAAAGAAGAAATCAAGTAGCCTGCTTAGCCCATTGTTCAAACTCTAATGAGGAAGAAATAGGGAGATGAGATGAGTGTTATAAGTGAACCACTCTTCACCCATCAGAGAAAGAAGCCCTGGATGATGCCTAAAATTAGCAAGCCCATATGGAGCAACAAAAGCATATTATTTAGAAGCAGAGAGATGTCATTGCTCTCTATTTCTGTGTGACAAAGGCTACAAACTTGCTGTTTAAAATGGCACACACTTACTGTCTCAGTTTCCATGGGTCCTATGCTCAGTCTCACGTTAGGCTAAATTAAGGTGTCAGCCAAGGCTGTGATCTCAGCTGAGGCTTGGGGGCTTCTCCAAACTCACTGGTTGTCGTTGTCAGAATTAAGCTGCTTGTGGTTAGATGACTGAGACCCTCAGCTCTCAGAGACCATCCACCATAGATCTCAGGTGTACTCATCACCAAAAATACAAGTAAATAAGTAACCCAAAACCAAAAAAGGTGAAGGTAACTCTATGAGATGACGTGTTAACTAGCTCAACAGTAGTTTTTGTTTCATTATGTATATGTATATCAAATCACCATGTTGTACACCTTATATATATATATATATATACACACACAAAAGTATAATTTTTTCAGAAAAATGTTTAAAAAGCTAAATCAAGCAGATTTTAATTTTTTCAGACTTTAATTTTTAAAATGATGATGCCAACAACAAAAAAAATTAAAATATAATTCAAAATTTTATGAAAGTGAAGCAGTATGGTTAAAATTGAATACATAGGTAGATTTATCATTGGACAGAGAGTCAGTTTATGTTAAGGAGAAGAAAAATTCACAGTGAAGACGTTAGTCTTTGCTATGTAGCCAACTATGCTAAAATTCAGTGCAACAATCATTCATTTAGCTCACGATTCTGTGAATTGCTGATTTGGGTTGGGCTCAGCGGGGTAGTTCTTCTGAGGGTCTCAACTAAGCTCACTCTGCATTTGTAATCAGCTGCCATGGTCTGCAGCGGGGGTTGGCTGACTGTCAGCAGGGCACTGGGGATGGGCCCCATGTATGTCCTCATCCAGCAGGCTAGCCAGGAACTGCCATGTGGCAGTGGTGGCAGGAGTCCCCAGAGCCACAAGAGAGCAAACTTCCAGGGGGGCTGGTGCTTTTAAGCCTGTGCTTCTGCCATATTTGCACCCAAGAATGTTTGTAAATAACACAGCATCAAAATAAGCCAAACTAGAGCTATCCAAAAATATAAGAAGAAACAAAAAACACAACCATGGCTTTCTCCTGAGTTCTTAATTTTTACATAGACGAAAGAATTAGGATTCGAAGAGTATAATGAATAAGGCCACCAAATATCAAATTTTGTTCTCTATAGAGAATATGCTTCCTCTGTCAACGTCTTTGGAATATTTACAAAATTTGGCCATACTTGTAGGCGATAAAAGGAAAGTTCAGTCAAGCTGAAAAAAAGAAAAGAAAAAGAAGTTGTACAGGCAATATTCTCTGGCCAAATGCAATAAAGCTGGAAATTAACAAAACTATAAGCAAGAAAATTCAAACCACATGGAAATTAAAACACTTTCATAGATAAATTGTGGGGTCTATAGTTATAGACTACTTAGGAAAAAAATAATGACAAGATTATATATCAACAGCTATGGAATGCTTCCTATTAGGGGTCAGCAAACTCTTTCTGTAAAGGGCTACACAGTCAATACGTTAGGTTTTATGGGCTACAGGCGTCTGTGCAACTGTCAGTTCTGTGGTGGTGGTGTGAGGCAGCCACACACAGCACACAAATGAATGGGGGTGTGTGTGTTCCAGCAAAAGTTTATTTACAAAAACAGGCAGCAGGCTGGATTTGGCTTGTAACCTTAGTTTACCAACGCTTCTTTATATTAATTTAATGTTAAGCACTTAGAGACAAATTCCTAACTTTACATGTTTTTATTGCTAAACAAGAAGGAATAGAAATCAATGAAATAAGTAATGTACTCGAGAAACCAGAAGAACATCAACAACAGCAAAACAGAAAAAGCAAGACGAAAAATATAATGACTCTAAAAACAGAAATCAATGAAATGAAAGACAGAAAGACAATAGCATTGATAAACATATCCAATATTTGAAAAGACCAGTAAAACAAACCCCAGACAAAGCTAATCAAGGAAAGCGAGTAAAAAGCACAAATACACATTATTAAGAATTGGAAAGGAACCACAACCACGATGTAAAAACTGATTTTTAAAATCATAAGCAAACACTATGAACCACTGTATTGTAATAAATGTTTAACTCTCAGTGAAGCGGTTAATTGTCTAGAAATAGTCTATTTCCTAAAACTGACTCTTGAAAGGGAAGCAAATCTGAATACATCAAGAATAAGGAAGCAGCTAACATTTATCCAGCATTGCTGGTGTCAGACACTCTTTGGCTGTCTTCAGTTTGTACTGTCTCAATCAATCTGCTCATCAACCTTGTGATGTAGGTCTTGTCATTATGCCTGTTTGTTCAGATAAAGACAGAGAATTTAAGAAAAATTAAGAAGCTTCCCACCTCCTAATTACTGGAATTGGTGCATCTTGACCCTGGCAGTTCGGTGGCTGGCACTGTTGTTACCTTTGCAGTGTGGAAGATATTGAACATTATGTCAAAGAGCAGCCCCAAGGACGCACGGGGGCAGTGCGACTTCCCCAGCAGGCTATTTCAAACTCTTGAGTAACTGATAATATCCACGGACTTAAACTGTTTCAGAAAATAATGAAGAAAGAAGTGTTTCATTTTGTTTTAAGAAGCTTGAACCACCTTAAATCAAAACATGACAAAGATAACTGCAAACTAAACCTCACAAATATAGATGCAAAAAATCCTATTATATCAAATCTAGAAATATATTGAAATAATAATATGCCCTGAACACATGTCATTTACAATAGGGGTATAAATATAGATGGTTCATAGTGAGAATTAAATTCTGGACATAATACATTATATTCACAGGTCAAGGAAAGAAAATTACTCTTCTCAATAGATGTTAAATTTAATCTTCTTTCTGATTTTTTTAAAGATTTAGAAAAATAGGAATAGACCAATACTTCTTTAACATATTAAATGACTTCTTTCCAACCAATAGCCAGCAGGATGTTTACCATTAAAATACTATAGCAGCATTTCTCAAACTACGCTTTATAGAATATCAGCTTCAAAAGAGAGAAATTTTTATTCTCCTATTGAAAGAACTCCATATTTCAAAAAACACAGTATATAATACATATTGTATTCCCATTTTGGAGATTCGAAATATACCTTACTGAATTAAATCTAGAAGAATAGCAAAAATAGCAAATTCTGAAAAGGTAGGCACAAAAGGCAGATTATAAATATTCAGTGTTAAGATATTGTGGTAATAGTAACTGAAAGAACAGACATCCCAAAAAGAGTAAATACAAGATTGTGGCATATGATAAATATACCATTCAAAACAAGGAACAAGGATCAGATTATTCAATAAAAGATATTGGGACAACTAGAAAAAATATACATCAGACCTTAAGCTCATATTTTACAAAAAAAAATGTAAATGCCTATGGCTTAGTTACATGTGAAAAATGAAATCAAAGATTTATTTACAAAAACATGGATAGACTTCAAGTGTAAACATGGTTGTTTAAGTCTATATCCCTCTCACTGTCCTCCTCAAAATCATAAAACAAGAAGCATTACCAAAACAATGCAAAAACTTCACTGAAAGTATCATCAACAGACTTTAAAATATATGTAAAGACTGGTAAATGCAACTGAAACTGAGCAGAAGTTACACAGAAGGAAATAAAAAGAAAAGCACAGAGAATGGAAAGAGGACCTAGCTTGGCCAGAACTCAGAAAATGCCACCAAGATGCACTTCCTGAAGATGAAGCACTGACACTTTATTATCAGACATGTTCCTTGTCTACAGCAGTAGTTGTGAAAGATGGGAGGTGAGCAGAGTCAGTGGCAGAAGCATAGTTGATTGAAAGAGGCAGAACAGAAGAGTGGGTGTAAAGAATCACACAAAAAGCCACATTTGCAAGAAACAATCTGTCTCTGAAAAGTCACCTTAGCCTCAGTAACCCACCGTCAAAAAGGAACCACTTACCAGCTGGTCAAGGAAAATATCATTCAATGATAAATAGTGAAAGTGGAATTAGCGGAACACTAATACAAAGATGAGCTGGGAGATAATGGGGAAAAGAGAAACAAAATGTATCAAACATGAAGAATGCTCACCAGAAAAATGTTGCCATCGAACAGATAAAAATTTCAAGAAAGTGTTTCACCAAATTTTAAAATATTCAATGTGGCAGTTATCTCTACAAGGAAGACCAGAAACACAGGGACCTAGGGAAGATGTGATTATTAGACAGAAAGAAAGAAAATAGGGGCTGGCATACTCCAAGAAAGAAGAAATGGATAAATATTGGAAGGAGCAGAAATGAGTCTTGATACTTTGGAAACTCAAGAAGAAACATCATAATGAGAAACATGAATATTATAAAACAAAGTTATAGAAAAGATTTTTTTTTGTTGTTAAAAATGATAGATCTGGAAAACAGGTAAAGGAGATTCAACATGTATGTAATTGGAATCCTAAAGAAACCCAAAGCAATGTAACAAAGCTAATGTTTAATGACATAATCCACTAAATGTTCATGAAATTAAAAAAGAAGAATGTAATCTGCAAAATTGAAAGGGTACACTGTGTACTAGGGAAAAAGTTGATCTAGGAGTGTTACTACCGAAACTTAATCATAGTAAAATTTCTGGACTTTAGAAAAAGAAAAATATTCTAGACTAAGAAATCAATCTGTCTTTAGATTTATTCACTTAAAACCAGAAGATAAAGGAGCAGCATTTATAAGGTACTCAAAGGGAAAATTTGACCTGTCTTTCAAGTATAAAGGGTACTTTTTTTTTTAATTGCAAGAAGTTAGAAAACATCATTATCATAAATCCTTCTTGAGAAAGCTCCTAGAAAAGCAAACTTTAGCCAACCAGAAGGCGATTAGAAAATAACAGGCAGAGAACCTGGTGGTGAGCATTGGACATATTTAATTGTAAAATAAACCGAAACACGTGCAGACTAGGGCCACAGCGCGGAATGAAGTGCTGCATGCCACCACAGTGAGGAAAGGACACAGACACAGTCCCGGGCGGGAAAGGATGAGAAGGTGAAAGGCAGAGTAAGCTTGCCAGTCGCCTCATTTGAAAGAGCTGGAAGACGACAAACACTCATTGCAGCTGACAAATGAAATGGTAGAAATATAAACATATCTACCTTACAAGGATAAATACTAAGACAGATGGGTACTACTGACTAAAACTGGGTATACGGGAAGGAGAAAAAAGTAAAGATACTAACTCTATTGTTACCGTCAGCCCTCTGTATCCATGGGTTTTGTATCCAGGGTCCAACCAACCACAAATGGATACCGAAGCCAAGCCCACGGACACGGGAGGCTGACTGTGTTCCACGTCTTCGGCCGTCTTACGTAAGTGACTTGAGCATCGGTGGATTTTCATATCTTCCCAGGCTCCTGGAACCAATCCTCAGCGGATTCAGAGGAACAACTGTACTTTATTCTGGGTAACAAACATATACTGTGTGAAAAGTAGAGGACCAAGGGTATAAACTTCCAATGAAATGTTAAAAGTAACTGTCAGAATAAAATCACAATCCTCAAGAATATTTTCAAAGGAAGCAGACCACCAAGGCATCAAAATTGAAAACAATATAAAATAATGTGAAAAAGTAAGATCAAATCTATCTACTATTAAGAGACAGTAAAGGAGCTTAACTCAACTATGAGGGAAGAAGGGATGGAAGGGAGGGAGAAAGGGAAGAAGAGGTTGGAAGGGAGGAATAAAGGGAAGAAGAGAAGAAATTGGATGACAAAAGCAAAACCCAACTCTAAGCTGTACACGGAGCCATTCCAGAAACAAAATACTTCACAAAGACTGAAAAGTCTTTTGACTTTTGAATAAAAGGTTTCCAAAGCTCAAGTACAAATTAAGAAAGAGTAAGGGTTGTGATCTTAATATCACTCAAGACAGGCTGAAGACCCCAAAGTGTTTTTTAAAAAACAAAAATGAGCACTTTATTAAATTAAATGGTGCAATTTTGCAATAAAGGTGTAACTGTTCTAAACATCTGTGCACAACTGTCTGTTCTTGATACATAAAGCGGGTGAATAAATAAGTTACAAAGACCAAAACAGCATAATTAATAAATTAATTAAGTAAATAATAAAGTAAGTCTGGTTTACATATACACAAATACATTCACACTTGCAAATTAAGAAAATATCTTCAAGTGCTCATGAAATTATCATAAAAACTGGACTCAGGCCAAAAAGAATATCCCCAGAAAGCAAAAACAGGGCAGAAAACTTTCTATGATCACAATGCAGGAACACCAGAACAAATCAAAACACACAAAAAACTCTCCATCTGGAAGGGGAAAAAAATGCTCTTAAGTTCTCCTTGAGTCAAAGAGAATGACAAACAGATGTATATAACATGTGGAAAACAATAATGAAATGGTCCCAGGTAAGACACAAGTAAGAATCCATAGGAAAGAGCTAAGCAAAGCTCAGCAGAAAACACTTCAATTCTATCCATTAAAAAGAGAAGAAAAATGAAGAATGAAAGGAAACGAAGTAGGCATCCAACCCACAAAGGGAGAGGAATGCAAAGCAACCTAAAAAAGTTACATGGAGAATTATTTTAAAAAGCAGAAAATAATAAATCAGAAGACAGAAAAACAATAGAAAAATAAATCTGAAAGCTGGTTTTGCTCAGAGAAGAGCTTCCTGTGGCTGAGTCATTTTTTATAGTAGTGCTTGGACTTAAATGCCTGCACGATGTTAAATGACCATCCAGTGCAGTGGGGACAGGAAAGAATTTCCAATAGAGGGAACTGACTACTCAGGAAAGTAAAGGGGAAGTTCCCAGAGAGGAACCAGGGCAGGCCAGGGAGACACAGAGAGGACTGGATTGCTTTGTATAGTAAAGTGAGGGGACATTGTGGGGACCCTCAGATGAGGAGTGAGGGTTGTGAAGAGGAGAGGAAACAGGAAATATGAGAGGGGAGAGAGAGACAGAGACAGAGAGACAGAACAATAACAATATAACGAGAGGGCAGGTTAAGCCCCTGGGCGGCTCCACCTCCTCCTGTGTTTCCCTCCCACTTTGTTGCCTGCTTGTTCATTACTCTTGGAGCACACCCTTTACTAACTCCTAACACAGGAAAGTATGCTGTGTTCTTGCGTGTCTGAAAATGCCTGTAAGCGGGTGGATACCGATGGATATTTTCAGCATAGAATTCCATTGTGGTTCTGGTGCAAGTCACTTTCCCTCAGGATTTTCAAGGTGCTGCCCTGTTTATCTTCATATTCTGCATGGAGCAGGCTAGAAAAAAGCAGCAGATCAGTAGGTACAAAAATGGATAGCTCTCCAAGGCACCACGCTGAATGAAAACTGCAAGTCTCTAAGTAATTTATAAGATGTGACATCTTTTATACCAAAAGACTTTAGAAAGGGCTCCTCTGAAGGCAGGAAAGGGGCACGGGAGCTGGGGGACCCTGGTCCAGATGGACATTAGCCTGTGTCTTTTCTGTGTGTTTTTCAATTTATCTTACAGTTACAATTTCCTCACTAATCCAAAAAAAAAAAAAAAAAAACAGTTTGAACAAAAATATGAAAATAAGGTTCCAGAGCTCTTAAAACCAAACTACTCCAAAATAAAGTTTGAACAAAATTTTCCTCCCAAGAGCTCAATAAGTACACACTATTTTCTTACATCTTACCACTTTTATCACTTTCTCGTTTGACTTTTTAATACAACTGGAATTTGTTTTGTTGTATGGTATGACTTGATGTCTTATTATGATATTTTTCCTATTTCCTTACCAATTTTTCCCACCCCATTTATTCAATATTCTTTCTCTTCCCTACTGAGTTCAATGCATCCTTGAGGAAAGTATCATATATCATGTATCAATGTATCATGGAAAATATGTCACATAGAACCCAGACTTCCTGATTCCCAGCCTGGTGATCATTCCACTACCTTACCAAGTTGTTATTCAATTACCTTTGATCTAGATGCTGTCTTTTCCTAGAGTTTTAAAATATTTCACATTTTTAACACACAATTTTGTTCTTGGATTTGAATTGAGTTAGATTTTTGGCCTCTGTTTTGTGGGATGTTTTTCCAAGCTGTGGACAAGGGGCAGAGAGGAATGCTTGAGTTCATTCATTGATCTGTTCAGCAAACGTTCCTTGAGCCCTCACCAGGTTCCACATACTCTTTCCAATGCTAGGGATATTAGGGAATAAGAACAAAGAGTTACCTGCTACTTTTTTATTTTGCCTTTTATTTTATTTAGACTTTCCCCAAGTAGACTTTCCCCAAGTCTTTGCTGTTTTATTATTCACTCCATATACCCTATGGCCATGATTCCAAATCAGATGACTCCTGCTCCCTGGTTTGGGATGATGACTTAGTGACTATTCCATGGGTCCCCCCACCTTCCCAATAAGCTAACTTTACCCAAGATTTACAAAGATCAAAGCCTGTCCTGCTCCCAGGACTTTGTAGAAGTTGGGGTTCATGGTGTTGGCACCTGACTCCCCATCCTTTTCTATCTCTTCATTCACTAAAAACAAAAGGGTTTGCTAAGGAGATCTACCGTGCCTTTTCCAAAGAGGAAATGTTCTCTGCAGCAGAGATAATAATCCAGTGCCAGTGATGGGGGTGGGAGGGATGCTTTGAAAACCTCTCCAGTTAGTTGTGATTTATTATACAGACGCCAGGCCCCCCAGATCACGTGGATTCATGGAACTCTCTGTGGTGCCCTGGATCTATAAACCAGTGAACAGACATTACATCTAACCACAGGAATCATCTCCCCATCTCTGGTGGCTGCAGTGTGGGCAACATTCTTCATTTAATATGCCATTTAGAAGCAATAAGTGACTGAGGTAAGGAGGAGACACCGTTTCATTATAGGGTAACTCTTGCTCAGATGAACTAGATTCAGTGGAAATTAAAGCCATAGGAGATTGTGTGTTTGGATCCATGACAAATCTGAAAAATTAACACAAAATATTGTGTCTAGTCATTACACTTCTTTGAGCAGACAGGTTACCATCTTTCTCAATGATAATGACTTTTTCCATAAGGATATAGACTTGGACTGCGTGCATTACTGCCTTACTAGTAAATAATATTTGATACTATGGTGCAGATTTTCTTAATAAAGCTAAAGATTTTGAACCTGAAACAGCCCTTGAAAACAGAACTTCCCAAGTGGGGGGGCCACAGCTCAGTGGCATTTGGCAGATGGGTTAAAGGTGGTTGTGGGGCCGGATCCCCTCAGTCCCAGAACACGCAGAGCCCAGACCCTTCACCCTGGCCATGGGCAGCCGCCTCCAACTACCTCAGTGCCTGTACAAGCGCTGTCACCTTCTGCATTCGCCATGATGTGGAAAGAGCTTACGAAGCACTGTTGCAATATAACATAAGCCGAGGAAATTCCCATGTCAATTGTATAGAAAACAGAAATGCTCTTAAGCAAATTGTCAAAGCTAAGACGCTCCCAATAGGCAGTAGGTTTTCCTGTTTCCCTCCTTGCAGCAGGCACGCTAAGACTGCCTGCCTTAGGCTGTCCAGGGCCTGGAACGACGGTTAGAGGGCCTTCCCCCACTTGATGGACGCTCATTGTTTTGTCTTCCCGTCACTCCTCCACGCTTCCACTGAGAAAGTTCTTCCTTTATTCTGGAAGATGCTTCCCCTCACTCCAACCACATGTTTCCAGGGGGGGATGTCAACTGCCTACAGACCCCACCTCCTGTCCGTGCTGACTGTTCCGCAGAGGGTACCTAACCCACAATGGGCAAATCCAGGGCCTCCCTGGCCAACCTGAGCCTGGTCCCGGGGTGGGGGAGTGGACGGGGAGGGCAGACACATGACAGGGAGGCTCGGGCTGTCGGAGGGGCCTCCCCACCGCGTGACAGCAACAATGTGACAGACGGGAGTCGGGGATTCTGTAGGAAGCAAAGAGAGTTAAAAAGACAGTCAGACCTGGAGACCCAGCTGCATCTCAGTCTTCTCATGGTGACATGAGGTTGCCAGTGATTTTTTTCCCTGTTTCCTAGGTCTTTGCTACTCAAAGCGTGGTCCTAAGCGCATCAGCTTTAGGACCTCCTGGAAGCCTGTTAGAAATGCAGAATCTCAGCCCAACCTCAGGCCCAGTGGACCAGACACTGCATTTTAACAAGATCCCCAGGTGGCTGGGCACACGCTGAAGTCCGAGAAGCCCCAGCCTGGCCACTTCAGGGTGGGCCTCCCTGTCACTAGGTGACCCACTGGTACACTCTGACACCCGGAGCCTTTGTGTAAACCCTGTAGGTGCTTGGACACCCGCGTGGGAAATTAAAAAGACCTCCTCCTAGGCACCAAAAGGGTTCTTGGGCCTCACCTCAATCATGGACAATGGCCCTTCATGGAGAGAACAGGCTGAGCGGCCGCAGGCACAGGGCAGGCCTGGGGCGAGGAGAGCGAGGCACCGGAGGCTGTGGGTTTAAGGACGCGCTCGCTCTGGGGTCTTTCAAGTGCAGAGTTGGCACTTGCCTGACCCTGAGAGTAAATGCTGCCTTGAGACTGAGCACCTGTGTGTTGCCGGTAGGCGTGTAAAACGGTGCCGCCCCGCGGGAAGCCGTTCAGTGGGTCCTCAAAAAGTTACACGGAAAATTACCATACGACCCAGAAATTCCACTTCTAGGTCTATCCCCCCCAAAACTGACACCTGGCGCTGAAATAAATACACACACACACAAACACACACACACATATTCACAGCGACAGTAGTTCCAATAGCAGAAGGCAGGAACAGCCCAAACGTCCGACATGGGAAGAACAGGTAAACCAAACGCGGCAGAGCTACACGAAGCAGCCGTCCTCAGCCCCAGACAGGCAGGGGGCATGGCACCCCTCGCTCTGCTGTGCGTCACCTTCTGCCTTTCGCAGATACCGGGTTTCCTACAAACCGAAGGTTTGTGGCATCCCCGTGTCGAGCAAGCCCATCAGCACCACTTCCCCAGCAGCGTTTACTCACTTTGTGTCTCTGTGTCACACTTTGGCAATTTTCTCAATATTCACACTTCTCCATTATTATTATGGTTGTTACGGTGGCCTGTGATCGGTGATCATTGATGTTACAACTCGCTGAAGGCTCGGATGACGCTTAGCATTTTTCACAATAAAGTATTTTTTCGTTGAAGTATGCACCTTTTTTTTAGACATAGTGCTATTGCATACATTATTATACGATAGTATAATTACAGTGTAGATTATCTATACTGCAAACATAACTTTTATATGCCCTGGGAAACCAAAACCCTTGTGTGCCTCACTTTGCTGTGACAGTCACATTTTGTGGTGTTCTGGAACCAGATCCCCAATATCTCTGAGGTCTGCCTGTACTGATACACGGCACACTGTGGATGAACTTCAAAAACGTTATGCTGAGAGAAAGGACACTGACACAACAGTTTGTATGACTCCAATTACATGAAATGTCAAGAAGAGGTAAATCCATAGAGAAAGAAAGCAGACTGGGGGATGCTAGCAGCAGGGGAGAAGGGGTGGGAGCCACAGCTTAATATGCAAGGTTAGGGTGTGAATGTTTTGGAACAAGACAGAGGTGGTGGTTGCCCGGCACCATGAATATACTAAATGCCCCGGAACTGTTCACTTTAAAATGGTTCACTTTATGTTATGTGAATCTCACATCCATTTTTAAAAATGAAAATAATAAAAGAACTGTCAACAACAACAAAAATTAAGTGAGGCAGCTGGCATAAGACCAATCTAATGATAACACCCACGGCACGATCCCCAAGCAAGATCCAGCCCCACAGAGTCCAAGTTTGTCTTTCCACACCTTCCCGTGACCGCAGAGCTTTGTAGCATCTGATTTCTGCAAAATATCACAACTATGTGTGTACGCCACTGCTACACTCCCTGCCACTTCCGAGAGGCTGATAGCGGTAGAAGGTGTGTCCTCAAAGAGAGAGCTGGGAAGGAAGTGAAGAGGGAAAAATAAACCGGGATCTTTACTTCCACGTAGAGATCAACCTTGTGTTTAATCAAATAAAAAAAAGTGAAACCTATTTGTTGTCAAATATTCAGAGAAAAGCCAGTGGAGAGCTTTGCAGCAGGAAGATAGGGCCAGGCTGGCAGGATCGTGGGAACCACCATTTATCATTTCTGAGTAATTTCCATTTCCAGCCTGCTTTACAATCATTTATGCACCGCTTGAAACTGGACTGATAGTGGCTTATTTGTTATTCTGAGGAAGGAAACAAAGGCATGGAAAGGTCGGCGTGACTTGCTGAAACAACAGACCAAGAACTAGAACTCGGAACCCTGAGCGGCAAGGTCCTGGGCCCCGTTTGCCTTTCTCCAGCTGGGACTGTCTTGTGGGTGATGTTCCCAGGAGCCGACGGAGCTGCGTCACAGAACTTGGGGGAATCAGCTGTCTGCGTGGATTTTTCTTTCTCCCTGTCTGCAGGCTTCCCCCTCACCTGCCTGCAAAGTGATGCTAAGACAAGTCTTCAGTATCTCTTCCGGCATCTTTCCTGACTCCCCAGGCCCTCCGCCCTCCCGCGCATCCTGGCCTCCCATCACCGATGGTGTTTCCCTCCTCCTAACGTGGAGAGTCCCTGCTCACCTCGACACTCCTACCTCTGCTCGGCACATCTCCGCCCACCCAAACCCTCCTCATCCCAACAGCAGGGATGAGGACGTGGCACCAGACACGGGGCCAAGGACTTCATTAAGTCCTTGAGTAGCTGCTTCTGTCACGGGATCCGTTTGAGCCTCAGCTCCGGCGAGGCCCACAGACAACAGAAACACAAACTAACCGACCGCCTCTGAGATAAACCCGACAGTTCCACAGCCTCAGTCCCCAAACCGGCCTGTGATCCGCGACACAACTCACCTGTGAGTGCAAACAAGGTCAAGCCAAGAGACCTCCCACGGCCACCCAAGAGAAAAAGGAGATTTCGGATCTTTTAAACTATCCCCAAACAGCTGCACCTCTTCTAAGAGGCTGTATGATTTTCCCACGGTGGCCAACACAAATGACAACCACCTGAGTGGCTGGAAACAACATAGTCCTCTCATAGTCCTGGAGGCCAGGCATCCAAAATTAAGATGTCAGTGGGGTCGTGCACCAGCTAGAGGTCTGGAGAGAATCCTTCTTTGCCTCTCCCTGGCATGTGACGGTGTTGCCAGCAGCCCTTAGCACTCCTGGCTCATAGATGTGTCCCTCCAGTCTCTGCCCCCATCATCCCACGGCCTTCTCCCTGCGTGTCTGGGCACCCACTTTCTCTTCTTATAAGGACACCAGCCACTGGGCGTCCCTGCTCCAGCCCTACTCCAGTGAGACCTCATCATAACTATCTGCAAATTTCCAAATAAGGTCACCTTCTGAGGCTCTGGGTGGACATGAACTTGGAGGGGACACGATTCAACCCAGTACAGAGGGGAAGGTGAGCGGCAGGAAAAAAGGATTGCGACTAGGATGGACAGAAGGGTGATTCCAGTTTCTATAGCTTCATTTCCTCAGCTGCTAAGACTCCCCCAGGAGAACCCCCCTCGACATCCTGAGTGACGTCTGGGCCTTTGCTGTGTCAGCCCTCCATCCTCTGCTGTCCAAGGATGAGTGGCTGCCTTGGGTCACTGGCTTCCTTCCATCCTGAAGGAATCCCCCAGCCCCTGCCCTCCTCACCTAGGTGTTCAGTTTGCAGAGATGGATATTAAATCAGACTTTCATCTGGTTCATTACATTTTGATGATTTTTGAGCTACTGGGATTTTCAGCTGGAAAGAAAATACTTTGATACAGCAACGCCCACAGGATGGCTCGAGGCCAAGCTGTGTTAAAGGACACTTGGAGCGTCCTGGGAGGTGGTGGAGTGTGAGTCCGTGTACAGATATGTCACCTAAAACCCACTTGTTGACTCACTAGTTAGCCCAGAGGGAGATGTAGTTGAGTGGAAGAGTTTTAATCAGAATTCTGGTATAAAGTAACAGGCCCCAAAGGAAAGAAAGCCTTTGAATACCTGCACTGCGTTCCTCTGATTCAGCGCGGCTTGTTTTAATGCAAAGTTTAATGCAAAGTTAAGAGGGAAGAGGCAACAGAGCGGTGACATGCATAAATCACTGGTTGCAAATTTACCAACGTGATTCAAGGGGAGAGCTTTGACTGGGCTGGCTTGGGCTGTTTCAGAGGCTTCTGCTCTTTTTTCACTGATTCTTCTTAATAGGATGGCCACTGCATCTCCCAGTCTGTGGTCTAGCCTAGAGCACACCCTCACCGCTGCTGATTTGATGTCGTATCTGCACACACATCTTTTCCCTTGTCTGCCATCATCTTTATGCTTGATGCTGTCCTGAGTCTGATTCCCTTTTTGTCTCTTACAGCCCTCAACAGAGTTCCTGCCATGGTGCCTTACTCCCAGCAGGGGCTGAGTAAATGGGGTGCAATGAACAGACGGGATATGATCTGCTGGTGGGGCTGTATTCAGGAACAGAAAACAATATTCAGCGTGCACTGGATTCACAAATAGTGACAAGTGATGGATGTTGGGCAGCAGAGAGGATGCAGAGAAAAGAGGTGCCGTTGAGATGCAGGTTTCGTCTCTCTCTCCCAGCTCTGGCCACCAGCTGAGCTGTGCAGCCCTCAGCTCTTTCTCAGCCTGCAGGACCTCTTCAGTGTTTCTGAGGGCGACTACCAGAAGTGAATGCCTCGTAAGAGCCAGGAGAACAAACCCCAAGCCAGGCTGCCAACGTGAGCAGAACTAGATAAAAAGGAAGCTAAGGCATGCAGCCAAAAGTGATGGAGCCCAGATACAGGGCGCAAAGCAGATGGGAGGTAAGCCGGGAGGAGCTCAGGACTGCTCACAAGCAGACACACCCCAACCGCCGTGGGTCACTGAGCCCACCCCTCCCCCTCCGATTCATATATTAGAGTCCCAGTCCCCAGCAGCTCAGAATGTGACCTTATTTGGAGACAGAGTCCTTACAGAGGTAATCAAGTTAAAGTGAGATCATCAGGGTGGCCTTGATCCAGTACGACTGGTGTCCCTATAAAAGGGGGAAATTCGGACACAGAAACACACAGAGGGGAGATGATGTGAATAAACAGAAGACGGCCGTCTACAAGCCACGGAGAGAGGCCTGGAAGAACAGACGCTTCCCTCACGGCCCTCAGAAAGAACCAACCCTGCAGACACCTTGATCTCAGAGTTTGGCCCCTGAAACTGTGAGACAATGAAGTTCTGTTGTTTAAGCCCCCAGCGTGTGGCACTTCGTCACGGCAGCCCAAGCACACTAACAGGCCTGTGATGCCTGTCCCTGCAGCCCCTGCTCAACTTACAAGGCACATGGGGGGCACTTAGGGGGCCTTTGAAAATGAGACCCAGGCCCCACCAGCCTCCAACACGTCCCTCTGGCGGTTCTATTGTCAGTCTCCATTAGTGATGCTAATTTTAACCATTTGTATCTTAAGAAATGTGGTGCAGCAAAAACTGCCTGGTAATTCAGCAATATCAACCAAACTTTTTTCATGTGACTGTTTTTTGATCCAGTAATTCCACGTCCAAGGATCTAGAAAATTTCCCCCCAAAATAATGACACCAGTGCTCAGAGCCGTGCATAAGGATGTTTCCTGCAGCATTTTTCTGTTCCTTGTTTGTTTATTCTTAATTTTTATTTGAAAATAATTCAAACTTACAGAAAAGTGGCAATAATGAAAATAGTACGTAGCATGCTCATGTACCACTTACCCGGAATCTCTCACTGTTAACATTTTGCTTCATTTTACCTAAGTAGAGTTGATGTGAAATATTGTGTAAGTTTCCAGTGTACAGCAAAGTGATTCCGTTTTTTTTCAATTCTTTTCCATTATAGATTATTACAAGATATTAAATATAGTTCCCTGTGCTATATAGTAAATCCTTGTTGTTTATCTATTTTATACATGGTAGTGTGTATCTATTAATCCCATACTCCCAATTTATCCCTCCCTCCTCTTCCCCTTTGGTAACCATAATTTATTTTCTATGTCTATGACTCTGTTTCTGTTTTGTAAATAAGTTCATTTGTACTATTTTTTAGATTCCACATATAAGTGTTATCGTATAATATTTGTCTTTCTCTGTCTGACTTATTTCACTTAGCATGATAATCTATAGGTTCGTAAATGTTGCTACATATGGCATTAATTCACCCTTCCTTGTAACTAATATTCCAGTATATATGTATAATATACACGTGTGTGTGTATATATATATATATATATACAAACAGACACACACACACACACACATATATATACACACATCACATGTTCTTTATCCATTAATCTGTGGATGGACACTTAGGTTGTTTCCATGTCATGGCAATTGCAAATAGTGCTGCCATGAACACTGGTGTGCATGTATCTTTTCAAATTAGAGTTTTGGTCTTTTCCAGATACATGCCCAGGAGTGGGATTGCTGGATCATATGGTAACTCTACTTTCAGTTTTTTAAGGAACCTCCATACTGTTCTCTATAGTAGCTGCACCAAACTACATTTCCACCAACAGGGTAGGAGGGTTCTCTTTTCTCCACATCCTCTCCAGCATTTATTATTTGTAGACTTTTTGATGATGGTCATTCTGACTGGTGTGAGGTGACACCTCATTGTAGTTTTGATTTGCATTTCTCTAACAATTAGCGATGTTGAGCATCTTTTCATGTGCTTATTAGCCATCTGGATGTCTTCTTTGGAGAAACATCTACTTAGGTTTCCTGCCCATTTTTTGATTGGATTGTTTGGGGGGTTTTTGTTATTGAGTTGTTTGAGCTATTTGTATATTTTGGAAATTAGTCCCTTGTCAGTCACATCATTTGCAAATATTTTCTCCCATTCTGTAAGTTGTTCTTTCATTTTTGTTTGTGGTTTTCTTTGCTGTGCAAAAGCTTGTAAGTTTAATAAGGTCTTGTTTGTTTATTTTTACTTTCATTTCTTTTGCCTTGGGAGACTGACCTAAGAAAATGTTGCTATGATTTATGTCAGAGAATGTTCTGCCTATGTTCTCTTCTAGGAGTTTTATGGTGTCATGTCCTATATTTATGTCTTTAAGCCATTTTGAGTTTATTTTTATGTAAGGTGTCGGGGAGTGTTCTAACTTCATTTATTTACATGCAGCTGTCCAGCTTTCCCAACACCACCTCCTGAAGAGGCTGTCTTTCTCTATTGTATATTCTTGCCTCGTTTGTCAAAGATTAATTGATCATAGGTATATAGGCTTATTTCTGGGCTCTCTATTCTGTTCCATTGACCCATGTGTCTGTTTTTGTGCCAATCCCATGCTGTTTTGATTACTGTAGCTTTGTTGCTTCATTTGTTTTACAATCTTCAACTTTTTCTCTCTCAGCCTCTCTCAACCCTTTGAAAAAAGACTGATCACATTATAGCTTTTTAATCCCAATGGCTTCAATGTGTATTTCCTAAATGTAAAGATACTGTCTTACATCATCACAACTATTATCAACCTCAGTAAATGTATCATGGAAACAGTACTTTTATCCAATCTATCTTCCCTATTCCAGTTGTATCAATTGACCAAAACTAAATGTCCTTTGAGAATTTTTCCTCCACTACAAAATACAGCTTAGCTCAGGAATTATACTTAGTTGCCATGATTTTTTAGTCTCTGTCAGTCTGTAACATTTCCCACAGCTTTTCTTTGTCTCTTATGATATTGACACTGTTGTGGAATGAATGTTTGTGTCCTCCCAAAATTCATATGTTGAAATAAGAACCCCCAGGGTGACGGCCTGTGGGAGGTGATTAGGTCATGAGGGTGGAGCGCTCATGAGTGGGACTGGCACCCTCATAAAGAGCCCCCGCAGAGCTCTCTCATCTCTTCCCACCATGTGAGGACACAACAAGAGGTCTGAAGTCTGCAATTTGGAGAAGGGTTCTCACCAGAACATGATCATGCTGGCACCCTGGTCTCAGGCTTCCAGCCTCCAGAGCTGTGAGAAATAAATGTCTGTTGCTTAAGCTGCCCAGTTTATGGCATTTTGTTAAAGCAGCACAGACAAAAGCACACTTAAGGAATACAATTTATTTATAGTAGCCTCTCCTTCACCTGGGGTTTGTTCTATGGTCCCTCATGGCTGGATTCAGGTTGTGCTTTTCGAGGACATAACATGTCATGATTGACGCCAGTCCTTCCTGCTGGAAGCCCTTGTTATCCATCTGCTTCTCACTGGGGATGTTCATTTTTATCTCCTGGTCACATTAATGTCCAATTTTTCCACTGTGTAGTTGCTATTTTTCCCCTTGTAAACAGCAGGCAGTCTGCAGGGAGACACTGTAAGACCATGCAAATATTTTGCTTCTCTTCAAAATTTCCTCCTCAGTTTAGCAACCATTGAGGACTTTTGCCTGAACCAATCTTTAATGGTTATAAGATGATAATCTTCCAACTCCAGCACGGCCTCCCCATTTATCCTGGCACTTAGCATTCTGCCAAGTCTACAAGTCTTAGTTCTTACAAGGGTGCCACAGAGTAAAGATAAACTTTCAAGAGTTCAGGGGCCTAGCACATCCTGGAAGGTCCTAGGGGTTCAGGGGTCAAGATTCCTTCTCTGTAACATAAGACAAGTTGCTGCCCTTGTGCTGCTCACCACGAAGAAAGAGGCACAATCTTTGCAGGCTTCTTTGGATTTGAGAGGCAAGATAAACCACATTTTGAAAATGCTTCTCCAGACTTATCACCCACAGAGTAACCCCATCAACCCAGATGGTGCCAGTTTCAAGCAGAGTCTGGAGCAAGGAAGGGCTCTGAGGAGGGCTGAGACTGCAGGGAGCATTGCCCTGGACTTGGACCTTGTGACCACTAGACCCAATGATACTGGAAGTGTCTGCAGCTAGTGGGTGCTATGTGAAGCCCCTTACGGGCTCCAACAGGAGTCCACAGCACAGGCCCCCAGGGTGCAGAAGTAAGATGCCACCTCCCTCTGCCAATAATCATCTCCACTGGGCAAGAGCTCCTTTCTTACCCGGCCCTGGTAGAAGCAGACAGACTAACCATAAGGCACAGACGCAATGTGAGCTCAAGTACCCATCAAGAACTGGATGTCTTATATACCAAACCACCAGGAAGCACAACTGGACGGGCACAAAAGCATTCCATTACAAAATGGAAATGGTGCCTGGAGATCATATCCAAGTAGATGTATAGGAAACACAGATGAACGGCAAGAGCAGGTGGTTTAGATCCCCAAGGTGCCTTCTTGGAGTGTCTGCTTGCCCACTCCATCATCCTGCACTATGGCCTCCTGGGGATTCCCTATGGCCAGTTAATGAAGGAGGAAAGAGTATGAGCTTGATTCAGGGATGGGATTGCACAGTCACCTGAACACCTTGGAAGAGGTGATTGCAGCACTCAGGAGCATCTCTGAAAGACAGTGGAAGGGAGCTCTTCTTTCAAATTAGATTCTCTGGGGGCACATCTGCTTTTCACGTAGAGGGGAAAATGGCTAAAGATGTGACTATACCCTGACTGGTCACCAGGGGCCAATGAGTTGGCCAACTAGTCAGGGGCTTTGAGAGAACAAAGTTGAAAAACTGGTAGTAATGAGGTTGAGGAGAGCTATGTGGAAGGACTTCTGAGAATGTGGACACATTCATATGCCATGCAAATGTCCACTGGTGGACAGTCACAGTGGAAGAGGCACTCTTCATCAGGTGGGCAAGAAGACTTGGGCATCAGGCCAGGATGGAAGTCACACATGGACTCAAAAGCCCAACTACATGGCTGCCTTCACCAAGTTAAATGTGGTCACAGCTGCTGCTGAGTATCCAGTCTTCCAACAGCAGAGGACAACACTGAGCCTCCACTATGGATCCATCCCCAGGGGACCAGCTGGTTACCTTGTCATGGGTGAATTACACTGGACCCCTCTCCTTATAGAGGAGACAAGTCTTTGTCCTCATAGGGTAGCACATATTACAAGTATGAATTTTCTTTTCCTGCCCTCAACACTTCTGTCAGCCTCATCATTAATGGATTTACAGAATGCCTGAGCCAGCACCCTGGTGTCCCACATAGCATCCACTAAGGGACACCTACAATAAAGGAAGTGACTCAGTGGGATCATGCCTGTAGAGTTCCCTGGGCTTACCTATTGCCCAGAAGCAGTAGATAATAGGATGGGTCTGCTTAAAGCCCAATTATAACACCAGCTGGAAGCAAACATCCTATAAGGTTATAGGGTAGGATGCCTGCCTTAAAGTTGAAGAGTTAAACCAATGATCAATATATGGAGCAACCTTCCCCCAAAGCCAGGAGCACAAGCCAGAGAAACAAGGGGTAGAGACAGAAGTGTTTACTATTCTATCTCTTAACACCCTAAAAGATTTTCTTCCTGTGCCCATGACCTTGGGTTCAGTGAGCTTGGAGGTCCAGGGCCAAAGCAGAAAACATGCATGGTTCAGATCAACGGGAAGCCGAGACACTTTCTCCCCCATCTCCCATGAGTCTATTTTGGCCTCCTTACATCAGTGAGCCATTAGCTAGAGTAGGGGTCCAGTGGAAAGGGTGGGTGTCAAGTAATCTGAAGCCTAGAGGATCTGTTGGGATACCTCTTTGTTCTCCATTGCCCCACTTCCTGGCCAAAAAAAGACTGTGGAAATATCACCAAGATCTCATATCCTGCAAGAATGAAGGTGAGGGTCCTCTCACCAGTAAAGAATCCATCCAACACAGGGTTTGCACGTGACAAAGAGACTAAAGAGTAAATGGTGGGGAAAGACGTCCCTCTAGTCCTCCCAAGAAGCTACCAGGCTGGGAGGCGGGTGACAAACCTGGCTGCTGATCACTGTCCCACGTCTGTTTCTTTAAATAAAGGACATGGGCTTGGCCAACAATTTAGGTTTCACATGGAAATATGAGCAAACTAATTTCATTTTGCAATGGGAGTAGCTGGTGGACTTCACACCTTTCCTCTGATGGGACATGAGCTCTTCATCCAGAAGGACAAGAACAGATGCTAAAGGCAAAGGGATCACCTGGCCCAGATCCTTCCACGTGCTCTTCTGGATCTGTCTCCACCCTTCTCCACCCTGGTCCCTGCCCCAGGACTCCAGGCTGATTAAACTCTACAAGAGGTCCCCAAAGAACTGTGGCTTCCAGTTGGGCTCAGCCAGTGAGAGCCCCAGTGGGAGAAGGAGGTGGGGAAGAGAGTGAATCAAGGTACTTATTCTCTGGTTCCTCCACTGAGGTCACCTTGGGCTGTTAAGTCCTTCCACAGAATGCTCCTCTCAAGGTCGCTTGCTCCAGCCACTCATGCCCCTTCTGGGTTTCCGTAATCTCTCCCTTCCCTCTTCCAATGGTGGCAATGGCCCCAGCATAGCTAGCTCTGGTTCCTTCACTATGTGACGGGTTCCTGATACCTGCCATACCTTTGTAATGAGTTCCTTTATAAATAAAACCTCTCCAATTTATCCTAACAGAACATGCTATCTGTTACCCCATAGGGACGCTAACCAATACTCAAGTTTAAATACCATGTGTAGGATCGTGGGTCTGGGAGCTGGTAGGGAGGGGCAGTGACATGAGACCAGGCTCTGTACAACCCTGCAGGAAGTGCACTGGCATCCCCTCCTAGCTCCTCATCCCTCCAGAACTGTGAGATAATAAATGCTGAGTTTGTGGTACCTGTTATGGCAGCAAAAAAAAAAAAACCACAGAGGATTATGAAAATTTCTCTCCCATGCAGCTTTTCTTAGAAAACTGCCCAAGGATGTGCTCTAGCAAAAAGAGGATGTAAACAAAGAAAGGGGAAAGAGGCAGGGCTAGGATATAGAGTCCTCCACCAGGACAATGGAGAGGGAAGGGCCCTGGGGACAGCGGATGGCACATCTGGAGAGGAAGGCGCAGCTGGAGCAGGGGTTGGGGCCTCCAGAAGGGTGATGGGCAAGGGAGACTCTGCGTTGCTGCCGAGAAGGGAATGATCAGTCATAAGTCTCTGGCAGCCATGAGCACAGGACCTGCCCAAAGCTGGAGTGTCTGGGGAGGGGCCACTGAAAATGGAATGAAATACAATGAAATAAGGCCCCAAAATACCAAGCTGGAAGGAAACCCCCAGGAAAGCAGAGGCTGCCAGCCTATGACATCTGGCAGCCAGTGGTGCCTCCACCATAAATCTCAGTGGAAGGAGTGACGCTTGGCAGAGGCCCTGGCAGAGGAGTCTGTACATACATGGTTTTAACCTTCCTTTTAAATTCAGATAATAAAACATCTGTGGTGAGAGAAAGAGAAAGGGAGGGAGAGACAGTGTGTGGCTTTCTCAAGCTGAAATAACAAGAATTAGATGTTTAAATGTATTACTTCGCATTACACAGTTAAACCAGGGTGGAATGAAATAAGTGAGGTAGCTATTGGGGTGGGGAAGGAGGGACAGGTGTGATGCTGAATCCTCATCTGTCTCAGCAGGAAGCCAATAGATGCTGTTCGGAGTTGATACATCAAGAGAGAGACGGGTAACTGCTTTGTTTAGACACGTGGTAACTGCCAGAAGGCTGAAACACAGAGACCCTTTAAGGCAGTTCTGTTTGGAGAACTCGACTGGGATGAGGAGAGGCAGAGCAAAGGGCTGTCCCTTTTCATTTTATGGCCCTCTGTACTATTTAGTTTCCTAATCCTGTGCTTGAAACCCTTTTTTCTACACTAAAGAAAGAGGGAGAAAGAGGGGGAAGGAGGGAGGGAGGGAGGGACAGAGAGAGGAAGGGAGGGGAGGCCTCCTGTCTTGCAGTCACTAAAGCTGGAGCCAATGGGACCGCCTCCGGCTGAGACTGCAGTGGGAGAGGCTGTTTCCAAAGACTGGAGAAAGGTGCTAGGCCAGGAGAAAGCACCTTGTCTGCCCCCTCCATCAACCAGGACCCAGCCGATTTCTGTGCACCGCCAGCCACACACCAACTCCCCGCACACACTGTGTCACAGACACAGACACACACACTAGAACAGACCAGCCCCATATTTAACAAGATGTGTGGTTGTGACCCTCAGACGTACTCAGCTGAAAGGATGCTGAGACAAAGAACCAATTTTGTCGTGAATATAATCCAAATGTTTGTGGGCTGGGAGACCCATGAGCTCACCTTTTCTTTAATATGTAAATAGAATGGGCAGCTAAATGGGCAGCTCCCATCTTCCCCATAAGATTGGGATTCTCTGGGGCTCACAGGGTTTCCGGTCCCCCTTTTCTCTTTCTTCCTTTCACAGATTCCATCATCTCTGTGCAGATACTTCTGGACTTGTGTGTTCTAGCTCCCTTGGCTATAAAGCACCCACGGAACACAGAACTATTCCTTTATTTCCCCAAAAACACCTCCCCCAAAGTAGCAGATTTACTGAAGACTCGAGGTGATGGTGAAAAGTTATATTACAGAAGATAAATTAAATAGCAGACATTTCTGATTTTAAAAGGAGAGTCATTCTGATTTGAGGAAATAAAAGCCAAAATTCCTCCCAGATCCCCCAGGCCTCCTACTGCAATTCTGTCTCTCTGAGGCCTTGAGACTTTTTCCTGTCACTACTGCTATTCAACAAACCACCCTGGTCTAAAAGGTAAAATGCATTTTCTATTCTGTACCTATTAGAAAGGCCAAAATCCAGAACACTGACAATACCAAATGCTGGTGAGGATGTGGAGCAACAGGAACCCTCACTTAGTGCTGGTGGGAATACAAAATGGTACACCTGCTTTGGAAGACAGTTTGATGGGTTCTTGCAAAATTACATATCATCTTACTGCACAGTTCAGCAATCACGCTCCTTGGTATTTACCCAGAGGAGCTGAAAATACATGTCCACACAAAAACCTTCATACAGATGTTTGTGGAAGCTTTATTCACAAATACCAAAACTTACAAGCGACCAAGATGTCCTTCAGTAGGTAAATGGATAAATAAACCATGGTTCATCCAGACAATGGAATATGATTCAGGACTAAAAAGAAATGAGCTCTCAAGCCATGAAAAGACACAGGGGAATCTTAAATGTATACTACAAAGTGAAAGAAGCCAATGTGAAAAGACCAAATACTGTATGATTCCGACTATATAACATTCTTAAAAAAGGCAAAACTATGCAGATAGTAAAAAGTGGTTGTCAGGAGTTGGGGAGGGGATGCAGGAAGAGATGAGTAGGTGAAGCACAGAAGATTTTTATGGCAGGGAAAATATGGGAAATCCCTTTACCCTCCTCTCAATTCTGCTGTGAATCTAGAACTACTATAGAGAATATTAAAATATTTTTAATGCATTATATCAACAGGTTCCGGGGATCAGGAATCAGACAGGGCACAATAGGGACAACTTCTTTCTGCTCTGTGATTTCTGGGATCTCCCTGGGGGGACTCACAGGCTGGGTGTGATCTAATATCTGGGGACTGAAATTTTCTTGAGACATCTTCACTCACATGCCTGGTGGTTACGGTTGATAACTGGCTGAGAACTTGAGCAGACTGGCAACCATAAAGCCTCCACCTGTGGTCTCTCCATGTGGTCTCTCTGCCTGGGCTTCCTCACAATATGGCTGCTGTGTTCCAAGAGCAAGCGTCCCAGGAGAACACAGTAGAAATACACGGCACTTTTATGACCTAGCCTTGCAAGTCATATGGTGACACTTCTGCTGTACTCCACTGATGGAGGCAATCACAAAGGCCTGCCCCGGGTGCAGGGGAGGACGGCGTGGCCTCCAGTTTTTGACAGAATAGCCTGCATGATGGGAGATGCTTCCATCTCTGGAAAATACAGTCTTCCATAAAACCTCCTGACGTTTCCCATCTCATCTCCTCCATGCTTCTCAGGCTCCCAGAAGCCTCAAAATCCCTTGAACTTGATTACACAAAGCAATTCATTGCTCCCTTTGTCTCTCCTGCCTCTGCCCCGGGAAACTTCCCCTTTCACACCAGAGTATTTTCCTAAATACCAGACTATTTTCCTAAATAGTCAGCACTATTTAACAGCATGCAGGTGCTCAAATTTGGGTCTTACCATGAAATATCTAGCCAAAAGAAATATCTTCCATAAGATTGATTGTGTGCTACTCAGGCTTACAGAAATTGTTTCACTGTAATCTATGGACACCACATCTGCAAAGCTGTATTAATACTTAACCCATAGTAGGGGGGCAAAAATATTTAGTGAGTGGGTGAAAGGATAAATAAATGAATGAATCAAATAGACTATCAGCCAAGACATGGAAATAATCTCATTACTTGGAATTGAGTGTTTTAATGTTATTCATTAAAATAGATTCTGTCTTATTTGTGATATATGTGTGCTTAAAATTCATGGAGAAAATGAGCATTTTAATTACAAAATACTGAAATCATTAATAATTTAAAGATCATCATTCAGCATCCTTTCTAAGTAACCAAGTCTGCTAAACCCTTGCAGACAAACCAGACAAGTGCAAGGGCACAGCTAAAGGGCAGGCGCAAGAGGAGGGAGAAATGGGCTGGGCCAACTGCCCCCCTACTCAGGACACGGAAGAGTTTAACCCAATCACCAAAATCCAAGAGGCCCAAGGATGCTGTGGGAGAAAGGGAAGGATGGGGATTGCCAGGGGACTATGACCTCTCTGGGTGATCTGAGACTCTGCTAATAAAGAGACCATGGCCACATCCAGCCCTTTCCCACTGCAACCCTCAGTCTAGACATCCTCCCCCACTGCAACCCTCGGTCTAGACAGCCTCCCCCACTCTAACCCCTAGTCTAAATAGCCTCCCCCACTGCAAACCCCGGTCTAGTTAGTCTTCCCCCTCCCGTTGCCAAGGGCAGCCTGCCTCTCCACCTTAATTCCTTCATCTGCTTTGCCCCACCACCAGGAAGGCATCTCTCCTCAACTCCTGCAACTAAGTCAAACCTACCCTTTAGGACTCGGTCAAATGCCACATCCCCTGAGAAGCAAAAAGGCTCCATCACCCAGCCCAGCGCTAATTTCACGTCCTCTGAGCTCCCCTGTGCTCTGCACTCTCTGCCACAGTACTTACCATATTCTCTTGTCTCTAACAAATCACGAAAGCCCAACATTCAGGATGCACTTCCTTGATGAGTTATCTCCATGGCGGCTCCATTTCACCCACTCAGCAGCTCCATGAAGCACTATGACTGACTGTCCTCATCTTATAGAACTGAGGCCAGAGAATGAGCAACTTGTTCAAGGCCACACCACCAGACTGAAATACAGGTGAACCCTGGGGTGCCTACTGGGTCCATGAACAACCAGTCCCAAGGTCACCTGGAGTGAGGGGAGGGGGTGGTCACTCTGGGGAGGTTATGGCGATGCCCCCATGTCAGGGTTCCCATTCAGGGTCTGGTGGGCCAATGCAGCCACACCTGCCCAATTAGAGGTGTGCAGATTATAGTCCTCCAGAGAGCAGATAAGGGACAATCAAATAAGGGACCACGAATACTGCTTGTTACCTCTCAGAGATTTATCAGTGAAGGCAAAGTGCTTATAACAGGTGTCACACATAAAGAGTTAGTTACATGTTACTTGCACCAAAAAAATAAGTTTCCCAAACTGGCTTTGCTTTTTTAAAAAGATGACTAGTAAGTAGTCAGATATCATCCAAATACTTTTGAAAAAATACACCCTCCACCTGTCCCTTCAAAGTAAAAATAACACATTAAAATGAGTATGAAAAAAAGGAGTAACACTATACAGAGCTTCTGAATACAGATACATGGAAATGTTTTCATATTATACGACTTTGTTGCCCAAAACAAGACAACACATCATCTCCTAAACTCTCATATCTGCACACTTAAAGCAAAATTTTCTAATCTGTTTAAAAGACTTCCAAATGAATATTTTCAACGACTTTTGATTCCATATGTTTTAAACTGCATAACTGGTAGATGGGATTTTAAAAATGAGTTTCATCAAAGACATGAAGTCAGTTTCTGGAATTTATTGTAAACTGGGATTTTTATGAATCTTTGCCAAATTTATTTTTTTAAATCTTAAACATGACTTTTTCTTCTCCATGTAATTAAATGATATAGAGGCGTTATTCAACTACAAATGAAAGGAGATTAACAAAGCTGGTATACTGTGAATTGCATATAAATACACCAAGATCAAATTTGGAAAAAGTCATTGACAAATTTGCTAAAATTAAGACTTAAGAACAGAAAATTTAATGGTACTATTTGTCATTGCAAACAAAACACAAAAAAACAAAAAACCCCGGGGTGTGAGTGTACTTTGATAGAGCACGTGCTTAGCATGCACAAGGTCCTGGTTTCAATCCCCAGCATCTCCACTGGAAAAAAAAAAACTATTATGTGCATACTTATAAGCTTTTTTCTCTTTTTCCTACAAATATATTAATGGAATTTTTAAAGTATGAATCCATAACTTTTTCCTTTTCTACTGTAATTTTTATTTTTTAAAAATTTTACTGGCATGATTAGATAGACAGAGTTCAATAAAAGATTTCGCTGTCAAGAAAAAAATGAATTTCATTGTTTAGTGAGCACAACTGTTTGGATCTACATATATTTGTGAAGTCTCGCTCTCAGTTAAGAGAGTATTAAAAGCCGTATCAAAACAAACTGAACTTAGAATCTAGCTTCAGATCCCTGTATCACAATAAAGTAAACAAGATTTTTTAATAACATATATTTTGATTAAAAGTTCTTAATGTACTTTGATGAGAATGGAAAGAAATGGTATAGAAAATTTCAGTACCATTAATAAACAGAAATGTTATTTTTTAAATATTGTGTATTTTATCTTTAGCTCATTTTTAATTTCTATTTCATATATTATGTACTGTCAATGTCCTCCAGCCAAAGCCACAGAAATACATTTGCAAGTGAACAAGTTGCATTTATTCCTCTGTGAGGACGGAGACCACGCACCATGGATAGCATCTAGTATGGAAATCACGGAGGTTTGGGGTTTGTTTTTTTGTTTGGTTTTTTTTGTTTTTGTTTTTTTTTTCATTTCAGGTAGTTAACCAGACTGATAAATATTCTTTGCTGAAGCAACCCACCTGGCTTAAGACGTACTATCTTATTAATAAACTGTAGGATTCAACTTGCTAATATTTTCTTTATGGTTTTTGCATGCACATTCAGAAGTGTACTGAGCTCTCAGATTTCTCTTTTTATTCTTTCCTTGTGTGGTTTTGATAATATGGTTTTTACCAATTTCATAAAATGGGTTGGTTGGCGTTCAATCTTTTTCTACATTTCAGAAAAACTTCACCAAATCTAGGTTATCTTCTCCTTGAATAGTTGGTAGAATTCATCTACTAAACTGCATGGACTTGGTGTCTCTTGCTTATTGACGTTTGTCGATCGTTTCCATTTATTTTATGATTGTTTCTCTACTTGTTCTTGGGTTGATCTTGATTACTTGTATTATCTTAGGAACTTTTCAGTATCAGTTACTTTCTTAATGTATACTTTCAAACGTATAAAGATATTTAATTATCCAAAAAATTTTAAAGAGCAAATATATCAACAGCTATACAGATCCTTTTATTTTCCCTTATGATATTTATTTATGCTGTCTTTCTTTTTTATTGATTATACCTGCCTAAAGCCTACTGATTTCATTAACCACTTTAAAGAACTTGCTTCTGGTTTGGTTGATTGACTCTCCTGGACTTTCTGGCTTTCTATTTCACTAATTTCTGCTCTAGTCTATATTATTTCCTTCTTTCCACTTTCTTTGGATTTGTTCTGTTCTCCTTTTTTGCAGGGTTTTCTTTTTTTTTTTTTTTAACAGCTAAGGAAGCTTAGCTAATTTCTTTTCAATCCTTCTTGTTTTCTAATAAGTGCACTTCTGGCTCTAAATTCCCATGTGAGTAACACTTTGGCTTTATCTCACAACTTTATATGCACAACTTTCACAGTCATTTGGTTTTAAGTACTGTAACTTCCGTTTTGATTTTCTCGTTAAAACGTGAATTATTTAGAAGGTATTTTTTTAATCCAATGTACACAAGGGATATTCTGTCTATCTTTTTATTGGTGGTTACTGTTTTTACTGCATTGCCTCCAAAGAATAAGGACTCAATAACTTCAACCTTGGGACACTGCACATTTTTCTTGTGGCCTAAGACATGGTTAATTTTAATAAATTTTCCTGTATATTTCTTAAATGATCATACTCAGTTGCGTGTTAATTAAAATTTTCAAAACCTTGCTATTCTTATTAATTATTCTTTCACTTGATCTGTTTGTTTTTGAGAATTGTATTTGTTCCCTGTGGCTGCCATAACAAACTACCTCAAACTTAGTGGTTTAAAACAACAGAAGTGTATTCTCTCACAGTTCCAGAGACCAGAAGTCCAAAATCAAGGTGTCAGTGGGACCACACCCACTCCCAAGGCCCCAAGAGACAGATCTCTTCTCTGCCTCTTCCATCTTCAGGTGGCTTCTGCCCACCCACATTTCTTGGCTGGAGGCCACCCCACTCCCGTCTCTCCCACTCCTCTTGTGTCTAGTCTCCCTCTGCCTCTCTCTTAATAAAATAATGCCATTTGCAGCAACATGGATGGACCTGAAGATCATCATTCTAAGTGAAATAAGTCAGACAGAGAAAGAAAAATACCATATGGTATCACTTACATGTGGAATCTAAAAAAAGAGACAAACTTGTTTACAAAACAGAAACAGACTCACAGACATAGAAAATAAACTCATGGTTACCAGGGGGAAGGGTGTGGGAAGGGATAAATTCGGAGTTTAAGATTTGCAGATACTGACTACTATATATAAAAATAGATAAACAACGAGTTTCTACTCTATAGCACAGGGAACTATATTCAATATCTTGTAGTATAATGAAAAAGAATATGAAAATGAATATACATATGTATATGTATGACTGAACTATTATGCTGTACACCAGAAATCGACAAAACGTTGTAAACTGACTATAATTTAATAAAAACTAAAATCGAAGAAAAAAAATACTTGTGATGGTGTTTGGAGCCCACCTGGATAACCCAGGATGATCTCATCTCAAGATTCTTAACTTAATTACATTTGCAAAGGCTCTTTACAAGTAAGGTAATATTTAGAGGCTCTGGGGATTAGTATCTAAACATATCTTAGGGCAATTCAGCCTGCTACCAGAGGGGTTGGTTACAATCGCTTCAATTCCATGTCTGTCAACTTCTCCTTACAATTCAAAGAAGTTTAGCTGTAACTATTTGGAAAATGTGGTATTAGATGCATATCATGTCAAAACTATTGTATCTCCTTGGTGCATTTTCATTTTTATTAATATAAAATGTCTGTCTCTGTCCTTCTTAATAGTTCTCATTTTGAGTTCTAATTTACCTGTATGAATATTGCTCATTATCTTTTTAAATTAATTTTAAAACTTTCAGAGTCATTTTGTTTCAGCCTGATTTTATATCACCATGGCTGATTTGGGCTTATCGCTGCCAATACAACAGTATCTGTTCTCTTCACCCTGCTTTCTCTTTGGACCCTGTCCTCCCTAAATCTGACTTCTACGTACCCGCCCTGTGCAGCTGACACCACAGCCTCAGGTGTCTCCAAGTTCAGTGACAACTTCCGGGGTAGGCACGACTTACATGAAGAATGCTGTAACTGTCCCAGAAGAGCACGCCACACTTCTTTCAAGCAGGCGTTCTGAGAACTGTGTGATGACCAGTTACTTTCCCTTTCTGTCAGAACCCCACCATGATTTTCCACGGCCCCAGCAACGGAACCTCTTGCGCAATATTTCAAGTGCTCTCGCTATTTTAAAATGCATCAGGTCACACTGTTCTTTTGTCAAAAAATAATAACACGTTTCAAAGTATCCTGTGGACATAGCCAAAGAACACACTTTGAGAGTTAGCTATGAATAGGGCTCGGTTTTAAAGGCAGCTAATGAAAGCCGAACAAACCCCGTCATTCGAAATTGTTTTGTCATCCACTCACTTATTTTTTTTTTTTTTTAACCAAGCTCAGGCAGAGTTGACTTTGAAAAGGACAGAGTTACAGAGGGGCACCAGTGTGCCGAAGAGAGAGGGGCCACGGAGGCAAAGTGAGCTCCTCTCTCCACCACCCCAAGCAAATATTCTTGGCTCGATTCAGCTGCAGCTGCAGAGCTAGTAAAATCCGAGAAAAGAAGGAACACAGTGGATAAAGAAGACAGAAATGAAAGACGAAAGTGCAGCCAAGAGAATCTCTAAGATGAGGCAGAGGCATTAGAGAGAAAAGGAATTTATAACCCAGAGAATACACTTAGCTGAGGCTTCTCACATTTCTACTATCTATGTTAGCATCTTCCGGGTTCAGATAAAAGAATGCTCTGTCCCAGTCATTATTCATGCTTCTTCTAAAGGCACAAATTCCAGCAGAGGCAATTTCGGGGGGAACTGAACTATTTATTTACTGGAGTCTTGCTTATGACTGTTGTATCCAGGCAAGAGAACAGATCTGGCTCCCACAGAAAGCAGGGCTGGCTTCCTCCCTCCTACAACTCTGGAAGGGGCCCTGCTGACCCAAAATGAGAGCCAGTTATAAAACCTCGGCAAGGCCAAGGGCGGAGGCAGCACCGCCCAGCGAGGGAAGCCATAAACTAGGTGGAAAGACATCCTCACCCTGCACTTTCCCAGAACGCATCCTCAGGTGTGGGGTTTAAATCACTCTACCAACTAGTTTCTGTAAACAGGTCACTGGGCATCCACAAATTCAGAACTGCCGGGAGGAAAGCTCAGTAGGGTGATTAGACCTTACCCGACCTCCTTCACCCAGAGACCTGGTGCCTCTGTGGGGGATGAGTAAGGGCCATGGGGGATGCGTAAGGGCCATGGGGAAAAGAATGGGGCCCAGGAGGGCTCTAGTCCCCACCTGTCACCCCAGCTCCCTCAACGGCCCGGAGAAGGACCTTTCTTGGGACCAGTATCCCCAGCTGCGTGACCAAGGGGGAGGCCACCTGTGTCATCCAAGCACGAGGACAAGAGCAGGTGCTTCTTGCAATGGACTGTCCATCTCACCCCAGGAACTCTCTGCAAGGGACAGAGGGGAGCGGGTAAAGGCTTCTAGATGCCTCTGTCTTCAAGGAGCAAGGAGCTAAAGCTGCACAGTGCTGCTCCCACCAGTGCGCTAGGTCCTTCCAGCACGTTCCCCAAACCTCTATGGGAGGTAAGGCTGCTCTGATGTCTCCTATTCTTTCTACATGTCCACACCCTCCTCCTCCTTGACCAGGACCCAGGCATGCTCTCCTGCTGCCCCTAGTCTGCTCAGTGGTGTCCACCCACCTCTGCCTCCCAGGGAAAGCCACGCCTTCACCCTGACCCCAAGAATTTACCACCCATCTCCTTCCATGGGGACTCATGTCGTGCGCCCCTGGGATGGACATTTGTCATTTGAACCAATTAAGCATTAATCCCCTTTCTAACAGAATCCAGGTCTCCTGAAGAATGGCCCCTCCCACCCCTAGACTCACTGGGACATAGTGCTGGCAGGTCCCTGTGCCTCCTCTCAGAAGAGCACTCCCCCAGAGCTCTGGGGACACTGAGGAGGGCAAGAGGCCTTGTTCTCGCCCCCTGCATGGGAGTGAAAAGGCCTATCTTTATCCATTCTGCCCTCCTGCCCCCTGTCTGGATGCAGAGGCAGTCAGGGCCTTGGACTCCACGCAGGGAGGAGCCTGGGTCCCTGAATCACCACGCGGATCTTGGTGATTCAGTCCAACCACTCGCTGGACTTTTACAGAAAAGCAAATTCCATCAGGTCCAGCCACTGAAATGATGTTTTATTTGTTACATGAGCTACAGCTTCCCTAAGGATCTGAGGTAAACAGCAAAGACACTGAAAGATCACACCTGGTAGGGTAGATGGTCCCAAAAGAAAGGACTCGCCCCACGTCACATTCTGTTTTGCTCTTTGTCTGCACTGATCCATCTCCCAGGTCTGGTGGGCTCTTTGTCCAGTCCCCCTACCCCCAAGCCTGAAACCCAGTCCTGGTTTTATCTGAAGTTACAAACCCACGACTGTGTCCTGCAGTCCCAGGCTGTGGCCTCTGGGACACAATCCTCACCCTCGGGCTCTCAGCGAGGAGGGCGCCTTCCTGCCAGGCACCCTCTGGCCCCCTCCCAGACTTCATGATGCTTGTACTGACCTTTTCTCAAAAGGGCCTGAGGAGGATGTGAGAGAGCCTTGGGGAATTTGGGAGGAACCCCCGTGGGGAGGAGAGCGGGGAGGGAGGGGAGGTGCCAGGGCAGCTGGATGGGCTGATTCGATGCGGGGAATCATCGAGGGCCCAAGCATCACCCAAAGGTCCAGAGCCAGCAGCACTGGTCAGGTGGCTGTCTTCTTCCCTCCAGGTTTCATGATGCTTAAAAAGTCAAGCACTGCTCAGGCCCATCTCTCCGTGAACACTGCTTTGCCGGAAGTGCATGCTTCACCAGCAGACTATGAGGTTCAGTGGTACCCTTCCACTTGGCTAAGCCTCTATCCCAAGCCCTCCAGATAACCACAGGGTGCAGCTTCCCTGCCCCCAGCCCCTTCTGCACTCCCTCCAGCTGGCCCTGAGTCCCTGCCTCTTCTCCGGGGGACTCCTCCAGCCCCAAGCCCACGCAGACCAAGATGGCAGTGCCTCCAAAACCTTCCCTGCTCTCGGGGGCAGATCTGCTGGGTTCTTCCACCCCCTCCCCTGGTCTTCCTGGTCTCCATGCTCCCCCCTGCACACTCAAGGACCTGATATCCTAAACACAAGCAGACTGTGTGTCCAGCTGTTCCTCCATAAACATTTATTGAGCACCTGCTGTGGGCCCGGCAGAGTGTGGGGGCACAGACTCGAGGAGGTGAGGCAGGCATTGCCCCTGCCCTGGGGAAGCCACTATAGTGGAGTTACTGCACGAGGCAGCACGAGCTCCAGGGAGCCTCACACAGGGGTGGGAGCAGCACACAGAGAGCCTCACACAGGGGTGGGAGCAGCACACAAAGTGACAGGCTGCATTTCCTGTTCACACCCACTGGCTGGAACTAGACATATGCAAGGGGCCTGGGGCCACCTCCCCACATGTAGGGAAACTATTTACAAAACCTTCAAAACTCTCAGGGTTTTGGCACATAGTTAGCACTGCATAATTTTCAATAAGTAAATGAATGCATGAATGAATGAAGTTAACTGGGGGGAAATGAAGATACCTCCACAGGCTGTGCAGCAGAGAGTGGTCAGGTGCAGCCCAAGGCACTGCTAGCCGGAGCGGGGATTTCCTGCAAGTTCTTAGAAGGCCCTCCCTTCTTCAAGACTTCCATCTATCAAAAAAGCATCATAATACACCCAACTTTGTTCGAACAAGACAGTTCACGGCCCTCTGCTGTAGTAAAATACACAAATTTGCCACGTGATGTGAGTGGCGCCCTCTGGGTACAGGCACCACTGTGCAACGCACAACCTGCACAAGTGTGCAGAACAGCTCTGAGTGTTGATGGTGAGACCAGATGAGCAGCAGTGGCCAGGCCAATCTGGAAAGCAGGGTCCAAATGTGTGAGGGGATCTCAGGAAGGACCTGTGGAGTATCAGCCCCTCGTATTTTAACTGCTGGTGGAGAAAAGATACAGGGAGTGAAGCACACCAGCAGAGAGACAAATATGTCTAATTTACAGACCACAGGGTCGACCAGGTGCCCCAAGGAGCAATCAGCCTCATGCCTGTGGGGTTGTCTTGGGCCCTGGCTGGGCTCTGGTTCCAGGAGGACAGCCTGGCCAGCAGATAACTCCCACCAGGTGGTGCCATATTGGTTTCAAAAGTTTGCAAGACATCAGGCTGCCAGATGGTGTCGAAATGCTGATTTTGGAGATTCTCATTCATGTCAGACACAGGACAAGTTCAGGGCTCTGAGTTCCCACAGAGTCACTGCTGACCCTTGGACTTGAGCCAAGTGTGCAGGTCTGTGGATTGGCTCTTGTTCATGTGGGTTCCAACCACAGTGCTGCCTTTAGTCCACAGCACCCAGGGACAGCTGGGGTGGTGGCAGGTGTCCTTTACCCTGGCACCCCAACACTTCCGCAGTCTCCAGTCCTACGAGGTGGCTACACCCATCTCCTCTCAGGCTTTCCGGACCTCTGCCCCATAACACCATGGGGATTCTCAGACATCCTCTCCCACCTCCAATCAACGTGGCCACATCACACTCTCCCAGTGTGTGAGATCAGTCCCTTTTTTAATTTTTTTCCTATTAAATAGGGGTGTTTTTTTAGCAGTTTTAGGTTGACAGCAAAATTAAGCAAAAAATACTGAGTGTTCCCACATACTCCCTGTCCCCCGACATACACAGCCTCCCCCGCCATCAACATTCCTTTTGAAAATGTTTATGCCTATTATTATACTTTTTCACAAAGGAAAAATAAAGTCAACATCAAGGTACACTTCACAACTGGATGCAGAAAATTATGAGAGCCACTAAGCACTTACAATAATTCACATACATACACACACGCACTTGCACAATGGCTGGGATGCACAACGCCGTTTTTACCAACTATTCCGTTCTTGGACAGCTCAGGATTTGTCAAGGTTCCCAGTTATCTGAGAATACCTAGTGGACTGTCTCTGGGATAACTCAAGGAGGCAGTCTGCAAACCTTCAGGTTAACATTTTTACAGAAGTAACAGTAAATCTAGTGGGAATCCTTTACAGTTGTACTTTCCTATGTGAGTGTTGAGCCCTGAAGCATGAGGGATGGATAATCCCTGCAAGATGAAGGATGGATGTTCCCTGCACCAGTGGACCACTCTTCTCATCCTGCCCTGCCCCGAAGAGAGAGAGAGAACATACTAAGGACACGGTGATGAGTGTCTAAAGAGTTCAAGATGCAGGTTGGAAGATGTGCTAGTCTACCTTTATGCTATAAAATTAGTACATTTAACCTGACCACAAATTATCATTCAAGTGTTACTGCATTCTCTGGGCAAAGGCTGTATTTGTAACTACCACTGACAAAGCACAGTAACCCAACCCCTGAGGTTGTCCCTGGAAGCCAGTGTTCCTGGACAACTTGAGAGATGATGTACTTCATGAGGAATACAGTGTAGCCAGCCCTCAGTAAATGGACCCGGGACTGCAGAGGTAAGATGAGCTGTATTGTTCTGAAACAAATAGGTTCCAAAGAGCCACGTGCTATGAGTGACAACAAGGTGAGGGACATGGAATCATCAAGGAGTGGTGTCTTTGGCAATAAACACAATGAAGAGATGGTTCGTAGACTGGAACAGGAAGAGATGTGCCTGGACAGGAGGAAGCACCTTCATGTGTGCTGATTGGAGGGTCTCTTCTCTACCCACATTCTAAGGCTTTGTTGTAAATCAGTACATCTCAATGGGCCCCTACATTTTTTTGACATTTTCAATCAAATTGTTAATATGGACGGAGGCCCCACAAAAGAATATCTGCCCAGGACCCCACACAACTTAGGGGAGGCCCTGGTAAACACCACAGTAAATACTGCTTGATGGGCCTAAGGAAAAGACATTAATGAGCTCAGAGATGAGAAGTGGGAGAAGCCAAGAGTGTGCATCAGAAAGAAAATAAAGAATGCGATCACAGGGATGAGACTTAAATATAGAAAGAAAGAACTGATGGCACGCTTTGCATTTGAGAATAGTTATATTGTCCCTACGTCTTATATTTTGGACAAAAGAGAAGAAAATCAGCTCTCTATCTTGTCAGAAAATAAATCCATTGAGATTTAGAAAGTATACACATGACTGAGACATTTTCTTCTTCAATCATAGACCACAAACCTAGCCAACATAACCAATAGAGACATTAATATAGGCTTAAACAAGTGTATCTCCTAGGCAGATCCTTAAATTCCTTTAATTTTACATTAGGATATAAAATCGCTCATTCTAATCGGTTAGTAAACACGTAGTCCTTCAGAAGCCCCATTGACAAAAATACAACACAGGCAGAGGGAAATATACTGCTGTTTCTGTTCTGGCTGTATTTCCATTTCCTAATAGCAATAATGAACTTGAAGCATTGTATTTGCATACAGATCGGTCTAGATTCCCGTTTAGCTGCGGCTGTACAGTTAAGCATGTCACTGATGTGCACTTCCCAGCCCCAAAACACAATTTAAAGACCACTTTATGGGGAGTCGAATTACAGCAATGTGCTTAAAGCATTAAGGCTGTGGCTTTTCCCAACAGTGTTTGGCAACAGGGCAAGGTTCTACGGCGCATAAAAGTCAATCACAAAGTTCTGAGCTGTTACAGTTCATTGATTGTGGCTGTTCTTTAAGTTTTTTAATAGCTCCCCCAATCCATACTGCCACCCATCCCATTTCCCAAGCCTTGCCACTGCTCCTTCCTTCCGTCCCCCTTCCTTGCTCGGTGATCACCGGGGCCATGTACAGGGCTGGACACCGGCACAAACACAGCCATGCACAGGCCTCCCCTCCAGCAGCTCAGAGACCAGGTAGGCCGACCAACCGGGAGACAAGCAGGTGCAACACAACGTGAACACTGGTGCATCCCAGTTGCTGCGAAAACATGGAAAGGGACGTCTGCCACCGTCCCTTTGAAACAAGCCTCTGTGAACATGAGTACAATAAGCACACAACGGGACGGGGGGTGAGAGTGACACTCCCAGCAGGTGTAGACGCACACCGGTGCACTTAATAGCAAAACAAACTCACAAATGCCCAACTTTCCCTGGAAATAGGGGTGTGGCGGCAGGTGGTGGGGCTGAACTGTAAGACAGGGGAAGGGGACGCAAAGTTAGAGACCAATGATGAACATCCTTCAATATGAATCCAGGAGCTCACCCTGTGGGCAGCCGAGGGCCACGAAAGGGGTTTTATTGGCTTTATTGGTTGGTTATTTGTTGCTGTTGTTGTTTCCTTGTGGGGGAGGAAGAGACGGTAAGAAGTGCATTTTCTAGAGCAACCAGGAGCACGACTGTGACCGGGTGGAAAAGAGACGGACAGCGGCTCTGAGGCCACTTAACGGCCATCACCGCACTGGGCACAAAGCCCAAGCTGTGAGCTGAGGTGATGGCAGGAGGACAGGGATCCGGGGCTGTGAGTGGTACTGAAGAAGATGATTCACCAAAGGCTTGGACAATGGATGTGAGGAAGGAGAAGAGTGAAAAATGGCCACAAGTTTCTACCTTGAGTAAACAGACAGAAGCTAATGTCATTTTTTCAAATTCAGGAATGTCAAAGAAAAAATATTACTTGAGGGAAGTCAGAGTAATTTTGACTTTGGACCTGACTTTTGGACAGTCACGTGAAGGGGTCCAAAGGTCACACGGAGGCAAACTAGGCTGCAAATGTGGGATCTGCATGGGTCCCAGGGGAGGGTGGGGAGGACACAACACTGCGGCGGGGGTCTTACCAGAGGAAGCCGAAGCTGAGACCCACCCCCTAACCCCCACAGCAGGAGATCAGGTTAAAGACCTAAGGGATCACCTGGAGACAAAACCTACGAAAGTCAAGTGCTGCCGGCCAAGGGCTGAACCCAGGAGAAAGCAGCAGGGGCCATGGGCCTTGGCGGAACCGGACTGTCCCTAAAGGGGATAAAAACAAGGTCACAAGTGAAGAGAGGAGGTGCTGGGGCCTGTCACAGTGGGGGTGAAGGCCCTGGGGTTGGGGTGTGGGTGGTATGAGCTCAGCTGAAGATGCGTCAACAAGGCGGACCCCCAAAGGGCAAGTGGACACGCGGGTCTAGAATCCAGGAGAGAAGTCCGAGGAGCAGGGATGACCTCAGCAGGTCATTGAAGTAATTGAAGAAAAGGCACAATGCGCCAGACACAACGCCGTGTCACCAAGGGAAGGCAGCTCGGCCCCAGGAAGGCCTGTGGGTGGCATTTACCTTGATGAATTCTCCACGGTCGTGGGCTGGCCTCTGGCTGGGAGGCCCAGAAGCTTGACCTGTGCAGAGTGTCAGAGGGGCTGGAGCTGGCAGGCTGACTCACGCTAACAAAGCAACGGGGTGAACAACTAGTCCCAGGCTTACCACCCACGAGGAGAAACCCAGCTGTCAAGTGGCCTCAAGCCTCTGTTCCATGTGGCCCTTGCATTCCCGCGCTATGAGCAAACTGGGGAGAAATCCGATGAGTGGTTAGCTGGCGGGCAGGGAGTCAGCCCACGTGAGCTACGTGGCCTCCTGTGCAGCTGGGGCAGGCTGGGGGTCTGGTGTGCCCGCAGCCGCCAGGTCCTCCCACCTGCTCCTGCCTGATGTGGCACCGTGAGCATCTGTCTCACTCTTTGTTCCCCTCCTGACAAGGTCTCTGTTCTCTCTCCACCAAATCATACCCTAAATCCTGCCCTATTACTCACTCCAGCCCCAAGAAGCCCCCGTGCTCCCAAAGACAACAGAATGGAGTCCAAATGCTGCCACGAGGCTGCTGGGATCAGGCCACATCCCGCCTTTCCAGACTCATCTCCTGCGTAATTGCACACCCGATTCACTACAGAAGGTCGTCCTTGCATCCCTGCCGCCCGCTCGCTCCGTGAACCCTGACTTCTCGTTTCCGTGGTGCTAGTGATGACAGCCGAGCCCCTTCTCTGCTCCAGGCACCGCACTAAGGGCTGCTGAATCCCGACTGGTCCATCTAGTCCTCAGCCCTGGGACGGCGTGCAAGCCTTCGAACCCAGCCCTGAGCCTGTGGTCCACACTTTCAAAGATTCCACCACACGTAACTGCCTTCCCAAGGCACTGACACAGTCTGCACCGCACAATGTTTGTTTAATCAAAGTGCAAATAGTTTAGATTTGTACTATGAAAACACATGGATTCGAATCATGACAGCAAGGCCCTTAAAATTAAATGCTTTATTATTTTAAAAACCAAATATTTTCCTTTACAATAAAATGAAATTGTCAAGGCTGCATGCCTAATTTTAAAATCCATACTTAATTTACTCAACACAGATCTCCTTGGAGGTGTAAGATGGCATTTCTTTTCAAACATTCTGTCATTTATACTGCTCCTCCCCCAGATCTTCAAAGCAGGCTGAACTGATGACACGATCTTCAGTTGGCATCATGTAGGAGTTAAGTGTCTTAACTTCAGAGTTTGGTTTCTGCTCCATTAAAACACACACACTCACGTACACACACACACACACATACACACAAGAGGTCCTGGGTTCAATCCCCAGTACCTCCATTTAAAACAAACAAACAAACAAACAGAGTTTGCCTTCTGGAGCGTAAGAGTTACCACTACCACAAAATTTGCTGGGTGATCTTAGGCAAATTAACTAACTTCTCTGACCCACATTTCTGCATCTATCAAATGGGGATGATCATCACGGCCCAACCACCGTTAACTGGTGAGGTACACAGATAACCTGGGTATGGGACGTCACGGAGAAAACACTCAATTAATGCCAGCTATTCCAACTCCACATTTCATCCTAAAGACATTGTTAGAATATTTTATTTGTATTTTAAAATGAGATGTAAAGCTGTCTTTGTTCAATTCTATGCAAGAAACTCTTGGGGAAATTGTAAAAAATAAACAAAATAAATAAAATTAAAATAAAACAAACACACACTTGCTTCAGACAGATGGCCAATCTCTGTTTTCCCCTCCGTGGCTCTCTCTCTAAAAAGAAGGGAGCACGGCACGTCTGTGCCACAGTCAGCGGCGGTGACTCGTTGCTAAAAGAGAGTAAAACTCAGGGCTCTAAATTCTGAATCTTTCAGACAGTCCCTCCATTTTCCAAACATTGCATCAACATCATGAAAAACTTTAAAATCAATAAAAATAGCTTTGGCGGCAGCAGGCGGTTATTCATACGTTATCCGAAAACAATAAGGTAAAATATACTCTCCATTCAACTCTCAGGATTATAGGCGCTACAGGTAAGTATTTATTTTTAGCTAACTTTTCCCCCTCTTTCTCCCTTCTTGCTCCAGTTGTTCGTTTCGGAGGGTCAGAGAGAGTTCAGTTGTGCAGAGAAAGTGCTAAGTGCTGGACGGCCCTGTCAGGCTCCTGTATTTAAGGAGACGGAATTGCGTATTACAAGAAAATGATTGCTCGGCTACCTTTTCATTAACAATTTGTCTAAAGGCAGACAGACTTAACTGCTTCCACTGAAGTTGGGAAGCAACAAATTGAATGTGTTCCATAAGGATTATGTCATACTTCAAACATATGGTGAGTACACACACCAGGACAGCGCATTTGGAAATAGCGGTGGGTTCCCCGTTGCTTGGTGGCTGTTTAATTGAATAGCCATAAATACTACTAAGGAAAAAAAGGGACCTGTCATCATCTGCACCATCTCAAGTGAAATACTGCAATGATTTTCTTTTATATATATTTCTGGTTCCTTACACATCACAGGAAAATCTCTTTGGGGGACCTATGCTGAAGGTTATTAAGGAAACATTCGCTACAAAATGCATCCCAGGTCAGCCTCTTGTAATGGGTTTCCATGTGGGAGCACGGGGAAGACAGCCAAAGGTGAGGTGGAGACAACTTCTGAATGAGCCCAGGGCCAATGCACAAAAGGCTTCACCAGGTGCATCCCAAGGGCAAAGAGTCCAACCAAGTTGCTTCTACATCTGTAAACAGAACAGGAAGTCCAGTCACTCCTCATCCTCACCCCATAATGTTCTACATGAAATCCTCTACCTTTTCAATATGCCAAATAACATTAGCTTGCATTGTCATAACGTATATGGCCAACACGTATACAACAGGTTAAAACCCCAGAACCCCAACTGTGGTTTATTCTGTCATGCCTCTGAGACGTGTGTCCACCAGGAAATCCACTCTTGCTCAGTCATCAAAATGTTACTCATTGATGTTGTATGTAAGTTCAAGTACCCAATGCCAAAAGAGCGATTCTGTTCTCCTGTTTAACAGAAAGAGATCATTAATTACTGCAGAGGGGGAAAAAAAATACTGAAAACTGCCTAATTCTGCACAGAACAAAGGAAAGCCACAGAGGCTGCACTAGACAAAGCTGGCGCCAAGGGTCAGCAATGGGAGCAGCAGAGTGTTGCTAGAGAGGAGGAAGGGAGGTGGGGTCTAGCTCAGTGGTAGAGCGCATGCTCAGCAAGCACAAGGTCCTGGGTGCAATCTCCAGCACCTCCATCAAGAAAGAAAAAATAGAGAAGACAAAGGGCAAGGTGTTTTCTAACAATGTCTGAAGAGAGTAAGTTAATAAGACTGTTGTCATAGCACGGAGATAACTAGAGCAGTTGGCCTCCCACCCTTCTGATAACAAATATTTTTATCTACCCCTTTACTACCTTGAAATAGAATCCTTATAAAATATATAATAGTACTCATTAAGGTGGCTACTATCAAGACAAAACAGAAAATAATGAGTGTTGGAGAGGATGTGGAGAAACTGGAACCCTTGTGAACTGTTGGTTGTAATGGTAAATGGTGCAGCCACTATGGAAAACTAGTATGGAGTTTCCTCAAAAAATTAGAGTAGAATTACCATATGATCCCGCAGCCCCACTCTGGGTACACATCGAAAGGAAATGGAAGCAGGCTCTCGTGTCCAGAGCAGTATTATTCACAACCGCCAAGAGGTGGAAACAACTCAAGTGTCCACTGACGATACATGGAAAGACAAAATGTGGTCTGAACATGCAATGGAGTATTATTCTGCCTTAAAAAGACAGATATTACATGTTACAACATGGATGACCCTTGAGAACACTGAGTGAAATAAGTCAGTTACAAAAAGACAAATTCTGTATGATCCCACTTATATGAGGTACATAAAGTAGTCAAATCCATAGAAACAGAAAGTAGAATGGTAGTTAACTGGGGCTGGGGAGAGAGGGTTGTTGTTTGGGTACAGAGCTTCAGTTTTGCAAGATAAAAAAATTCTGAACTGTACACTTTTAAAGTGGTTAAGATGATTTAAAAATACACATATAATAAATACATAACTTCTAACACAAACATAAAAAAAATCAACATAATGCCCTAACCGTAATAAAAAGGGGAAAATAAATTTGCAATAAAATGAACACATATTTCAACACAGAAATGCTCAGAGAACGCAACACTGGAGGATGTGGCACAGTAGCCAGATGCTCGCTGCTGACCTTAGAAACTTCACAAACACGAAAGCCACAGAAACAAGTGCACAGAGATGGACTACACTGGTAAGTCAACCATCACAAGTGACTTTCCAGCTCCAACTTAGTCAAGTTCAAAGCAAAATTATTTACAGGGTGGCTGCCTTCCGAAAGCTTAGGGTACCTCACACCCCTGCATGTGGAAAACAGAGGGTATTTTCACCCATAAGAAAGTCCCATGGGACATCTGAGAGTCTGGCAGGACTCAGGGCAATCCTGCAGAGGGCAGTACTGCCCCACGCACCGCAGGACGCACAGTGTTCCCAGGCCACGCTCACTAAATGCTAGCAGAGCACCCCCACCACTGTCACAACCAAAAATGCCCCCAACCCCGATTCTTATGTAGCACCCCCAGGGAAAACCACCCCTACAGGAAGCAGTGAGATTTGCCTATCTAAACCCTGAGACCCAGACGGAAAAATCAAAGGGTGGGGCCTCTAATCTGGGATTCTTTCCCCTGCCAATGGATCAGCTCAGGCCCCACCCCCAGGCCCTTGCCCAGGGGAGCGTCTCACAAGTCTCAGAACGAGAGCAAAGTTTCCCCTTGGCAAAGTCATCTCAGGACAACATTCAGATCTTGTTTTTTAATTTCTTTGACACTCAATTTATGCCCTCCCCGACACAAGTCCCTGTCATGAAGCTTTATTTTGCTTAGGATGCTTGAAAATAAAAGATTTCAACCTCAAAGGAGCAGAGCACTAATGGTAAAAACTGTTGTGCTGTTGGACGAGTGAGGAAACCGTCTTTGGTCTTTCTGATGATCCCCAAATAATCCTTTGCCTGGAGCAACCCATTCTGCCAACAACTGGCACGAATCCTACATAGAACCCTCAAGTCTATGCATTTTCACTTTGTGATTGGCATCCCCCTTCCTGCTCTGCTAAATTGTGCAGCTGCCTGGGGGCTGAACAGAACTGCCACAGCTGCAATGGCACAACCAGCCTCTGCGGGTTCCTCAAGCCCACAGCATCCACCAGTCTCTAGAGGAAGCAGAGACAGGGGGCCTAATGAGAAGTTATGTCAACGAGAAAATTATGCTCAGACACCAATCAGACACTAGTTACCATCTCCCCCACGTGCCCTACACATAGGAGAGGGGCAACGTACTCCCTTCCAGGGCTCAGTCCACACAAGAAGGACCTTTAGAGGCTCTAATGCCAGCCAGTTCTCCCTGCACTCATGCATTGAATATACATGTATTATGCAACGATGTGTGTTGCTTCTGATACTAAACGCTTATTACAAAATGAGACCCGGATCCAATTCGGGGTGCCAATGCTGTCACAGAGGTAAACACAGCATCTTTGAGAACACTGTAGGGAGGACGGGCATAGGAGTTGTCAGCAGGCAGTAAAAACTCCCTCCAAAACAAAATGCCTGCGATCCTGAAATGATTAGGGCAAACGGGTTTCACATGCCTGAATGCCCAAGAACTTTAAAAACTGGAAGCAAGTTTTATGTCTAGACGGAGCAAAGTCTAGGAACCTATTTGATATGCAATTTTCTACTTAGCAGAGCAGGTACACAGAATTCAATTTGGGGATGATCTGTATTCTATTCCATTTCCACGATAGCATTCAAATGTAGGCAGGGACAGGGGAATTTATCTTCCTGCAAATTCACTCCCTAGGGGTCCACTGGCTCACTGCAGGGTTTCAGTGCTAGCTAGGTGGGCGGTGGAACAGACAACAGCAAGAAATTACAACCACAAATCGCCCTGCAGGAGTCATGGTGCTAAAGCCCCTGGCTTCTGCCTATTCCTGTAATTGCAAACCCAAAACCACTGCTAGAAAAGGGATAGCTAATCTGGAAGAAAAGAAAAAGCCTCTCCAGCTATCCAAGGAGCTGGTCTTGCTCTAGTCTAAAGCAGGAAATCTTTTCTAATATATTTCCTTGAGCTAAAACATTTTACCATTCCATCACATTTTATCATTTCTAAAATTTGGAATGTGTTTTGCAGTCAAATTGCACATTTTAAACAGCTGTATTTTCTTCTCCTCCTCAACACACCAAATATACTGTTGTTAAATTGATAATGTGTTTTACAATCAGTGATATCCTGGAATCTAGGAAATTCAGTAATTACCATGATTTAAGAGGTATCTTAAAGAGCAACTGGAAACGTAATACTGAGGTGAGAGGCTAAGCGTTGCTTCCCGCACACACATCCATGTCACCACAGCCCTTTTGTTTGCATCCCAGAGACCCAGAGGTTCAACTTTTGGAATCTCCAGGGAGATAGTAGACCTACTTTACACCTAAGCCCCTGCGAGGTAGACCTCCCGGCCAAGCTCACGTGGGCAGGAACAGCCTGCTCTCATCACTTTCAGGGTACACTCAGAGACCTAGCGAGACAGAGGGGCAGAGTGAAACCTCTGAGCTTAGCCCATGTGGAATCCTCGGTTTTAAGAATGGAGTGCTCCTGGCCACCCCTGACTTCTGCTTCTGGTGGGGCCGGTGAGGGTAGTGAGTCAGATTTGCACACGCCCGGGTTTGTCACAGCATCTGTCCAGTGCTGCAGAAAACTCAGCCACCTCCCTGTTCGGCAACCAAGTTTCATGAATGACCAGGCAAAAATGGTATGTTTCTTGGAAGCAAGTGATTGACAGTGATGGTCTCGGAAAGAAGGTATCCAGAGAATAAGTACGCTGATGACCTGGTCCTGGGATACAGCTAATAAATAGGCGGGTACCTTTAACCTTTCATCCTCCTGTTCATCCATCCTCCACGGCTATGAGATCTCAGGCCCCTCATGTCAGGCCCCAGAGTGGCTCACTGAGAAAGAATTCGTAACAATATGCTATAGACATTTCTTCTCAAAGTCTTGACCCCACAACCAGGGAGAATTTTTTTTCCCTAACAAATCTAGGATTTTCATGAGAAGTAGCCAAATGTGGAACAAGGTTCAGGGAGCTCTAGGAAGTGCTGGAAACATCCCCACCTGTGGCCGACAAGCTTGGAAAGGCCAGTGGTGACTTGTGGTGAATCCATTTAAGGAGCCGTTAGTAGCCTGAGCGGTAACACAGAACCAAGGCACATCCATTCTCCACGGGAGCCTGTTTGAGCCAGGCATCTGTCAAAACACCGACAGAAGCAACCCCTAAGGTGGGATATGTGAAGGGGAGAAATGCAAAAACAAACAAACAAACAAAAAAAAAAAACAGACACTGTCAAGAAATACAGTTTTACTGACAAAAAGCTAAAGGAAAGTATAAGGCTGATATTTGAGAGTCTGAAAAATATATTGCTTCCCTGCTATTTTTTGGAAATAGAAAATTAGGAGACAAAAAAAAACACCTTACATTAAGTTTTACACATTTTGTTTTGAAAATGCTGGTAATGGCACCATTTACCAGGACAAGATGAAAATATAAAAATCACCACATGCGAGCAAAACCATGACACAGTATACTCATGGGGAAAGATGGGATTCCAGAATAATGAAAAGGCATGCGTTTTGGTGGAAGCCAGCTGGATGCTGAGCACTCCGAGGTCCTACTAGAGAAACAGCAGAACCACAGGAAAGAAGGAGCCAGGGGACAAAAGCCACTCATCACCTGGGAAGCCCCAGCTGGACTGTCCCATGAGTGAGAAATAAATGTGTACACGTTACGTCCTGAAATGCAGAGGTGTGCTTATTCAGCAACTAGTGTGGCCCTAACGAACACACAGCTTTATCCCTACTGATGCATGATCTTGACATTTCCTAAGTTCTCTGAGCCTCAGTGTTCGCACCTGTAAAACGGAAATATTAATACCCCTTTACAGGTTTGTTGTGGTCATTAGGTTGGGGAAGGAACAGGAATATGAACCTGGAACATTATAAATCTTCAATAAACGCTTGGATTTATTTGATTTTTTTCCAAGAATGGAGACTAAGAATGACCAGGAGCTACAATAAGATAAATAAAACTTAACAGCATCACTAATAATAAGACATAGCTTATTAGAAACAGATATAAGGGGGAAATAAAAATTTTTAATATGGCCTTGTTCTATGTAACAGGAGGCATTGTGTTTCCATCTTCTGAAAAGAAAAAAGTTCTTTTCTTTTGAGTAGTTCATAGGGTTGGGACAATCTGGAACTGTAAAGTGTAGGATGTGAGGTAGAAAAACGACTGCTGAAGACCTATACTTCCTCTGCCTCTGACTCACATGCTGATCTTCCCCATTAAACTGAGCACGTCCTGGTAGAGCTCAGTGGTAGAGTGCGTGCTTAGCATGCACGAGGTCATGGGTTCAATCCCCAGTACCTCCATTAAAATAAATAAATAAGTAAAAATCTAATTATCTACCCCCCAAAAAAAATAAAGTAAAAAAAAAAAAAAAGAAGAAGAATACAGTAAGCTAGAAAGAGGGAAAAAATTATCCATAAACTGAGCATGTCCTAAGAGAGTAGACAGGAACTTTCTGGAAGAAAGGAACTTGATTGAGCAGGAGTGATAGGTGCTATTTCCAAACCTGGTTCCTGAAATCTTGTGTGCTCCCCCTGCCACATTCCTTACCCCCTTCCTAGTGGCTGGAGTGCCAAGGATGAGGGTGACCTTGAAAGCCACGTGTTGAAAACTGCAGAGCCCACAGTCAGTCCCAGTCCCTGAGTGACCTCATGGAGCAGAGGCACCTGCCAAGCTGAAAGGTGCCCCTCAGAACACCTTTCAAATGGCTGACACATTAAGCTTCTCTGGTTTGAGGTCTTTTTGTTACAGCAGCTTGTGTTACCCCAATTAATAGACTTTCCCATCTTTGTGTCTCCAGTGCAGAGACTGGCTCTGTTACTAACCGAATAACTCAAATGCAACACCTATACTTGTGAAGGAGAGCTATCCAGCATTGCTCCTACTTCTTGGAAAAACAAAATAAAACTTAGACTTCCCATTATGAAGAAAAAAGTTCATAAAGAAATAAAAACACTGAAGTCTGCAAGTATCTGGCCCAGCCACCTGACCAGTACATACATGTAGAAAATGCTCACAAACGAAGCAGACATCCGCTCTTTCCTCCCCCAGCATTATTTCCCTTTATTTAAGGCACAGAACTCCAGAAGTCTTTACAAACCTCCCCCACCACTTAGCTCTGTGATTGAAAAAAACTGACTCCACCCTCCCAACCCCACCCCATTTAAGGCTTGTGCCCGACTGGCTAAAATCAAATAGATTATTCCACCCCCTCAGCCATGGAGATTGATTTGGGCACGGTTTTGGGAGCTGGGCCAGACCACAGAGTCTAGCCAGGGTATTAATATTGACTGGAACTGAAAGCATGAATTCAGTCCATGTCAGTATACAACTGAGACAGCAAACAGTGTGAAAGATATTCCTGCGGTAAGGTCACATGTACGAGAACAAAACACTCCATGGCTTTCCTAGATGCTCAAAGGGGCAGGTCCAAAATTTAACAGTCAGTGCAGCCTTCGTGGAGGAGCAATCCACCAGGACAGAGACGCTCGGAGCCCGGAATTCATCATTCTGTACTCTGAGGTTGGGGCTGGGGGTCTAGGCAGTGCTACATACGGAACCACAACTACAGTTCCATGGTCCACGTCCCACGTCCTGGGCTCACTGAGCCTGCAGCAGTCCTGACCGTGACCCACACCATCCATCCTCCGTGGGGACCTCCCACCATACATAACAAAAGCAACAGCTAACATTTATCAAAGGCTAGCTGCACACCTCTATTCATGCATTTAACCCTCACAACAATCGTTATTTCCCACTTTTCCACATGAGGAAACTGAGGCCCAGACTGGTTAAGTAACTGGCCTGTTCCAGCTCTGGAGGCCTGGAGAATGGGGACAGTGAGGCCCCCAGCTTCTTGCCTGTGGGTCTGAGGCATGAGGCAAGTGTCCTACCTTCAGAAATGACCTGAAACGAAGACAATGTTCCTTCCTATTTTTCAGAAGTGTCCCTCAACTTCATGAAGTTACATCCACCCTCTCTCCCTCCCGGGAGTACAAACAGAGCTGTTTGGTTCTATGAACTGCGCTCTTCCCAAAAGGAAGACAAATTTTGCTCCTCCCCAGATCGCTCTGGTGTCCCTTCCCAGAGGGATGTCAGAAAGGAGGACAATGTGGTCCTTCTGGCATCCTCCACCACAGCCATCTTCCCTGATGAAGTCCACCCATCAGAGATGGGCAGGGGGTGGCTGCAAGCTGCAAGCTGCAAGCTGTCTAAATTCTCAAATGATTGCACAAGTAAGCTGACACACCAGGGTCCAGAGCGGGTGAAGCCTTCTCCACCGCACCTCTTACAGAGTGCTGTCAGGACAAGGGGTAACTCTGGGTGTGCCCTGAGTTACTCGGGCAATGAAACAGTGCCCACAGTGATGGGGAGAGGGAGCAGGGAGACAGGAATGCATGGGTTTTTTGACAGCATCCCACCTCTGGGTGGACTCCAGGGATTAACCTCTCTAGTCTATCCTTTCTATTTTGGTTTTTTTTTTTCCAATGATAGAAAATAATTCATGCTTATTATGAATTTTAAAAATTAAATAAAAAGTGAGTGAAGTAGAATGTGGAAAGCTGCCAAAGTCTGCCCCTTCCCTCACCAAAAAAGCCTTAACAGGTGGATGTACTTCCCATAGTGCTTTCTATACATATATAAATATGTACGACTTTTCTAATCAACTGTATAGTCAAACCATCATTGTGTCTTAACATTCTAGCAGTAACATGGGCTCATAATACATGGAAAATGCAAATTAATTATTACCATACATAGAAGGGAGGGTCAAATTTTATAATAACATTCTGGCTCCTGGTATTTTCTCTATAGCTTTTGCTTTCCCACCTACGTCCATGCGGAGCAAAATCCTCCTTGTTCCCTCATCCCTGTGGGTAGAGGTAACGTGTTGGGACGAGGTGCTTGGATGACACAGATGAAGCTGGGCCAGTCGCCGTGTGAAGAATGGGAGCGTCTTCTGAATGCTGGAATCCCACTCGCCCGGGTGCTTGTCTTAGCAAGATGACAGCCGTGGTACCTTCCAGCGGACGACAGCTGATGGTACATCTGGTTCCAGAGAACAGATCTCACTGTCTAGGGGTGAGGGAAGGCCCTAATATCCGCCAGTTCGAGGAAGACTCTTGTTCCCCTATTAAAAGAGTGCACAACACCGGGGAGCATGCACTGCGACGCCCAAGGGCCCGGCGTGGCACTGGGAGTCAAGAGCCGGCCCTGGACATTAAGAATCTGGCCGGGCGGCTCAGGGAGCCTCCCCAGTGCCCCGTGGGCAGGAGGTGTCACTCAGTCGGCCCCACACCCTCCCCTCTGCTGAAATGGCTGCAGTTTCTGGTTGGGTGGCCAATTCTAGTCCCCGTTAGTTGATCACATGAACATGAACTCGCTTCTAGAAAACACGCTCTGCACATGTTTTTCTTTTAAAATTTCATGCCGCATTTAACTGAGCCTGGAGCCCAGTGTGTGCTGGAGAGGTGAGACGACGGGAAGTCTGCATTCCAGCACCAACTCCAACACTCATTAGGTGTAACTTTGGTCAAGTCACCTAACTTCTGTTCTGACGTTTCCTCGCCTGTAAAGTGGGAATAAAATACTTCTCTCCGAGAGTCTTTATTAAAATAAAAGCAGGAAGAATACATTAAAAAAAAAAAACAGGCAGAAAAAATCAAATAAAGCCATGTGTAAAGCTAAGGAGATGCTCAGTAAATGGCAGCTGCTTCCCAGATGGAAGTATTTCTAGGGAATCCAGGCACAGGACCCAGGAGTGAGTAGGAACTTAGAGTGATGGGCCACAGATCCGCCACAAGAGGCAGCTCCTGGAGAGGGGAGACGCCTAGTGGCCTGAGCTGAGGGTGGGCGAGCTGGCCGGCCCCTGGTTCAAGTCCCAGTCCTGACACCCACCCACTCACTAGCTGTGCCACCGCCAGCCAGCGGCTGAGCCTTTCCAGGCCTGAGGGTCCCCACCTGTAGAAGGGCTATCAAGGGTGCCCGCCTTTCAGGTCGTTATGGCAGTTGTATCAGGCCCGGCATTTCAGTGGCTAAGAACAACCAGCAAAATGCTGATGAAGACTGAAGCTGGGTGACAAGCACGTGGAGAATCATTTTACTGCTTCCCCTACTTGGTGTCCATTTGAGATTATCCGTAAAAATTTTTTAGCAAGTGCTTAGAACAGTCCTTGCACATAATCATACACATTTATTATTAATAATGTGCTTAATACCCATTAGCCCTTTTGTAATAGTCAAAATAATTCCTAAAATAGTCTTTCGTAAAACGGAGAAGTTGTTACACGCCGTTCTTGGCATTTGGAAGATCACGGACCCTTCGAAGAATGTGATGAAAGATACAGACCCACTTTCCACAAATACACACATAACCCACATCCTGCCCCCTTGTACACAAAGCCAGCCCGGGGACCCGGGGACTCGGGGACTCCAGGGATCCTAGGTTAACAGCCACCGCCCTTCACTGATGGGGAGAGAGCAGAATGGCAGTGGTGCGCTGCCGTCCTCCACACGGCTTCCTAACTCCCCTCGGGTTAAGTGTGCTGCGGGAAACCACTCACACAAGAGGGACTAAAATGATGTAGCAGCTCTCAGCAGGAGCACACCCCATCTAACACATACAACAAGCAAGACGTGTTTCCTCTGTGTGGTTGGTTTTGCTTTTTCTACCCCAGGACATTTATCTGAACATATTTTCCTTTTCATTTCCAGTCAGCATACGAAAGAAGTTTTAGCTTCATAATTTTAGCTGTTTGGAAATTTGGTATAACTGTATTAGCCATCATATTCTTAGGTTGAATCTTCTCCATAGCAATAAATCTCAGAAAAAAATAAAAGTAAGATGATGCAGTATATCATTCCTGATTCCAATACTATTCCTGGTTTAACATATGGCTTTTATGTCCTTGTTAATGTTTTTATCTAGCTTTGTGCAAATAGATGGAAAAATATTTAACATGGTACAAAATATAACTGTGAAATAAAAGCTCTAGGTAAAGCTATAAGCAAGAATAATCAGCTACAAAAATACCCCTCAAGTTGAATAAAATTGTTAAAGTTTTGGCTGAACTACCAATTTTGAATAATTTTGAATACAATTACAGCCCAGTAGTTAGCAGATCATTCAGAAACAGAGATTTTAGTGTTCTACTTTTCAAATTACAATGTGGAACTTCAAGCCATAAAGGGCAGTTTGAAGAAGTGAGAAGTCATAAAATGGGAAATGGAACATACCTAGCAAGAGCAAAGGGAAAAGGGAAGTGTGCGGAGCATTCAGTGGGACTGGTTATCCCTGTAAAATGTTAGAAATAGCAATACCACTGATCTGAAAGTCCCAAGAGGGCATATAACAGGGAAGGCCAGATGAGTTGAGTTTAAAAAAAAAATGAAGTACTCTGGAAAAAAATGCTGAGGAAAAAACATAGGCAATGTCTGCTAAAATTAAAACCAGTGTTGTTAAGTGGAATGATGGACAGCAAAGCTTGTGCTTCTATCGCTGCTTGCTGAACACAGCTTCTGACCCCTCCAGGTCAAGCAGGAGAGGCAAGGAGATCAGGGAAGCACCTGCTGACTTGTATGGGAGGTAAGCCGGCATCAGGGCCCTTGGAGTTCAGCAGTAGCCACTTCAGACTCTTCATCTCATGATGTATTATGGACTTAATGTTTGTGTCCTCCCCAAGATTCATATGTTGAAATCTTAACCCCAAATATGATGGAATTAGGAAGTGAGACCTTTAGGAGATGATCTGGTCTTGAGGGTGGAGCCTCCATGAATGGGATTAGTGCCCTCATGAGTAGAGACCCAAGAGCTTTCTCCCTCTTTCTCCCTCTCACTCTCTGCTATACGAGGATATAATAGATATCCACCAGGTTGTGGACGTAAATTCCAGTAAAGGGACAAGGACATCCAGGAAAAGCGGTGGCACAATAGCAAGATCTGCAGACACTGACATTTGAAGGCTCCCCACCAAATGGCTATATCCCTGCACAGTCACGATACAGCCAAAAAGCCCCGTCTATGCACCCAGTCTCGAGAACCTTTTCAGTGCTCCATTCCCCAAAGTGAACCACCAGCCAAGGATATCTAGACATATAAAGGAAGCCTCTTTATTACTCAGCTACTGCTACAATAATCCTACATGACAAATAACCACAAAATCTCATGACTGACAATTAGGCAAGAAAAGGAAACAAAATGCATCCAAATCAAAAAAGAAAAAGTAAAATTGTCTCTTTTTGCAGATGATGTGACCTTACATACAGATAATACTAAAGATCACCTAAAAACTGTTACGATTAATAAACAAATTTAGTAAAGTTGCAGGATACAAAATTTTTTATAAATCAGAAATCAGTTGCATTTCTATACACTAACAGCAAAATAAACAAAACAATAATACTTTAACAAAAGCATTAAAAAAAACAATTATGAATAAACTTAACCAGGGAGGTGTACACTGAAAAGGACAAGACTTTAATGAAAGAAATTGAAGAAGACACTAATAAATAGGAAGATATCCTGTGTTCATGGATTGGAAGAATTAATATTCTCAAAATATTCATACTACCCAAAGCAATCTACAGATTCAATGCAATCTCTATCAAAATTCCAATGGTATTTTTCACAGAAATAGAAAAAGCAATCCTAAAATTTGTTGTAACCACAAAAGACCTCAAATAGCCAAAGCCATCTTGAGAAAGAACAAAGCTGGAGGCATCACACTTTCTGATTTCAAACTTTATTACATAGTCATACTAATCAAAACAGTATGTATAAAAATATACACATAGACCAGCGGAACAGAATCAAGAGCCCAGAAGTAAACCTGTACACATACAGTCAACTAACATCTGATAAGAGAGCCAAGGATACTCAGTAAGGACAGGATAGTCTCGCCAATAAACGGTGTAGGGAGAACTGGATGATCCCATGCAGAAGAATGAAATTGGACCCCTGTCTTACACCACTCACACAAATTAACTCAAAACGGATTAAAGATTTAAACACAGAACTGAAACTGTAACATTCCTAGAAGAGTGTTGGCGAGGGTGTAGAGGAAAGAGGAACCCTTGTGCACTGTTGGTAGGAATGTAAGTTGGTAGAACCAATTTATGTAAAACAATATGGAGATTCCTCAAAAATTAAAAATAGAACTACCATGTGATCCAGCAATCCTACTTCTGGGTGTATATTTAGGAAATGAAATCAGTGTCTTAAAGAGATCTCTGCACCCTCATGTTCATTGCAGCATTATTCACAATAGCCAAGATATGGAAGTAACCTAAATGCCCATCTCTGGATGAATGGATAAAGAAGATGTGAGATACATATACACACACATACAGTGGAATGTTAGTCACCCTTAAAAAAGAAGAAAATCCTGCCTTTTGCTATAAAATGGATGGATGGATGGATGGATGGACCTTGAAGGCATTATGCTAAATGAGATAAGTCAGACAGAGAAAGATAAATATTGTATGATCTCACTTACATGAGGAATCTAAAAAGCTGAACTCACAGAAACAAAGAGTAGAATGTGGTTGCCGGGGTGGGGTTGGGGAAATGAGGAGACGTTGACTAAAGGATACAAATGTCCGGTTATAAGATGAATCAGTTCCGGGGACCTAACGTACAGCATGATGGCTGTAGTCAAATACAGCTGGTACTATGTACACGTGACATTTGCCAAGAAAGTAGATCTTAAACATTCTCACCACAACAAGATGGCAACTATGTGAGGTGATGGAGGTATTAATGAACCCCCTTGTGGTATCATTTTACAAAATATAAGTGTATCAACTCATCACACTGTACACCTTAAATTTACACAATGTGATATGTCAATTATATCTCAATAAAGCTGGGAGGAAAAACACAAAATCTCAGTAGCTTATCCAAACAGACAGCTGAGAGGTTATCTGAGAGGTTTGACCTTGTGGAAACTTGGAATAAAAGTTGGGGGTAGAAATGGCTGGTTGAAAGTGTGGAAAGAAAATGTCAAAGAGAGGGATGAAGAGAGAAAGAGGAGAAGAAGAAAACAAATTTCAATAGAAGGAACCGAAAAATGCTCAGGAAATGAAATATAGTCACTAAAATGGAATTCGTCTCATCTGTAAATGAGATTTCAGACCTAAAATAATGAAAACACTAGACAGGTAAATCTTGAATGTGGAGAAAGGGGAATTACATACACACACATACACACACACACACATACAGATTATATATGTTCAGCATCTTAAGGGGAGATGTGAGGGAAATACATTCGCATGAGAACTACAGGTAAATCCTGATTTTTCATAATATAAATTCAACAGTAATAAAACTGTAATCTAAAACTGAAAGTCAAGAAATCGCAGTATAAGTGTTGTATTTAGAGTTATGGAGAGAAATCCATGAGAAAATGACAAAAAGGGTGGAAAGTGCTGACAGAAGATGGGAAGGCTGGGGAAAGGGCTAGAATTTCTGTTCCAGGCTGTGATTCTTGGCGTCTGTATCGACCTGGCTGGGCTAAGGGATGCCCAGAGAGCTGGTAACACACGGTCTCTGATGCTCCCGTCAGGGTGTCTCCAGCAGAGACCAGCACTTGAATCAGCAGACCGAGCAGGGAAGATGCCCTCACCACTGCCAGCGGCCTTCATCCAAGCCACTGAGGTCCTGAGTGAAACGAAAAGGTGGAGGAAAGGTGACCTCACCCTCTGCCTGAGCAGACACATCCACCTTCTCCTGCCCTGGGACGAAGGCACTCCTGACGCTTGGGCTTTCAGACTCAGGCTGGGACTTACACCACTGCCACCACCGCAATCTCAGGCCTTCAGACTGCGGCTGAATTACACCATCAGCTTTCCTGGGTTTCCAGTTTGTAGAGACACTGGGGGATTTCTCAGCCTCTGTAACCATGTGAGCCAATTTCTATAATAAATTTCCTCTTCTATATCTCTGTCTCTATCTACGTATACATCCCATTGGTCAAAGCAAGTCATGTGGCCAAGCCCAGCCTCAGAGTGGGAGGAGTCTAAAAAGTTAGGGGGCGGGGCCATTCACTGAGCCCGTTCATGTGATCAACCTACCCCACTACCCTGCTTTCTAGGGTTGTTGCAAGAATTGAATGAAATAGGAGAGGGTGTAGGGCAGCTTAGCATGCACGAAGTCCTGGGTTCAATCCCCACTACCTCAAATTAAAAAAAAAAAAAGAACTGAATGAAGCAATACAATGACAAGATTGAAAAAGTAGATACTCAAGAAGAACTGAGGAATCTGTAATGGGTATTTAAGCTGCAACACCCAAGGACACAGCCAGCCTGCTCTGCCCTCTTCTCTCCACTTCCTTTGTTCCGCTGAACAGTGCCTCTAAACTACTTTAATACTCAGCAGTACCTTTTACTATAGAGAAGTTTCACTCTTTTTGTAATTTTTGTGCTCTCAGCTGCAATGCTTCAGATTTAAGTAAACTTAGATCTGGACCAACATTGGTAGAACCATATATGGATCTAAGCCAGGAGTTTTTAAACCTTTGCTCCATAGGACCCTAGAGGTGGGAGGGAAGGAGGGTGGAAGGAAGCGGATGCAGCCGTTGAGGCATCTTTGCTTCAACAACCACAAGTTTATTTTGTTTTCTTTCCTGGACTTCAGCAAGTGATTTAATATGAACCAGGTTCAAAACCCACTCACCTAAGTGCTATGTTTGGTACCAGGCTGACAGGAGAAACAGGATCCACCTGGAAATTCTTCCAATGTTAATAGACAGGTACCATATATCACAAGATACAAAGAGCCCCGAGGAGACAGGCTCACAGAATCTTGGAGGATAAACAATCGTGAGTTTGGAGCAAAGGTCCTTGTTGCGAGCTTGGTTCTCCCATTTCTCTCAATAACAGCTCTGCTGCTTTAATTATGGGCTGTGGATCGTTACAGCACGGAAGAGCGCAAAAACGTTACAGAGGCGCCTGCAGAGAGATGCGGGTGGCAACCCTATATAAAACCTCACCAGTCTGCTCCCTGCACCTGGGCCTCCGATAGTTCATCACCTATCCTTAAGATGCAGGACATTACTGGGCGTCAATAAAGTATTCTCTCCCAAGTTTCTACAAGTGCTCCTCACCACACTATTTCAGGCAGGAACACATACCTAGTTGGTGGGACTCAGTACAAAACAAAAATGCAAGTTTCCTTGTTCAAAAACTCTTAAGAATTCCAAGACAACGACAGTGGAGCATTAAACGAAGCACATGGCCTTTCTAGGTGCAGTACCCTGAACCACCGCCCAGATCGGGTGCCCCTACAGCCAGACCTGATTTCGTCATCGTCTGCTTAGTGCTTAGAGGCTGTGCTTAGAGACTTAGTTCCCTCCCTTTCATATAAACACGGCCAACCCCATAACTTTGGTTTTCTTATCAAATAATTGCACAAAAATAGCAAGTGAATGTGAAGGACAAACATTATTTTAAAAACCACCTTTTCTCCTCCCATGTTCCAGAAAAAAAAGTCAAATCTCTGCCTCCTATGCCCTGCAGAGAATGTAAAGGGCACAGAGGAACAGACAGCAGCCCGGGCTTTAGTTCAAACCTTATCTCCCATGAAAGCCCTTGTCTCCTTTTGAAAGAACACTGGGCATCTGTGAGAAGCCAGGACAGGAAATTTGGGAGGCAGGGGATGTCTTCCCCAAAGCAGTTCCTAAAAATCTATGTAGGCATCCACCTGCTCAGACCAGAATGTACGTCAACAATTCAGAATTACTTTCTTGTACATCCCAATGTCTAGGTATGTTTTTAATTACAATGGAACAATTAACATATGTACAGGAATCTTTGCCCTTTGCTCATAACCAACAGCAGATAAAACCTTTTGCTGACCCTGAGTCACAGAGGGAACTTCAGAGCAGTGAAGAGCTCAGTCCTGGAGTCAGAAAAACTCTTCTCAAGCCAGGCATCACCACTTTCAATCCCTGTGACTTTGAGTGAGTTGGCTGATTTATTTAAACCTCAGTTTCCTAATCTATAGAATGGGGATGATCACAGGTGAGGATTAAATGAGATGACATGTGCAAATGTTAAGTCTCATCACTGAACCACGGATCCCACAAGGATGCCTGGTCTGATGTGAAGTTCTCAGGGTTGGAGCTGGAGCAGAATGGAACCCCAGGCCGCCTGAGGATGCTCTGTTTGGACCCCAGGGATACTCCTGTGTATTCTGGTTTGAAACAGACAAGTAAGCAGCTCCTCTGCCTCAGCCGCTCACTCAGCGCTGAGGAAGGAGCCCTGAGTTGGCTCAGCCTGGGGCTGGGACAGCCGCCTCCTCTCGGGCTCCCCGCTGGGTCATCCGCCCTCCCCAGTCCTCTGTGGGGCCAGGCTTCCCAAAACACTGTGACTGCCATTCTTGCTCACAGCCTGGTTCCTCACCACCTGGGCCTGATCCTGAGGGGTTTCCACAGTCTGGCTGCCTCCAGGTGGACCGACCCTATCCCTCCCTCTTCTCCGTCCTACGCTCGTCTTACTCCCAGCTGTGAAGGTGCCACGCTCACTTCGTCTCCAGCTTTGCCCCAGCCTGGAAAGCCCTTCCCAGTCCTCTGCCTGCCCAACCTGGCCTGAGGCTACTCGAGCCTACAGGTGGAGTGCCTGCAATTTGTAACTTCTAGGAAGAATACAGTTTAATCTAGAACTCTCTGCTTTCCTTGAACTCAGGTGGAAAATACCAAGTTGAATACCTACCACACTCATCCTATCAAAATAAATCACAAATGGGTCATTTACATTTTTAAAAATCCACAAATATTGTTGAAGAAAAGATGGGCGAATTTCCTCATGTTCTCAAAGTAGGGAAAGACTCTGATCTATGACACAAAATCCAAAGCTATAAATGGAAGATTTTTTAAATCTGAGTAAGAAACATTAAAATGTTATGCATGGCCAACGAAAGGCCAGCGCTGGTAGACGTTTGCGGCACTATGACAAAGGGCGCTATAGATCAATAGGAAAAAGTGCAGCAACGTAATATAAAAACGGGCAAAGGACATGAACAGACTAGTCACAGGGAGAAAAATAAAAACGGCTGTTAAAACTATGAAAAATAATCGCATCATTTAAAAATACAAATCAGAAACTACAATAGAATATTATTTTCCATGTTTGGTTTACAAAGCTAAACTTTTTTATAATCCATTGTCTTGGCAAGAGTGTAAGGAAAGAGGCATTCTTATAAATACTCTCTTACACTCTTGGCTGGAGGTGTAAATTGGTATAGCCTCTCTGAGCAGCAATTAGGCAGCAGCGATTACAATTTGAAGTTCACATACCCATCAACCCAGCCCTTCCCTACACACTGCTTGCACTGCATTGTCTTCATCACCACCCACTCCCTTCTAAAGTCTCTGAATTGTAAAAGAAAAGGGAGGGGGTACATTCGCAGAACCCCCTCCCAGGTTGGTTCTGAGCTCGTCCTCCAATGAGAAGCCCCTGCAGATGAGAGACAGGAGAGACGCCACCATTGCCTCCCACAACAGGGGAGCCAAGCATGGAGGATGAGTTTGACGCTTGCTCCCAGCAAGCTCTTGAGAGCTGCCACATTGCACTGCTCCGTGAGATCTTGGTGAGAGCTTCCTGGGAACCACAGCTGTTTTGCAGTGAGTTTGCAAGGACCACCCACTCAGGGGTTTCGACCTGAGACTGGTATTTGCATCTTCCTAACCTTCGCTGACCTGGATCTGCCTCATTCCCTTCATTAAAATCTTTACCCCTAGAACTACGTGGACCGGCTTCTGCTGTCCTGACCAACCCCCATCCGACACATTTATCTTTGCGAATTTATCCTACAGGTAAATTCACACATGTATGAAATCATGTATATACAAAAAAAAAGTCATTATTTCTAATAGCAAAAGATTGTAAACAACCTGAAAGTATATCAACGGTGGATAATTAAAAATATCATGATACATCTATATGATCGAGTGCCATTTCCTGTAAAAAACAAAAAAATTTAAAAAGCACAGTGCTTCATGGATCCTTTTGGACTGATCTTCAATATAAAAAAAATTCAAATTAGTTTACAGTGTATGCTACCATTTGTGTAATAGATACAAAGTAGATTGCCAGGTGTATACATAAGAAACCAGTGACCAAGGGTACCTTTGAGGAAACATTGAAGAATCAGGAGTGGGAGGGAGAGCTACATTACCCCAACTACCTTTTTACTCTAGAATGTTCTATCATGTGCATGTATTTCAAAAAAGGAACTATTAATTAGTTAATCAGGTGACATAATCATCATGAAATGCTAGTGAGGCATCAACAAACAGGACAGTGTGCCTTCTTCCCTTCTCTGTTTTTTGGTTTTACCCTGAAATTTAAAACAAACTGGGGACTTGACTTTCCTGTTATTCTGGAATAATGTCCATTTGCCTTTTAGGAGATTAATTTTCTGCATCCATTCACACTTTCTAACGCTTTCTCCTTATCCCCCAAAAATGAGGTAGAAACTAAACCAAGGGACTTAAATGCTCCCTTGTCTTATTCTAATATAGGATTAGTAATTAAATTTCAAATCTATGTACTTTATCTGACTGAGCTGAAGTGCCTACTGTCTTTTGGTTGAGGAATTTAAGAGACTGGTTTGATTGTTCTCATATCTTACCTCTCATCAAAGAAGAATAAACAAAACGAGGTACCTTGACTACCTAGGAATAAAATCCACATTCTTTAAGTTTTTTCACCATTCTCATCTTTGTCTAGAAATCAAAAGTCTGAATGGATGCCCTCCCATTGAATGGTGATTATCTGAATTCCAATAGCACTATGGAAACTGGAGTTCAAATCATGAGCCCTAAAAAAATTCCAGCCTTCAATCACTTATTTACAACCCCAGACCTGTGATAAACATCTTCTGTGATTCATCAGACAAATATAGTTGATATTTTAACTCTTCCATGAAACCTTTTCTAACTATTTCAGTAAAAAGCTTTCTTCTTCCTTTTAGACTCCTGTAACATTATGTATAATTTAAGTAATTATTTAGTTTAAAAGTTAGCCATTCACCCGTAGATTCAAATATAGTTGGGTGCTCATTTTTTAAAATATTCTTATTGCTATTATTAATTTCTAAACAAAGTAACAAGATATTTCCTGGTTCTTTCTGCTATTTCCACATAAAAGAGCAATGGTTATGTTCTACTCTGCTTTATATAGATTATCTCCTGTCTTCCCAGTTACATGTGTTACTAATTCCACTTCTCTTTTTTTTTTCACTTAAGCAGTTTTGAACCGGGTTTCTCTCTCTTCCAAAGACAAGATTCCCAACAGCTCTAATCCTGTCTGACCTCCTCTGCTGAGCCAATAATATAATATATGCAGCCTCACACACCTCTCCTTTGAGTCATTCTACAAATTCAGATCCTAATCAAATATCCCCTCCCAACACGAATCAGTCCTTCTTTAACTCACTTCAGCATTCCTTCCCTCCTACTCACTCTGCCTTCAGGCCCTCGAGTTCTGCCTCAGGTGGGCCCCCCTGCATATCCAAGTGAAATTGCAAGAGACAGTGATCACTTCCGGGAAGCTTAGGGAAAAGACGTATTACAAGGTGTTATGGGTTGAATTATGTCCCCCACCAAAAAAAGATGTGTCCAAGTCTTCACCGTAGTACCCGTAAATGTGACCTTGTTTGAAAATGGGGTTTTGGCAGATGTGGTCAAGTTAAGACGAGGTCATTAGGGTGGCCCTTGTCCAAAATGACTGATGTCCTTATGAAACAGGGAGAAGAGACAGAGACTGACACACACAGAGACAACGTGAGAGCATGCATGCAACAACAGAGGCAGAGACGGGGTGATGCAGCCCCACAGCAGGCATGCCAGGAACTGCCAACCATCACCAGAAGCAAGCAGAGGGGTCTGGACGGATTCCCTCCCTCAGAGCCCTCAAAAGGAACCAATCGTGCCAACACCTTGACCTTGGTCTTCTGGCCTCCAGAACTTTGAGAGAATAAATTTCCACAGTTTTCAGCCCCCTAGTTTGTGGTACTTTGTTACAGCAGCCACGAGGAACTAATACACAAGGATGCTGGATTGTCTTGTGCTAGTCAAGGACAGGACCACGTGAAGCCAGGCCCTCGAGCCCTGTGGGTCTTTGTCTGCAGCCTGTCCCCTCCACACTCTGCTTTACTCTTCCCTCTCTCACCACAGACTTTCCAGAGGGGCAAGACCACCCTGTCAGCAACTCCAAGCTTTGTCTCTTACAACTTCTGCCACTAGAGAGACTCTGGGTCCTTAGTCAAAAAGCCCAGGGAAGGGCATATATCCAGAAGGAACCCTACTTCAAAAAGATACCTGCACCCCAATGTTCATAGTGGCACTATTTACAATAGCCAAGATATGGAAACAGTCTAAATGTCCATCAACAGATGACTGGATAAAGAAGTTGTGGTATATTTATACAATGGAATAGTATTCAGCCATAAAAAATGACAACATAATGCCATTTGCAGCAACATGGATGTCCCTGGAGAATGTCATTCTAAGTGAAGTAAGCCAGAAAGAGAAAGAAAAATACCATATGAGATTGCTCATATGTGGAATCTAAAAAAAAAAAAAAGAAGAAGAAGAACATAAATACAAAACAGAAACAGACTCATAGACTTAGAATACAAACTTGTGGTTGCCAAGGTTGGGGGTAGGAAGGGATAGACTGGGAGTTCAAAATTTGTAGATACTGACAGGCATATGCAGAATAGATAAACAAGATTACACAGTATAGCACAGGGAAATATATACAAGACCCTGTGGTAGCTCACAGTGAAAAAAAAATGTGACAATGAATATACATATTTTCATGTACAACTGAAAAATTGTGCTCTACACTGGAATTTGACACAACATTGTAAAATGACTATAACTCAATAAAAAAATGTTTAAAAAAAAAAAAAGCCCAGAGAAGAGCCCGGTTTGGGTCAAGACCCCCCTTGGGCAATCAGTTGTGGCAGGGAAAGCAGGGCCACACTGCACAAAATGACTTCCTAAGCAAATGTGGCAGAAGACAGTTTCTGAAGAAAGGGACACTGCTTTGATTTAACACTGAAACTCCACCTTCTCTCTCATATGCAGTCTTTCCCTAGAGTTTCCTCTTCATGATTTCTCTCTCTCTCTGTCTCTCTCACATACACACACACACACACACACACACACACACACACACACACACACACAGCCTTGATATATTCTGCTTTCTGAGACCTTGTTAAAGAACAAAGATGCAACTATACAACAGACAAGCATGCATTCTATTCCATCGAATGTTTTAAGCATCTTAACTCCCTATTATAACAGTGTACCAGACCACATTCTTAGAATTTTATCAATGAGTTACTGAAACTGCACATGGTAAAACTTCCTTGCCAGTCTCATTATTCACGAAGGTACACAACACGTGTTCCTCAGGTCGCCATACCTTGATCTTACAAACTTGCAGTCTGTGGGTGGCCACTCCTTGCTCCTGATGTGTGGCTCACGTTGAAACTAGCATGACCTGAAGATGCACTGATGACTCTGCCTCGGTGCTCTCAACTGTTCATGCCCATCTGTTGCAGCACAAAGTGAACAGAACTGACATTGTGGGTCTGAGGCCAAGGATGGCCCTGGTGGATGATTACGTATAACCCTCACCTTACTAGAGGCAGCGGAGTGGAGGAGAGTGAATGGTTTTGAGACTCCATTACCACTACTGACAAATTAACTTAAAACAAGGTCTTCCCACAATGATTCAATAGCATTGGCTTTGAGTACAAAGGACAGCTCAGTGATTGATCCACATCTTCCGATACATGCTCTACTTCATCTCATGAAGGACAAACTCCAGTACACTGAATTAATCATATTCACAATCAAACTTTCTATGAGAATTTTGGAAATTTTCCATACCCTTATTATTGGTTAGATCAATCGAGATAGACCAGGTTGTGTCACGATAATAAACGGTCCCAAAAATCTCAATGGCTGTAAATGTTATCTCTCACCCTGCTTGTGACTATTGTAGATTGGCTGGGACGCTGCTCCATGTCACCTGCACTCAGGGACACAGGTTGACAGACACTCTACCATCTGGAATGTCACATGCTGTGGCAGAGGGAAGGCGAGATGGCAAATCCTGCATGAGCTCCTAACGGACAAAACACCTGTCACTTCTGCTCATGTTTCATTGGCCAAAGGAGCCACGTGACCATGTGATCTTTGGGAGGCCATGGAAATACAATCTATCTTAACAGCTCTAAAGAGTCCTAACCATAAGGCTGCAGTCCGCCTCTCTAGTGGCCAGTCAGCTCAGTTTTCTTCCTTTAAACAAAAGTCACTTATTCCCTCCCCAAGAAATGCAACTTAAAAACCCCAGTCAGTCACTGCTCCAGTATGCATGTTAGCCTCTTCATCCAGAGGTGTGTTAGTCTCCTCAGGCTGGTGTAACAAAATACCACAGATGGAGAGGCTTAAACAGCCGAAGTTGCTTTCACACAGTTCTGAAGGCTGGGAGGCCAAGATCAAGGGGTCAGCAGAGACAGTTTCCCTGGAGACCCATCCTGTTGGATTAGCACCTCACCTTTATAATCCTGTTTAGCCTTAACCTCCTCTCTAAAGGTCCAGCCTCCAGGTGTAGCCTCCTGGGGGATTAAGGCTCCAACATTTGATTTCAGTGGACACAATTCAGTCCATGCAGGCGGTGGTACTCAGTGACTAAACTGGTCCTGAATGTGGCTTTTCTTGTTATAGAGGCTTATGAAAAAACAAGACAAGTTATATTGTTACTTCACTTAGTATGATCATCTCTAGGTCCATCCATGTTGCTGCAAATGGCATTATTTCACTCTTTTTTATGGGTGAGTAATATTCCGTTGTGTAAGTGTGTGTGTGTGTGTGTGTGTATACCGCATCTTCTTTATCCAATCATCCGTTGATGAACATTTAGGTTGCTTTCTTGTCTTGGCTATTGTAAATAGTGCTGCTATGAACATTACATGTGTGTATCTTTTCAAATTAGTTTTCATCTCTTCCAGAAATATGCCCAGGAGTGGGATTGGTGGATCATATGGTAAGTCTATTTTTAGTTTTTTAAGGAAACTCCGTACTGTTTTCCGTAGTGGCTGCACCAATTTACATTCCCACCAACAGTGTAGGAGGGTTCCCTTTTCTCCACACCTTCCTCAGCATTTACTGTTGGTGGACTTTTTAATGATGGTCATTCTGACTGGTGTGAGGTGATACCTCATCGTAGTTTTGACTTGCATTTCTCTGATAATTAGTGATGTTGAGCATATTTTCATGAGCTAAACAGGTTTCTTCACTGCAGAACTTCTCAGGAGCACCTCATGGAACTAGGCTACACTGAAATACATTTTGGGGGAGAAATGGCTTTCATTTCTAAAAATACAACCCAGTAAGTGAATTATTTCTGTGTTGTGTTTAAGTTTTTGTTTCTCAAGTGAATTAACTCTATTAGTCTTGGTTATTTTTGAGGATATGAGCTATGGAATCCAAAAAGTTACCTGTAATTAGGTAAGAGTATCTCTGCCATGGAACCAGCTCCAGTGTGCTGGAATTTCCTATTCTGTGTTTCCATGACTTAAGGAAGCTTCTGCCAGCTAGAATGGAAAGAAGATGTTTTCTTACAGGTAATTCTCCTATCACAGATTCTCTCTGCTCTCTACTGCTGACCATCAATCAGGCAAAAAGATAGGGTGGGTCCTCTTCTAGGCTCAGGTCACTCTTTCAGGAGTTCCCTTCTCATAAAGATTATCTTGTCATTCATATTACTGCAATTTCACTCATTTAACAGTAGAAGAAAGTACTCCTACATCCCATAACCTCCATGGGTCTGACTCAAACTCACATGTGCAGCTTCACTGATTCCAACCTATTGCACATGTCTTAGCCAGCTGTTACTGGAGGGTTCTTTGCTTTTGACCACAGTATAACTTCCATGCCCTGGTTTTCTATTTGGAGGACAAGAGGCTGTGTACCTGTTTATACTGTTACCACTGTGTTTACAACTTTAGAAATGCAAGACTGACTTATCTCCTGATACTAAACTGCATCATGCATGAATTAATGTTTGATATGCTCTCAAGAATGAGTTTCCTCTCTTGCTGTTCTCTTGCCTTGTTTACTTCAAGAAGAACATTGGGAGCCTGCCCAAGAAGGGTGATGCTCCGTGGTTATGTCTTCTCTGGGAGTTGCAAACAAGACTCCATCAGCCTGCCAAGCATATGCACGGGTGTTCCAATGTGAAACAGAAGCTTCACTGATCAGTGAACAGAACAAACCACAGCTGCTGGTTTAGCTCTAGCTCGAATCACAAGTTGTAACTTATGCCATCTCCAGGGGCTGGTTAGAGCTCTGATTCATGCATGAACTACCCAGTCCATATGGAGTGGGCAACTCAGCTCAGGCTGAAACTTTCTGTTAGAATTTTATAGAGTTCAGGAAAACAGTGCTGCTGATACAGACCCAATGCCATTTTCTGATCATTACTTGAATAGTGTCATTTAAAGTCACACACTTTTAATCTCTGACTTGCTCACACGTAAAGTTTGTGGAGAGCTGCCAAAAGTTATCCTCCCAACCATACTGCCGTCTCCATCTTTTTAAATGAAGGCATTGTCTCTGGAAGTCCCTACTCCAGTGTTATTACACCCTCAGCAGTAACTCATTAAACCCAAACCCATGCTTCTTAAACTTCCACACTAAGGTACCCCAACAGAAGATAATGGAGGTGTTTGGAAGGGAAGGCAGGAGGCATTTCTTAAGAGGTGTCAAATTCCTCTGAAGCAGTTCCTGTTTTGTCTTTTAAATGTAAATTAATTTTGTGGTCTATCCCATACATATTCATGATTATTTTAATATAATAGTTAATACTGATTAAAGTACTTGTATCAGTCAGAGTACGGTCAGAAAACAGAAACCACACCCATTATTTTAACTGAGAATTTAACATAAAACATTGATAACCAAGCATTGGTGACCTAAAAAATGCAAATAGGGGGCACTGAGGTTCACAGAGGTTGTAATGCAGAAAGCAACTAACACCCCAGGGCTGAGGAACAAAGGAAGAGGCTGGGATCATTAAACCCAGAAGCAGAGAGGAAGAGTCTCCAAGGGGATCCGGGTCACTGCCACAGAGACATGAACAGCAGTGGGGGTGTTTCTAAGGGACCAAAGAGACGGGTTCTGTGTGTGCGGGAAAACCCGCAAACCGAGAGCTACCGTTGCCACTGGAACACCTGATGCTGCAAGCTAAGGAACTGTCACCAGGCAGTCAGTCCCTGCGTGGTCCCTAACAGGAAGCAAACAGGAAGAAGGAGGTCCCTTCTTCCTCCTCCAGCCCACAGATACCCTCTAGCGCCCCCTTTTTGGCAGAACCTTAAAAGGAGCCGCTGCAAAGCAGCACCGAGTCTCAGCCCAACACTGCCACCCTGAACATGGAAAGGTGGGGGGAGCTGAGACACAATAGCTTAATCAACACAGTACAATTTTTTTTTCCAAAATCAGCTCTAGCTGAATTGATGCTCAAGAAGATGTACCATACTGATTCATCCAATGGCTCTATACAATTCTGAAAAACATTTTAGAGACTTGACAACTTGCCACCATTGGCTATTAACCAGCCTGGTGTGAATTAACTAATCAGGCATCGAGCAAGGTCCAAGGACCCGCGTTCCCATGCCAGCCCAGCCGCCTCCTACATGACCTGGGGCACATTACTTTCTCAGTCACTGCTTTTCCAACCTGAGGGAGTTCGATTAAATTTTCTCAAAGTCCATTCCAATTTTATAATTACTGGAGATTATCCTGGGAAACCTCATAAGCACGGTTTTTGTGAGAGGGGAGTCAAAAACAGTGAGATTCATAAGACTTTGTTGGGTGCTGTGGACAAAGAATGTCACCTGCCATTTCAGTAAACAAAGAATGTCTGTCAGCCATCAAACCAGCAGCCCCTGCTGCCATCCCAGTGGTGAGCCCTGGGGGAACTCAGGATGGAGAAAAAAAAAAAGGACCCTGGCCCTAGACAGCTAAGATGCATAGCAAAGGAGTGATTTCAGTGAGCCCAGACTCTTGTATCATCCCATATATAGTAAAGCACTAAAATCATTAACTTGAGATGTCTGGGTTTTCTGTGACTAGTAGTAATATTTTGATGTTCAACTATGTGGTTTTTTTGTTTTTTGTTTTTTGCTTTTCAGCAAAATCTCCTACAAATTCTGGCTCTCCCCTCACCTCTTTGGAGCAGTTCCACAGTGATCTGAGAGCCTGTCTCCCGGGCTATCATTCTCAGTAAGGTCCCTGAATAAAACATAACTCTCAACTTCTAGGTTGTGCATTTCTCTTCCGTCGACAGCACCCAGAAGTAACTTATGGGCACTGGGAGGAGGAGAGCCTTGAAGAAAGGAGATGAGGGAGAGGGAAGCAAAACAGGAATGGAAGAGTGTGAAGAGGAATGGATGAGGGATGTTATGGTGAGAGCGGGCACTCGGAGTAGGAAAGAGCACCTGACGTTTCTGTGATTCTGATTCACTGAATTTGCTCAGTGGCTCATCTTCTGCTTTCTGGTGCATGTGAAATGGAATCGCTGTGTGCTCCCATGTGGAAACAAGTTGGAATGCACACAGGTCCCCTCAGGGGAAAGGAGTTAGAGGCCAGGCTGGACACGATGCTCTCTTCCCTTCAGGACTGTAAAGATGGAGGGCGGCAGACCTTATGTATTGCCAACTGCAACAAAGCATTTCTTGATGTCCAGCTCCCTTCACAGAGAGGAAATATTCTGTGCTTCTTGGCAGAATGGTGTTATTTCAATGCATTGTATGGGTAACTCACTGCCTTGCAGAGGAAAGAATTGCTTCTAACTGGATCACAGAAAAGGCAGGTGAGTACCAGAGGAGAGACAATATTTGTGGCTAGACTTTGCATGTATGGTGTTGATGTCAAGATGCTTACAAGTCCTGGGCCGGAAGGAGAAAGAAAAATGCCATATGACATCATTTATATGAAAAATCTAAAAAATAATAACATTAATAATAAGGACACAAATGAACTAATTATTACTTTGATTTCTTGAATATGGGTGAGTACATTTGACTGTCATTTATGATTGGATTACCACATTCTATTGATTCTTATTTTGTAGTTGGCTTTATTCCTTTGATAACTATGTAAGTTTAAAAAGCTGAAGATCTACTGTTCTTAGAAACAATAATTAGTACATATACGAAAACTGAAAAAATGTGCAGTATACTGTTCATATGTATTTATGACTCTCCTGTGAATATGGTTGCAAATCACTTGGTAATTAAATACCCTCTTCAAGGTACCATGGCTGGTTTAATGCTGGCCAAACCCATCATAACAGATTGTTAATCTGAGCTGGTGGGGCTTTTTTTCCTTTGTTTCATTTTCAAAGATTTTTATTATGATATGATATTTGGTAATATTCTTTATTAGGCTGATAAGTTTTGAATTGCTTTTCATTTTATTATCACATTAGTTCCTTCTTAATGGTTTTACTAGGACTCAGAAGTCTCCCGAGTTTTAATAACCTCTCTTTTTTCAGTACTTATAGTCATGGAATTAATTATATAAAATCATGATCCTTCACTGAATGTGTCACCGGGCCAAAAGAAGAAAATTCAATAGGAAGAATTAGACCTTGAAGAGTGATTGACGATTCATCTCACTACAGATTTTTCACTTTGAGACTTTCATTTGCTTTGCTGTAACACAATTTCCTTTTTTTTTTTTTCCACCTCTAAGAATATCCTTCAGACTGAGGAATGCTTTGAAATTCTCTGAACTGGGGGTAATTAAAATTAAACTTTTTAAACCTCAGTTGATTTTTTTAAGAACATGAAAGGACATGTTTTATTCACCTAAGAATATTTTCTTGTAGCTGGCTTTGTTTAAAGGAGAGACAATGATAAGGTGAACTACAAGAAACTATCAAATTAGCAAGTTTTCTTAGGATCTTGTTTTCATGTTCCTCTTCCTTGATTCATGGTGGTAAGCATTCTCTTAAAAACAAGTGTCTCTTAGTTAAAGTCCTGAGGTCAACTCACCCTTGTTGAATCATAATTTCATAATTAATTTCTGAAAGAACAAAATATCATATGTAACAGTCTTGGAAAGAACAGAAATTTTAAGTAGTTTTTTATTAGATCTTGGCAAACAAGGAGGCTATCAAGTGGAAATCAGTGGCCAGGTTTTCAAACAGGAATAAATAATTAAATGCCCAATAACAGGATTAAGAGTTGAGCAAATTAAAATCATAGTTTAAAAAAGATCGTTATCAAATAAACAATTATTTTGGGTGATCAGAAACTTCCACTTTTACAGCTGATTATGAGCAGCAGCAAATTAGAACATTATCCTCATGTCAAAGTCTTTCTTCTAAATCTAACACGTAATACGTGTGCAATAAATGTCCACTGAATGAATGTTCAATTAACGGTTTTAATCAGTTAAAAGAAAATTATGTCTATCCAACGTAACTCCCTGGTCTGACCAAGATGTAAAATTTGCAACTAATCAAGTAATGGTGGATCTGATTTTTTAACAATTCTTTTGAGGAGATGAGTTATTTCTAAAGAGATTTAAATAAGCAAACTATTAAGGTGATAACCTAACTATGACACAAACTATTAATACGTTGGTCCTTAACATATGTAAAACTAAATATACTATACATGTAAAAATAAACACAGATTTTGCTTTCTTCAAAAGCATCAGGTAACCATATGGCTTCACTGATGAATTCTACCAAACGTTTAAAGAAGGATTAACATCACTCCTTCACAAAGTTTACAAAAAAAAAGAGAGAGAGAGGAGGGAACTTTTCCCAACTCATTCTATGAGTTTAGTATTACCCTGATACCGAAACCAAATAAAGACTTCACTAGAAAAGAAAACCCCAAGCCATTCCTTATGACTATAGGCACAAAAATCATCAACAAAATACGAGCAAACTGAATCCAGAAATATATATTTGAAAAAAATCATTCACCATAACCAAATGAGATTTATCCCAGGAAAGCAAGGTTGATTCAATACATGAAAATCAATCAAAGTAATACAACATACTAATAGAATTAAAAACAAACACCACATGATCATCTGAACAGATACAGAAAAAGCATTTGACAAACCCTAACACCTTTCATCATAACACTCAATAAACTAGGAATAGAAGGAAACTTTCTCATTCTGACAAAGGGTAGCTATGAAAAAAGCCCACAGATAACATCATACTTAATGCTGAAAGACTGAAAGTTTTCCCCCTAAGGAACAAGACAAGGATGCTCACTCTCACCATTTCTGTACTGGAGGGCACTTAGACAAGAGAAAGAAATTGAAATACCCAAATTAGATGATATGATATAGTGCATAGAGAAACCTAAGGGATTCACAAATACACTATTGGAGCTAATAGACGAGTTCAGAAAGGTTGCAAGATACAAGATCAATACACAAGGATCAACTGCACTTCTATACACTAACAATAAACAATCTGGAAAGGAAATTAAGCAAACAATATCACTTACAATAGCATAGAAAAGAATGAAATATTTAGATATAGTCTTAACAAAAGAAGTGCAAGATTTGTACATGGGAAACTATAAAACATAGTTAAAAGAAATTAAAGATCTAAATACATAGAATGATATCTCATTTTCATGAAGAATAACTTAATATTGTTAAGATGGCAATATTCCACAAACTGGTCTTCAGATTTGGTGAAATATTTATCAAAACCCCAGATGACTATTTTTTAACAGAAATTGACAAGCTGATCCTAAAATTCATGTGGAAATGCAAAAGACTCTGAAATTGCCAAGACAGTCTTGAAAAAGAAGAAAGTTGGAAGACTCATACTTCTCCATTTCAGAACTTACTACAAAGCTACAGCAATCGAGAATGTGTGGTACTGAAAAAAAAAAACAAAAATAAATTAAAAGCAAAAAAGACTATGTGGTACTGGCATAAAAACAGACTTATAGATCAATGAAATAGAATTGAGAGTCCAGAAATTAAACCACTTATGGTATGGTCAATAGAGTTTGACAAAGGTGCCATGACAATTTAATAGGGAAAGAGTAAGACTTTTCAACAAATGATGCTGGGACAACTGGACATCTGTATACAACAGAATGAAGTTGCAAATATACCTCACACCATATACAAAAATTTATTTCAAAGGAATCAAAGACCCAAATGTAAGAACTAAAACTATGAAACTCCTACAAGAAACCATAAATGTAAATATTCATGACTATGAATTAGACAGTGGTTTCTAAGATATGACACCAAAAACACAAGACAATGAAAGATAAATTTGACTTCTTCAAAGCTAAAATCATTTGGGCTTCAAAGGATACTATCAAGAAAGTGAAAAGATAACCCACAGAATGGGAGGAAATGTTTATAAATCATATATCTGATAAAAGTCTAGTATCCAGAACAATTAAAGAACTCTTACAACTCACCTAATGCATTAAGTGGGCAAATGATCTGAATGGACACTTATCCAAAGAATATATATGTGGCCAATACACACATGACAAGAAACTCAACATCATTCATCATTAAAGAAATGCAGATCAAAGCCACCATGAGATACCACTTCATACTCATTAGAATGGCTATTTTAAAAAAAAGATAGACAATAACAAGTGTTGGCGAGGATGCAGAGAAACTGGAACCCTCAAACATCATTGGTGCGAATGGAAAATAGTGCAACCACTTTGGAACACAGTTTGGCAGTTCCTCAAAAAACTTCTACACAAATGTTTATAACAGTATTATTCATAACAGCCAGAAAGCAGAAACAGTCTAGATGTCCATCAACTGATGAGTGGATAATAAAATTTGGCATATCCATGCAGTGGAATATTATTTAGCCATAACACAGCATAGATGAACACTGAAAACACGCTAAGTGAAAGAAGCCAGGCACAAAGGGCCACATACTGTATGAGTCCATTTAGATGAAGTTTCCAGAATAGATTAATGGTTTCCAAGGGCTGGGGAAGTAGAAGAGGGGGTTACTGCTAGTGGGTATTGGGTTTATTTCTGGGATATAGGAAACGTTCTGACTTTAGATAGTGGCAATGATTGCACAACTCTGTGACTATACTAGAACCCCCTGAATTGTATACTTTTTTAAAAATCTGTCCTAACAGTAAAGTACTAGTTCCTTTAAAAAAAAAAAAAAGCATCAGATAAAACACTAAGGTATGTGAAAATCTGATTATGTTCAAAAACTATATTAAAGTTACTGAAATTAAGACAAAAATGAAAACACTAAAAATCATAATATTTTTCTTTAAGTTGCATCTATTTTCCTTAAATACACAAATAATTTTGTCATTAATTTTATATGTTACATAGCATAGAGGTAAAAATACATCACATCAAAGCTATATTTCTATTGGATAATAGCTAATAAAATGACCAAAAATCACCCACTCTTTCTTTTGTTGGGATAATTGTCATTAAATATTCTGCAACGATTATTTTTCAGTAGGAGGTAAATCACATTCATTCACTGATAATGCTCCACTTTCTCCCTTTCCTCAACATGTTTACCATTTTACAAAAAAAATTTATCAGTGAAGTTTAATAAAGCACAAAGTTAAGGCTAGTATTTCCAACCACTGAGGTTTATTCTCCAGTTTTTCCACTTTGCATTTACTACTCATTGATTCATCAAAAATTTCACCATTGTCCCTTTCAAAACAGTACGTGCATGTGTGTTTTTATTTTTGGAAAAGAAATGGCAACTAGGCCAAGGAAATTAACCATAATCTAATCTCATTAAGACAAAAATCACTCTTAAAAGATAATTATAGAATTATGACAATTATCTCATAACCTCAGCTGATGTAAATTGGCCCACAAATCTAAAGATCAATCCATTATTCTTTATAAAATGGTAATGTTAAAAACTAGAGAGGCTCCTGAAGGTTTAAAACACTGGAGGATAAAATTTCCATTATGTTTAACATCATTCTGGCACTGATACTGTGGATATGCAATAGATCTTAGAGGACACTGACCATATTGGATTTGAATTATAATTATCAAATATATTAACTGTTATCTTAATAGAGTTCTTAATTAAAATACATTACAATTATAATGGTTATGACATCTTTCTTATGGGAAGCTTGCTTTTCAGAATTCTCTCACTAATCCATAAAAAGGAGGTAGATATCAGAAATTAATATCTCCATTTCATATTTTTAATATGTCCATTTCATGTATTTAAGAGAAAGTGAAAAATGAAATGCAACCAACAAGATTCTGAACATTAAAAATCCCGAAGAATCTTAAAAGGAGCTACAAGGGCTAATAAGTGGGTTTAGCAAGTTCATGGTCAATACATAGAAATCAGTTGTACTTCTAGACACCAGCAAAAAAAAATTGGAAATTGATTTTTAAAAGTACTGTTTTTTAAAGTACTATTTACAATAGGACCCCCAAAATGAAATACTTAGGTACAAATCCAACAAAATATGTGTAAGATCTGTATACTGAAAGCTACAAAATACTGATAAAAAATGTAAATACTTGAGTTATATGTGAGATATACTGTGTTCATGGATTGGAAGACTCAGTATTGCTAAGCTAATTAATCTATAGACTTAATGTAAACCTCTTCATTTTTGTAGAAATTGGTGAGCTTATTCTAAAATATACATGGAAAAGCAAAAGAACTGCAAAAGCCAAAATAATTTTTACAAAGAACAAAGCTAAGACTTACATCAAGCTGTAGTACTTGAGACTGTAAGGAACTGAAAAAAGATAGACACATAGATATGTGGAACAAAATATATCATCCAGAAGTAGACTCACATACATTTTGTCTATTGATTTTCAATACAAATGTGATGGCAATTCAAAAGAGAAAGAACAGGTTTTTCAACAAATGCTGCATGAATAATTGGATGACCATATGCAAAGAAATAAAACTTAATCCATACCCATCCCCATAAAATTTAACCCAAAATGGATCATAGGCCTTAATGTAAAACCTAAAACTATAACACATTTAAAAGTAAACATAGGAGAATATCTTGGTGACTTTGGCAAAGATTTCTTAGACATGACATGAAAGTACAACTTGTAAAAGACTGATTAAGCTGGACTTCATCAAAATTAAAAACTTCAGCTTTGCAAAATATACTGCTAATGAAGGAAAAAGAAAGCCACACACTGGAAGAAAATATTGGCAAAACATGTCTGATATATATTTGTAAACTAAATATATAAAGAACTATCAAAATTCAATAATAAGTAAACAAACAACCCAATTTTAAAAACAGCCAAAAGATGGGAGAGTGTATAGTTCAGTGGTAGAGTGCATGCCTAACATGCATGAGGTCCTGGGTTCAAACCCCAGTACCTCCATTAAAAATAAATAAACCTAATTACCTTCCCTGCTAACAAAATTTTAAAAACAGGCACTAAAGAAGTGATTTGCTATGGGTAGCAAATAAAATTATGAAAAGATGTTCCCCATTACATCATTAGGAAAACGCAAAATGATGCCTTAAAAAAGAAGTCAGTACAAACCTATTAGAATGAGGGGAGAAAACTCAGAAAACCAAGTGCTGACGAGGATGTCCAGCAACGGGAACTCTCATACCCTGCTGGTGGGTATGCTGATAACCAGCTTCTTATAACATTAACATACACCCAGCAATTCTATTTCTAGGTGTGTACCCAACTTCAGCAAACACTTGTGTTCACAAAAACAAACAAAAAAACACTTTGCAAATGTTTACAGTGACTTCATTCATAACCATCAAGAACTGGAAAAAAAAATCCAAATGTTTTTCTACTGGTGAAAATTCAAATGTTTTTCTACTGGTGAAACACAGTCAGGAATATCCATACAATGGACTCCCACTCAACAATGAAAAGTAATAAACACACAACACGGATGAATCTCAAATGTATTACGCTAAGTGAAAAACCAGACTCAAAGGTTAACATTCTGTATGCTCCATCTATATGATATTCTGGAAAATCTAGGGACAAGAGAGAGACAGGTCAGTAGCTGCCAGGGAGTAGGAGCTGGGGAAGGTCTGACCACAAAGGGGCACAAGGGAATTTTGTGGCTAACGGGATTATTCCGTATCTGGACGGTGTGGTAGTTAAGTGACTGCATGCACTTGTCCAAACTCACAGCCTTGTAAACTAAAAAGGGATTTATTTTTCTGTATGTAAATTATACCTCAATTTTTCTTACAGCATATAGCTTTCATACTTTACCATTAACACTTTAAAGCATTCAGTTAAAACATTCTACGTGGTACTTACATATGGTATCATTATCGGCCTACATTTGGAAGATATTTCTATTTCCTTAAGCCAGAATATTGGTTTTTCTGAGCAAAGGGTTGAAAACCAAAAGAAAAACACATTAAGCCCACTTTGAACCTTTGAAACTTTCTCCTGCTGCGGGGGAATAAACTAAATAGCCAATCATTGTCCTTCATCATCATTTCCCTCCATGTACAGATTGAGCAGTAAGATCCTCTTTCTTGTTTTAATTCCAGCAATAGTTCATTTCCTTCTGGGACAGAATTCATCCTAATCAGTCTGAACAATTTTCATGTTTCCTAGCAGCTTGTAGGATTTGACCAATAGTCACGCGGACAATATGAAACATTCGCTGTTTGCGTCAGTCTGAGCGTGACCCGCTATGCTCTGTAGCAAAGAAACTCTTTACGCCTGAAAAAACCCAGAACCTTTTTTTAATGGAAACTCTTTATATCGGATCAAAATTCAGGGCTTAAAAAGCATCAGGTAAAAATCTTCACAAATAATCACCAAACTACTGAAGATTCAAAACATCAACCTGAGAATCAAATTGTGAGACACAGTAAAATGTAAAGCCATCACAAACTTATCTCATCTCAGAGAATTGCTGAGCACTCAAGCTTGTTTTCTTCCTTTTGCCTAACTACTAAGTGGATGGGAATGTTTTCCTTTCATTTACTGGAAACAAAAGTGATGCTGCATCAGCAGATAGGCTACAAACTAAAACATAAAAAAAAAAAAAACCAAGATGAAGCCTAGTTAAACGTGAATAAGACAAAATGACAAGAGGCTTCATTAGGGCATGAATTTTCCAATTGAAAATTATATTTGGAAAAAATTAAAATGTACAAGGAAAAGACCTGAGACCCCATCAAGGACAGAAAGAACGCACAGGACATGCCAGGACCCAAGATGCAAGAGAGACAGGATGGAAAATAATATGAAGGTGAATGTCAGAGGGGGGAGAAGTCAGCTCAGCTGAACTGATGGACGGAAAAAACTATTAAATAGAAAATGATTTGTAGATTGTAAATAAAAGCAGAAACACATGGTAAATATGAAATCCATTGGTCCATTTTTAGAACGCATCACCCCCAAAATACTTAGATTTTAATCAAAATATTATAAATGAAAAACTGTTAGTAGAGAAAAATGGTATCTCAGTGATTATGCTAAGAAAAACTTTTGCGTTAGAAATTTCAAATTTAGACTCATTTACTCTGGAAGGAACCAGCATTGTGAGCATCTCATAGTCATTTTAAAAAACAGAACGGATAGCAAAAGTGTATTCAACTTTGGGCTTTTTGAATCTACAAGGAGACAGTTAACTGCTCTTAATGAATCCACATCGGAATAAAATGCTGTCCAGAAGGTTGAGCCGTTGTGTAAATGAGACAGCAATGATTACTGGGGATGTTGCAGACGTCATGTAGAACAGGAGAGGTGCCAGAGAGCTATGAGTGGTGGCAAATATTGGTCCTGGAGAGAGGAGGAAGGGCAGTTCTGGAAACTGCGGGTGAGCAAGAACTGGACCTCAGGAGAGAGTCGGGCCCAGAAGGTTTCTGCACGCCCACAAAATGGAACAGACTCCCGCCATACGTGACAGCAGGGATGCACCTGGGGACACTGCACTGAGTGAGGTAAACCGGTCACAGAGGCACACGTACTGCGTGATTCCACTGCCATGAGGAATCGAAAACAGTCAAACCCACAGAAGCAGAGAGTGAAACGGGGGCTGCCAAGGGCTGGGCGGAGGGGGATGGGGAGCTGTGTTCAGTGGGTGCAAAGTTTCAGTCGTGTGGGAAGAGTAACTTCTAGAGATCTACTAGAGAACAATTCAGGGTTGTACACTTCACAGTTTGTTAAGAGGGGAGACCTTACATTAAGTTCTCTTTCCAGCAAAACAGCAATAGCAATGAAAAAAACAAAAGAGCAGGAGGAAACTTTGGAGGTAATGGATATGTTTATTACCTAGACGGCGGTGGTTGTCTCACAGGTGTGTGGATGTGTCCAGACTCATCAAACTGTACATTAAATATGCCCAGGGTCTTGGGGGTTGTATTTCAATTAGACCTCAATAAACCTGTTTTTAAAAGGAAAAGAAAAATGTGAGAAAGCAAGTAATAAATAATGAGTCAAAAAAATAAACAGAGACTACAGGAGATAGTATGGATGGCTAGGAATGAATCGTGGTAGGGTGGACAGTTTTCTTTTTTAACTAGAAAGCCAACATCACGGGGTGTGGAATAAAGGGAAAATGTAGTGTAGCTGCACTCAGGTAAGACATGTGACCAACTCTCCCCCGACACCCTTCCTTCACCCATTTATTCAACAAATACTTAAGGACTTCCCAAGACACGCAGGCCCTGTCCTCCAAGCTGGGATACAGTGACAAAGGCCACATGGAGGTGACAATCTGGCTACATGCTCATCTATGTGTCCCTATAGTCAAGACAGAGAAACACAAGCTGTAAGAGAGTGTCACTGAGTAGACAGAGTATAAACTCAGTGAACAACCCCAATGTCCATAGCAGCACTACTTACAATAGCCAAGACATGGGAGCAACCTAAATGTCCATCGATAGATGACTGGCTAAAAAAGTTGTGGTATATTTATACAATGGAATATTACTCAGCCATAAAAAAGAATGAAATAGTGCCATTTGCAGCAACATGAAATGGACCTAGAGATGATCATACTAAGTGAAATAAGTCAGACAGAGAAAGACAAATATTACCTATATGTGGAATTTTTTAAGTGATGCAAATGAACTTATTCACAAAACAGAAAGAGACGCATAGACATAGAAAACAAACTCATGGTTACCAAAGGAGAAAGAGAGGAGGAGTAAATTAGGAGTTTGGGATTAACAGATATACATTACTATATATAAAATAGATAAACAACAAGGTCCTACTGTATAGCACAGGGAACTATATTCAGTATCTTGTAATAACCTATAGTGGATAAAAAAAGAATGAAATAATGGCATCCGCAGCAACATGGATGGACCTAGACACTACCACACTGAGTGAAGTAAGTCAGACAAAGAAAGACAAATACCATATGGTATCACTTATGTGTGGAATCTTAAAAAAAATGATACAAATTCTATTTACAAACCAAAAACAGACTCACAGACACAGAAAACAAACTACAGTTACCAAAGGGGAAAGGGCAGAGAGGGATAAATTAGGCACTGGGGATTAACAGACACACAGTACTGTATGTAAAATAGATAAACAACAAGGATCTTCTGCATAGCACAGGGAATTAGTTTCAATATCTTGTAATAACATATAACGGAAAAGAATATGAAAAGAAAATCTATATGTATGTATATGTATAATTGAATCACTTTGCTGTACATCTGAAACTAACACAACATTGTAAATCAACCACACTTCAATAAAAAATAAAGAAAGGAAGGGAGGAAGGGAGGGAAGGAGGGAGAGGGGAAGGAAGGAAGGGAGAAAGGAAGGAAGGGAAGAAGAAAATAAAAAATAAAAAAATAAACTCAGTGACCAACAGCCTCCAAGAGTGTGGCCGGAAGAGCAAAGACATGGGTTACAGTGGGAAGATCTCAGGGGAAGGGAACGGCTCAGTTGACAGAGTGCTTGCTCAGCAGGCACAACGTCCTGGGCTCAACCCCCAGCACCTAATTACCTAAGTACCTCCCCCCAAAATAACAGGTGGGGAAGTCTCAGGGCTCCACCTGATTCAAAGCTTGTGGCTGGTTCCTTCAAACGACGTGGATGAGAACACTAACAGCATGGTTGTTACAGCTGTGGGTGGCATCAAGTCCACAGGGACAACCAAGTGATTGGATGATGAGATTAGGATCCAGCAGTCCTTTCAAAACCCCTGGCAGTGGGGTAAATTAAACACGATAAATTTCAAAAGGAATATATTTAAGTTTCTTTATTTGTTTCAAAAACCTAAAACCTACTTAGGTCAAAAAAAATTCACACAAGTGGTTTATTTAAGATTATAATATGGAACAGATGACTTACAAGCTTAACTAAAAATTCCACGTGAGAGAGTGTCATATGTCAGTCTAACCTGAAGATGAGGGAGGGGTCCATCCTCCTCTGTGCTGGTGGGGCCATACCTGGGGTGTGTCCAGGTCCAGGAGCCACACTTTAGAAAGATTATACAAGATCTAGCTTCTGTTAAGAGGAGAAGTTAGCCTCAGGATGTTCGTTTATATGAAGAACTTCGAGAACAGAAGTTTCACTGGGGACAGGGGATAGCCCCTCAAATCTCTGAAGTTCCAGGCCATGGAGGGAGCATTAGATTTGTTCAGGGGGTTCTCAGGGGGTAAAATTAGACCAGTAGGTGAGAAGCACTAGGGAGCAGGTGTGAGCTGGGTTTACAGAAGGCATTTCTCACAGGGGTGCCCAAGGTAGGCACGCTGCCTGCAGGGCGGGGAGTGAACTGCCAGTCCCCAGAAGCATTCGCCCAGGGGCTCCCTAGACACAAAGGAATGTTTCAGGCAGGATTGATGGTTATTTAGGATCAATAACCGAACAGCTCCATCAGCACTGCTTCATGTACATCACTTGCTAGTCTACCCGATGTGTCCTTTTTTAGAAAGTACAAAAGCAAGAGAAAGCATCTTGGCTTTTAACTCGCTGTCAAAATTTGGTGTTGGGCATAACCAGTTCTAAAAATTAGCGGCAATCTCCCAAAGAAGGCAAGAAAGGATAATGAGGGAGAAGGCGAGGGACGGGGGCTGGCCCTGATCCTCAGAGGCCAGCAAGGAGGGTGGAGAGCAAGGTCTCACCCAGGGAGGGATGCTCTGCCCAGAGCTGCCCTCCTATCCCCCAACCCACTGAATCCACCACCTCACCCCCCCCACCACCTCCCGTATTCCAGCCTCAGACTTTGGGGCTCTTTAAGCTGTCAAGTTAAACCTCACAAATCATGTGTTTCTCTCTTTCATTTTATGATAAAGATATATATTGGGGAAAAGAGGGAAAGACTTGAAGGTGAAAAAAAAAATCACAAACAATATTTATCCAATACAGATCACTGAATTTCAGCTCTCCAACTTCACCAGGGCTCAGCTCTGACTGCTGAAACACCCAGCGCTCGGATCTCCCACTCTCATTTACCAGCGTGCACGGTCGCGACAGCCCAGCACACAGATCGTCGCTGAGTAGTTCTCTCTCCTGAATGTGCTTTAAAAAGGGGCATTTCATGTGAGTCAAAGTTAATCTTCTATCAGTGCATGTGAACTTTTAAACGTTAAACTTCTCATTGCAAAGTCATTATGAAGGGTAAAAAAATGCAAAAAAAAAATTCTAGACTATGCAATGAAAGGTGTCCTCTTCTCACCTTAAGTCCCAAATGCCACCCTCCCAAGATCCAAAAGCTATTAGCTGTTTCTTGTGTATTCATAGATTACTTCAGGTATGCATTCATAGATTATTTTGGGTAGGGTACGTGTGTGAGCGTGTGTGTGAGTGTGTGTGTGTACATGAGAGAGAGAGAGAATGCGTGGTGAGCACGTGTCTGCCCCTTGCCGACATAAACAGAAGTAAACATCACCATCCGCCCCTTGCTCTTTGCACCTGACAACGGCCCCGTCACAACACCTGCTGCTATAACACCAATTAGCTCGCATACCATTGGTCAGAGGAAAGAATAACCTGGAAGTCTCATTGGTTCATATGTGATTTTTCCTGCAAGGGGAGGAAGCTAAGCTTTGAATGATAATAGAATTGGTAGCTTCAGCTGGAAGGGATGTGGCTCTCTGTGTATTTTAAGAAACCGCCTGAGGGGGCACCCTCACCTCGCACAGTCCTGGGCAGGTATCAGCCCTCCGGGGCTCATTGAGGCTGTGACGTTCCCCCAAACCAGCATTCCCACGCCATTTTTATAAATTATTATCCCCTGGGGCAGCCTCCAGCACCACTGAGCTGCCTGTCTGGACAGTCCAGGTAATCTCCCCAGGTACCAGTGATTCTGTTAATGCTCTATTTCAAAGTTGCATCTGCTTTGAATGGTCTCCCATTAACCCTACTTTTCCATCAGGCAGGTTACATTTAATGTTCACCATTGCAGAACGCGTGTTATAGCGCTGGAACCTCTGTCTGGAAATCACACATGCATTGGTACCTGTCACTCTGCCGCAGTCTGTTTCACAGCTGCTCCGTACAAATATACCAAAAATGACTTAACTCATGCATGTTTAGGCTGGGCCCAGTTATTTACTTACAAAAATGATGCTGTAATTAATTTGGTAAGATGTTCTTATGGACTGAATTGCATCCTCCCCAAATTCACATGTTGAAGTCCTAACTTCCAGGACCTCAGAGACAGGGCCTCTGAAGAGGTGACTCAGTTAAAATGAGGCTGTTAGGGTGGGGCCCTAATCCAACAAGACTGAGTCCTTATAAGAAGAAGAGACACCAAGGACACACGTGCACAGAGGAAAGGCCACGTGAGGACACAGGGGGAACACATCCAACTGCAAGTCAAGGAGGGAGGCCTCAGGAGACACCCGCCCTGCCAGCACCTTGATCTTGGACGTCCAACCTCGAAATAAATGTCTGTTGTTCCAGCCACTCAGTCTGCAGTCTTCTGTGATGGTGGCCCAGGGCAAATGTGTACTTTCACAAGCTGTTTATTCATAAACATAGGTGGTATGTCTGCACCAGCCTACCTGTAGGTGGGGCAGGCAGGAGATAATTCAGCTCTGCTTAGAAGGTATTATTACTCAAGGACCACCCTGTGCCTACGGAAAAAGTTATTGTGATTCAGAAAGACACGGAACCCACGCTTCAGAGTTACTCAGATGGTGCTGACACCTGAGCCATCTGGGTAGACAGGATGGATTCCGGAGCAGCGGAGCCTTCCCCACGTCCAGCCAGCAAGTGCAGTGGGGAAAGTTGCACAGTTTCAGCATCAGGCAGGCCTGTGCCTGAGCACCAGCTCCCTTGCTTGCTTATTAGTGTGCAGATCTTAGCAAACAAATTACTCTTTAAGTGCCTCTGCTTACCCCACTAAAAAATATCATATCCATGCCGCAGAGCTAATATGAGAATTTAAAATAACATATATAAAAGGTCCATGACACAGTAGACAGTCAATAGAGCAGCATCTTACTGTCATAGTTTCTGGTCTTTGGATTTCCATTCATAATTGACCTGTTCAGGTCAAGAGAAACTCCCGGTGACTGCAGTTTGCCTTCCTGAGCTGGCGTGGACACACCAGCTGGGCAGTTTGGACTGGGGTGAGGGCAGGTGGAGACAAGGAATCTGACACTTCTCCAGTACAAATTCATCTCTTTCAGTCCATTCAAATTCATATTAACACACTCCTTAATAAGATGCAAATGCCTTTAAAAATATTATACTTAAAGATGAGCAGAGATGAATGAACAAGAAGAGTGAATAAAAGGGCTTTGAGATCAAACGGTAAAGGGTGAGAACTCGAACAAGGCAGGTGCAGGAGCAGCGGAAAGGGAAGATCACTGAGTCAGTAGCAGCTTCACTTGCCTTACAACCGTGCTGACTACTAGCTATTGAGTACCGGCATTCAGCCTAATGTCTTGTGACACACTGTCCCTTCTTCAGCTGTTACGTTCCCCACAAACACCACCACAAAGCTATATTTAGAGCAAACCCTGTAAGACCTCACCACGCGAACGTCTCCACCAGGTTTGGGCTATAGATGGAATTTTGTGAAATTATTCTGACATCTGGATTCGTTCTTAGAAAAAAACATTCGGCTGCCCAATTTTTCATCCTATGATACCCAGAGAAGAAAACTAACTTGATTCCTCCTCTGTATCCTTGAAATAAACCTAGGGATTGACGAGCTACTGTTTTATCAATCCTTCTCGGATAACGTTCACACAATATTAAATTCAGAAAAGCAAGACATCTAATTCCCCTCATCTATAAAATTTATGTGCTTTTTTGTTCATGTTCAATTTGCATCCGTCCACTGGGTCACAAGTGTGCCAATTCCAATATAACCATAATGCATTGTTATTACAGGAACACTTCACTCCGAATGGGGGCAGTTCTGCCTAAGAGGATTCCAGATGACTGAAGTTTTCTATCTGAGTGAGAAACTTTGTGTTATTTACTGATTTATTTTTATTTTTTTTAATTTAAAAAAATTTGGGGGGGAGGTAATTAGGTTTACTTATTTATCTTTTGGAGGAGGTACTGGGGACTGAACCTGGGACCTCGTGTATGCTAAGCATGCACTCTGCCACTTGAGCTATACCCTCCCCCCACTTATTCATTTTAGACACAAAAGTTTACTAATGTAATTTGATGTTAGAAAAAAGACTGAAAGTCTATTAACAAAATATTATCAACATTAGCTAAACAATTGTACTGTGTTATTTAGATGGAGATGTCTTTATATCAATATTCGTTTTTATATTTAAGTATATGGCCTGTGCCATCTTTGGGAAAAATGAGGTCCTCGTATTTAATACCTGCCATAACAAGTCTTTTCATTCATCACAAAATAACCTAGTTCCTAAGTGGAGATCTTCAAGAAACGGGATTCTCAACAGAATCCGATGAGGAGGCAGCTAAGATGTTCCAGGGACAGTGACAGCTCTGCTCTAGCCACCCAGTGGGTGGGGGCAGGCGCCTGGCAGGGTCTTACCCTCTAGTACCGTGGCCTGCTCCCAGCACTGAGCCCTTGACCCAGAGAGAAACCTGTCACTCTCTGGTCTCTCACAGCCCTCCAAGTTTCTCTGGCCTCAGCTTCCTGACCTGAACTCCCACTTAACTGTCCCCAATCCTTCTGTTCCCCAATTAAAATTCTCAACATAGAATCACATAGCTCAGCTCAGGTCTATTTGCCAGTTGCTTCAGATGCCCATCCGTGATCCAACAAACCGGAGAAGGATCAGGGGGCTTCTGGTCCTCATAAGGCTGCTCCCTTGACAAAGTGATGAGTGAGGTGGTGTCAGAAGGGGAGGAGGCATCACTAGGGACCTATTTCCACCAGACGCTTCAAGGTCCCCTGGTTTAATCAGTACCTGGTGAACACAGCTGTGCTCCCTGCAGCTGAGCCCTCTGGGGTTTCACAGACTCCATCCTCCCTCTCCGATGATTCACATTTCTCAGCTGAAGTCCTCATACTGCTTTTCTGATTTCATCAGCTCCCCAATTCTCCTTAGCTACTTTGTTCCGCGAATCACAGCCTCCCGTGCTTGGGGATGCAGAGCTCGCTGTGTGACACGCCCTCACTGCTGAAGGCTGTTCTGATGCCTCACAGACCCACGGGGATCAGCCGGGGATCAGCCGAGAGGAGGCAGCAGCCCTGCTGGGATTGGAAAACTCATCGTCATTTTAGGTCCTTTTAGGACCCAGCCTGCTTGTGGAAGGATCCCTTCTGCAACAGCCCCACCAAGTGGCCGTCCAGCTTCGGTCCAATGTCTCCAGTGACAAGGGACTCACCGTGTCCAGAGGCAACACACTCTGACTTTAAACGACTTTATTAGGACTGTCCTTCATCCTGAGTGTCAACTCCACGTCTCTCTAACAGCCACCCCGTGACCCGCGCTCACGCCCCAGAGCCACAGAACAGGCTAAACTGCAGGGAAGCAACTGAGTGTAGTAAAAACCTCGTGCTCCAGTGTCAGTTTATGCCATTAACTGAGCAAGTTCATGATGACTCCCGTTGTTAAAAAAGAAAAATAAGCGAAGCCAGGTGCCACGCCCCTGAGAATGAGAACACGACCCCAGCGCACAGAAGCCCTGGCACACAGCCATGTCATCACTTTCCTTTCTGCTGCTGCTCGGCAACCCTTCAACATTTGAAAGTTCTGTTTTGTTTCCTCCAAACGTTCTCTCATCCAGGGTAAACATCACTACCTCTTGAACTGTGACTCTCAGGGTATGCTTTCAAGAGCCTTTGCCATCTAGAATTCATTCTGCTTATCAATGCGGTTTCTTCTGTTCCTTTCTCCAGTTCTAGGTTTTTACATCACCCATGTTAGTTTAGGGACAAGTCATGCCAAAAGTGTCCTCTTTGTGAGCAAAGGGTGGGGGGTACCTGGCGAGGAGACCCCTCCCTACGGGAGGTTGGTGCCAACCACACCCTCCAAAGGCCCAGGGGAACTTCTGGAGCCTCTTCAGCCCCAACCATCAGGTCAGTGGGATGGTTCCCTGCACTTGCCAGCCAGCACATGGGAGAATCCTCTAGGCTCCCCTTTAACTTCCTCTCCTCACCAGGGCTAAGGAAGTGCTGGCGAGAGCCCGGATAGGTCTGGGTAGTGCAGGGTGCAGCCCTCCTAAGTTACTAGCTTGTCTCGGTCAGCGGAGCAGAACACCATGGCCTGGGGGGCTCATACACCAAGTACCTATTTCTCACAATTCTGAAGGCTGGGGAGTCCAAGATCAAGGCGCTAGCAGCTCTAGTGTCTGGTAAGGGCTTCCTGGTTCATAGATGGCCCTCTCCTCACATGTCCTCACGTGGTGGAAGGGGCAAGGGAGCTCGCTGGAATCTCTTTCATCAGGGCGCTAATCTCACTGATGAGGGCCCCACCCTCATGCCCTAAAGCCAAGGCCCCACCTCCTGATACCATCACACTGGGGGTTAGGATTTCAACATGGGAATTTTGCCCATAACACAGTCCTCTACTTGATAACCCTACCTGCCAAGGAGGGCAGTCTGAGATGATCTCCTCCCTTCCTTTTCCTAATTCCTCTCTAATCCTGAGAAACCATCTCTCCCTCTATAGGACTCCCTTGGTGCAGAGATACAGCTGAGGCTCTGCTGTTACTCACCCCTACCCACATCCCCAGGAACAGGATGCTCTCCTGAGATGTCAGCCGTGAAGGCCAGGTCCAAGTTCACAGCCCTCATGCCTTGGTACAATTCCCAAACATCACTCCGGGAGCTACTCTGGGAGGGGGGCCCCCTGCCCCTGGGAGCCCAACCTTGCTAGAAAGTGCTCCCTCCTCTAGCGCCCTCCAGATGTGGAGAGTGGGCTCACGGGTCTGCCATTCCACTCTGCTGGGCATCCTACCCCAGTGCAGCCTCCATCCTCCCATCTCCGTCAGGCTGTTGAAAGTGCAAGTAATACAACACCCACATAAAAGTAGCTTAAAAACAACATAAGTTTATTATGTCTTGATGTCAGAGGCTCTGGGTCAGTTCAGCAACTTAGTGTATCATCAAAAACCCAGCGTCTTTCCTTCTTTCTGCTCCTCCAATCTCAGCATCTTGGGTTTCATCTTCATTTTTCCCCTGCTGGTTGCAAAACGGCTGCTAAAACTTCAAGTATTACTGCAACAAAACCTTTTCCGAAGTTCCCAGCACACATCCCCTCCAACCTCACTGATGGGACCTGGATTACCTGCTCACAGCCCACCCTGATGCCCAGGGGATGGGATCAGACAACTGGCAGGGCCCACTATGCCTGAACACATCGACACCTGACACCTTGAAGACCTATGGCTGTGTCACCAGGAAGAGGGGGGATGGCTGCTGGGCAGGACTGAGATGAGTCTGCGCACCTCCTTGGCTGGCCCACTGGTGCCCCTGCTGCCCAGATCAGAGGCCTGCACATTTTGCTGCCTAGGCCAGGTCAGGAGCGCTCCACTGTGGCCCAGGGGACTCCAACATCTTAACAAACTGCTGACCACACTATGGCACCAGTAAGTAGCAAGACACAACCAAGGGATGTGCTTCTTGTCTGTCTGTCTGTCTGTCAGTCTGTCGAGACTAAGTAGACTCCTGCAGTGTGCTCTGCAATGACTTTGAGGTCTTTCCTAGAATGCATTCAGCCAGGGCTAAGCCAGGAAATACATGCTACGCACAAGCTCGGAAGACCTGGGCTTGAGAACATTTGCTTCTTCACAGCAGGTCCTTCATACCCTGGTCTTCAGGGAGAGCACTTCGGCAGTGGGGTGGTGCCAGCTGTGTGGGGTAAGTATCAGGAACCCTGCGTGCTTCCTGTTCTGCCCATAACCTGTCACGGTGCACGTATCTCCCAGCAATGCTGACCAGCGTATGTGGAAAAGTCTCATTTCCAACATCGTCTAAACTTGGTTTCACATGGACTCGGTGGAGCTAAGCGTTTCAAGGAGTCCACGCCACAGCTGGCCGAGGGTCTGACGAGGTGCCCACCTGGCACATCTGGGGAACGCAAGGATTGCAGTCCTGGGGCCACGCTTTCAGAGAAGGACGTTTTCAGGTGGAAACGTGCTCAAGTCACTGACCTGAGTGTCTATGGAACTTCCAGGTCTGTTCACAACGGCACCTATGAGGCTACAATACCCCTAAGCTGTATTTCTATTCTTGTTTTTTTCAACTTTAAGTTATATCAAGTTAGAAGCTGCCCCTGATTTCAATCTGTATAGACGTTCTTGAATCCTGTTTTTGACATAATCATAGTAGCTCTCATTCCCTGCTGTGTGCTGTGTGCTGTGTGCACATTTGATCAATGTCCCTTAACCTAGTAACTGATGAAAATTCAAACCAGTCAGTCAGAGAAGCCACAATAACCTCTACAGGAAAACTCACACTGTACATTTCACTTACAGGCACGGTTTTAAAATGTAACTAAAGAACCTGCAGGCTGTATGAATCACAGAACTTCTATGAAACGGGCTGTTCTTTCCTGAGGTTGCAGGACCAAGCATCATCCCCCCAACACAGCAAGTCGCATGTGACTCTGCAGACAGCCTGATGTCTCTGCAAATCTGGCAGGAATACATCTAGGAAATTAGGGAATACCTCCAAGGTTCCACAAAACTCGGCCGCTGCCCACCCCGCCTCTGGGCAGGGAGCTACATATGAAGGGTCCCTCTGCAGGCGTGCTCAGCCACATTCCAGGGCTGGCTGGGGTGGAAGGAGGCAGCAAAGGGCAGGCACCAAGAATCCACACAGTGGGAGAGAACTCATTCTTCATAAGGAAATCAGGGACTTTGGGGAAGGGGATCAGTGGTGACAGCCAGACTGATGTGAAACCTGACTGATGTCACAGCATGCCATCCCCTCACCCCAAACACACAGTTTCTCTCTCTACTATCACTCTGTTTATCTCTCCCAGAGAACTTCACACACAGTGACGTTCAGTCGCCTGTTTGTCGCTCTTCTAGAATATAAATCCCATAAGATTAGGGGCCTTGCACATCATTCACACTGAATCAGGAAAGCTTGTTACACAGCAGACACTCAGTAAGTATTGCTGAATGAATGAATGAGTCCCCAGTTGCTTCTCATTTAAATGAAGATTAGCAAATTGATCACACTTTTATCAGTGCAGTTAAAGACGCAAACCACCTCCCTTCATCACATCTCTGCTCCGACGGTTTGGTATTTCGGTTCCAGGCGTATGATAGGGAGTTTAATTCTCTTCTGTGACATGCAGGGATTATTCGAGCCACCACTCAATATTAATTTTTCAGATATATGGAGCTTGTCTATTGACATTTAAAGGTTTTCCTTAACTTGTCTTTATCCGAATCAGTCAAGTCTCTTCTCATAAGTGAGAAATATTAAATAAATGGCTGCTTTCATAAAATAAAGAAGTGACTAGCAGAAATAATCTTTAACTTCTACGAACAAGCTTCTCTTAAGTGCCTGAAATAATAAACACAGCTTACAGACCAAAAACTTCGTGCTCTGAGTTTTACAAATCAGTCCCCAGCCCCCTGTTTAGTGTCTCATTACCCCAGTGACAGGGAGGCTCAGGAAACTAAGGCTTCGAGAGGGTCAGCCACTGGCCCAAAGCCTCCTGCAGGGATGTGAACCCAGGTCTGGCTTACTCCAAAGCTCATGACTGTTTTACTGTCAAAGCAATACCAACTACTCCACTGCACCATGCATCTTCTCTGAATACCACAGTTCATCAGATCTGAGGTCCACCAACGGCAGCTGATGTGCTAGGACATCATGAGGCACGGCACTGCCAATTCCAGTCATAAAACACCATCAGCTGGAAGGCAACTCGCAGTGTCAGAAATGTTAAAATGTGTCTGTTTATTCTCACACATTTACATATACTATATGTCTTAGATTCAATAAAATACAGTCATCAGGGGAGAGGGGAGAGCTCAGTGGTAAAAGTCCATGCTTAGCATGCACGAGGTCCTGGATTCAATCCCCAGTAACGCCATTAAAAATAAACAAATAAACCAAATTACTTCCTCCTTCCCCACCTCCCAAAAAGCAAAACAACAAATAAAATAAAACAAAACAAAGTAAAATAAAATAAAATAAAATAATCCACTAGCCTCAGAACAAATTATTCCTAATAAATGTTATAAATGTGTCTCTAACTCCTTTAGAAAATTAATTTTGCCATGAAGTCCAGAAAAGAAAGAGAAATCTTAAGCATGAATAAAGTTTCAGGAAGCTGCAAACATGCACAAAAGCATTCCCTCTTTAAATTTGTCTCTTCTCATCTTGGCATCAAATCGGATTCTTCACAATGTGAAGGGCGGCTGACGTCCCTCCCACCCATGGACATGACCGCCGCTCACTGGTACCTCCACACACCCGCGGGCTCCCAACACGTACGCACGTCTGTCAGAACGCAACACAGTGGGGCTTTAAATCTCCCTGCTGTTTTTTACTTCTGTTTATTGTCTCCAAAAGTTAAGGAAAGCAATCAGAATTTCTCATTCCACAGCAAGGAAAAACACATGCTTTGCTGAAGACACAGCCTTAAGTCTCTATAAAATCAAAGACCCCAACGCTTCAGAAACCATCCTCGATAAAGTCTCTACGTGAGTGACCGACTGAAGCACACCGACCCTCAGGGCCTCTCTCCACGGCCCGGAAAGAGCTGGCGTCGTAGGCCCACACGGTGTCACCCCCCTCCCCGGTGACCTGGGCCGGGCTCCAGTGCGGGAAGGGGAACCGGCAGGCGATGACTCTAGCGTGGTCCTGGAGTTCCAGCTCGAGCTTCCTCTCCAGCTGCGGCATCTGCAGGGAGCGACAGCAGCACCTCGGTGAGCGGGCAGTCGGAGGCAAGGGGGCCCTGAGAATACCTGCAGAGCCACTGACTGTAAAAAGACCACCCCAGGGCACAAACACATCATCACACAATCCGTTAAGACACAGAAGTCACGTGAACCACAGTTATAAGAATACCTTCTGGTATCAATTATAAAGTGCGCCATTCTCAGCAGGGGTGTATCGCATTTCCAGTTTTCTGACTAAAGTCATGATGTGGCAGTCATTAAAATGAGACACAGTTTTGCCTTACTTACCAACCTAAACACTTCAGTCTCCCCCGCCTCAACTCCCCAACACAGATTTGTCCACCTTCTTAATATCCCTGAAATCGGGATACATCTTACAATTGACATGGCCTTAGAGCTATAATTGGCAATGTTTCTTTCCCAATTACAATGGTACATCTTAAATCACTAGCATCTAGAGTCAATTAAATACGGTACAATTAGACCATGAAAAACATACACTTCTACCACCTTGAAACATAAAATGTTTCATAGCTTTTTAAAAGCATATCCAGGATATACTGATAATTAATATAACAGTCAACATGACATAAAAAGTGAAATCCTCTTATTTACCACTTTTGCATAATTTTATTACCAATCTGTGAAGAGTTTTACTTTTCGCTAAAAGTATTGATACTGTAATTACATCGGCAAATTAACAGCCACTTAAAATTTTATCTTCCAGTCCTAAAAACATATTACTACCTTTACCTCCTAAAAATATTTTTCTACTTCCTTCCTTTGTTTTGAAATAGTTTCAAATTTACAGAAAAGTTGCAAGAATATAGCAAATAATTCCCATATGCCTTTACCCACATTCACAAATTTTTTTAAGTTTGTCATACTTGCTTTATCTAACTCGCTCTCCTCCTCTAAGAACATTTTTTCTAAACCATCTAAGAATAGACTGCATACAACATGCCCCTTTTACTCCTTAGTACTTCAGTGTTTTCTAAGAGCCCCAGCACAACCATATCAACCGAATCAAATTCAGGAAATTTAATACTGTATTCCAACAATAAAAATTCCAGCAGCATCCCACTTCTGTCAAATGTCCCAGTAATGTTCTTTCCATTGTCCCCAAGATCAGAATCCCACACTGCATTTAGCTATAATGTTTCCTCTGTCTCCTTCAATCTGGAACAGTTCTTCGATCCTTCTTTGTCTCTCATGACAAGAACATCCTTTAAGAACACAGGCCAGCTGCTTTACCCGGGGTCTCGCTGATGTCTTGTCACGAGGACTCAGCTTGTGTGTCTCCGGTAACCCCCAGCAGTGGGCTGGGGACTTCGCAGGGCTCCACAGTCCTGAGCCCCATGGGGTTTTCTGCTTTGAGGGGGATGTACCACTTGGTTAAAAGGGATCTGGTCGCTCCACAATGTGGTTACATTTCTCCTTTATAATGAATAAGTAATTGTGGGGAGAGAGCTTGAGAAGATGTAAACAATCCTGTTACTCAGCAAATCGTCTCCCCACTAGAAGTAGCATTCTTGGTCGCTCTGCCGGACTCAATTTTTACAATAAGCATTGCAATGTGGCAATTCGCTACTTCCATCATTCCTTCTAGACTGGTGGTCAGCATTCAGCTTCAAGGAAGCACTTTCCCGTCTCTACCATTGGAAGTGTGAACTCCTGGAGACTTATTTCATTCAATGGATTATAATCCATGATTGTCCATCTTTCTTCTCACACTCTAATTGCCCGGTTTGGCCCCTGGGAGCCTCCACAGGCTGGCTTCTCTCTCCTGTGTATGTGCCCCATCAAACATTCTGAGCACTTCCTTAAATGTGGGCTCAACAAGTCGTTCCAGGCTTTTGAATCTTCCCTTCCTCGGCCCCAGATAAGTCATTTCTCAAACATTCCTGGTTCCTCTGAGTGAGAAATGATATTTAGAAACCAAGATCTGAGCAAAACTTCCCCCTTTAAAAGTAACCAGTTAAATCAAGGTGAACAAACCAATAGTGCTTTCGTGAAGATTTTACTCCTCACGTGCCTCTTTGAAAAGTGGTTTGGAAAAACTCCTCTACATGACCTTTGGCTGGAATGAGCCAAAATTCTGCTTCTTCATTGCAATCAATACCAAGATGACAAAGAATAAATTCCATTAAGGATGGAATATTCCTTTCTTTTAACAGCTGGTAAAAGATTACTATTTTTAAAAAAGGTAAAGTTTTGCTCCTTGAGGGAAAAATTAAATAAGCAAAGAATGAAACAGTATATGTTTTCCCAAAATATCACAGGTTCCTTACAGTAATTTGGCTCATAAGAAGGGTAACTGTAAACTTATTCATATTACCACTCTTTTCTCTTTTTCAGATCTTTTATTTCCAAATGACTGTCATATGCTAAGTCAAGATAAACCTACAAATGAAAGACGCTATTTCAATCATAAGAAATTAACTGACTACACATAAATATGCAACAAGCCTGGGTCTTGATGTCATACACAAAGAGAAGCAGTGATGTGTCATGTCTGCCTAATGAAATTCAAAATTATTCATACAATTATATGTTTCAAAGTGACTGAACTCATCACATTCTAATTACGTCTTCAAAGCTTTTAAATAGAAGTTGAAACCAATTCAAAGGCATAAGACAGACTAGCCATGCCCATCAGCAGCTTGGGGCCACTGGATCACCCCCTCCCCCAGACACTGGCTTCACTCAGCTCGTGGGGTAACCCCCACCCAAACCCCACTTTCCTTCTCCCCAGCTCCTCCTCTCAGAGTTCTCTGCTGGGGGCCCCTCATTTGCTGGAGGCCAGGGCTCAGGCCTTGCCAGGCTCCGCTCCCTCCCCAGGTGACCTCAGCCACTCCTCGACTTCAACCTGGGCACTGATGCCCAAAAACTCCACCTGCGCCCGCCCGCCCTCCCTCCTGAGCCCCAGACTCCCTCAGTCCACCACCTCCAACCTGACACGTCCACAAGCCTCAGAATTCACATGCCAGTGGAATTCCTCATCTTCCCCCAGGCGGCTCTGCCTGCAGCTTCCCCAGCTCAGCAGCGGCAGCTCCCAACTTCCAGCAGCTCAAGCCAAACACTCTGGGGTGCCCTGGGCTCCTCTTCCTCTCCTGCTGACACTGGATCTGCGGCTCACCGTGTTGGTTCCCTCTTCATGATGCCTCCAGAATTTGATGACTTCTCACCAGCTTCTCCAGCCTGAGGCAAACCTCCCACACCGATGGCCTGTATGCCTGCAAGAGCTCCATCCCAGCTTCTACCCCCTCTCCCTCCCCGACCCTTCCACCCTACTCCACCCATCTCCTCTCAACACAGCAGCCTGGAAGCCTTCCCCGTACAGCTGGGTCCCCCACTCCTCTGCCCCAAGTGCAAGGGCTCCCACCTCACAGGGACACAGTGTCCTTCCCGCCCAGCCCTATTTCCTCTCTGATCTCAGCTCTCCTCCACTCCCCTCCTCAACCCGCTCCCACCATGCCCACCTCCTTGCTGCTCTGGAAACCCTCAGCACCTCTGCCTTTGCAGTGGCTGTTCCCCCTGCCTGGACCACTCTGCCCAACACAGCTCCCTCCCTCACCTCCACATGTCTCCTTCTCAGGGACACTGTGTCTGCCCCATCCCACTCTGGCTTTAGTTGGCCCCACAGCACTCAGCCCCTTTCACTGTATGACGTAATTTACACAGATATCTCATTTAATGTCTGCTCTCCCCACTAGCATTAAGTACCTCAGGGCAGGGGTTTTTTCTCTTTTATTCACTAATGTATTCCAACTGATTAGAACAGCGTCTGGCACTTAGTGGGCCCTGAAAAAACACTTGTTGAATGAATGAAGGAAGGATAAGTGATTTGGTTATGAGTCATGTTTCTTTATCAGCACACGACGGTAATATTTTTGTTCATTAATTCATAACAGAATTTGTAACGAAAATGAAATCAGTCATTCTCTGAAGTTATGAAACTTAGTTCCCCACTGGGAACAGTGCACTTAATGGGTACGCTTATACCGCATTAGCTCATTCACTAACAAATACTTCCTGGGCCATCACTCTGTGCTGGGCATGTCGAGCTGCAGGCCTGGCTGCAGAGACGACGGGCCTGCCCTCATTCTTGAGCTCACAGTGCAGTGTACACGGCAGACGCCACCAAAGCCATCACACAAGGAAAAGTGCAGTCACTCATCCCCAGAGAAGGGGACGGGCTCGGGGTGTTGGGGCTTGTCTCACAGGGCAATCAGGGACAGCTTCTCAGAGGAAGAGACATCTGACCTGTGAGTGGTCAAGATTTCACTAACCAGGCCGAGAGCTGGGGGACAGAGGTCGCAGGGAAGGACACGGCCCCACGCGGTGCAGTCCAGGGGCGGAGAGGACAGAGCTGGTGCGCAGACAGCTGAGCGAAGCAGGGCCGCTCAGGGCCGTGACAATGGCTGGGAGTAACCTCCCTGCATTATAGCAGCAAGAGGTCACAGAGGGGTCCTAAACAAGGACACAACTCATCTGTCCCACATCCTGAAAAGACATTCTTGGTGCACAAGCTCGTGTTCAACGTGGACATTTGCCATCCTCGCCCTGGACCAACCAGGTCCAAGCGGGACTCCTGATTCCTACCCCACTGGACACAGACCTGTCTGAAATGTTAGGGCAGATCTAGTTCCGAGCTACCACTGCACAGAGCTGTTAGGAGTCAGGAGTCCAGTACCAGAAGCAGAGAGAGGACTGACATCACCAGGGTCTCTACCTCTGAAGCTCCCTGAGTGCCCCTGGGCTCCCCCACGGCCTGTGTGTGCTCCAGCTGCTGTGGGAAATGGTTCCTGCCACCCCGCCGCTGCCGGAATACTGGCCAGTGCTCGGAGAAGGGCCAGGAGTCATAACAGGAGACCACAGGACTGCACCCAGACAGGCTAAAGGACTTCCCAGGACTCGTGCAACCCGCCGAGGGCAGACTCGACTCCTCACCCCCCAAACAGCACCTTCTCTCCCCTCCCTGCCTCCACGCAGGCGAAGCTTGACGAGGGGGAAGGCAGGCTCCCCATCCATGAAATCTGGCCTCTTCCAGACCAACAGAAGCCATCTGGGCCATCCCCGCCCCGATCCATCCACCAGCCTGGAAAACTCCAAGTTGGCTGAACCCCTCTTATTCAGAGAAGGCAGGTGCTCTGTGTATTTCAGCTGCTTCCCTTCTTGCTGGAAACAGCGAAATGCTGCAAGTTCCTTATTTAGATGCCTCTGTGTGCAGAGGAATGGACAATGATCACAAAAGCATTCATCAAAATCACAGGACACTTATTTCCCTAGAGTGAACAGTTCCAAGAACTGACTATACTTCAGACTGGTTAGAAGCACAAGGACCTGGGTCTCAGCAAAGACCACTGCTGCCCCCTGCTGGGGCAGAGCTGCTGCGGCCTCGCACAGACACCCACCCTCCAGACAGTACGGAATAAATATCAACTTTCTATTTTTATAAAGCATGGGTTTCTAATTAAAGTTACTTGCCCTAAAATGCTAATTATTACAAAAGAATGCCCAGACTTCATAATAAGTAGTAAATAATCATCAAACTCCACAGCAATTCTATGATTCCAAATTGGTTTTTTTTAATGACCAGAGATGATGGCTTTCTATCTCTCTTAATTTCTATAACAAAAGTGTAGACACCCAGGTTTCATCTTAATTTTAGGCTTACTGAGAATTATGAATGTACAGAATCCTGTAACATTCAAGAATATCTAACAAAAGCATTCCTAAATAGACTTTAAAAAAAAGAAAGAAAATGGCATTGCACTGAAAGTCCTAATAGTAAGAATATATTTCTCAAGTACTGAGACATCTTAGACAAGTACGAATAACAAAACATAACAATAAAAAAGTAAATTTCTCTTTTTTTTAAAATAAAAAAACCATATCAGTTATATAGTGGCATTTCAGCAAACATCCAATTTTACCAAGATTATTATGGTTACAATTACAGACTTTGAAAAGTGAAGAGGGATTTCCTTCCATGATCTGTAAACCAGCAATTACAACGAAAGCATCCCATTCCAGTCATCTTTCCAAAGGCTGAATTTAGGACCATTTTAAGTACAACGCTGCGGCATTTTCACTTTTGAAGATACGGAATCAAAGTTCAACACAAATCAGTCAACTGAGGTCAACTGAAACTAGTCAGCGCTCGTCCACCCTGAAAATCATCTCACTGCAAAATCCGAGGAATGACCACTTCAAAGGGAACATCCCATTAACCTTCCCAAGTGATTCCGGCAGGATGCGAGCTACTGTGCGGGAAAGTCTCCAAACACCCGAGACACCAGGAGCTCATAAGGCAGTTTTTAGACTGGAATTTTTAGGGTTTAGGTAGCCAATTGAGACTTTCATGTGAAGCAAAAGTCCTACAATGTGACTGAATCTTTTACAATTAAACTTTTAAGGCCCTGAGGTATTTTGTTAAACCAATAATCTGAAGTCCAACGTTCCCTCAGAATCTCCGGGAGGCTGTCATTGTGCACATAGGTGGCAGGCAAGAGAGTGGCGGCCTGTCAGGGCTGGAGGTGCCCTCACAACCAAACCCAAACAAGCAGCGGACGGGAGGTGCCTACTCACCATCTGCGGTACCCCAAAAATCACGACGTTTGAGTATTCAGAAAAAGTAACCTAAAGGGGAGGGAGAAAACCATGCATGGATTAATTTTTGAAAGCCAAACATGAGCTTGACTTTTATTTCAAAATGAGGGGCAATTTTCCCTTTCATCAAATGGCGGGTTTTCACAAAGAGTGGCCCTTTTTAAGATTTCCCAAGGAAAAGAACACCATGTTCACACCTTCATCTGTGTGAGTTCAGTCTGTCACAGTTTTCCAGAAGTTTCCTCACAAGTTATCCCATCTCATCCTCACAGCCACTCCATGCAGGACCCGCCCCGGGGAGCATCTATAAGAAAGGCAGCGACTGATCCAGGGGCAGCGGGTAGTGAGGCCAGCCGGCCGCGGGCCATGCGCACTGCGGGTCCACACTTCCTACGCTGCTGCACACACCACCAGCTCAGCGAGAGCTCAAGGGATTTCGGAACCACCTGTTTTTTATGTTGAGCCATCCTTAAAATTCTAGTCCCCCTCCTCTCCTCTAAAATACTAAGTAAAAATTGCAATAAAATGGTCTTTAGTTGGAAAACTGGGGGGGGAAAGTGCTTTGCCAGTCAAAATTCTTATTGCCCAATAAAAGTCTTATTTACTCTAGAGAGAGATCGTTTATGTATATATGGAATAAAAAACAATGCAAGCAAACTCAAGTGAATTTTTATAAGCTACTGATGACAATATTACAACGGGAAATTCTTATTTAAGAAAAAGCATTTTATGGAGCATTCCTAAAGCAAAATTACAGGACATTTTTTAGAGAACAAATAAACTTGGAAACATCTCACACTTTATGAGGATGCAAAGGAACCACGACAGCCTGGTTGGTGGACGGTTTCTTTCCTCCTGCACTCATCTCTGTCTCGCTCTAGATACATACACACACACACACACACACATACACATTCACTCACACACATTCATACACACATACACACATTCACACACTCACACGCACATTTACACGTACACACAAAAGTCTACTATTCACCAGGAATGACATTAGCAAGTTAATACCTATATGACAATGTATAAGACTTCCAAATGAGATAAAAGTCTTATCACTGTGTAATAAATAGAAATGAGAACTTTTTTAATTGAGCAAATAAATCCTTAGAATTCACATGGCCAAAAGTTACAAACCTTAAGTTTCCAATGTAGAGTTGATTTGTAAAATCTATCCATTTAAAAGCTGTTCTCATTTCACTGTGCTGAAATATACACTTGTATTTAATTCTTTTTTCTTTTCATATGTTATTCAGTTTTCAGTCATGCTAATTATGAATTACAAAGGCTTGGGGGTTGGAGTTTTCTAGGCCCACTCTCTGCCTCACATACCTTCCACAGGTCCGAGATGTAAAACCTGGCGGAGCCCTGCACGCCTTCTCGCCACGCGCGGTACCTGGAGTACCAGACCAGCCACGGGTTTAATTCATAACCAACAGCGGTGAACCCCTCCTTTGCAGCTGCTATCACCTGTGGGGAGAGGCCGTACTCAAAATCAGAAAAACACCAACTCACATGGTCAAGTGATATGAAAACTCCCTATTTGTGGTCTATAAACAGAAAATATCTAATCAAAAGGTGTTTGTTCAAAACATCATTTAAAGGTGGAGCTCTCAAGTCACCTGGCTTTGTGGACAAGATAATGCCAGTCCATTTAAGCTCAGTTTTCTCATTTTTGTCAAAGATTTCACCTTGAGCATCAGAACAGACGATCAGGTTTGCTTTGGACAACTGCATAATTAAGTCTGGATGGGTCAACCCTCCAGAAGCTCCAACAAAAAGCTTCGGAAAACCTGCGTTCTCTCTCCACTGGGACACACAGCCTCAGAGGAAGCGAGTGTGCCTGGGAAGACGTTTTGTGAACCAGTTGTAATTATAATAAAAAAACAACCAGTGGGTGAATAACCTGCCATTAATTACGTATTTCTCAGTATTTAAAGACCGCTCACTCCAACCTGACAACAGGTACAGGTACGATGGAACGAGTCAGAATAAAGTCAACTACCGAACTGTCATCTCACCTCCCAAGGTGACAGGGATGGTGGGCTGCTCCAGGATCTCTGCTCGCCTGTCCTGCCCCTACTCTTCAAGCGAGCACCCCTGAAGGAACTGTCCCATCTACGCAACTTCCCGATTAACTGTAGTGTCGTCCCTTTGAGAAGGGAACCATTTTCTTAGAAATCATAAAGCTACCATCCAGAGATGTAAAGCATCCACATCTGGATTTTAAAACATCCTCCTTGTTAACATACACATCTCCTGGTTTCTTAAGAGCAAAACAAGTCGCTTTTTAATCTCTTCCTGATTATCCCGGGTCACCACCAGAAGACTGCACGGTCCACATCTGCAGCGGGCTGGTGAAAGGTGCTGTGCCCTGCTGGTCTCACACGAAATGTTTCCAGAACACAAGCCTTCACTACTGCTGTCCTCACTTTCCGCTCATCTTCCAGGTGGAGGTCTAAGGGTGGTGCCACCTGCCCAGCGAGGAACCTGCTCTGGGACCCTGGTGGCCAGTCAGAGGCTGTGAGTCTTTGTTTATAGGCTCCCAGCTGGGGTCAAAGTGAGCTGAGGCCACCAAAAGTCTGACCTTTGGATAAGTGGGGGTTAATGCATTGGCCCTTCCCTATCTTCACTCTAGATTACCCCACAGAAATTACAATACTTTATATATACATGACATACTTATATAAATATAGGTAAATTCAGAAGCTAATATTTATGGTACAAAACATGTAAAACAGTCAAACTATGACTTAATATGTTGTTTCCTCTGGATATGCCACCTTTATTGGCCCAAGTTTTTTAATGAACAGTCTCATAATTACCAATTACTATTCCTTTCTACCTGGTAGATCCACACAGCACTTTCTCCTTTAAGAAAAATTAAATCTGAGAAAAAATAAATTCCAAAGTCCTGCTGGAGGGCTCGATAGTTCAGCCAAACAAACTGACTACTTTATTAAACTGTCAGATTTAGCAAGTCTTTGCACAAGCCTCATAAGAAATGTGAAGCAGAAATTTTAAGCCTTAAAACCTAAAAAACGTAAACCTTAAAACATCTCAGCATAAATGTGTATAAAATATATATTATATATATATATATATATATATATATATATATATTCTAACATGCACATATATATTCCAACATATTCCAATAGATATTTCAATTAGGGCCTGGGGAAATTTAAAGAATTTAGAAAAAATTTAGAGCCTAGAAGTCCATTTATACCTGATGCCACCAGGCTGCCAGTAACATGGTCACCGTGGTGTGAGCATGTGAAGAAAGAAATTCCCAGCATTGCATCTTTGGAACTTTTTTGGGCTTAAGCTTAAATTGACTAAGACCTCAATATATTTTGGATGACTTTCTATTCTGGCTTCCTCTACCTTGTTGACAAGATATGACTAAAAATAGTCGTGGAACGAAAAGTCACCAAAAGAAATACAACCTGGTTTCCTCAACAGATGAATGAGGTTATGGGAGCTATTACAAACTATAAGAATGTTGCAAAACAAAACACTACACCATCTGGAATAAAATGAATAAACCATGGAAAATCTCTTCCTTTAAAAAAACAGTCTCAGCATAACTCACAATGCGCCCGTCGCCGCTGCCGACGTCCACCAGGGACCCTCTTCTGCGCCGCAGCGCTTTCATGACGTTTTCAATCTGCTTTGAAGTCGCAGGTACAAAAGGCAAACAAACGCGCCGGAGGGCTGGGGTGATAAACGGTGTGGCCACAGCATACACGGCCACCAGCGTCCCGCCAACGATGCCAGTGAGTAAGAAGCCCCAATTTCTTTTCTTCAGGCTGTTGGCTTCAAGACTTGCAGGTAGAGCATATCCCGACTGCCTTTCTTCTTTCAATGCTTCTGGGGGTGTCCCTGGATTGATAGTAAGCAGAAAAGACATATAGCCCCAAAGCTGAAACCCAAAGTAGTGTTTTTTCCTACAATTCTTATTGACAAATAAACTCATGCTTTTTAAAGAAGCATGGTTTAGCTCAGTACAAGCTAAATTACAAATGTAGAATCCCAAAATAAGTTCTAAATTTCATCAACTAAATTAAAGTGTTTTATAGAAAATTACCCAATACTGATGGAAGACTAAAATCTTCTCTTTCCAACGATTTTTTTTCTCTAGGAGTCATCCTTAAAAAACCTGTTCAAATCTATTTGGTATTTTATGAAGCAGTATCCATTAACACAAATGTGAACCACGTATTTTTATGGTTCCCAACAGAGCCCCACAAACAAATAAGCATGAAAATGTCTAGTTATTACCCTATTTCAAACAGGATGAAAGTATTCTAGACCAAAATTGGTCAGGCATCGATACCTTAGTTGTATATATTCAATTTCTGAAGTAAAAGAGGAGACAAAATTCAGGTTTTACTAAAAATCTTAAATAATCACAGTAATAAGGAGATTTTTAAAGCAAATCAACAAAGAACAAAAAAATAAAATAATCATTTCAATGCTACCTACCACACATACAGAATAAAGCGAGCAAACTCCAAACAACTGATTACAGAGGGTATGAGGGGTACCTTAGAGACCCTCCCCTTGAGTTTTATTTATTTGGAATATATTCCTAATAGGATCTCAAGTTTTTTAGGTTGAAACTGATTTGAAATTAATTTTGAAACTGATTAATGATGACTCTGGCTCCATGCCTCATAACCATGTCTGACCCTTCACCTCTCCAAACCTTGGCTCCTCCTCTGCAAAGTGGGGACTGTGGGGTTGTTGTGAGGATGAAACAAGGGGAAGCAGGCAGAGCACTTGGTGCCCAGCACGTGAACCCCGCAAGGAACAAGACCACCCCGCCCTGAACTAGCTCACGGTCTAGCTGAGGGGCTAAGACCAAAACCACAGCAACCTGTAGGAAAAAGGAGAGTAAGAGGAGGGAGGACAAGAGATTCTTATCACGCGAAGACATTGGTGATCAGAGTTTCAGCATTTGTAAGCCACTCAAAAGGCCCACTGTATTAGTTTCCTTTTGCTGCCGTAAGAAATTACCCCAAACTTAGTGAGTTAAAACAACACACACTTATTAACGTACAGTTCGGGAGATCAGAGGTCTGAAAGTGTAGGCTGTGCTCATTCTGGAAGCTCTAGGATGGGTTTGATTGCCTTTTCCCACTTTGAGAGGCATTCTTTGGCCCCACATCCCTCCAACCTCTGCTTCCATCATAACACCTTCTGACACCCCTACCCAACTCTTTCCTTTACAGGAAAGGAATCCTGTCCCTGTGAGCACACTGGCCACCCAGACAAGCCAGCATAATTTCCCCATCTCAAAGTCCTTAATCACATCTGCAATGTTGCTCAGGTAACGTCCTCACAGGTTCCGAGGATCAGGGCATGGACTTATTTCTGCCTACCACACTCATGGAACATGGTAATCCTTTACAACTGTGGTGAGACACAAATGTGAACACTGGGCACACCAGAAGCTGGCCCACGGTGGGGAGTCACTGCTCCAGGGCGGCTGACCAACCCCAGCATCTCCTGCTCAGTGCGGCTTCGTACTTCCTGATGCCCAAGGTCCTCTAAAGTGAGTTTAAAAACTAGTGTCATGGTGGAAAACCAACTTAGAAACAACAGTGAAAGTCTACTGCTGGTGCTGGTGATGGGAGTAAAACAAAAGTCGTTTAGGAAGATGATGGTGTTTGATAGAAAGCAAGAGTTTTCAGGAGGGAAGGTACAGCTCAGTGGTAGAGTGCAGTGCTTAGCATGCACGAGGTCCTCAGTTCAAACCCCAGTAACTCCATTAGAAAAACAATAATAATAATAAATAAACTAAATTACTTCTCTCTCTCCCCCAAAGAAGAAAGAGTTTTCGATACATGTTCATTTATACACCTCAGCATTGTACGGAGGAATATACAGGCTACAGTAGTAGTCATGCATCTGATCAGTTGTTTTTAAAGGTTAAGGTACATCTTTCATGCCTTGAGTAAAATCACCCCGCAGGCATTCCAACTGTACCATATAGTGGTCAGGAAGATTTCAGTCTCACAGCTCTGAAGACTCAGAACTGATAAAAAAAGAAAAAGCAATACATTTTTGTGAAACAGAGGTAGCAATATAGTTATGTGTAAATACATGCATACAGTTGTATATATACAGTGGTGTAACACTAGGTAAGTTGTTTCTAAGGCTCGATTTCCTCACCTAAAAGATTTAGAAATAACATCTTCATAGGGTTATCGGGACATTTAAACAAATAATGCATACAAAGCCCTTAGCACAGGCCTGAGAGAGTAAGTGATGACTATTAGCCACTACTGTTATTTTCAAGACTATCACGGAGGCAGGAGGGACTCAATAATTTTTAGCAACTTTATTGAGACTTAATTCATATGTCCCATCTAATATGTACACTTCAAAGGCCTTCAGTATATTCAGACAGACCATCATCACAGTCAACTTTAGAATTTTCTCATTATTTCCAGAAGAAACCCCTTCTGCTTTAGCTATCACCCTCCCATCCTTCTCCTCACCATCCAGCCCTAAGCACCACTAATCTACTTTCTGTCCGTTCAGAGCAGACTTTCATGGGTGGAATCACTTAGCACGTGGTTTTCGTGTGACTGGCTTCTCTCTCCCAGCATAATGTTCTCAAGACGCATCCATGCTGTCCAATGTATCAGTACTTTATTCTTTTTTATGGCCTAATATTCCATCAGGGAGATAGCCTACATTTTGCTTATCCATGTGTCTGATGATGGACAGCTTCTCTTTGTCCTAAAAATCCTCTTTGGATTTCTCTCAGTTTGTGAAAACAGGAACTAATGCAGGTCTTTTATAAAAGCAAAGTGGTATAAAGTGAACTTTCAAAAAACATGAGGATACCTGTACTGGAAAAAGAGCTTTCTCAGAAGGACCCCTGGGATGTTAGGCAGTTTAGATAGAAACGAGCACTCGGCAGGAGAGGAAGGGCAAAGGAACCACCAAGAAAATAACAGTATTCTGCGCTTAGGATAAGGGAGTCCAGAAACTTATACTTTCTCTAAATGAGGGCCAGCAAAAGAAGCCAGCCAAAATCAAAACGCTGCAGCTGCCCATAAGAGAAGGACCCAGTATAACTTGACCCAGTGAACCTGCCCAAAAGGGGATGGGCGTGCCTGAGCGCAGGCAACCTGAATTGTCAGCCAATCAACCAATCAATCAATCAATCATGAAGCCAGGATATAAAAACAAGAAAAACAAAGGAGCTTCGCCATTTTTCCTCTCTTGGATTGGCCTGCTCCCAATTCTTGGGAGTGTACCATCTTTCACTATTTTTTTTTTTACTTCACTAATAAAAATGTTGCTTGTATCATGCTTTCTGTCTCTCATCAAAAAATTTTTTTCGGGTGACTAAGAACCGAGGTAATTCTTATTTTCCTTTTGCTGGTAACACCTGTACTGGAAAAGGAGCATTCTCAGGACTCCTGGGAACCCAGGCACAGGAGGCAGGGGAAGCATTTGCTGCGTTCAGGGTGACAGAAAAGCAGGAAGGAGGGAGGGAGTCCTCGCGGGCCAGGTTAAATACGCGTTTTACTCGTGTGCACGGAGACGAAACTTTTTGAGAAGTCACGACATTATTTGTGTTTAAGAAAGGCAACACCAGCAGCAGTGTGTTCCCTGACGCTACCACACACATTTCTGCCCCAAATTTCTACACCTGCAAGGCTTCCCACTTCACAAAAATGTGTCCGAGCTTTTGAAGCTGCTATGTAAGTCCAAAATATGGCTATATTGCTACCACCATCCAATAAAATATGTATTTTTTATCAGTGAAAATGGCTGGATCCCAAGAGCAGCACACGCACCCGCGGCAGGCGCCTAAGGGTGGGCAGCAGCCCTGAGGCACCGAACGCCAGACCTCGAGCCCGGGCAGCGACCCGCGGCGCCCCTCCCGACACCCCACACGGACCGGCTGCACAGCGGACACCGGCCGCGAGCCCCACGCTACACACACACACACCAAGGCCCAAAGAGCCAGCCACGAGCCGCCGGCCTCACCTCTTCCTCCCTCCATCGCGAGATTTCCCGCAGTTAAGAAAAGGCAGTGGATTCTACCATCTCCTCGGAGCTGGGGGTGGGAAGGAGAGAGAAAATAATGCTCTAAATAAATTAGTTATTCATTGGGACAACTATCCAGAAACTCTCCACTTTGTAGCTTTAATAAATGTCTCGACTCGATCTGCTCCTGACTTGTGGGTTCTAAAGTTCCCGTCCATGTCTTCAAACTCCCCCCCCCACAGCTTCCTGGATGATAGACGTTCCCGATGGCCGCCGATTCCAGAAGATACTCTCTGGCGTTAAACTAGTCCCAAGTGAGAAATAAGTCTCAGGCGGCCTGTACTGCGCATGCGCGAGCCCTCGCTCCGTCCCGCGAGAGGAAGGTGTGCTCTCGGTTCCGGAGTGGACGCCGGCGGTTGAGGGAGTGTAACGCCTGGTGCTGCACCATGACGTCTGTGGGGACCCTCGCCTTTGATGAATATGGCCGGCCTTTCCTCATCATCAAGGATCAGGACCGCAAGTCTCGTCTTATGGGACTTGAGGCCCTCAAGGTAACGGGACGGGGACACACAGGCAGCGGGATGAGGGGAGGCGGCCGAACCCAGTGACTGCGCCTGCGCAAACTTAGGAGCGCTTCTGCCATGTGCTCCCGGGGAAGGTCGGGGGACCCCCCCCCCTCCAGTCCTGCACCCAGCGCTTTGGGCCCGCAAAGGCCACCGTTCAAGCCTTTAGGCCCAATTTGGGGTGAGGCTGGAGCCACAAGCGCCCTTCACAGAGTTGGGTGGGGCAGCTTCAGTTCACCCGCGTCCCGGCTGATTTCTCCAGCCTGCAGTCATTCCGTACAGTGTTTTCATCAGTAAGACGCGGAGAGGGTATTCTCAGGTCTCTTGGCGGGTTAGGACTCTTGATTCTTAATCTTCCGTTGGTGTACCTGCAACAGTCCCAGAAGAAATAAGGTTCATTTTCTTTGTCATTTCCTAAAGGCTTAGTCATTTACAGCGTTTCATTTTTTTTTTTAGTATCTTTTTACATGGCGTTTTCCTGGATGTAGTATCTTAAAAATTGAAAACGTACACCTTTGAGGAAGAAAATACTACTGCAAGAGTGAGAATTGGTCACTAATAACCACAATACAAGGCAGTGTGTGACCGGAATCACCAGTCATGGGATGCAGATAAAAGTTGAAGGGTGTCCTTCAGACATTCGCTAGAGGTTGACGTTTGTTCAGAGATGGAGTAAGGTTTTGAATGGGAGAGAGCTAGCATTTTAGGGAGAGAAAACAGCAAAAGCAAAGACCTGGGCAGGAGAATGCATGGCACGTAGTGGAACCGCCTGGTTTTAACAGAGCAGTCTACCTTACGTTACAGTAGTTCCCAAAGTGGAAGTTCTTGAATGCCCCACAATCAAGATGTTATCCTAAGGGATAGGAGGGGAGTCACGCATTTGAAGGGGTTTTGAACAGAATCACAATTTAAGTAGAACTATACCAGAGGAAGTAGCATTTGGGGTGGAATCTATGACATGATGTATACAGACCATGTTCCCTGATCTGAGGTGTCCCTCTTTGCTTAGTGTCTTGGGGTTTTACTTAAATTAAGCAGTTCAATTCTCCCCCGGGCTGTTTGTTTGACTTAGGACAAGTAACACAACCTCTCTGACTTTTTTCAGTGAGGGCAGTACACCCCTATCAGCTGAGGATGAGAATTAAATGGGGTAACTTAGGGAGTGTCCACCCAGTCTTTGATCCATGGTAGGCAGTCAAGCCACTTGCGTACTAATGGGACCAGCAGAGAAAGTAGCACCCAGTACATGCACCCAGAATAACCAGGTAACCGAAGCTACAGGTTATTTTTCATCAGCCACATCTCATGTAGTCCTCACATTCTGAATCAGGTATTATTTTATAGAATTGGAAGCTTGGTCCCAAAGCAGTTAAATAATTGCTTAAGGTCACAGAGCCAGTAAAGAACAGGGCCGTGGTCCAGGACCACCTCTGTCTGACTTGGCAGCCAGTGGTCTAAAGCCCACTTCTTAGCCTTGGCACTGTTGATACTTGGGGCTGGATCCTTCTTTGTCATGGGGTCTGTCCTGTGCAAGATGTGTGGCAGCATCCCTGCCCTCTCCCTAATACGATCGCCTCTCTAAGGGTGACAGCCAAGGATGTCTCCAGGCATTGTCAGATTCTCCTGAGGGTCAAAACTGCCCCTGATTAAAAACCACCTTCCTATGGTTATTAGCCTTTAAAAATTCCATTATACAGACTTATCAAAGTGTGTTTTAAGGGTTATCAATACTTTCGCAAATCTAGGGGCTTTGTCTTGTTACCTGGTAGATGGGGTTATAAGGGAAAGGAGGCTTCAGAGAACGTGTGGGTTTGAACTGCTTTGGAAGTTGGCCAGGGCTTCGATGGGTAGAGGAGGGTCTCCTGTGCATCAGCGCTTCAGGGATCAGAGGGTGTGTTAGGGGAACAGGCATAGGCTGTCCTCACCGGGAGGGAGCTCGATCTCAGATCGTGGACGGCTTTGAAGAACAGCTTCAGACTTGAGTGTTGGGGTACTGGGGAGTTATTTAAGGTCTGGGGACTGGTTGGCAACGCATTTGAGAAAAATGGATGGCTTAGCTGGACGGAGGATAAATCTGAAGGATTGATGAGATAAGAGACCCTGGAAATATGTAAGGTGCTGTGGACCTGCTCTGGGTTGGGGTGACGATGGTAACATAGGAAGACGGGAAACCAGACATTTGGAGGGAAAATTGTGAAGTTGTCACAGTTAGATGTGGACCAGTCTGCTGCTGCTTAAATGTAGAAGCTTCTAGAGAATGGAATCTGTCATAAGTGATTTTTATAACGTATCAGCTCTATGTTCTTAACTTACAATTATATGTAACTTACAATTATATATATTTGTGTTTGTTTCATTTAGTCTCATATAATGGCAGCAAAGGCTGTAGCAAATACAATGAAAACATCACTTGGACCAAATGGTAAGAGACTAACATTCGACTTTCTAACAGAAGTTAAGAAATGAAAGGGGAGTGTCCTTTTTGATGTATTCTTGACTTTTATTTATAATAAATTCCCAGATAGGAACTGGGTCAAGAGGTCAAGGTAACTTTTTCTTACAGGTTTTCTGTTTTGTTTTGGTTTTTTGCCCAGAGCCATTTTAAACATTGGTATCTTTTAGGGCTGGATAAAATGATGGTGGATAAGGATGGCGATGTGACTGTAACCAATGATGGGGCCACCATTTTAAGTATGATGGATGTCGATCACCAGATCGCCAAGCTGATGGTGGAGCTGTCCAAGTCACAGGATGATGAAATCGGAGATGGAACCACTGGAGTGGTTGGTAAGGAAGAGCACAGTACGCTTTCTCATTTAGGAGGTGTTATTAACTGTTACAGGTCTGACACTTCTGCTCAGAACATTTACTCTGGATCAGGTCATTAGGAGACAGTGGGACAAATCCAAACTGGAGGACACGGTGCAAGACAAGTGGCCCAGACTCTTCAAAACTGTCGCCATCATGAAAGAGGAAGCAGGTTGGGGTAGAGTTAGGCAGCTGTTCTAGATTAAAAGTTCCAGGGAGGTTGATGAGATTAGTGTCTGTAATGTTACTTTTCTTGTAGGTGAGATTTGAATTCATTTATTCAGCCAAGTATTTGTTGGGTACCAAGCTCTGTTCTCACTGCTCTGGATGTGCTTGGAGTGCAGCAGTATTAAAACAAACTCTGTGGTCGTGATGCTGAAATGAGAGGAGAAGGGAAGGTTGAGGGGCAGAGAGAGAAGTGATAAACGAATTTTTTTAATCCTCTTATCACCAACATAAATTTCATTGACTAGAAGTCCCTGGTCCAGAAAACAAGTTTTTTTCCCCTTGTGAGGAATTTTTTATATGCTTTTTATTCTTTTTTTTCTTTTTTTTTTTTTTTTAGTTACATCCTGTACATCACTGAGAATTGAACATCTATCTATATGGGGTACCAGTTAGAAGTTTGTTAGAACCAAAACAAGAGGCTCCCTTTTTAAAGATAGATTAGATGGCCTCAGCCTCTGAGATCCTTCCAGCTTAATTCTGGAACCTTCATGTTTCCAGGACAGCATCTAATTGGTTTTGCATTCTAGCAGTTTCCTCAACCAGTTATGTGCTGTCTCATCCACAGTTCTGGCTGGCGCCCTGTTGGAAGAGGCCGAGCAGCTGCTGGACCGTGGCATTCACCCCATCAGGATCGCCGACGGCTATGAGCAGGCTGCCCGCATCGCCATCGAGCACCTAGACAAGATCAGTGACAGCGTCCTTGTCGACATAAAGGACACTGAGCCCCTGATCCAGACCGCAAAGACCACGCTGGGCTCCAAAGTGTGCGTGTGCAGTACAGGGCTGTGATTGGCGTTTGCAGGGAGGCAGGGTTCGTGTGCTTGTTCTGAAGGCACCTCAAAGTTATCAGTGGTGGTTTTGTATTGATTTGATGAGAAGACTGCAAGTGTAGACATTTGCATCTTGGTTTTTAGTTGGAAGCTGAATTTCCAGTTTTGAGTATTAAGTTCTCTTGATAATATTTGTAAGCTGTATGTTCTTTAATTTAGCAGGATAAGCTGTGTTAGAAGAAAGTCCTACTTGTGGGATATGTTAATTTTTCATAAAATTCCTTCTATCATTTCTTTCCTAGGAATCCACTGAGTTGGGGGGGTTCTTATCCATTTAACAAGCAGCTTAATGATCAGAATTTTAATTTGTGTAGAAGGTCAATCTTGCAATTGACTTACATCAGGTATTTTCATGTTTACATAGTACCTACTGTTTGCCAGGCCTGTGGCCAAGTCTTGACACAAGGCTCTTGCCCCCTAGAAACTCAAAGCAACTTCTGCCAGGGGACACACTTTGAACAATAGAGACTTATGGACTCTTGTCATAATGAGGCATAACAATCCAGTGCCTTTTTACACTATTGTTCTTAACTCATACCAATTTGAGAAATTTTTTAATTTGTGCCAAAAAGGAAGGTGTGGTCTCAACGCAGAGGTCAGGGGAGGTACAACAAAAATGTCTGCTGCCTTCTTCCCCAGGCAAGGACATCCCCTGCGGTGCTGTGTTAAACCAGGAGGTCTTCAGTGACGCCAGCTGTCCCCTTGTTGCAGGTCTGAGCTGAAACTAGCTCCTGTGCAAGGGTGACCCCCGGGTGGCCTCCAGCACAGGGACGGCACTGTTTTGCTATTGGAAGGAGGGCATCACACTTCGCTGAGATGCACAAATCCTATGTTATAATGACTTTGTATGTTGACCCTGCTTTATTTGCAAGTCTTTATAAAACCCCATTATGTGTAGATCTTTACCATAGAAAACGTTCAGATGGGTTGACAAGAGCCAAATAAATTCAGCATAAAACATAAATCAGCCACTTAGGACACAATATTTTAGTTTCATGGTTATCTTTTCCAGGTGACTCAAGATTTCAGGCACTGTATTTCAAGTACTAGAGTTCCCTTTGGTTTTTCCAGAATCAAAAGTAAAATTATTGAGCAATCTTTTCAAAGGTTTCAAAACTTTCAAAAAAAAGGTACCAGCCCCCCCTGTAACTGATGTGGTCAGGCCTTCCGTATCTCATTAAGTGCAGCACCTCCTGTAGGTAAGGTTGGCTTCTCTCTGGGGGTTTCCTGTCTTTCCCATTCTATTTTAGATTTGGAAATGCTAATAGTATTAAAAAGTAACCAAATCTTGGAAAAATTTTGGTTCTTGCTATACTTCAGTGTTCTCTTAGAAACATTCATAATAGATACAAATAGTACATTTCAGTTACTGTTGGTAATCCCTCCCCAGACTATTGAAGGTGCAAGTTTGGTGGCATTCTTCTCTAGGACCCTGAACATGGTTTTGTACATCTGTGAGTTCCAGGATGTTGGGTCGTGTTCGAGTTAGCGTGTACGTCTTCTGACAGCGGTCGTCATTGAAGAAGAGTGGAAAAGGTTTGTTTCGTGTTTCCTCAGGGTTAACAGCTGCCACCGACAGATGGCCGAGATTGCCGTGAATGCTGTCCTCACTGTGGCTGACATGCAGCGCCGAGACGTTGACTTTGAGCTCATTAAAGTAGAAGGCAAAGTGGGCGGGAGGTTGGAGGACACTAAGCTGATCAAGGGCGTGATCGTAGACAAGGACTTCAGCCACCCACAGATGCCAAAAGTAAGTCGGGGCTCCCGCAGCTTCAGGCCTTTAACTCGTTGGCCCAGCACTTCAGGGCTCTATTTCTCTCCACAGCAAGTGGAAGATGCCAAGATTGCAATTCTCACCTGTCCCTTTGAACCACCAAAACCAAAGACGAAGCATAAGCTGGATGTGACCTCTGTAGAAGATTTTAAAGCCCTTCAGAAATATGAAAAGGAGAAGTTTGAAGAGATGATTCGGCAAGTAAGTCTTACCATGGCTCTTGGTGAAGTTTAAGCTCTCAGAGGGTGCGGTAGTTAGCTGTGGGTAGTGAATACACATGGTGCCGACCTGTGTTATCTTGACATTTTTTGTAGCTACAAATAAGGTATTAACAATGTATACTTCTTTCCTTCACTTTTACATAATAAAATTGATAAACAATGAGAAAAATCAAATGGCACAGAAAGGCGTGAGAAAGAGCGTCTTCAAATGGTAACGTGTGTGGGGTGCCCCAGCGTTGCTTGGTACCTGGAGCTGTGCTTTTGATTTTACTTGCTCTGGACACGTTTAAGCCAGTACGTTCAAGGTTTGAACAAGTTTAATGTGGCTTAGCACAGGTTTGAGATTTATAAATAAAACATTTAGACAAGAGTTACTGAACAACTGAAATCAAACAGGATGCAGTCATAGTAATCCCAGTTCTTTGCTTAAACAGGTCAAGAGTATTATTTTATAAATACCGTATTAACTCTTTCTCTGGCTGTTAACATTTCACGTGTGCCTGCTCCCCGAAGGAGCAGTTCCTCTTTCAAGGACTCTCTTCTTGGGAGCTTAGAACACCAGGACTCAAGGATCATGAACGTGGACATCTGTTAGAACATTATCACAGTGAACAAACCGGAAGCTTTTTCAGTGTGTTTGAGGGGAGGGGGGTTGTTGAGTTTTCATTTGTGGTTTCACGGTATACTTCTCTGTGCCCAACTATACCAGGCCCTGTTGTAGGCACTGGGTATACAGCAGTAAATAAAGCAGAACTCTTGATCTTGGGGTGCAGAATAAGGGGCAGGTGGGTGAGGACTGTGTTAAAGACACTGGACAGAGGCCTCTAAGGAGGTGACATGTGAGCAGAGGCCTCATAGAAGTGACAGCAGCATATTTGGGCGAGGAGCACTCCAGGCTGAGGTGAGGTGGACATGGGCAGCATGTGCTAAGGCCCTGAGGCCAGAACATGGTTGGCATAGGCAGGGAACAGCAAGGCGGTGGGGTTGAGTGGGCTGGCAAGAGTGGTATAAATAAAAGCTTGTCATCTGGGCTTCAGGATCACTGACCAAGGTGCACTGGAGGCAAAGATGACAGGGATTCAGATGCTCACAGGGTTGGATGGATTGTGTCAATAGATGTGCAGGTTGCCAGGAATGGTAACGGATGGTGCTGGGGATGGATGCTCACATTTTGAAGAATGAGACAGACCCAGAGACACACGGGGTGACCAAGAGGAGCAAGAAGGGCCCCTCCTACTTTGAGCTTGTGGGAGGAGAACAGCCACTTGGAGAGAATGCCAGTGCAGGCTGGTGTTTCAGGGAACAACCAGCATTTGTTGACAGCAGGAATGTAAAGGAAACTTTGCCCAGAAGGAGTTTGATAATGGACTGAGCTCCAGGGGCCCCTGGTAGGTTCCAGAGGGTCAGGAAGGAAGGGAGGAGGTAGAGAGCCGGGTGTAGAGTGCAGAGACAGGAGTACAGTGGTCATCGCCAGCGAGGAGGGATGGACCGTTCTGATCACTGCCGCCCTCCTGGAACAAGTCGCTTAGCCATTTGCCGGGGTGGGTTCTGACTAGAAGCAGGAGGGCCTCTGCCAGCCTCTGAATTAGCCTGTGTCTCGACCCACAGAGGATAGTCCACTCAGGTGAGAAAAGCAAGTTGCAGAAAAGTGTAAGATTCAGTTTTTGGTTAAACACAAAAATAAACTGCTTCATAGGTTTCTGTGAGGGACGGCGCTGTTGACCTTGGTCTCCCCAGAGCAGGGCGCTAGCCCTGTTGGCACGTCCTGTGTTGCTTCACTGGGACAGCAGTGGGCGTTCACGCGAACTGCTAACGTTTAAAGCCTTGTTTAAAAACGAGATGCTTCCCAGCGATGCGTGTTCATGTTTATGTTCAGAGCTGACGGAGAGCAGACACGTGGGTGCTTCCTTTTCTTTTCTGTGCTTTATTTAACGCACTGCCCTACACACCCAACTATGTTTCACGCCTTTTTTCAATCTTTTTCAAACGTTAGAGCACAAAGAATACTTATATTTATTAACATGACTGGCATTTGTCTTCCCAGATTAAAGAAACTGGCGCCAATCTGGCTATTTGCCAGTGGGGCTTTGATGATGAAGCGAACCATTTACTTCTTCAGAACAACCTGCCTGCGGTTCGCTGGGTAGGAGGACCTGAAATCGAGGTAGGAAGCTCCCTGGGAAGAGACTGAACGCAGGCTGAGCCTGGGGTGCGCTCCTGGGCCCGCGTGCTGGCAGAGCACATCACCGCGTTGTGCCCGGGCTCCTGAGGCAGGAGGGTGCGCTAGGGAGGGGGGATATGGGACCTTTCTTAGGTTTTTGTATGTATTTCTGCTGTTTGATTGCATTTTGAAGTCCTGTCTTGTGTCCTCACTGGCTGTCTCCGTGGTCTCTCAGGCAAGAAGGCTGGTTGCCCACCTCTGTCAGCCACAGAAATACTAACAGCCTTTGCAGGCATGGTCTGTCCCCCAGTGTCCCAGCCTCGCTGTTCTGCCCTGCGGCCCGGCCCAGGACGGGCGGGCAGAGTGGGGTGCCAGGCCCACTGGAGCGGGACTAGAATGCCCAGCTCTTCAGAACCTTGGTCATGGGACAAGGCCTCTGGGGTGGACCCGGGAACTTCTGGGCCAGAGTGGGCAGCAGTCCTAGTGAACACCGGGTTATAGGGCAGGTTTGGCTTGATCATGGTGGGAACTTGGGCTGCACTCACTAGCCTCTTTCCCGGCCTTCTGCACAGCTGATCGCCATCGCCACCGGGGGGCGTATCGTCCCACGGTTCTCAGAGCTGACGCCCGAGAAGCTGGGCTTCGCGGGTCTAGTGAAGGAGATCTCGTTCGGGACAACTAAAGACAAGATGCTGGTCATCGAGCAGTGTAAGAACTCCAGGGCGGTCACCATCTTCATCAGAGGAGGAAATAAGATGGTGAGGACTCAGCTGTTTGTCCTACATTTTGTCCGATTTGGGAACGTGATTTGGATTTTCCCATAGTGTATTTAACTGAGAGATGGTTACCATAAGAGACAGGGCCGTCTTTTTTGGAGGGACAGTGACATGGTGGTGGAAGTGACTGAAGACCACGGCCCACGATCAGTTCTGCACGGCCCACTTGCCTCTCCTCAATCCCTGGGCAGAAGTGGAACCCGGGCAGTAACCTTGGACGCCCGTCCTTCTCCAGGATGGGTGTAGTGCGTGGTGGTGGGTGAGACTCATGAGGATTCTCCTTCAGTTTTGTTTGACCCCTTCACTTGCTCGTGTGCCCGAACGAGTTGAGGCTGCGTCTTTTTATTTTTTTCTAACTGCGTCACAGGGAAGAAAAGGAAGATAAAGAAACAGTCTGACAAGTATTCCGGCACGCCCTCGCCCTCTGTTGTAACCAAGGGTTTTGGTTTTCCTGGGATGGGGTAGGAATACTCCCAGTACCCAGCAAGCCCTGAGATTAAACCAGAGGTGCCCGGTGTTTGGCTCTGAAATGATTGAAGTGTGGCCACGTCAATTTAGGCAAAATTGTTTTTCCCTAGATCATTGAGGAAGCAAAACGGTCTCTTCATGACGCTCTGTGTGTCATCCGGAACCTCGTCCGGGACAACCGCGTGGTGTACGGCGGCGGCGCTGCCGAGATCGCTTGTGCTCTGGCCGTCAGCCAGGAGGCCGACAAGGTGAGGTGCACTTGCAGGCTCCCCTCTCTGGGCTGTGCGGGGCGTCCGGCCGGCGGGCTGCGGGGCCCCCAGGGAGCAAGCGCTCGTGCGCTGTGTCATGCCCGTGTGCCACTGCAGGTTACTGTGAACCAGCCCAGCCCAGCCCTTCTCAGACACTCTGGCCTCGACAGTAAATCTCTACACTCTTAATGTTACTTGAAATTCAGAATTAAACGTTGTAACTGAGAATAAAGCAGTAAGTGCTGGTTTGTTTGGACTTTGCTCTCATACGTACACCTTCTTCAGCCTGATCCTGTATTGACAGCCTGTTCTTGGAATTCTTCACAAGTTAGCTTTTAAAAGCATGTAATTTAATTATGACTCCAAATAGCTGCTGGGGTTTTTTTCAAGTACACTGACTGTGAACAACCCCGTGTCCCCTCAGTGCCCGACCCTGGAGCAGTACGCCATGCGAGCCTTCGCCGACGCCCTGGAGGTCATCCCCATGGCCCTCTCTGAGAACAGCGGCATGAACCCCATCCAGACCATGACCGAAGTCCGAGCCAGACAAGTGAAGGAGATGAACCCTGCCCTTGGGATTGACTGTCTGCACAAGGGAACAAACGGTGAGGCGCCATCACTGCTCCATGGGGCTGTGGTGTGATTTAAAGTGAGCAGTCACATGCTGTGTGGCCATGTGGTGTGTGGTGTCTGCCCTGAGTACCGTGTCTTTTTAGTACACACTTCAGGTGTTCAGGCCCTGGATTGTAGGGTTGATTTAATTACCTTGGGAGTTGTTGCACTGCTGGTCTTGGCAAGCTAAAACCAATTTTAGTAATAACAGACTACAGTGTGGTGTTTATTCTATAGGTGACTTCCATTTTAATCCCAAGTTTTAGAAAAGAATCCCCATCTTACTTTCTCGTGCACGTTTGTCAGTGTGGATCCTGTACGTCATGTAAAACAGCTCTGAAGCTGACTTCTGGTTGACAGCTGGTTCAGTGATTGTGCCCGTAATTAAGGGTGCGTATGCACGAGGGGCCCTGTGACTCCGTGGCTCTCACTAGTCCATCTGCTGGACAGGGCGTGCGGCCTGAGCTCGTTGGGAAGGTGGTCCCGGTGATTCCTGTGCTCACCAGGCGTGTCTGGGGTTCTGCAGTCAGTCCTGACCACAGAGTCTCCCAACGGGTTGTTTTGGGTTTTGTTTTTAGAAATCTAGAACTCTTAAAGGTATGTTCTGGTTTTCAGGTTAACACCCCAAAGATTTTAATAACAGTAGTGACTCTGTCAGGCAGATATTTAAATTGCTTTAACGTGAATGCTTGGTTTGCTAAAATATACCATTCTTAGGTCTTTCTTGGAGTTACTTTACATTTCAGGTACAGTCAGGTTTTACTCACTTCGGGCTTACTGAGGTACGGTGTTGAGCACTCTGTGGGTGAGATGTCGCTGAACGACTCTCCCTTTGGCAAGTCCCTGAGAAACTCAGCCTGTCGTTGGAGAGGGGTACCCTTCCCCCCACATTCCAGAATGTCCTGGGAAGTGATGAAAGTAGATTTCTCTGAAAATATAACTGGGTCTGATGAATCCCAAATTCGTATTTATGAAGTTTTACTGTGGTTCCATAAATCAGAGCAAGGTGTTGGCAGAAAATGTGTATGCTGTTTTGGGATAATTAATTTGTTTGTATTTTTCAGATATGAAGCAACAACATGTCATAGAAACCTTGATCGGCAAAAAGCAACAGATATCTCTTGCAACACAAATGGTTAGAATGATCTTGAAGATTGATGACATCCGTAAGCCTGGAGAAGCTGAAGAATAAGGAAAAACTTTAGGATGAAATGTCGGAGTAAGATCCACTGCTGTGATTAAATAAATGGTGTCTCGTGTGCGTCTGCAGTTATTTATTATCCCGTTTGTTTTCAGACACTGTAGATGCTAAAGCATTAATAGCTGTTTGGTTTCCGTGGTTTCACTTGTTCAGAGACGTGATGCTGCAGAGGCACAGGCTCGCGGGTTTTGTATTCGTTATATTAAAGGGAGCTCTTTGAACAACCTTTATATTCTGCTCTTCGAGTTTAAGAAACATTCACTGTAACATTTCATCAAATGCCTTAATTGGAGGGGTTTGAGTTGATTTTTTTTTAATAAGCTGTAGGAACTATTTTTAACTGCTTTAAATGTTGCATTCTTAAGATTTATTTTAACATTGAGAGGAATATGGGCTTGGTCCTATTAAATGTATTTAAGTGTTGCATCAGCCTCGGTGGGTGGATCTTTGATTGTAGACACCGTCAGAGTTGCCTGTTCCCACCACAGGGTTGTGGGACGTCCTCGTTGCCGTGAGGTCACACCGGCACAAGCTGCGGTGTGAGTGCAGTGCTGATGAGACCAGCATCCTAAGTGTGCTTGTCACGGAGGCCCCGTGCGTTGTCCCCATTCTGGCTCCGTCCTGGGAGGTCCTGCCCGTTGAACGCGGGTCATGTCCTGAGAGCTGTTGTGTTTATGTGGGTAGATGACAGCGGTGGCTTTCAAGGGGCCATGAGGTCAGGGGTAGTCTCACTCTGAGCTGATTTGCCTTTTTCGCCGTGTTGACAGTTGCACTGATGGTGCAGAAGCAGTGAGGGTAAAGCTCACCCGAGCCCGAGTCAGCTAAGTCTGTTCCTCAACACCTCCCCCTACTTAAGAAGCTGCTCCCACTGAAGGGTGGCCTTGATCAGTGCACGTCGCTGTGTCCTGAGGTCTCCCTGCACCCTGATGTAGTGAGGGCGTGAGGCCTGGCACTCACATCCCAGGCGGGGCAGTTGTCTGGTTGGACCAGGCCCTCATGGCACGCTGGCCTCACAGGGTGACTGACACTTGGGTGTATGACAGACGGTGGCTTAAAAATGAACATAGTGACCCTGTCACTTCAGTAGGACAACTGGCTTACTTCAGGCTCCTTCAGAGAAAGTATCATCGACTGGGGGCTGAGACCACAAGTGCTTCCCACAGTTCTGGAGGCTGGAAGCCCAAGCTCCAGGTGCTGACAGGCCAGTAAACGCGGCCTGGCCAGGTGTCGGGCTAGCACGGTCCCGTGCGTGAGTAGATCTCCTCTAAGTGGGGGGTGGGCCGACGTAACAGTGAAAAGTTTACTGAAACTACCACTTGCCGAATTTGGGGATAGATTAAAAAGGAATATCCCCGGTTTTGCGGAAGACAACATACTTTCCCACCCACCGTACGTGCGCCTGTGGCGGAGTCTTCACGTGCTTCCACTCCAGCCAGACTGCGTCGCGCTGCGTGTGCTATTAGCGGGTCAGTTCCCTGTCCTGTTAGAGGGACGTTGAGATTTGCAAAAGTGGAAAACGGTGCCACTCTTCACTTTTGTGGTTTTGGGAAATACGAAAAATCATTTACGTTAACATTTGGTGTGTTCATTACTATTTTAAAATAAAGATTTGCTTAATTTTTTAGTCTTAGTTTCTATCAGGTTAAATGCCAACGAGTATAACCGACAGAAGCATAAGCTCTTGCAGCAGGTGTGGGGAGGGGGCCCTGAATTACATTTTTCAGTGATACAGGGATGTTGAGACCAAAATACTTGAGAACTGCTAAATTAGTACCTCACGATAATCCTGGTTGTTGTCAAGTCCAAGAGACGCTGCATAATTTGCACCATTCACTCACTAAAATAAACTCGTTTATACAGTAGATATTTTTAACACAAGCACTGAAAATCTGCACTTAACCAAGTCTTACCTGACGGTCTTGCCTCCTGGTTCAAAGACAATTGAAGCTGGCAGTGAACTTGCAGCTTCTGTGCTCCCACCTGGTCTCGGCCGCCCACCCATCCCAGCTCCTCATGGCGGGCGGCCTTCTAAAGCTGCCCCCTCCCCCCCCCCTCAGCCTGGTTGTGCATCAGAGGCTAACTAGGTGCTGCTGTGCAGGGACTTTGCAGGTGGAATTAAGAACTCAGTGGCTGACGGTAAGAGCGGGAGGTGATGCAGGTGGACCCAGTGTGATGGCAGGAGCCCTCAGGGCACGGCAGAAGGGAGGGGTAGCCTGAGGATTGAGTACCCATACCGGCTCTGACACGCAGGGACCCTGTGCAAGCACCAAAGACAGGCCTCTGGGAGCTGAGGGCGGCCCCCAGCTGACAGGAAGGAAACCGGGCCTTGGTCCTACAACTGCAAGGAACAATTGTCCCAAAAGCCGGGAGGTACAGTTGGCAGGTGTTAGCGCCAACCATCTGTGCGTGAAAATCCGAGAGTAATTTATAGCCGGCCCCTCGCATCCATGGGACCTCTGTATACTCAGTTCCACCTGCAAGGATTCAGCCAACGGCGAATCATGTCGTACCGTAGTGTTTAGGAAGATGTCCGCATGTGAGTGGACCCACGTATTCAAGGTCAGCTGTACTTAATTTGGAAATGGATCCATCCCAGGGCCTCGGGCTGTGAGAATAGCCAGCCAACACCTTGACACTGGCCTTGTGAAACCCAGAGCCAAGGAACCAGCTGAGCGCACCTGGGCTTCTGGCCTACAGAGCTGCGGGATAGTAAACTTGTTAGTGATCATTGGTCACAGCAGCGCCAGGAAACACATCCTCCTGTTTTGCCTCAGTGATTGTGGCAGGGGGTGTCCTCCCTGCTCAAGATGGGTCTCTTCCCACCCAGCACCCCTCGGATTCTGTCTCCTCTCAAGCTGGTTTCCTTAATTCCACATCTGGGGTGCTCATTAGTGACTCTCACCAACGGGCAGCTTTCTGGGCACCTGAGTGGGTAGCACTTGTGGACTCTCGTGGTCGGTGGGGCACGGGACCAGCTCAGGCCAGTGAGCCATGAGAAGCCTCATTCCCAGGCCAAAGCATTTACTCGCCAATGCGGGACCCTCCAGGGCTCCCCTCCCAGCACAGCCATGAGCGCAATTCAACGGCGGAGGGGGCTGGTCAGCCTGGTCCCCTGGAGAGGGCAGTGATGAGGGCCCCCGCCAGCCGCCCTGGGCACGGAGCACCAGGGAGTCAGAGCATCCAGCGGGTTCACCCAGGACTAGGCTCCGCCTGCATCCTCAAGCCCCTTAGCGCCTCCCACCAAGTACCTCCCCTCAGAAAGCAAAAAGCAAAAAGCAAAACAAAGCAACCCCCTCGGCCCTGGCCCCTGGGCTCTTCCCTCACGCCTGCCTGTGCCCTGCGCTCTCTCCCGCCCCCTCCTCACCCACCGCCACCCCAGCCCTTCGCAGGGCCACTCCGGCTGCCACCCATCGGCCTCGGCCAACTCCCCAGGATGCTCTGCGATGGAATCTGTCCTGTTTCACACACACCTTGGACTTTTGTTTTTTTTACTTTTAATTTTTGCCTCCTTTTTGAAACTCCTCCCTCAACTGTCATGAAAGTTCTTCCAGTTGTCCTCTGGCCCCTCTGGCCCCTCCACCTCACTCCTCCCTAGTCCTCCCCGCAGCCAGCCCCCCCCCCCATAAGGCTGACACCTACGTTCAGAAACAGCTGCATCTCACGGGCCCACAGTCACTGAGCACAGGCACGCAGATGGCATGTCCACACGAGACTGTTTACTCTGCAAAATAATGTCACTTTCTTCATTTTGTAGATTTCACATTGAAAAAAACTGAGGGTCAGAGAATTTACTCAAGTTCCCCAAAGCCACCCAGGAGGCCTGGACACTTGGAACCCTCCCCTCCTGCCTCCCGGTTCTCCCCCACCCCGCCCTCATCTTACTCCAAGCCTCCCTTGGCCCACGCCCAGCAGGTGGCTTCCAAATCTTCCAAATCTATAGGTCCACGTGGGGCTGCTTCTACCACACCCCCCTAGATGGGTCTCCACACTTCCCTCCCTCACTGTGTCCAGCCCCAGGATGAGTTGTGGCCCGATGAGTCCTGGCCACAGACTCCCCTTTGCCCAATGCTCGCTCAGCCTCCTTGACCTGCACGGAGAAGCCAGCTGTGGGTATCTGGGAAGTCCCTCCCTAACAGAAGTAGGAACAGAAAAAGCCCTTCCCTCCCTTCCCGCGGGGCTGGTGGTTAGTGAGGCCAAGCACACCCAGGAGGGCAGGCACCTCCCTCGTCCCCTGACACCAGTAAGGCCCTGAACCCCTCCAGGCTCCACTCAAGGGTGTTTGGGAGAGACTTCAATGTTACTCTCTTAGACACTATTTATTAGCGGGCCTTTGTCATTTGCAGCCCAAGAAAACCCAACCGATATTCCAGCTGGACCAAAACCAAACTCTTGCCCACAGCCTGCTTCTCTTCCCGTGTTCCCCCTCCAGGGACGTCAGCCGGGTCCCTGCGTCCACCCAGCCCACTCCTAAGTGCCCCAGGACCCCTCCTCCCCTCTCCGCCCCTACCTGGTCAGGCCCCTGGCTCCCTCCTGCCAGGAGGGGGGTTGCCCATCTCTGCCCCCCTGCTGTTCTCACCAGAAGAGCAGCCCAGGGGCCCCTGCAGGCCCAGCGCCGGAAGAGGGTGTGGGTCCCCGAGGCGGCAAGATCCTTCCTGCTCCCTGTCTTCCAGAAGGGAAGTGCCCGAGTTTCCCTCCCGGAACCCCAGCACCGACAAGAAATGGCCCCCAGCTGGCCACGCACACTGGGCTGAAAGTCCACCCACAACCCCATGGCCCCACCAGGGGGAGGGAGCCGCTGCAGGGTGTCTTTAGACACCACAGGGCTGGCTGGATGGATAGCCAGCTGGCCTAGTCATGAGGAGTTCTCCAGAGAAAGAAATTCTCTGGGCTGGAACTGAGGCTGTCACCTGGGAGAATGACAGGATTAACGGAGAATCAAACAGGATGCAGCTGGAGGAGGTGAAGTGGCTTCACCAGTGTAGACGAGCACCGTCCAACACGGTTCCCATAGGCCACCTGTAGCTCCTGAGGGCTTGACTCAACAGGTTCTACCAAGGAGCTGGGTCCTTGATCTGATTTCCTTTTAATCAATTTAAATGTAAAAGTCGGGGGGGGGGGGGTATAGCTCAGTGGTACAGCGCAGACATAGCATGGGCTGGGTACTGGGTTCAACCCCCAATACCTCCATCAAAAAAAAAGAAGAAAAATTAATAAATAAATGTAAAAACTGCAACTTAACCCTAGACCCCACACCCTTCTGGCTGAACACAGGAGAGACTTCTGATGCAGCCCAAGCCCCAGGGACCCCGAACGTCACTGTTTAAAAAAACCACCGCTAGGAGTCAGCTGGATGATGACTTCAATCCATCGTGTTTTATTAGCTTTTAGAAAAAGCCACAAATTCAAAAACTCAGAAAGTAAGTTTATTAGCTCGATATAATTAGGTCAACGGAACCCTATTTTAATCTCAGTATATCTCATAGTGCAACATACGAACATGACAAATCCACCTGTGTTAAGGCGGAGATGAATGTCCAGTCAAGTTGGGCTTTTAATCTACCTGATTTTACAGTTCATGCACTTCACGGTTTTGCCAAGTTAGTCAATTTAAAGGATTTCATTCAAGGCTGAGCCATCAGCTGGTCCCTGGGTAGACCTAGGCTTTTACTAAAAGTTAAGATATGACTCCCTCATCCAAATTCTTCCGGTACTGACCTGCCGTTAAAATTTTTATTTATGCCCATGATAAAAATGAAAGGACTTCATCCACTGACTTTGCCTACTGAATGTGTGTTTCAGATGGCATCATGAATTTCAGGATTCCTTGATTTATTTTTTATATAAAGTGAAAATTAGATCCAAGCAAATTTCTGGGTGAGAGCGATTTAGAGAAGGCTTGCACTTGGCCGTGGCTAGACATACTTGTTCAGCCACTCGAGTAAGTTCCTTCTCGCCTCGTCAATATAGGGCTTGTCTTCAGGCGAACAATCTTCTCTCTTGCGATGTACGAATCCATGCGTCTGCCCGGAGAACGTTTTAATTTGATATTCCACTTTGCAGTGGTCTTTCAACTTCTGAGTCAGCAAAGAGACCTGGTTCGCAAAAGATTTCATGATGATGTGATTTTAACCCTCTAGCGATATTTTCCATCCGCTGCATCTTCTCTGAATGCTCATCAATTTTTCACTTATAATTTTATAACTAACAGTCCCTACCTTTGGCGAAGGAGAGAATTCAGAGCGACAGAAAAGTGATTCAACATCAAGTATTTGAAATTGTATTAATATATTTGTCTATTAGTCAGTCTGTCCTTCAATCTATTCAAATACACAATATTCAATGTATTCAATACACATTTCAATGTATTCAAATATAAGTTGTTTGAAATTTATATTAATATAATGTATTGGTTAGGAATAACAAGAGTTATTTCCAAACGACTGCTTTTGAACCAGTTTCTTTCTGTTTTTCCCTTATCAATTGTGCTGGATTTAACAAAGCCATGCCTTTAAGGCTAGAGCCCTTATGATAACTGGTGGGTTACACTGGGGGGCGGTGGGGGACAGGGAGGCAGGGCCAACTTCTAAGCCCAGTAACCAGCCACACCAGGAGCACTTTGGGGTTACAATCCCCCTTAAAGTCCCCAGTGAAACTCACCTTTAAAACTTTAATGTTGAAAAATATTTGGAGCAAAAAATGAACCTTTTGGGCTGTTTTCCCCAAACTATTAAGTCATCTAATTCAACGTAGAGACGAAAAGAGGAAAGATGCCAACTTACCTGCTCAAGAGGAATCACAGCATCATTTTCAGCAAAAATGAACAACGTGGGGTTCTTTAAACTGTGCACATCCTCAGAGTCTTTGACGATGCCTGGGGAACCAGAAAGGGACACAAGGATCTGAGTTTGATTTTTCAAATGACAACATGTGTTTTGGGGGTTTTGTTAGTTTTCTTTTTAGCAATTTCACACAAGTGCCCTGACCTTATAAAACTGGGCTCAAAGAGGAAGTTATTTACTCAGATCATCCTCCTCTCCCCCTCACTCACTAGGAATCAGGCCATTAAATGATGGCTTTAGACTTTGCTGGCTGCTTGTCAGGTAAAGATGCATGTTCCCTCTGGACACATGCCTTTGCTTACCAAGAGGTGGTAACTTTCAGATCTGGACCAGTGCTGTTCTGGAAGTTTCTCACGGTCTACTCAAGCCCCACAGGTTCTGTGTCAAGGGTTTTCAGGCAAAGGGTGGAGCCGCCATGTGACGGGTTGTTTGTGCTCAGATGAGACCACTCGTGTGAAGTCCCTGGGCACAGCCCCTGGTCCTAGCTAGTCACTCATAACACTCAGCTTTCATCCTTCTAAAATGCCTTCAGAATTTTAGAGAGCATTTAATCAAGTGTGTTCAGCCTTGGGGATTCGGACAACTGTGGGTGTGCCGGTCCTATTGGAAAATAAGTAAAAGTTTTTTGAAATCTGTTGTCATTTTGAGATAAGAGGAGTGTTAAAGGAAAGCGTATTCTGGCACTTGTTAAAGATAGTGAGGGAGACTTTATTCAAGGGGACTACTGAAGGGGACTCAACCCCAAATCCAAGGCCAAGGAGCAGGGTGAAGGCCAGTGGATGGAAAATCACTAAAAGGAATCATCAAGGTACCGGGGATTCTAGCCAGATGACTTGACAGGGCTCTTGCTGAAGGCAGGGGGGGAGACAAGCCATCGAGGGTGGGGCGTGAGGGATCTGATCACATATCAGGGGAGGGGGGTTCTCGCTAAACTGACCCAGTGGCCTAAGGACACAGCCCACGGTTGGGGCCCACTCAGAAAAAAGGCTCACAGAAGAGTCTGGCTCAAGGGTGATCATAGAGTCCTTGTCAGTAGGTAGGAGAAAAAAAGGTATTCCATTTCCTGTTGGCAGTAAAGCAAAGCTAGGTAACCCAGGGAGCCTCCCCTTACCTGTAACGCCACTCTAGAAGGCAGGGAGCCACAGGAAAGGTGGCGACGCTCCCTGCCCTATTCTGTTGTGGCCACATAAGCGGCTGGACAGCGGTTTCATGCCCCAGGGCTCCGAGTCTCACCGCCCAGAGCTGCAGCCTGCACTGCACAGCGGCGGCCACCAGGGGGCGTGCGCGAGGCGTCCACTCCGGAGCGCCTTCTGCTCATTCACACAAAGGCGCTAAGCAGGCGGCCAATAATGGGTCGGCCCCATTGCACACAGTGGCAGCTGGCAGCTTGTTTTCTTTGTGTAAGTAAATATTTAAAGTTTTCTTTTTTAATGCTAAAAGTAAGTGAGGAACCATTAATTCAAATAAGAATTATTAGTACAATTGTGGAATATAAAATTATGAAAGAAAGCCAAGGTCAAATGCTTCCATATCATTAAGTAACCCGTTCCAATACGCAGACACAATGTTCTTACGTCATTGCTATGACACCTTTGGTTTGTTCGGCTGAAATGTTCATGTTGCTATTTACACTTTAGAGTGGGTCTTTCCTTCCCCACTTTATATTGTGTGCGCGCGCATGTGCACGCATGAGCAGTTAAGAATAATTTATATTTTGGAAAAATCTTTTCATAGCTGTTGCTCATTAAAATATTGCTTGGTATTAACCATTATCAAGGAAAGAAATGTTACCCCCTTCATCCTGGGTGAAGAAATTGAGACCTCGGGTTAGGGGACCCAGGTTCCCTCTGGTTAGGATGTTACACACCTCCACCTCTACCTTCAGATTTTTAAAACCATTTCCTTAAGAGGGGCCATCTCTGCAAGTCTGAGTTTTGTGGCACACCTGGGACCTTTAGCTTTGGAAGAGGCTTCTGGCCACTGTCACTCTACCACTCCCCCAGCTTTCATTGTGGAAAAATGTACGAGGCAGCTTTACCGTAGACCGACACGCCTGCCCTGACTTCTGGGTATTTCATCATTATGTGATGGACAGCAACTCCACCCCAGCAGAATCCCACGACGCCAACTTTCCTGGTGTGACACTGCTGTTTCAGATACTTTAAGACAGCATCAACCTCTCTAGAACAGAAAGAAAAGTTATTCAAGAAATCAAGAGATAAGTTTTGTGGCCCCTTAAAAGAGCGCTGGGCAGCAAGTGCCAATGGTAACAGGGCTTTCTCAACAGCGTTCCTGGAGATTCTGAGATTCCTGCTTTCAGAGCTCCATCCGCACCACCTCCTGCGCAATGACGAGTGATGAGTGACAGACCTCCCCGGCAGGTCTCTGCCAAGCTCAGCCTCCTCCAGCCCAGGGCTGCAGCAGGTTTTTTCTAAAACACAGATCTGACCAGCTTGAGCAACAGCCTTCCACGGCCTCAGGATAAAGACCAAAGGCCACAGCATGACTAGGACCTGATCCCGAGATCTGCCCCAGCAAGCGCCCCCGGCCTCCACTCTCTCCTCTCGACAGGCCGCAACAAGCTCCCCAACTCCGCCTGACTTGGCATTCCCTCTGCCTCACACCCTAACTCTGCATTGCTTAGCCCCTCCGTGTCCAAAAGGCAAAGCAGTATTTGGAAAGCCTCGAGGATGACGCCAGCCACGAGGGGACTGAGAGCAGTGGCCCTTGTTCTGCAAATGGTTCATCTGCAAATTGGTTGTTTGGAACTCAGAAAGCTTTTTCAACTGGGAGCAAGATGCCAAAGTGGAGGTGGGGCTCCAAGCCCAGCTCAGAAGGTTCTTGTTTGATCTGATAAGGAAGAAACGCTGCCTGTTTGCAATTATTAAAAAAAAAAGAGAGAGAGAGAGAGAGAGAAATTCTATTGCACTTTCTTTTCCTTTTAATAATAAGATGTTTTTGAACACATTTAAACATATGTGTCAGACCATTCTGTGTGCAAGTAGTTATTTCACAATGTTAGAAGAGCAGTAATTAAGTCATTCTGCAAAATAAAGTGGAATAAGCAGTAGTTTGGGTCATTTGGACTTTCCAATTTTTCTTGAATGCTTTGATCTCAAGAATAACTGCCTTAATTGCAGAGGACCAACAGGAAGAGGGCATTTCTATAAAAATTCTTTAATTGACTCAAGTGAACTTATCTTCACTTTTCTGGCTGGGTATGTTCCCTGCTTTCCTGGGAACGCTAGGGATGAGCTTCGGATGAACCTCCCTTCCCCATGCTGGGTTCATATACTTTGGGGGGCTCAATTCCAGGAGTGGAGTATGTGGCTCAGGCCTGGCCAATCAGAGCCTAGTAATCTCTGACCACAATGATTGGTTCAAGGATGGATTTGTGACCCAGTCATAACCATCAGGGCCAAATGAGAATTTTGCTGGGTTGCAGGGAAAAGAGCCAATGGGAGGCTGGAGCTGCTGCAGCCATCTTGCCTCCCAGAGGCAAACGCTGCCTGAGAACGGAGCCAGCATCAGATAAGGGAGCTGAGAGATGTTGGAAGGTTACATCTTGGGGATACCTTCTGAGCCATAGACCAACCTCTGCTTGAAGCCAGAAACTACCTCTTTTCAGTTCTATAAACCAACAAATCCATGACTGCTTAAGCAGTAAGCGTTCAAGATAGGTCTTCTTTCAAACAAAAGACACTTGACCAGGCGCAAGGATTTCAGTCTACTTTCCAAGTTAGTATTTCCATTTTATGTCTCATTCTGATTTAAAATGTGTGGCTCTCCCCCCGTGGAGGGGGCCCCTGGACTGCACTGATGCCTGAAACGATCACCCTGACTTGTGCTCACATGGCTTTTCTTCTGAATGTCCTAACTATTGTCCCCACCCCAGTCCTACACAAGAGCTGGATTTTGTATTCACATCACAGTCTCTCTGGTTCTCTCGTGTTTCTACTTCTAATTTACTCCTAACATCTTGTTTCATTTGGTTTTTCTTGGGCTTGCAGGTTGAGTCCCTGGGAGGGGGCCCTGGACATGGACAAACGTGCAGGAGGTTGGGGCCCCAGTAATCTCAGGGTCAACCCTGGGGAAGAGGAGGGAGGAGGCAGGATGCAGAGAGAGCCTGGGCTGTGGTGCCATCCCACACAAGTCCCAAGCAGCTCCTGGGGGAGCTCAGAGCTGGGGTGGCCCTTGAGGGTGCCCTGACTTGGGGTGAAGGAGCCAGGCCTTCCTACCCCTGCAGTGAGACTCCGCAGGATGGGACAAACTTAAGACAAGGTGCTTCACGTCCTAGCAGTGATCCCAAAGTCAGCCACTGGCCCTGGTCTCCGGCGGCGAGACCCTAAGGTTACTCACAGTCCAGGGTACTTGACAAGCTGCGAGCTCCCAGGGTGGCTCGTAGCATCTCCCAGACTGACGGACCACACGGAGACCAGAGGGAGACCCTGGCCTGAGCCACGAAGCACTGCTGCTCCACACAGGCCCCTGGAGAGAGGGTGGCCAGGACACGGGAGAGTCTGGCCACCCGTGAGCGTGGAGACCGAGGCGGGGCCGAGGAGCTAGGGAGCAGAGGCCCCTGCAGGCTGTGGGCAGAGGTCGGCCCGGGGTCCACCGGCCCAGGAGACAAAGGGCCAGCAGCCCTGCAGTCAGCCCTAAAGGAGCAGAGGTCCAGGGACCGAGGTGCCACAGACAGGGGGCAGGTTATTCACAGTTGCCCCACCTGGGCTTGGGGCACAGCTTACCAAACACAAGCCTCAAGCACATGGTGGGAGAAAGTCAGAACATGGGGGAGGACGGCGTCTGGAAGGGCACGTGGCCAAGGGAAGTCAGGGGCTGGTGCTGGGGGGGCACCTCTGCTCTGGGCTCAGGTTTTCTTGCTGAGGAGGAGTTTGGCATGAGAGAACATTCCTGCCGCCTCCCTGCTCCATCCTTAATCCTCCAGACAAAGAGGGGATCTGAGTGGCAGCTGAGAGCGCTGGTCCTTGCTTCCGGACTGGGTGCAGCCAATTTAATAAAAGGCTGCAATCCTAGGGGATTCCCGCCTTTTCTTCCCACCGTTCCCCGACCCCTGGCAAGACAGCAGTCCTGGTCTGGTGGGTCTGGTCTAAAGACCCATGGCTTCCCAGGGGGAAGGGGGCTGGGGTAGGGAGTGGCCCATGGGGCCTCAGAACAAAAGCCGCAGTTTCCAATCAGTGGCATGCAGGTGGGGCTGGCATCTTCTTTACTGTCTCTTCTCTGTCCACTGTCTCAGCTGGCCCTGCAGCCGGGAGGGGAAGGAAGGACTGTTGATCTCTGGACCCTGGGGCCCAATTTCAAGGAAAATCAAGCCCCGCTGGTACTTCCACGAAGCTCCTCCACATCGGTGCCACAAAGACTTTCCCAGAGAGGGAAACAAATGAGCTTGCTGGCCAGCAGGACGCTTGTTGGTACATAAACTGAGCTAAGTAAATAAAACATGTTTCCTTTATGTCTCAGGGAGGACTCCATTAGCTGTGACCTCAAAGTCCTACGTGCAGGGAGGGTGGGGTGGGTGTCTGAACTCCAAAGCCCGCCCCTCCTCTCCCCCCGGCCCCCGCTTCCCGGTGCCCGGGGCACCACTAACACAGCCCCGCTGGAAATGTATTTGTAACTTACCTATCGATCTTTCTGGCATCTTTTGTCTTCAACCACTCCGAGAAAGTGGACCTGTCCCAAGAGGGGTCCCAGGGCTCCTGCCCTACAAAGAAGTCTGGAACGATGGTTCTGTAAAACAAGGGCATGAGCTGACCTTACTTGTTTCGGAGCTGTTGGGGCTCGGTGTTTGCTTACATTCTTTAAGAAACTCACTAGGTTGACAGTTCTGGACCACAGGAACAGAAAAGTAGTCAATTGTGATCACGGCAAAGAGGCCAGCGGGCATCAGGCCACAGCATCTTGGATTTCACAACCAAAGGTGCATGGCCTCTGGCAGCCTGCTCAGAGCCCAGCCCATCTGACATGCCATCAGGCCGTGCATTCTCCACTAGATATGACACCCAGGACAAAGGTTCCCGGGTGGCGAGGGCAGGGCGGGTGCAAACAGGTCCCCCTCCTGCCCCTGAGGAGTTACACCTCTCAGCTGGCCTTTCACGTTAGCCACAGGCCAGAAGGGCACACCTGGTGAGCGCGGCCAGTCACCATGACCAAGCAGTTTTCTCCAGCCTCCGCCCAGGGTGCCAGCAGGGCACAATGTTCTGCCCAGAGGGTATGGCCTAATGCAGGTTCTAAAAGGGGAGGCGGCAAGACAGCCTGTGGGGTCTGTGTCAAACGCCATGCGCGTCCACCCGAGGCGTGGGGCCACACGCTCCTGCCAGAGACCCGGTTCCTGAAATAAAGGTCACAGCCGTGGATGGATGAGCACAGCTCCTCCTGCAGGGGTGGAAAGAACACTGAAATCTGGGTCAGAAGAATCTAAGTTTGGGTCCCAGCACTGCCTCGTTCTGGCCTGAAACCGTAACAAGTCGTTTAATCACTTTTAGCCTCTTTTTCTTTCTTTCCTTTTATTCCTTTGGGGGGGAGGGGTAAGTAGGTTTATTTATTTATTTAATGGAGGTACTGGGGATGGAACCCAGGACTTCAAGCATGCCAAGCATGGGCTCTACCTCTGAGCTATACCCTGCCCACTTCTTTTTTTTTAATTGAAGTGTAGTTGATTTACAATATTGTGTTAGTTTCAGGTGTACAGCAAAGTGATTCAGTTATACACGTATATAAGTTCTTTTTCAGATTCTTTTCCACTATGGGTTACTCCAAGATATTAAGTGTGGTTCCCTATGCTGTACAGTAGGTCCTTGTCATTTATCTATTTTATGTATGGTAGTATGTATCTGTTAACCCCAAACTCCTAATCTATCCCTCCCCACCCCCTTCCCCCTTAGCCTCTTTTCTTGATCTGAAGGAGACAGCACCACACACCACCCAATCTCAGAGGATTATTCTGAAGGCAAAACAGGTAAGTGTGAGAGGGCTTTGTAAACCACGAGCGTTTTGACTCATTCTTTTATGTTCCGTCTCCAGCTAAGGACCCACCTAAGACAACAGAAGGGACCATTCAATCTGCTGGTTGCAGCCGGCTGGTCTGGGGTGACCACACCCTCTGCCTTCCTGCCCTGGGAACAACGACAGTCCCACCTCGGCGGCGCTGCTGCCAGGACTCAGGACAATTGCCCCGCTGACACCCCAGCGCAGGGTCTGGCCGAGCCAGGAGGCAGTCAGGGCCGGCCAGTGTTTTTATTACTGGTCTTGCCCCTGGAAAGGTCAGGAGCCTCATCTTCAAGAAGAAACATGAGGACATGAAAAAGTGAAATGTCAAGTGGAGGTCGTCCTCTCTCGGGTCAATGCTAAACCCGCACCACAGTGGGTGTGTCGCCTTTAAACGGGTTCCTCTTTGCAGGAAAACGAGGTGTAGGTGCATCCTTTGATTTCCAGCTTCTCTTTTTGAGTAAATAAAGGAAATCGGGGTGCAACACACACAGAGCTTGCTGGGTGTTATGCTTTCTGAAGCTGGACAGGAAGAAACAGTCCCTCCCCTCTATCCTCCATGCTTTACTGAACCTGCTACCAACACCAAGGTGGGGAGAAGCAAACAGGTGACAACATTCACCAAAGGTGGCCATGGCCACACAGTGGGACAAAGAGATAACTGTGCGAGATGAGCGAGGTCTCACTGTGAGGGTTCTGGAATCCAGTCTAATTTCGACCGGGCCATGACAGTTTGCGTTCAGACCAGGACAACATGGGTGCCCTGGGGTGAAAGCTGACCCCAGACAGAGATGCCTCAAGGGCCGAGTAATGGGTCCATTTCAGGTATGGGGAGTTCTGCCCCAGGTGTCCTGGACATCAGGAAATAACTCTCTCTGTGTCCAGTGAGTCTACAGGGCCAGCCACTCGGAAGCCCAGGGGTTGGGCTGGGAGCAGCTGGCCACCAGTGGACACTGGCTGTCATGTGACATTCCCCATTGACCTGCACCCCAGAAGGGAAGAAAATAGATAACGTACATCAGAATATACACAGGGTTTTTTGGGTTCATTTCCTTTGAAGGGAACAAAAGAGACCGCAGAAATGTACACGAATTTAAGCAACGGAAAAGAATTTTATACGTACGTGTATCCATTTCCTGCGATCATGTCGGCCATGTACCTGGTGTTGGGCAACTGCCAGCCGAATATATCCTGAATGACAATCACGGCTTTGCCCGTGTCGACTGGGCACTTGGTGAGATAAGCCTTGATGTGCTCGACTTGAACTTCACGTCCCATCCCCCCATACTCAAGTCTGTGGCCAATGTCACACGGACAAGGATGAGCTTCGTTGGCCATTGGAGAGATCTTAGTTGGGCTGTAGAGAGAGACACAGGCCTGAGACTCCGAGCGGTGCAAATCTGAAGGTAAGAAACAGTAAGTAAACTAAAATCAAGAGTACAGAAAAAAAATTAATGTTAACTATGCTCCTAGTGTATGCATGCAAGAAATCAGTGACAATGTCTGCTTCTGGGTAATAAGGCCAAGATTAAGGCCAGTAAGAATCCATTCCTACCACAAACGCGAGAAATACAGGACTGCGTGGAACCAACTAATAAACGTGAAAATGGTGGCGCAGCCCCCAAGCCTGGGCTAGAGAGGAAGCACAGCCAGGCCAGGATGGCAGGAGCAGATGGGGGGAGCCAGGATGCTGGGGCAGGGCCAGACCCAGAGACAGGCCCTCGCCCAGCCGGTGCTTAGGATTCCATGTCCAGTGAGGCCTTGGGACCCCATGAGACAGGGATTTGTAACTGAGATCTCCCTCCACAACGTCCGGTCCCTTAAAAGTTCCTATTTAGTGGAGAAAATAATAAACAAACAACAAAAGAAAAAATGATAAAGAAAAACTCTGTCGACCAGGTCTAGGAACATGGTAGGGAAGATCAGGAAAGGAAAAAAGAAACCATAAAAGTAAGATAAAACTGGGAAATAAGTAATGTTAAGATTTTAACATAAAATCTTAAAAAACAAAACCCAACAAAAACAAACAATGCCCCAAATATGCACCATCCGTTTGAAGTAGGAAAACCTGGGCTGAGAAATTGGCTTAAGAGCGGACTCTGGGCAGTGAAGTCCCCGGGCACCTGGCAGAAGCAGGTGCCTGTCTACTTCATAGCAAGACTCACAATCCAGGCTGAAAACACATCCCACAAAAGAGAAGAGCTTCACAGGAGGAAGTGCTCCAAATAAACACTCCTCACGGTGGTAGGGGGAGGGGGAGGGAAAGGGAAGAGACCCAGACAAGCGCGACCAAAGGAACAGAAAGCAGGAAAGGAGAAGAAACAGAACGTGTAAACCAACCAACCATAAAGCGAGAAGTAATGCGGCTGAAATCAATCCACGTAAATGGAAATAGAGTAAATTCATTCTTTGAGACAGATTCTCAAATTAAAAAAAAAAATTTTAATCTAAAAAGTTTCCCCAGGAAAGGAAAAATGGAAAAGTTGAACCCAAAGATAAACACCTCTTCATGAGCAGTTAGAAAATACACAGCCTTTTCCAGCAAATGGAAAAGCTGTTTGGTGAACAGCTACCCAAACTGCCCGCAGGTTAACCCACAACACAAGCCAACAAAGATTTTATATATGACATGACAAATTAGTGCAGTGAAGAAATGATGATAAAAATTCAACAGGTTCTAAACCAAATCACACTGAAAACACTATGTACCAGAAGTTGAAATAGTGTGCTGTCACCTAGAGAAACAGTGACATCCCAGACCGTGTCGGAGGAAAGCACTTGTCCCCTACCCTCCCAGTGCAGCGGCTGAGAGCCTGCGAATTTAACTGACAAAAGTCAGATGAGCAGGAGAAAAAACCCACTGCTGTTATTGATGTTTTTAATTTTACATACACAGGAGCTTTGCAGAAAAGAAGTGAAAACCCAAGAAGCAGTTAGACTGGGGGCTTATATATCACTGTAAAAAAGGGTGAAAGTTGCGGAGAAGCGAGGAGGACACAGATAGGGGACATGAGGAAGATGAGGGTTGTCTCAGCAGTTTGTCCACACAGACCCGTCTCACGACGGCTCCATCTCTGCTGAGTACAGTTGCTCATGAGGGAGGGGGACCCATGCCCTAGTTTTAGGCAGAAAGGCAGAAAGGGGGAGGGAAAAGCCCTTCCTGCATCTGCTGTTTGCCAGTTGCCTTCAGCTCAAAATAATCAACATCCAAAGTGCCGTATTTTGGGGATGGCATTTCTGATCTTCCTCAACTGCATGTATCAGACAAGAAGAAAGAATGGAAATAAAACTAAACATACAAATAAAGAAGCAAGGGTGAAAATACAGAATAAACCCAAAAGGAGAAAATAATGAGATGAAAATAAACAATAGAGAAAACAGAAAAAGATTAAAATCTGATTTTTTAAAGTGTATATCTATTTAATAAATTGAATTCATAATTTAAAACTTACAAAATAGCTCTATCAGTTAATCTTTCCAAATATTTAAGAAAGAAATAACATCAATCTTATACTGACATTTCCAAGTTCATTGTATAGAATCAGCATAATCTTGATAGTAAAGCCAGATATATATCATAAGAAAAAAATTCAAGCCAATATCTCTAAACAATATAAATCAAGTCTTTTTGAAGAGTCTTAATCAGCAAAAACACAGGCAAATAGAATAATAGAATCCAGTAATATCTAAAAATGAAAAGATATCACAAAAAAACTTATTTTAATCCAAGAATGAAACGTTGATTTAGAATTTGAACGTCAAAGTAATTTCATATTAACAAAGAATAAAGGTAAAAACATGTAATCATCTCAACAGTAAAATCTGATTTTTTGAAGAGTTATAAAACAGGTGTATCCTTAGCAAACCTGATCAATAAAAGGGAAAGAATGATAAACATACATATAACAACAAAACAAGATGTCCGATGAGAAAGTTGACGAAAGTAGATTTTTCCCTTTAAAGATCATGAAAAATTAGTATGAACAACTTTATGCTAATAAATTTGGAAACAGAAAAATATACGCAGAATAAAAGACAGTGAAACATTCCTAACTTCAAAAAACTCAATGGAAAAAAAAAAAGGTGGTGAGACAGCTCAAGACGAAAGAGAAATAAACCAAATGCACCGTGTTAAACTTGACTTCATTCTGGTTCCAAATTAAGAACGGCTACAAGAGATAACTGGGGAACCACAGAAAATGTAAATATGGATGATAGTTGATAGTATGAATTATTACTAATTTTCTAAGGTGGGATGAGAGTAGTCATGTAGAAGAAAGTTCTTATTTTTAGAAGATGTGTGCTCAAGTCAGGGTTGAAGTATCAGGATCTTCAATCTCCCCTCCAATCATTCATAAAACACTCATGTACAGACACACATAGAAACAGAAAGCAATTATGGCAAATTGCAAACAATTGTTGAATCTAGGTGATCAGTATAAGCGTTCCTTTCTTTCAGTTTTGGGGGAACAACATGGAACAGGGTAGCTGGAACAGAAAGATCAGGAAGAGAGTAGCGGGAATATTCCGCTTCCCAGAAGCCTTCTACCGAGGGAAAACCAAATCCTGTTTTTCCTGCGGGGGCGGGGCGTGGTAATTATGTTTATTTATTTATTTTAATGGAGGCACTGGGGATTGAACCCAGGGCCTGGTGCATGCTAAGCACACGATCTACTGCTGAGCTACACCCTCCCCCTAAAATTCTTGTAACAAGAATGGTAGTGGTGAAAAGAGAACAGTCAGGGTCTGGATAGATTTTGCAGGTGCAGCCAACTGGTTTTGCTGACAAATGGCAGCATAGGGTATTGGACAAAAAGGCGCCAGTGGTGACTAGAAGGTCTTTTGCTTGAACAACTGGAGGTGGATGGAGAGTCTTTAAATGAAAAGGGAAACTGCCGGAAGAGCAGGTTTGAGGAGACCGGGACTTCAATCTGGGCTCAAGAAGTTTGAAATCTATTAGATGCGCCAGGTGGACAGGGGAGGGGTCCAAGCTGAAGATGTGAATTTGAGAGTGAGTAGCCTACACAGCTGAACCTCACTTTTTGCAGACTCTGTGTTCATGAATTGCCTACTTGCTAACTGTATTTTAACTCTAAAATCAATAATTGCGGTGCTTTTGCATCACCCGTGGGTCTGTGTAAAGCAGCAAAAAAAATCTGAGTCACTGGTGTGCACGTTCTCAGCCACGGTCCAGCAAGGCTGTGCCCTGTCTTGTTTCGGCTCTCATGCTGTAAACAAGTGTCCTTTTTGTGGTCTATTGAGTGCCACATCGCTTGCAATTTTGTGCTTTTTGTTGATTTCATTGTTTAAAAACGGCTGCCACGGGCAGTGCTGAAGTGCTGTCCGGTGTTCTAAGCACAAGAAGGAGATGGTGATGTACCTTATGGAGGAAATACACCTGTCAGACATGCTTTGTTCAGGCACGAGTCACAGTGCTGCTGGCCACGAGTTCAATGTTCACGAATCAACAACATAGAATAAACATATATTGTGTTTCTTCCTACAGAAACACAAATGAAACACGGTTCAGTTGAGGGAAACATGACATGAGGCTCGCAGGAATCTGATGTATTTCTCCGCGGAGCAGGGGTCCAATAGCTGCTCGTTCAGCGTTCACAGAGATTTTACAGGACAAAACTCCAGTGAATGATGAGAATCAGCTGGACACAGTATTTATAGCCTTGAGAGTGAATGACATCATCTAGGGGTAAGAAGAGATAAAGAGAAGAATCCAGAAGATTGAGCCCTGGGGTCCTTCAACACTTGAGACTTCAGGGAGGTAAGAAGTGATGAGGGAATGAGTCTGAGAAGGATTGGCCAGTGAGAGGAGAAGAAAACCCAGGTGTGGTGTCCAGGAGCCTAGCGAAGGAAGGGCTTCAAGCCAGGGAGAGTGTAACGTATACCCGAATCACTTCCCAGTGCACCTGAAACTAACACAACATTGGAAATCAACTACACTTGAATTTAAAAAAAAAAGAAACATGGGGGAAAAAATGCGTATGCACCACAAAAAATAAACTTAAAAAAAAAAAAGAAAGGAAGGAAGCATGTAGACCCGCACCATTCCACGGGGAGAAAAGGAAGCAAGTAGACCCGCACCATTCTGCGGGGAGACCCGAGCGCTGCACACTGAGGGTGCCCACGGGGCTCTGCACAATGTGAGTCTTGCTGAGGCCAGAACGGGTTTGGAGGAGCAGGGTGAACAGGACAGACAGGCCAAGAGAGAGGAGAGCCTGGGAGACAGAAAGTACAGAAAACTCTCTCTGGAGTGTAGCCAGTCTTAAAAAAAAAAAAAGAGTGAGAAAAATGGAAGGAAGATACGGAAACAAGTTGTTGTTTTTTTTTTAAGAAATGTCAGCAGATTTGCATGTGGATGAGAATGGCACCACAGAGAGGAAAGCAAACCAAACCACTCTTGGGGGGGCTGGGGGAACTGTCTCTAGTGAGGGTGGGTGGGATCAGCACAGAGGGGGAGGCCACTGGCAGGTCCCCCACAGCCCCAGGGGGGAAGGCGCAGGGCGTGGACACAAACATCGGTGGGTGGTGAAGCCTGGCTGGAGACTGTGGATGCTCCTGTTTGCATCTGTTTCCTCAGAGAACTAAGCAGTCAACAAATGAGAGTGAGTGAGAGCAACAAGGAGGTTGGAGGGGACAAGAGAAGTGGAAGACAAAGGACCAGGGACAAGGTCGGGGTCAGCAAGGCCATGTCCCCCCAGCCAGGTCCAGCTGCAGGGTGCAGGCAGAAAGACGCAGTCAGATCAGACTGGGCTCTGTGAGGTCATTACCCGGGCAGGAGGGCACTGTGGTTCCTGGAGGGCTGGCAGGGGATGGACACCAAGCAACTCAGGTGGGAAAACACAGCACTGAGTCATGACCTACCACACACATCCTGTCCAGTGTGAGAAGCACAAGCAGGAAAAGCAAACTATTCGAAGAAAACAAAAGAATACCTTTTTCCTGAGCCTTGGAGTCAGGCAGAATTTCTTACATTAGACCCAAAAAACATGAACAACAAAGGAAAAGATGAATAAATGTCATTTCATTAAATATGTATGTGTCTGCTTGGGTTGCCACAACAAAACGACAGACTGGGTGGGGATTTAAACAGCAGAAATGTATTTCTCACAGTTCTGGAGACTGGAAGTCTAAGATCAGGGTGTCAGCATGGTCAGATTCGGGGGGGGGGCGGGGGAGAGAGGCAGAGGGAGAGAGAATAAGCTCACTAGCCTCTTCCAAGGGCACTAATCCCATTACGGGGGCCCCAACCTCACAGCCTCATCTAACCCTAACTACCTCCCAAAGGTCCGACCTCCTAATACCATCACATGCAGGGTGGGGGCAGTTACTGCTTCAACGTATCAACTGAAAATTGAACTGACTGGATATTTGATGATATGGAGAATCATTGTTATTGGAGATAGAGGGGCAGGGAAGGAGAAATAATGTTCCTGCAGTGATGGGGTTTTGTTTTGTTTGGGGGGGGGTTGGTAATTAGGTTTATTTATTTATTTATTTTAATGGAGGTACTGGGGATTGAACCCAGGACCTTGTGCAAGCTAAGCACGCACTGAGATATGCCCTCTCCCCAGTGATGTTTTTTTCCTAACAAGTCCTTATCTTTCATAGCTACATGCTGACGTTCGTTCCTACAGCTAAAAGGACCAGATGTCTGGGACTTTCCTAGTGGGTGGTGGTGGAGGTGAGGGGAGAGTGTCCAAGTGTTGACAGTATTGGAACTGAGTGGTTCCGGAGTGTCTTTTGTACTAGTCTTGCAACTTTTACACATGCTTGAGGTTTTCCACAATAAAAAGTTTTCAAACTTTCATTAAAATTTTTCACACTGTAAAAGTTTCCATTAACAAAGTTAGAAAAGATAGGGACTAAAAGAAGACACTATTCTCAACACAGAGGCTTTAGTATCTAGATAAAATATATGAAGAAGTATTAGAGATTAACAAGAAAAAGACAACCCCAATAGGAAAATGCTCCAAAGATACAGACAGGCAATTCACAAAAGGGTAGGCCTGAATGGTCCATAAACATACGAAAAGATACTCAACCTCACTGGTATTTAAGGAAATGATACTAAGAATAACAAGTTGCCATTTCACCTCTCGCAGACTGGCAATAAGTCTGTTAACACCGGGAGTTGGTGCCCAGGTAGGGAAACGGGAGTGTAAACTGATACACATTCTGGGAAACAGCCCGGCAAAGGCAATGATGAGCACACTCTGCAACTGGGTGTGTTCCCTAGAGAAATTCACACCCGTGCCTGTGCGTGTGCGTGTGTGTGTGTGTGTGTGTGTGTGTGTGTGCACTTGCGGTGGGTATGGAAGGGTGTTCTTGCCAGGATGTGGCAACAATTGCAAGCAATCTACCTGCCCATGGTAGGGGTAGGGGAGGGTGGAAATGGGATACACTGTCATTTATTCATTGTTGTGGGTTGAATTGTGTCCCCTAAAAAGATTCACGTCCTAACCCACAGAAACTGTGACTGCACCCTTATTTGGAAATAGGGTTTTTGCAGAAGTAATCAGGTAAAGACGAGGCCATCCTGGATGAGGGTAGGTGCTAATCTAATCAATGACTGACGTCCTTATAAGACAGAAATTTGGATACAGACACAGACACACAGGAGAGACAGCCATGTGAAGACACAGGCAGAGGTTGGAGTCATGCTGCTACAAGCCACCGCCAGAAGCTGGGAGAGAGACCAGGGCTCTGCCAACACCTTCATTTCAGATTTCTGGCCTCCAGACAGTGAGAGAATAAATTTCTGTTGTCTGAAGTCACCCAGTTTGTGGTAATTTGTTACAGCAGCCATGGGAAACTAACACACTCCTAAAAAGAATATTACAGAGCAGTTCAATGAACGAACTACATACATCTTTATCAATACGATAAATCTCCAAACCATAATGCTGTATAAACAATGATGGCTTTTTAATGCTAAGTAAATACAACCCCGCCAATAATATATATTTTGTTAACAAATACACTGTAGGAAAAGTATAACACATGGGAATAAAACACAAAGCCATGAGACAGTGGTCACTGGCAGGTTAAGGGGATAGAGATTGCTGGCTTTAATTGTATTTGTTACATTTTATCTCTTTAAAAAGTTTTGATTTGAAGTACATAGGACAAAATGTTAATATCCTGTAAATCTGGGTTAATGTCATTAATCTGGGTAAATCTGGATTAATAGCTTGTAAAATCATGTAATTATGGGTGGCTGTTACATTATATCTCAGACTTTCCAGAATATTCTAAATGTTCAAAACTAGAAATAAAATGATGAAATTTTCAATAAAGAGATTAAGAGCTAGTCATTTGATCAAAGAAAATCTGACTCTGTCGTTCATGGTTTCGCTTCCATCGGCCACATTATAGAACTACCGTCAGTAAGAGAAGTCAGCACAGTCTGGTGTCAGCAGCAGTACGTTCCAGGCCCCCCCCCCGCCCACTGTTGAGAACAGATTCCTCAGGCCGGGCTCTTACCTGGGCTGTCCTGTGAGGATGCCAGACCACGGGAAATAAGCAGCCTTGAATCAGACTCTTCCCACTTCACCTTCAGTGGATACCCACTTCCAAAAGGAACGTTTGCAGCCAAGACAGCCACTCTCTGGACTGATCCGGAAAGGTTTTTCTCCCGCAGAAAGGGCTGGTGGCAGGGGAGGCCTGGCGGTGCCACATATGAAGGCTGGACCCCTGCCAGAGCTTTCACGTGACAGGGCAGCCAAGCCCAGCCTGCGTGTGGACTTTATCCCCTCGTGGGCAAGAGCCTTGGCAAATGTACCCCGGACACTACCGACTGTACCATACATCAGTTTTCTATATCTAGGTTTCTGGATTTGGGCTCTTTTCCCTCCCAAATGACACACTTGTTAAAACCTAGTTTTCTGAAGTAAAATTATGACACTCATGCAGTTATAAAAATGAATTCATGGTCAGGACTGTATTTTACTCATATGATAGGAGGAAATAAGGCAGATGTTACAACTGGTTCTAAGAAGAAAAGAAAAGAGCACAAATTTACATGGAGTACAGGAATGTTGAGATGAATTGTAAACAGTGACAAAACAGAATTTTCCACAGGAGGGGAGGAAGCCAATCAATTCTCTACCAGACAGGACAGGATTCACAAACCTATTAGTTACCCCCGACTTTCATAAAGCTGCAAAGCAGCTCCAATACAATGAACAGGGCTAGGATCAGACAGCCCGGAAGGGTGTGCTACAGCCGATGGACACTTTTCCACTGAAACAGAGTTTCTTCTATGACATTATAAGTCACCGTGAATGGTAAGGTGTCCTCCTGTAAGGGGACGGGACTGCTGCTCTGACACGTACGGTGGGGTCCTCATAAAATGTACCAAGAAGGGCTTTTCTGTATCATGGCCGGTGGGCTTGGCAACACGTCCCAGCCACCCCGAGATCAGATCTGTGTCTCCACAAGGGACGCCTCCAGAAGTCAGGGTCCTCTTCATGACATCAGCGGTGGCCAGGACATGCTCCAGCAGAGGAGACCCTGATGGCCACGTTTTTGGCGATGCCACCCTGAATGCAGCACTAAAGCGCACGGTTCCCCCACAACATGCATGCAAGACCCCACACGTTGTGAGTGATTGTGAGCCCCATCCGCCACAGACTGACTTTTACAGTTTCTTGACAAAGATTCTCTCCTTGACCTACCGAATTCTAGTCAGGATCCTCTGCACTCTCTTTGCAGCTAAGCCCTGATTCTTGGGTTTCATCCTGTTTTAGTAAGACTCTTGCTAAGTTAGTTTAGCAGAACCCCCCACCCTCCATATCTGACCCGGTTCCTCATCCTTCTCCACCCCCAGGTGATGTCTGATCGCCCTGGCTTGTCTGCCACAAGAATCCTGTTAGGTCGGCTTAGCCAGACCCCCGTTATCCCATCCACTGACCCCCTCTTTTCCTTGGCTAGAAACTCCCACTTTTCCTTGTTGTATTCAGGGTGGATGCCACTGTCTCTCTCCTACTGCAAAATCCCACTGGAGTGGTCACAGTGGTCCTGAGTAAGGTCTGCCTGACCGTTTTTTAACAAGGGTCACAAATGAATAATTTTTCCTTTAACACCCCCCAGCCTTGCTTCACACAGCAAACGTCTCCACAAAATTACAAGTCAAGGCCCCTGGGGATCACTGGTGCATGTTTCATCTGCAGATTCCAAGGGGCTACCACACCCTCCTTCCTCTCCAAAGATGGACCTTCCTGGGGGCATTCCTTTACTGCATACAAATTTGTGCCTCTTGACTTCTCTTTTTGAACAAGTTAAAACATCTGACTGGTTTCCTCTTTAATGAATCAAATAGAATCTTTAACACATGCCCTTTTTTTTTATTTTTTAAAACAAATTTTAATGTAGGTACTGGGGATTGAACCCAGGACCTCGTGCATGCTAAGCATGCGCTCTACCACTGAGCTATACCTATCCTTGCCTTTTTTTTTTTTAATTGAAGTATAGTTGGTTTACAATGTTGTGTTAATTTCACATGTTCATTTTTACATCTGCATTAGAGTCATGATTCTGCCTTTGGCTCAAATTTATCTTTTAACTGGGTAACTGAACAACATTCCCCTTTCTCACTCGAGGGCAGAAGGTGAAAAACAGGTGGTAAAGTACGGCTGAGCTATCATGGTTTCCTGCTCCCATGCCCCCAAGCATTGAAATAACTCAGAAGTCAGACTTTCCAAGGCAAGGAAATTCTCCAACAGAAACAGAGAAACAGATTTTTTTTTCCAGAGAAAAAGATTTTGACAAGCAAAGGGGATTGTAACAAGCAAAGAAGTCTAGGAATGAAGTGCTGGCAGCCTCAGAGATTTAGAAATGGAAACCACCTGCAAGGACATGGAAAGTGACACTGGGAGATAATACAGGACCACGACGGTGGCTACAGGGCAAGGCTGGGGGCTTTCCTTTTCTGGGTAAACACTGTAACTTGCATGGCAATTGGTCAGCAGGGAAGGCAGGGTCCTCCTTATCCTTAGATGGTTCTATGAACATCTACGCCTCCAATTATTTTTATTTTTCAGTAATCATGCTTGTATTTTCCATAGGGCACCCAGTCTTGACAGCATTAATTAATTAGAAAGCTAAGCGTGATGAGGCCGGATTGGCCCGCCAACTTGCCCATCAAGCGGCTGCCTTTGGCCTTTTCTTGGACTGTTGCGAGGCCTGGATGGCATTTCCCTGCATATCCACAGGGCTTACTTCTCACCACCTTACTTTAAATGGGCTTTGAAAACAACAGGTGGCATTTCCATCAGCAAGTAACCCTAAATCGCAGTGCCCCGTGTTAGCAAGGCCTGGGAGAGGCCACAGAGTCGCCTCCTGACCCACATGGCTGAGAAGGGACTGTACAGTCTTTCCTGGAAGCCCGTATCCACCACCCAGGGCGTCACACTCCTAGACCCGGCACCTCGTCTCTTCGTGTCCATCCGTGATACGTGCTGCAAAATGGGGATAATGCTCTGGACGCAATACGTTCACCGCCCCCGCACCCACACTTGTATATTAGTGGTAAAAACCATACAGCCGAAATGCTCAACTGTAGGAAAACAGTCACAACGAGCAATGACACGGAGGAAAGGTTTGTGACATGGTGTTACGTGGGGAAAAGGAATACAACTTTATATACAGTATGATTTCAACTATGTTTTAAAAATATACTGGTAAACAATATGCCGAAGTGGGATGGCGGGGGTGGCTTTTCTGCCACGACAATGTGCTACTTTGAGAAAAGCAGGCGTAGAACATGGACTTTGACAGGTTCACTGCCTGTGCACATGGCGAAGGCCGCCTCCGCCTCCTGCAAAAGCACGCGCAAACGCGGGCAGAGCCGGGCTGCGGCGCGCCTGCGGGCGCGTGAGGCGCACATACCTCGTCCCGCCGCCGGAAGACCGCCGTCCTTGCGCGCGGGAGGCCGGGCCGGAGCGGGCAGGGCTGCAGCCCCGCGGGACCCGGGGCAGACCGTCAGGGGCGTCCGAGTGGGAGGCGCCTCCTTCCGGGACGGAAGTGGACGCGGTGACGGAGGGCGGCGGGATCGCGCGGGCCGGCGGCGGTCCCGGATTCCCAGCCTCCGGGAAGGCTGGAGCCGGAGGGAGGGGCGGGGAGGGAGGCCAGGAGGGAGGGGAAGGAGGCCAGGAGGGAGGGGAGGAGGGAGGGAGGGAGGAGGAAGGTGGGGGAGGGAGGTCCGGAGGATGGAGACAGCCCGCCTGTGAAATGTACATGTGTGCCTGGCTCCTGAGATCTGTAACTTATTATTGTAAATCAAAATGAGGCTATTTAAAAAAAATAAGAAATGATTCCATAGTCATACTTCACCTCCCCCTCATCCCTTCTACATATTTTGGTCACCTAAGATTGTGATAACCAATTCAGTTGGCTACAGAGGAAGTTTAAGAAAGGCAACAGGAAGAAATGTTGATTAGGAAAAGAACTGACAGCAAGAAAAGGACCCGCAGTATCCTGATGCCACGATAATTTAAGCAAAAGTCTTATGACCGGAGAGACAGAACCTTATTAATTAAGACATTTCTAATTGGAAAATGGGTGACTTCAGACTGAAGGTGACCTTTTTCTAAAGAGATCTTTTCTGCAGAGAGATGGTAAATCCATAATATAAAAAAGACCAGGGTGGTAAGGTTTGTGAGACTAATCTGTTAAAGGGTGATTTTCAGGAAAAGGTAAAATCCTGATGCTCACACAGATGTAAAAATGACAGTTGTTAAGGATTTTGTAATACTCATTAATTAATGAGAAAGCCAGGCAGGTGTTAAAACTGGTTCAAAAGAAAGCTTTTCTAAAAAGCGCTTGCATGTATGGAGTAAAGGAGTGTTGAAATGAAAATGCAGATGGAGGCAAAATGGGCATTTTTCACAGAGTGGGGAAGGAGGGCAATTAAACCTCATCAGCCAGAACAGAATTTGCTTGTCTATCATCTATCTACGACTTACAGGTTGTAAAATAGCTCCAAAATATTGAAAGACAAGAATTAGATAGCCTTGTGGGTGGAGGGGTGACCTCTAAGTTTCCATTAAACACAAACTTGTTTCTATAAGACTGTTCCGCAGCATCTTCCAGCATCGTGGAAGTACCACTTACATGGAAAGACTAGATGTGACTGATTATACATCATTTTCTCTATTTGCTAAATTTAGCTCCCCAAGCATCATTACTAAGTTATTTATTAACACATTAATATGAGGGATTTCATATTCACAACTCTATGCCTTGCCAAAGTTTGCTAGCCCGGTGTTAAATTTATGTATGTACTTAAAATAAGTTTTTAAAAAGTTGCCTCGGGATCAGTCTCAACTGGCAGAGCTGTGCTGTGGATTCGCATTTTATGAGGCAGGCCTAGATGATGAAATGCACCCTGCCACAGCAATCAAAAACAATTTATACCTGTTTTCCTAAAACTATCTCGCACATCCCTCCTGCAGTCCACAGTCTACACTTCGTCTTAACTTGCACCTTCCCCAGGAGCCTGGCTGGAATCTTCCTTGCCCTGCCCCTTCCTCCCTGCAGGTTTTCACACTTCGGGGAAGAGGGCTGCCCTCTCTCTTTCCATTTATGCAAATCCTTTCCAGCTTTTAGAATTCCTCTCCATGAAGATTGCTTAAGTGCCACAACTCTTGATTTTCCCTAATCTGTGCTCCTAAAAAAAGATTCCTTTGGCATTTTGTACTACAAACAGGGTCACTGGATCATGTATCATCTTCTAGTTGATGAAAACGCTGCTTTCACAAGTGTAGGAACCTGAAATTTCTCAAGGCAGAGGCTGTGACTGTTTTGCCCTTAAAACACCTGAGCCAATGCGTGGATACCTCCTATTCCTAACTCCTTACCCTAAATGGAAGATGTATCTCTTCTCTTGAGACTCAGGTTTCCTTAACTGTAAAATGAGGGATTACACTAGATTTGGCTCTGAAACTTTAGTGTGCATCAGAATCCCCTGAAGAGTCTGTTAAACCACAGAGTGCTGGGCCCCAAACACAGAGCCTCTGATTCAGGAGGTCCATGGGGGACCTTAGGAATTTATGTGTCTGACAAGATCCTGGGTGATGACGCTGATGCTCTTGGTCCAAGGACCACATTTTGGGAATCACCAGACCAGAATCACAGTGACGAGCAAACCCTCTTTGCTGACCATCAAAACCACTTAAGGAACTTGTAAAATTCAGATGTCCTGACCTCAGACCTACTGAACCAGAATCTTTAGGGGTGGCACTGAGGAATTCATATTTCAAGAAATCTCCTTAGATGACTCTTATGATGGAACAATTTTAGGACCCAGTTGAATTAGATAATTTACACAGGCCATGTCAGTGTCAATCTTCCATAAATTTATGTTACAGATTCAGCAAGAAAAGCCTGGCTGGAGGAGGGCAGGTGCAACTCTCAGGATAAAATATCCCTAATAGCTCAATCAAACTGGAAACATACAATAAAAGGGAATCCTAGGAAGTATAGCTCAGCCTAGCCCACTGGGCACATCAACAAACCACCCCACCGTACCTGGATACCCTCCAGCCCTCCCCACTGCAAAGGTGCAAAGGTTATCCTGCTAGAGATACGTTGGTTCCACATTAAAAAGAGTCCTTCATGTGCCAGTCTGAAACATCTGCAGTTGAATTATTTTACTGCCTTGGGATTTCTCCAAAATAATGGGTAGATATTTTTAAAAATATCTGAATAAGTAAAAGAAGTCACTGAAAGTGTTATCTCCCAGAACAAATTGATGACCAGCTCTAAACATAAATTCTTGATTCAATCTTAAAAGGCACAAAATGCTTACAACGCACAAAATGGCAGTTTTCATCTTCACCAATTTTAGTTCCAAACTCCTCTGGAAAATTCATCACACAAGTTAATACTTAACCCTGGCTCTAAAAAAAATTTTTTTTAAGTTCCATTTTTGTAGAAACTCAGCGTAAATGAATACTAGGGTTTCACAGAGTTCCTTAATAAATTAAAGAGCTGTGACTCAGCAGGATGACAGCTGGTTATCCCTCCAAGATTGTTTTATTTTTTATTATGAAATAAGGAACTCAATTCCAGGGACTGAGTGAACCCAAGCTGAATTAACAAAAGGGGCAAAGGCAAAGTTAAACAAGACTGCTGACTCAGCTCAAGCCCTGTGATTAACCCTGACCTTGAAGGCAAGGTCAGGAAAAGTATCCCATGGAACTGTTCCTCTAAAGAAATTTTGGAGCAAAATCAGAAAAAGTGCTGGTGTGTTTGAGAACATCTCCCAGCGATACCTGAGGGAGAACAGATTGCAGGTCATCTGTCAGGCTTACTTGCTCACCACCTACCCCGTGAACGCGCTGCAGGCAGTCATCTGGGAAAGCACTGAGCTCTGGGTGCAGAGCAGGCGTTGCTGCTGGAGGCAGGTCAGGGGGCTGGGTAGAAAAGACAGCTGGTTTCCAGAAGATTCTTCAGCCAGGGAGCCATCTTGTACCCCTCCAAGACAGAATGCCTAAATTAGCTTTCTTTTTTCACTCTTTACTATGAAAACTTACAAATATGTGGACAAATAGAAAGAAAAGCACAGTAGATTCCCACATATGCCAAACCTAGATAGAATTATTGTTACTATTTTGCTAAATTTGCTTCATTCATTTCTGTTTTTTTTTAATTGAAGTACAGTCAGTTACAATGTGTCAATTTCTGATGTACAGCATAACTTCCCAGCCATGCATATACATACATATATTCATTTTCATATTTTTTATTAAAGGTTATTACAAGATATTGAATATAGTTCCCTGTGCTATACAGAAGGAACTTTTAAAATTTATTTTTATATATAGTGGCTAACATTTGTAAATCTCGAACTCCCAAATTTATCCCTTCCTACCCACTTTCCCTGGTAACCATAAGATTGTTTACTATGTCTGTGAGTCTGTTTCTGTTTTGTAGATGAATTCATAGTGTCCTTTTTTTTTTTAGATTCCACATATGAGTGATATCATATGATGTTTTTCTTTCTCTTTCTGGCTTACTTCACTTAGAATGACGAACTCTAGGTCCAACTATGTGCTGCAAATGGCATTATTTTATTCTTTTGTATGGCTGCGTAGTATTCCATTGTATAAATATACCACAACTTCTTTATCCAGTCATCTGTCAGTGGACATTTATGTTGCTTCCATGTCTTGGCTATTGTATGTAGTGCTGCTATGAACATTGGAGTGCATTCATTTCTGTTTTTGCTGAAGTGTATGAATTATAGACTACATGACATTTCACCCTTAAATAATTGTGTGGTCGTCAGCCTCCAAGATGACCCCTAATATGCCCTGCCTCTGGGCTTTCACAGCTATGAGAGTCCCCTCCCACATTGTACAGGGTTGGTCTGTGTGATCAGTCTAATATAGAAATAGTGATGGTCTGTCTTGTCTGGAATTAAGTTACAAAAGACATCGTGGCTGCTTCCATCTTGTGTTCTCTCTCTCCCTCTCCCTCTCCCTCTCATCACTCACTCTGGGGGAAGTCAGGTGCCAGGTCACGGAGAGGCCCGTGTGGCAAAGAAAGCCTCGTGGACCCAGGCCCTCCAGCCCTAGTCAAATGTCAGATGATCGCAACCTCCCAGGAATATTTCAACGGCAGCCTCCTGAGAGACCCCACGTCAGAACCGCAGGCTAAGCCACTCCCAGATTCCCAATCCTCAGAAACTGTGCAAAATACTAATTTCTATTGTTAAGTGGCCAAGTCTGGGGCTAAGCGGAGAGTACAGTCATTACAGTAGTCCGCAATTTGACACCTGCAGGCGAGGGGCTGTGACAGAAACCGAAAATGTGGAAATGGCTTTGGCCCTGGGCGGTGGGCTTTGTGGAGTGTATTGGTCAAAGCCGAAAGTACCTTAAGGAGGCTGTTAATAAAAGAGGCAAGGTTTTTGAAGAGTCAGGTAAAAGCTTGCAGGAAAGTGAGGGCAGTGCTGTTGGAAACTGGAGGAAGGGGGTTCTGGTAATCCATTGCCGGAAGTGGGTGGAAGAAGATGCCCCAGTAAATGCGGGATCTAATCAAGGAGATGCAGAGCCAGGGGGTCACCAGGGCAGCCTGGTTTCTTCCAGCTGTTAAGATGTCAGAGCAGAGTGAGGAATGAACGGAAGGGTGGTTAAGCACAAAGGAGCTAGGACCCGACAGCCAGATGACAAATCGTGCTGGTATTAGGGAATGGCTTCCAAGCAAAAATCCAAATTCAGGGCCCTGCCAGGAAAACTGTGATCCACAGATAAACCCTAGAGTGTGCCTATAAATCAGTTTTAAAAAATTTCAGAAAGCTATAAAGCCATACCCCAGAGTACTATTGTCAGACATAAGGCCCTCTAAAGAGATTTAATGTGTGCCTCACTGCCGTGGTCTGAATGTTTGTGTGTCCCCCAGATTCACATGTCGAAATCCTAACCCCCAACATGGTAGTATTAAGTGGTGGGGTGCTTGGGAAATGCCTAGATCATAAGGGTAGAGCCCCCCTGAATGGGATTAGTGCTCTTGTAAAAGACCCCGAAGAGCTGTCTAGCCCTTCCCACCACGTAAGGACACAGGAGAAGTCAGCGACCTGGAGGAGGACCCTCACCAGAACCCAGCCACTCTGGCAAGACTTCCAGCTTCCAGAACTGTGAGAAATAAATTTCTGTTGTTTTTAAACTACTCAGTCTGCGATGTTTTATTGTAGCAGCCCGGATGGACTGAGACGCTCTCAGATTGAAGGTTAGTGCTCCCAGGAAGCTTGGCCCATCGCCCCTCTGCTGTCTGCGGAAGGGCTGATCTCAGAGAGATTTGTGGGTGTCGCCCTTGTTTAATGGGGTAGATCCCAGAGAGATTTGCAGAAAATCCATACAAGTTTAATCAGAATGATACGTACAGAATCAGCACTTACTTGGGCTGAAAGAGACAGAGACAGTACAAAATTAAAGGAGGGCTTTGGACCCTCAGAATTCTCCGAGCAGGAAGCAGGCTGAGAATATTACTCAGCTGCTAACACATGATACCTTTCATGAAAAAGGAAGGATGACTCAGAGGGAAGAAGCAGGAGCCCAGAGGGCAGCTGGGAGCCTTGGAGCAGGGCTCCCAAGCCTCGAGCCCTAATTAAGGAACTTAATGGCATTTGCTTGGGTCGATACGGACCAGCGACTTCCTCCTGCTCTCACATTCTCCCTTTTTGATCAGAAGGGCCCAGAGTGGTTATTCCACGCCTGTCCCATTGTGTGTTCAGTGGAGGAGGGTGCTACGAACTGAATATTTGTGTCTCCTGCAAGTTCATGTTGGAGCCCTAACCCCCAACGTGATGGTATTTGGAGGTAGTTAGGTTTAGATGCGGTCATGAAGGTGGAGTTCTCATGATGGAATTAGGACCATTATGAGGGGACCAGAGAACTAGTTCTCACTCTCTCTGTCGTGTAAGGATACAGTAAAAGGCAGCTAGCTCCAAGCCAGGGGGAGCGTCCTCACCAGAACTCAGTCACACTGGTGCCCTGATCTTTGACTTCCAGCCTGCAGCACTGTGAGGCATTAATGTCCGTTGTGTAAGCCACTAGCCTGTGGTATTTTGTTACAGCAGCCCGAGCTGACTAATTTGGTCAGAGTTGGTGGGCAGATAATTTGTCAAGAAGAACAGTACTGGAAGAACTGGGTTTAAGGAACTACAGTAAGACCCAGACCTGATTTACGTTATGAGATTCTGGATACTGAGCAGACGTTATAATAGGATGAAATTCCCGGGGACTCAGGAAGGGGTTGACTATACTCTGTGTGTAGAAAGGGTATGAATCTTTGGGGGACTGTGGCGGTCTGCAAGTTGGCCCCCAGTGAGTCCCACCTCCTGGTGTGTGCACTCTCTGTAGTCCTTCCCCCACAGCGGACCACAGTGAGTCTGCCTGAGCAGAGGCACACCGGAGGAGTGGTGGTAGGTCACTTCTGATATTAATGTATTTTTCTAGGTGTGCCCTAGCTCTCTTTCTCACTGTTAGATCATTTTCTCTGGGAGAAGCCAACAGCCCTATGAAGAGGCCCATGTGGTGAAGAACTGAGGCTGTTGGCCAAAGTCAGCAATGAACAGAGGCTTCTTTCCAACAAAGGGAAAACAAGCCACCTGGGCCATCTTGGACACAGATCCTCTAGCCCAGTCAAGTTTCAGATGACTGCGGTCTGGCTGGCATCCGGACAGTAACCTCCTGAGAGGCCCTGAACCAGAACCACCTGCACAGCCACTCCCAGATGCCTGACTCCCAGAAGCTGTATGAAATACTGCATTTTTTTAAAGTCACTATGTGTATTAACCATGTGTTTCTGACGTTTTGATCTCTGGGGCCTTGCTGACCCTGGAAAGACTGTCTCTCCCATGGTTACCAATTCCCAGGGAAAGAATGTGCCTTTCTTGCACACGTGAAAAGATGCTCCACGTCACTAGTCATCAGGGAAATGCAAATCAAAAACACACTGAGATATCATCTCACGCCTGTCAAAACGGCCATCATCAAAAAGAACACAAATAACAAATGTTGGTGAGGATGTGGAGAAAAGGGAACTCTCTTACACCATTGGTGGAAATGTAAGCTGGTGCAGCCACTGAGGAAAACAGTATGGAGGTTTCTCAGAAAACTAAAAATAGAACTAACATATGACCCAGCAATTCCACTCCTGAGTATATATCTGAAGGAAACAAAAACACCAATTTGAAAAGATGCATGCCTCCCAATGCATTATTTACAACTGCCAAGATATGGAAAAAACCTAAGTGTCCATCAATGGATGAATGGATAAAGAAGATGTGGTATAATGTGGAATTTAAAAGAAAAAAAAAAGACTAATGAACTTATTTACAAAGCAGAAACAAACTCAACAAATTTATGGTTACCAGACGTGGAAAGGTGTGGGAAGGGATAAATTGGGAGTTTGAGATTTGCAGATACTAACTACTATATATAAAATAGATAAGCAGGTTTATTCTGTATAGCACAGGGAACTATATTCAAAATCTTGTAGTAACTAATGGTGAAAGAGAATATAAAGACAAATATATGTATGTTCCTATACGACTGAAGTATTGTGCTGTGCACCAGAAACTGACACAACATTGTCAACTGACTATACGTCTATAAAAATATTTTTTAAAAGATGTGATACACACATAGACACACACACACACACACACACACACACACGCACACACACAATGGAATACTACTTAGCCATATAAAAGAACAAAATTTTGCCATTTGCAGCAACATGGATGGACTTGGAGGGCATTATGCTAAGTGAAATAAGTCAGACAGAGAAAGACAAATAGTGTATGATACCACTTATATATGGAATCTAAAAAATACAATAAACTAGTGCATATAACAAAAAAGAAGCAGAGTCACAGATATAGAGAACAAACTAGTGGTTACCAGTGGGGAGGGGATGAGGGAGAATACAGGGATGGGGAAGTGGGAGGTACGAACTATTGGGTATAAGGTAGGCTACAAGGGTGTACTGTACAACATGGGGAATATAGCCAATATTTTGTAATAACTGTAATTGTATAAAAATTAAAAATTAACAACAACAAAAAAGAACATGCCTTTCACAAGCAAACCAACTACCCCAGAGCCCACACCCCAACCACCTGCTCTATCGGGCTCTGACACTCTGGGCCACTGTCTACCTGCACTAATCACCATATGGCCAGGTACCAGACAACTGGAGATAGTCCCTACGCCCCAGAACCCACCACAATTATCCAGACCAGCCAATTCTAAGCCAGCTTTCCCTGCCTTGTCTGTTCCTTCCCATAGAAACCACAATAAAGGCTCCTGTCCACATGTTCCCCTCAGTCCTTCTGTCTCCTGACTGATCCAAGTGCTTCCCCATGTAGCCCACCTGTGGTGTGGTGTGGTGTGGTGTGGTTTGATGAACTCCCTTCTCTTCGGACGTATGTGTATAAAACATATATTTTTTAAATGATAGTCATCTGACTTACTAGACTTGACATACCTAAATAATAATAAAACCTACATTTAAAATAGAATAATTTGGGCTAATTTGTTATGCAGCACTAGATAACTAATAACTTAAATATATACATACATATAATCTTTTCCTTCATACACAATGACATCTTAACATCTAAAAAAATTAACAATTATTTCTTCATATTATCTAATACTTCGACCAACTTATAAATGTCCTCCATTCCCTAAAAATGTCTTTACAACTGGTTTGTTGGAGAACAGGATCTAAACAAGGTCCATATATTGCATTTGATGTTATGTTTTTCAAGTCTGTTTTCAAAGTAGGATTTTTTAAAAGGCAAAACCTGAGCCTCCTATAAACATAAGGATCTAGATATTAAATATTTAATTAACACAGTAATGAGGGAAGAAACAAGATGGCTGGTTAAAAGAAACTTTGAGAAACTGAGTATTTATAGGCATTAGAAAATGATTGCTAAGTTAGATTTTTAAAAAACTAGTTAATAACCTCCAAGAAAATAAAACTTATAATCAAAACCTTTTTGATGATCTTTGCTACCAGGCAGAAATCATTTGCATCTTTACCAGACAAAATTAATCTCAGTTGCTAGCAGATAAGAATCATTTGCATCACTATCTGTTTTGTATATGATATCACCTTTTCTCATGGAGTTGTAAAGCATTTTAATTAATCTTAAATAGCCTGAAATGAAGGAGCATACATGGTCATAGCATGTTAGACAAAGCCCCAGCATGATACTGAAAAAACAGGCCACTAAGTCATCCCTTTTCTATTTCCAAGTTTTGAGATTCTCTTTTTTCTTAACATTCTTTTATCCAGAATAGTCTCGCCATTGGATTGTAATCCCATATGCTGACTTTATCTGCTTGCTTCTAATGTACTTCAATAAAACGTGACTTTTAGATCAATATCTAGTTGCTAAAAATAACACCACATGTTATCAAATGGATGAAATGTTTTGGTGTCACTCAGTTATTAAATCATTACGGGATGTTGAAATAATGTTTATTAACTTATTTTATCATTAATCTCAGATTCTAATATGCAGGATTTCCTTTGGGTACTCTAAAGTAGAGGAGGTAGGCTTGTTTTGAAAGTGTTACCCACAAACTGGGTTCTTCTCTTGGAAAATGTCAAGTCAAAAGACACAACCAAGCCAAGGAGCAGGGAAGCATAGGATTTATCATTTGCAGCAAGTAAGAAGAACATGGGGATACTGCCCAAAGCAACGTCTCCCTGAACAGCAACGTTGGGGAAGTTTTAAGCCAAGGGTGCATGCATATTCATGAAGGAGCTTGGGTGGTGTGTGCATATTCATGAAGGGGCTTGAGCAGGGGAGAATTCAGCATAGAACTGGGGCAAAGATTGACAGAGTCCAGGCTCTAGTTGATTCAGTCTTGAAGGTCAGCAGAGGTCAGCATCATCATTCCCTAGGTTCCAGTTAGTCTGGTGGTGGAGTGCTGGAGGGGGTCTGGATCCTGCAAGAGGGCTCAAGAATGTGTGTTATGACTAATCTTTATCTTCGAACAGAACCGGGAGTCTTTACCACTGATGCATTGTTTCCAATATGATGGAGTGAATTCCCTGGCCTCCTCGGAGCAGACATTAGCCAGGCTTAGATCACAAAATGGCTTAGGCTTCGACTGGCTTCTCTTATGGTAGAAACCTAAGTCTGGTTCTTTTCCTCCGGATGCCCTCTCCTTCTGCCTACAACGGCATCATCCTGAGATCTTTTGTTTGTTGACATCAAACACAGTACTCCCTTCCTTTTCTTCCAGGCTTCTTGGTGGTTTTCCTGAAATCCTAGGCTGGAAGTCTGAGGGGCTCTCCTTCTCCACCTGCATCTCTCCACCCTTCTTCCTTCTGAGACTTTCACTGAAGGCCCTGGAATTTCTTCTTTTTGTAAGTTACACTAGCTTTTCTCCTTGACACCCATTTCTGATTTGCTCTGCTTCTCCTACGTTCTTGAGTGTCTTCAAAGTGGCCTTGTTGCCTGGTTTAGCAGAGGGAGCCCCACAATATATGTCAGGTATTTCTTCCTGTGTCTTCTTCAGAAGAGAGTTCCTTGAAGCTAATGTGGTACCCACTTGCCAGGAATATGAGACAAAGGAAAAGCGTTTATTTAAAAGTAGATGTTCCCATTTTCCTTCTGGGCAAACCAAGGATGACAATCTAATTCCTCAGCCTTGAATCTGACCTCACCCCTAATTTGACACCAAACTATCCTAATATATTTATCTAATTTTATTGTGAAAATTTTTGAAAGTATGAAAAAATCAAGAATTAATATAAGGAATACATTTATACTCTACTAAGATTCAAGTGCTAATATTTTGTCTCATTTGTTTTATCTCTTTTTATTCTGACCTGTTTAAAACTAAGTTGCAGACATCATGACATGTCATCGCTCAATACTCTTGTGTGCTCCTCTAACAATAAAAACCTTCTTCCACATCACCACAATGCCACTGTCACAGCTATGGAAAGTGTTAATAACTCCCTAATTCATCTAATATTTATTTCATATTCAAGTTTTTCCAATTGTCCTCAAAATGGCCTATATGGCTGGCTGGCTGGCTGGCTTTCTTTTTCTTTCTTTCTTTCTTTCTTTCTTTCTTTCTTTCTTTCTTTCTTTCTTTCTTTCTTTCTTTCTTTCTTTCTTTCTTTCTTTCTTTCTTTCTTTCTTTCAATCTGTAAATGTCTGTTAGATCAAATTTGTTGATAATGCTATTTAAATCGTCTATACCTTTACTAATTTTTGTTTACTTTGTCTTATCAGTAAATAAACATCCTGAGAGAGCAATGTTCATCTAAATCTCACCACCTATAATTGTAGACTTGTTTATTTCTCCTTTCAGTCCTGTCAATGTTTCCTTCTTGTATTTGAAGCTCTTTTCACGAGATGCACACACACTTAGGATTTTTATATTTTTCTATTGAGAATCTTTTTATCATAATAAAATAGTTCCCTTTACCTCTGACAATATTCTTTGTCCTGAAGTCTACTTGAGTAATGCTAACACACTTACATGACTTTTGAAAAAAATCTAGGATCCAATCAAGATTCACATAGTGCTTTTGGTTTCTTTATCTCTTTTAAACTAAAATAACCCCAGCAATGATTTTTAAATATGTTCACAAATTGTTGAATTCTCCCATGTCAAGTGGTGGAACCTCCCTTTGAGTGTGGGCTGTACTTACTGACTCACTTTCAATAAAGAGAATGTGGCAAAAGTTACAGCTTGTGCCTTCTGAGACCAGGTCACACAAGGCATGGTGGCTTTCTCCTAGCTTTCTCTTGGACCACTGTGTGAATTACTGTTCATGGTTGTTTAAGTAGCTCAGTTCTGGGGTAATTTGTTACTCAGCAATAGCTAACTGATACAGTGCCCATTTAATTACACTCCCCTGTATTTCCTGTGAACTCGAAGGTAAGTTTAGAGGGTTGATGAAATTCAACATTTTTGACAAGAGTGTTTATAGGTTGTTTGAAGAACTTCATGTTCTAGTTCATCAGCAGGTACATAATGTTAGATGTTCCACCATGAGTGGTGTTATATTTGATTACTTGGTTCCTTTACTGAAACTCTTGTACCATGTGGTACAACTTAGCCTGGGAAAAAGTCTGTGTTTGATTAGAGATCACAGTATGTGGAATCAAAAGATCTAGGACTCCAGTCCTGATGCTATCCATGGTTTCAGCTTCCTGCCCTTGGGTGAGTTGTTTCTCAATGTGCGGATTTTTGACAGCAGGGTGGGGTGGGAGTGGGGCTGGCACCCCTAACCTCCTCATATTTCAGGGGTCAATTGTATTGCATTGCTGACAGAACTGTTGTAGGAAGGCCACACAAGATTGTCAGGCAGTGAGAAGAAGCATGGAACTCAAAACACTCCTTCTCAGAACACCGATTCCTTGACCTTTTTCTTGTCTCCCATATCTTTCCCCACAGCCCAGGACATCCTTACTTTTTACCCCACAGATGTTTTAAGCTCTTAGCCTTCGAGGATGCAGATTTGAGACTTGTTCTCCAGTCTCCTCGCTTGACTGTCTTCTAAATAAACCTTTCTTTGCTGCAAACCTCCGCATCTCAGCCTCTGTCTCCACATCTGGCAAATGAACCTCGTATCTGGCGATAGATTTTAATTTAAATTCCTGCAAGAGAGAAAGGTCATGATGTCAGGGTGAGAAACGCAGTGTCTACTAGTGCGGTGAGAGCTGCTGTGAAGGAGGTATCAGCACGGAAAGAGGGCAGAAATGCACGATTTTGCTAATTCAAAGCCAAATGCACAGAGGGCAGTTTCCAACTCCTTCGAGTTGGAAGTCAGCAAAGCACTGGCCAAGACAAATGAGAGGGCATCATGATACCCATTTATCAGTGTATTTTTCTTTCCCCTAACTAGCTCTTAGCCTGAATAATAGAACTTAATTTTAAAATATGGATAAACATGATTAGATTTTGGCATTCAAACCTAAATTCACAGGCTTTTTTGAGCAACTCTGCTTTCTTTCTTTCAAAGGTGAAAATTCTGCCTTACCATTCTGGAAAGTGGGGAAACATCTCATTTTTAGGAGTGAGGTCTGTTTTTATAGGAAAAGGACTCCATTCTATCACCATTTAGGATACCAGTGGTATTAGTTATCTCTTGTGCATAACGAATGTCCCTAAAACTTGGGGGCTTAAAGCAACGAGATACTGTTTTTCCAGTTTCTGCTGGTCTACCCGGGGTCAGACCGCTGGTGGAGATGCTGAGTAGAAGATGGCCTCATTCACATCCTGGGGCCTTGGCTGGGCTGCTGGTGGGGCTTCTCTCTCCACACAGACTCTGGCTGTTCCAAGACATTGAAAATGGAATTTACAATACCTCTTAAGGCCTAGTGTCCAAGGTTGCACAATGTCACTTCTGGCGCATTTTATCCACCAAAGCAAGTCAAGAGGTCAGCGCAGAGTCAAGGGGTGGAGAATGAGGTCCCACCTCTTGATTTAGGGAAGAGCAGCAAAGTCACGCTGCAAAGGGGCGAGGACGCAGGACACCGTTTGTGGGGGCCATGACCATCACAATGCACCGCACTATTGTTAATAACTTTTAAAGCTCATATAAACATTAATTAAATTAGCTCTTGGTTCTGAAACTAAACTGGATGAAATTAGACAAAAGATCTATTTTGGATCAGAAACTTGCGTTCATTGCAGCTTTGATGTAGTTAATCTTTATTGAAAACTATCAGGAACCACTTATAGATGAGTCAGAGAAATCTGACCCTGTGGTTTTTACGGGTATTTTAACCATCAACTAAGAGAAGAGTAATGCAAATCCATTAGCTATTTTTAAAACCACTGTTATTATTTAATTGTATGTCAAATCCCTTAGGTTTCCTGAGGCCTAAACATTTCATAATGTTGTAGAATTCTGAAATGATCCAATTCCCAAGAGGCTGCAGACAAAGCTGAACATAAATGTGAACTGCGGGGAAGGTCCCCAGAGTAGAACGCACAGAGGCAGCCAGGATAGCCCTTGTACACGCAGCTCAGAACTTGGCTCTCTTGTCATTGCAGACTGCCAAGCCTGTCACACTCTGGCAATATGGAACAATGCCTGGATGGGAACCAGGGCCACTCCGACATCTGACCACCTCTGCAGTCTGGGCTAATTCCAAGAATTCCTTGGGAAGACGGTGACATGAAAAAATACCAAAGTCTGAAACTGCCCCCACACCTGCCCCAATTATCCATGCTTTTGAAATTCATCATGCTCTTTTTCGCTTCAGAGCCTTTGCACTAGCAGTCCTCCCTGACCTTGAACTTGATTCCTCAAGGGCAAGTAAGGAATGTGCTGTGAATTGAAGCAAGAGCTTCAGCATCCTGGAAGCTCTTTGGCTTGCTCCTCTGTTGCCCTTAGCCCAGATTTTCTGTCTCCAACCATCTTTACGGAATGTTTTTTTCTCTGAAACCTTGAGTCAAGGGCCCTTTCTGCAACACCCCCCAACCTGTGCCAGAGCCCAGGGTCTTAATGCTTGAGGAGAAATGACACCACCCTGGGAACAGGTCCTACAGAGACACTGGGTGGCTGGAATTCTGAGTTCTTACAGAACAGGGGATGGAGGGAAGAGGCACAGGAACAGAGAAACAAGAAAAAAAGGAAGAAAAAATCAGCTTCTTGGAGATAAGTAACTCCTTTTCACACTTCTGCTGACTGAGGGTGGCCCTTAAGTAGCCATCTGGGAAGAGCTTGGAGAGGTTGCAAACGTGGGGCTGGGTGTGGGGTTGGGGCGATGTATGCCGCATAAGAGGGCACCCTGTGTACTGGGCTACCATTACAGACTGGGCACCCCCACCCCACCCCTACTCCACAGAGATGGAGAGTGAAGGCTTTGTCCTGAACCAAAAGAATCTGAGTTTTCATGTGAAGCTATTTCCTTATTGTAGCTCAGTTGGAAGAAACACACAGGTAAACCTTCAGCAGCTGGATATGCCCTGGGTGCTACCAATGTTACTGCCATTCTTTCTCCCTGGGAAAAAATGACTAAAATGTTTCTGACTCCAGGGGGCTCTCCATCTCCCTCACTACCTCCCGCTTTTCATGGTCCTGTGATTGTTCCCCACCTGCCTCCTCCACGCTTTCCCCACCTTCTTTTCTGGCTCTTTGCCTCCAGGTTTTCCAGTCTCTCTTCTGGTGGTAGCCTCCACCCAAACCTCCATCTTCAGGCCTCCCTGCCTCCCCTCTTTCAAGGGCATGGCTCCAATACACGGGCTGACCAACCTGCCCAGCCGCAAGTCCTGGGGTGGCTGCCAGGGCCTAAAGGGTCAAGTCCAGACTTCCTAGCATGGCATCGAAGTCCAGCTTCAGTTTGTTCTCAGGCCTGTCTCCCCCAATCCTGTTCCCCTGCCACCACTGCCAAGTGATCAGGCATTCACATGGCTGGCCTTGAACCCATGCTGATCCCCCCTGCTGGCTGCTGCAAATTCTCTTGGAGGTGGAGGCAAATATTATTTCAGCTGCAAAGCCGTGCTCTCTGCAAGAGCTCACCAGAATCCCCACTGCAACCGGCCCCTGCTGTGGACTTCTGCCCTCTCTGTGAAAGGGTTAGTGCTGGGAGCTGGGATGTCTGTGTCCCTCTCACCAGCAGGAGGATGTCCTCACTGGACCGAGCCCTCCTTGAACTTTGTCTTATTCCTCTCAATATAGCGAGGAATTCCTCTCTTAGGTCACCGTATAGCAGGCTTTCTGTATAAAAGATTCTCTGTCAACACCTGGGAGGTAATGTATCCTGGGCTTCAGCAGATCTATTCAATTGCTTTTTGAACTGGTCCCGTCTCCGTCTTCCCCAGATATCTCAGATTAGGTCTTGGACGGTTCCTTGAACTGTTAGAGTTACCATATAGTCCAGTAATCCACTCCCAGGAATATAGCCAAGAGAATTGAAAACATATGTCCACACAGAAACTTATACATAAATGTTCATAGCAGCATTGTTCATACCAGCCAAAAAGTGGGAACAATCCAAGGGTCTATCAGCTAATGAATAGAGAAATAAAATGTGTTGTATCCACACAATGGAATATTATTCGGTGATAAAAAGAAATGACGGTACCAACGCATGCTAAAATATAGACGGACCTAGATACCGTGCTAAGTGACAGACGCCAGCCGCGAAAGCCCACGTGATACACGAATTCCTTCACATGAAACGTCCAAAATAGTCAAATCTCTAGAGACACAAAGTAGATTAGAGGTTGCCAGGAGCTGAGGGGAGGGGAGAGGAGAAGTGGAGAGCAACTGCTAATGTGTTTAGATTTCTTTTTACAGAAAGGAAAACGGTCCAAAATTGATTGCGGTAAGGATTGCACCACCCCGTGAATGTAAAAACCACTGAATTGCACATTGGATGAATGGTATGGTTTATGCGAGTTAGATCTCAATAAAGAGGTTAAAAATGGAGCACTGAGGATTATTCTCAGAGGAATGTACACCGTGTATCTTTTCTGTTTTTTAAGTGCAAGAAAATCGCCTCAGAAACAGCCTCTGGCTTTGGTCTTTATCACTTTTTCTTCAAGTCTCCGTTTTCCCTTCTCCCTCTTGCCGCCCGGATGGGTGGGGTAGGGTTGGGGACAACAGAGGGTGGGCGAGGCGCCTCTAGCCGCGCCCCCAGGGGGCGGGCTGCCCGCCAGGCCGGCCTGCGGGCGCGCACGTGGTGCCGGGAGGGTCACCCGCCCAGCCTGCCCAATGCAGGGACCCTCCACCCCCGCCCAGCCCCAGGGGCCGTGGTCCTGGGGAAAGTGGGGCACGCGGCACTAACCAAGGTTTTGGGCCCAAGCGCATCCCAGGCACCCTGGAGACCCCGAAACCAACCACAACCCGTCTGGCAGCCGAGAGAACGGGCTTTTCAAAGGGCCCGGGTGGCGGCGGCACCGCTGGATTGTCCCCCCCAGGGAGGCTGCCGACCTCAGACAGCGGGGGGAGAAAGGAGAACTGCGGGCGCCGGCGGGACAGAGAGGCCTGGTGTCCTTGGGTGGGCGCGATGTCCCCCGAGGGCCTCCCGAGGGTCGGGGGTGGGAGGGCGGACCTGGTCACTGGCGCCGAGTCAGCAGAACCCGTCCTGACTCTCCCAGCGAGACCTGGCTCCGAATCAAAGGGACGGCAGGGGACGGGAGGTTGGTCAAAAGGCAATGTTTGTACTAGGGAGAAAGGCAAATAGGAGCGTGGAGCGGTGGGGTTTGGGGGTCGCGGAGAAAGCAGAAGCGCGGCGGCCAGGAGCCAGTGCGGGGGCGGGGGCGCCGGGGTCACGCGGCACCCTGCCCGGCCGTGTGGGCACCATGCACAGGACAGGCCGGGCCCCCGCGAGCAAGCGGAGGGGGTGCGAAGGGAGACAGCGGTGTAGACGCTTCGTGCATCAGATGCACGGAGACGGGTTAAACATCACCCCCGTGTACTTGCAATCCAGCCACGCAAATGGACACCGCGTCCCAGGCGCCCCACAGTCTCCTGAGTCTGCCTCTAAAATGCGTGACAGCTGGAGGAATCTCAGAGACAGAAAAGAGAGGACGTCTCGCCTGGGGAGCTGGGGGTTGGAAGGAGAGCCGGAGCCATTCACCTGGGCGGGGGCCCTGGAACTTCGCCTTTGGGGCCAGCTCACAAGCTTCTGTCTCTGCTACCCTCCGGCCGAAGTGACAGGATGCTTCAGGAGCTGGTGGTAGATGCCATCTAGAGTTGCAGGGATGAGCAAGAGGGCAACTGTCCATTTGACCCTTCTTTCTTGTAACTAGTTTTTCATTGCCATAATAATTTACATTCATTATTTAACAATATATAAAATACGTTGAATAGAATAATGGCCTTCCGAAGATATCCACCTCCTAATTCCCAGAATCTGTAAATATGTTAAAGGCCAAAAAAAAAAAAAAAAAAAAAAAAAAGGCAGAAAGAAAGAAAGAAGTAAAGGACTTTGCATAGATGATTAAGTTAAGGAATTTGCGATGGGTGATTAGGCTGGATTATCCAGAGGGCACAGTGTAATTACGGGGGTCCCTAGAAGAGAGAAGCTGAAGAGTTAGAGTCAGAGGAAATGTGAGGACAGAAGCAGAGATTGGAATGATGCAATTGCTGGCTTTGAAGGTGGAGGAAGGAAACAGCCGGGAGAACGAACAGCTTCTAGAAGGTGGAAAAGGCAAGGAGATAGGTTCTCTAGAGCCTCCAGGAGGAATCAGGCCCATGAAACAAACCTATTTCAGACTTTTGACACCCAAACTGTAAGATCATAAACATGTATTGTTTTAAGCCACCACGTTTGTGGTAATTTGCTACAGCAGCCAGGGGACATGGATACACATATCCTAAAAATGAAGAAAATGAGCCCTACGTAATCCACTCCCAGGATGAACTTGTGATTTTTAGTATCTAACTTCGCAGTCAACTGAGAACCGGAATTCATGTGAGAAGGCATTTGTAAAGGCTGAAGTGCCACACAGCTAATGCTGGCGTGGCCAATTCTACCTGCTAAGAGGGACTTGATGCTCACCTAGTGCCCAGATCTGGGGGTTCCGAGTACCATTCTCCACTAAAAGGAACCAGAGCTCCATGGAGAAATGACCAATTTCAGGATTCAGGTAGGAAAAAGACAACATGTGCCCCAAACCTATTATTCTGCCAGACAGTGAGGAAGTGCTCAAAGAAAGGAGCATCTCAAAAGGACCAAAGATCGTTAACTTGCATAGGCTCCCATTGGACAAATCTGAGATAATGATGTTACTTAATTATAATTATTCTTACTTGATGCTATTAGAATCATAGCCTGAAGGAAGAATCCACAAGTGCATGCAGATATAATTATATACATAAATAAATATACAGGGAGACAGGAAAGGTCTTCTTTACAGTAGAATATCAACCAATGAATGTAGAAGGAATAATGGAATTAGAAAATGCTGTTTGGAGCCACCAGAGTAATAATCATGTATAATAATTGAGTCAGGGAGAATTATCAATGGATGCTAAAACGGTGGGTGAAACTTTAATGAGAAACAGGATTTGCATATGGTCTCGAACTCTTTCTGCACAGAACACCAACTACAAAAGGGAAAATAGTAACTTGGCCACCATCTTAACCAAGGGATCAAAGTTAATGTCACCGTAACAGGGCAAGTTGACAATATGTGGCTCTAACATGATGCAATGGAAGGGCACAACATCGCTTTGATGCTGCTCCAGCCTCAGTTGCATCACCTGAATTTCACGGTGAGGGAGTATCAAACAAATCAAACTGAAAGACATTTCACAAAATAACTGGCCTGCATCCTACAAAAAAGTCCATCTCATGAGCAACAAAGACTAAGGATTTGTTCTTTACTGAAGGGAACTAAAGAGATGTGACAACTAAATGCAATATGGATTCTGGATTGGATTCTGGACCAGGAAAAAATATTTTTTCCTCCTTTCCTTATAAAGGAACTTAGTCATGCTACAGCATGGATGAAACTTGGGGAAAGTGAAATTACCCAGTCAAAAAGGAAACATATTGTGTGATTCTACTTTTATGAAGTACCTGAATAGTCAAATTCATAGAGACAGAAAAAATAGTGGTTATGGGGGCTGAGGAGGAGGAGGAATGCAGAATTATTGCTTAATGAGTACAGACTTTCAGTCTGAGATTATGAGAATCAACTAGAAATGGATAGTGGTTGCTGTGGACTGAATGGTGTGTCCCCCCAAATTCACGTATTAAAACCTCATCCTGAAATGCAAATCAAACCTGTAATATGGTATCACCTCACACTAATCAGAATGGCCATCATTCAAAAGTCCACAAACGATAAATGCTGGAGAGGGGGTGGAGAAAAGGGAACCCTCCTACACTGCTGGTGGGAATGTAGTTTGGTGTAGCCATTGTGGAAAACAGTATGGACAGTCTTCAAAAACTAAAAATAGACTTACCCTATGATCCAGCAATCCCACTCCTGGGCATATATCTGAAGGGAACTCTAATGTGAAAAGATACATGCACCCCAATTTTCATGGCAGCACTGTATACAATAGCCAAGACATGGAAGCAAACTAAATATCCATCAACAGATGACTGGATAAAGGTGTGGAATATTTGTACAATGGAATACTAATCAGCCATAAAAAAAGAATAAAATAATGCCATTTGCAGCAACATGGATGGACCTAGAGATGGTCATTCTAAGTGAAGTAAGCCAGAAAGAGAAAGAAAAATACCATATGATATCACTCATATGTAGACTCTAAAAAGAAAAAGAAAGAAGACCAAGGACACTATGAACTCATCTACAAAACAGAAACAGACCAGCAGACATAGTAAACAATCTTTTGGTTACTGGGGAAAGGGGGTGGGAAGGGACACATTTGGAAGTTTAAGATTTACAAATGTTAGCCACTGTATATAAAAATAGATTTTAAAAAAATTTTCTGCTGTATAGCACAGGGAGCTATGTTTAATATCTTGTAATAACCTTTAATGAAAAAGAATATTAAAATGAATATATGTATGTATATGCATGACTGGGACACTGTGCTGTACACCAGAAATTGACACATTGTAACTGACTGTACTTCAATTAAAAACCAAAAAAAATGAGATATCTATGGAGGAAAAAAAAAACCTCATCCTAATGTCATGATATTTGGAGATGGGGCCTTTGAGGGGTGGTTAGGTTATGAGAGGGGTTAGTGTTCTTATAGAAGAGACCCCAGAGAGCTCTCAGCTCCCTCCAACCTAAGAGGACACAGTGAGGAGATGGCTGTCTGTGAAACAGAAAGCAGGTTCTTACCAGACATCTAATCTGCCAGCTCCTTGATCTTGGACTTCCAGCATGCTAGAATGGTGAGAAGTAAATTTCTGTTTACAGCCACCCAGCCAGCCTATGGTATTTTTGTTATAGCGTCCCATAAGGACTAAGACAGTGGTGATGGTTGCACAACATTGCGAATGTTCTTAATGTCATGAATTGTACACTTAAAAATGGCTAAAATGGTAAATTTAATGTTATATATGTTTTACTGCAATAAAAGCTAATTTTTGAAAACCACAATTTAAAAAAAGGACATTTGTAAATGGCAAAATTTGTATAAGGTGTGTAGATTATATAACAATGGTGTGCCAATGTTAATTTTCTCACTTTGGTAAATGTACTGGTTATCCAAGAAAATGTCCTTTTTTTAAAAAGAGAAATATATATGAAGTATTTAGGGGCAAAGAGGCAATATGTTGCAATCTACTCTCAAACGGTTCAGAAAAATTAATGTATACAAATTATTCATGTATGCTAGACAGAATGGTAAAGGAAATGGGGAATGTGGGTGTAATGTATAGGAGAATTTGTACTATTATTGTAGCTTTTTGGTAAATCTAAAATTATTTCAAAATAAGCAGTTTTTAAAATTGGAAGAGGAAACTGACTGGAAAGAAAGGAGACGCTGCTTGGGGGAAACAGAATTCTAGTGCCTGAGATTCCCTTGCAGCAAGCTGTCCGGGCCTCCACAGCTCTGGGATGCCCTAACCCTGGCGGATCAGGATCAGGGATTACAGGATTTCACCGCACTGACTGGTGGGGAAGAAATTAGTCAGATCGAGAAAGACAAATACTGTATGACTTCACTCATATGTGTAATCTTAAAAAAACCAACAAAACAAACAAAATAAAACAAAAGCAGACCCACAGATACAGAGATCAGATTAGTGGTAACCAGAGGGAAAGTGGGTTGAGGGTGGGTGAAATGGATGAAGGGGGTCAACTGTATGGTGACTGATGGTAACCAGCCTTGTGGTGATCACCCTGTAGTGTATACAAATTATAAAGTGTCGAATTTGGGGGTGGGGTATAGCTCAGTGGTGCTTAGCATGCACGAGGTGCTGGGTTCAATACCCAGTACCTCCCTTAAAAATGGTAAAAATAAAATGTCGAATTATAATGCTGTACTCCTGAAACATACTACTACTACCAATCATCATCATAAAACGTGCAGAACGAATTAGTGGTGACAGACATCACATCCATGTGCGGGGAAGTGGGTACTAACTGGGAAGGGCAGGAAGGAATTCTGTGCAGTCCTGGAAATATTGTATGTGTTGATCTGGGTGCTAGTTACAAGTTACCAAGATGTGCACTTAAGCTCTGTGCACTTTTTACTGCATGTGTTAATCCTCCATTAAAAAGATTTAGACTGCTCCCACCCCCACCTTGACACTGCGCACTGAGATTGCGTCCACGTAAACAAGGCATTCCCTTAGACTCAATGGAGATTCGATTTACGTTGTTTGTTATTTCGTTGCTAAGCAACACAGCCTAAACTGCATAACCGACCGACGCCAGCCTTTAACAGCCAACCTAGGGGATGTGCTAAGCCAAGAGTGATGGGCTCGGACAATCCCAACTCACAGCCCCTTTGTGCGGCGGTGGGAGGTGAGAGTGGGAGGTGAGCAGCTCAGGCGCAGCGGAAGCCCCGGCCCCTCCGGCGTGGGCTGGCTGCGGTGAGCCGCTCTCCCGCCCGCCTGCATCTATCGCTATGGCAACTGCTTCCTCAGTACTGGGGCTAAAATGAGGCTCTGTAGGTGTCGCTTCGTGATTGGAGGTCTCACCTGCCATTGAGTTGTGTGGCCTGAAGAGGAAATTGATGAGTCACTGCGGGGAAAGCCTGACGCTTGTTAGAGAGGGTCACTCGTGCAGAAATGGGACAGATTTGAGGCTGGAAGGCAGGCCTCAGAGAGAGTGGTGAAGGTTATCTGAAGGGCAGGGGTGGTATGGGTATCAACAGAAAGACCTAAGGACCAGCTAAAACTAAAAAGAGGTGGAAATAAACAAAGACCACCCAAATGAGAAAAACAAAGGCTGTTGCTTCAGAGCTCGCTGTACAAGGAGTCAGCCACCCTCCTGCGTTTGGCAGAGACTCAGAGACAGGGGGAGGAGTGGGGAAGCTTTATAACAGAAAGAGCTGCAGGTGTGCCCGGAAGCGAGGCTGTTGTCATGGGGAAGCTGGAGGCGGGCTAACTAGAAGGGGGCGGGGCACCCTGTGTGATTGGTTAGGGTTGCTTATTTGGCTTTCTCTGATTGGCCCTAAATTGGAAACGGGGCCAAAAATTAGGGAAGCTGACAGTTACTGATTAAGTGCTGATGGGTCTGGGTTGACTGCTGCAGGGGTGGTGGTTTGGCTTTCTGGGCTGGATCAGAGTTCTATTGTCATAGATGGTCTGGATGTTGTCTGTATATTCTGTCTCTCAATGGATACCCAGAAGTTAGTCAAGAGAGTAGTCCTCACGGTCCTATTAACAAGGGAGTGAGGCACTGTGCAGCGTAGGGGCACAGCTATGAGGAGCACCTCAGGAGAAGTTGGGCACTGAGCATCACAGGGAGGAAAGTAAGGGAAGTGGGTGAGGTTAAACACTATCTGACCTCAGAAAAGCAGGGAGCAGGGACACCTCTGATGGGGACTCACAGAGTCTCTTGTGAGTCCGGGACGTGTTCCCGGCATAGGCCCCAGAGCTAGACGCTGAGTGAGGACACTTGGGAGGTGTGGGACCCACCTAACTCACTGACCCTGAGTGTTTTTTCCAGCTCCTGCCTCATCAGAGCATTGAGAATTGAATGAGCTAATATGCATCAAGTTCATTGTACAGTGCCCGGCACTTGGCAAGTGCTTGGTCAATGTTAGATAATATTTTAGGGCTTCTGAATAATTGGTCAAAACTGAAATTAAGTATATTGTTAGGATCAGAGTCAAACTGTGTTAATGTAACTGTCAACAAAAGCATTAGAAACCTGGCCTCAGAGTGGGGTGGAGAAGGCTGGTGAGTGGCTTGAAGGGGCCAGCAGTAGGAACATCACCTGTGGGCACCAAGAGAGTACACGTGTGTTCCAGCCTAGACTGCATACCCTCCCCAGGGGCAGAGGAGGAAGATGGTCATAGGCCAGTGGGGAGACTGGCAAGACCCCTAGAACTGTGTTTGGAGTGAGAGAGGATCAGTTCTCTGAAAGAGAGGTAGATATTGTAGCCAGGAGAAGGGGAGATGGAGAACTTTACAAACAATAATAACATGTACGTTTATTCATATACTTAAAGTTTGTGGTTAAAAAAAACCCTTAAAAATGTAGAAATTCTAGTTAGACTCTAAGCAGTCAGAATGCTAATCATTCCATGAGTTCTCCAAGTGAGGTTGTAAAAAAGATTCTTTCTGAGGAAAACTGGAAAGTCCCTAATTCAAAGGTAACCTTGGAAGACAGGAAGCAGGTCTGAGGTATGCCTGACTTGCTTATCTTCGGGGTCTAACAGCATAGTGCACAAAATAAGCACTTAGTAAATGTTTGGTGATAATGAAGATGTACAGGAAGATAACAAAAGAAACTCAGCTTCAGAGCTTAGTGGTGTCCATAAATATAGGAGTTAGGAGTGCCAAGAGAATCCCTAAAGGTTCCTTTGGACTTCACTCATCTAAGATAAAATCTCTAGGAAGAACTTTGTGTAAGAGCAACCGCACAATTTCAGGTTCGAAGCCCAAATATCAGATGAAAATTTATATGTCAAGAGACTAATCAGTTAGAGAGGGACTCCCTTGGGGCCCTGGGGGCTGCCTCTGGACACTGCATGTAACCATGTGTGGCAGAGGCGGTTGACACTGGGGATTTTGGCTACATCCTCTGGAGCTAGCAAGTCAATACTGAAGTTTGGGCTAGCAGTGAGGCATGAGTATTAGATTCCTGTGGCTGCTGTAACAAATGACCACAAACTAGATGGCTTAAGACAACAGAAATTTATCTCTCACACTTCTAGAGACCAGAAGTCTGAGATCAAAGTGTTGGCAGGGCAAGACTTCCTACAGAGGGTCTGAGGAGAATCCATTCCTTGCCTCTTTCAGTTTCTAGAGTTTGCCAGTGTTCCTTGACCTGTGGCTGCATCAATCCAATCTCTGCTTTCATCTTCTCGTGGCCACCTCTTCTGTGTGTCTCAAATCTCCCTCTGCCTCACTCTTATAAGGACACCTATCACTGGATTTATGGTCCACCTGGATAATCCAAGATGATATCATGTCAAAATCCTTAATTTAATTATATCTACAAAAACTTTTTCTAAATAAGGTAACATTCACAGGTTCCAGGGATTAGGGTGTGGACAAATTTTGGGGGCCACCATTCAGTCGATGACAACATCTCCCAAGGCAGTAACATTAAGAAGTTCATAGTTCATTCCTGAAAATGCTTGTTTGTTTGTTTGGGGGGTGGTAATTATGTTTATTTATTTATTAAGCGGAGGTATTGAGGATTGAACCCTGGACCTCATGCCATGCTATGCCTACACTCTACCACTGAGCTATACCTTCCTCCCTTGAAAATGCTTGTTGACTGCCATGGAGCTCCCAAGATGTTCTGGAGTTGAACCCATGAATTCACGTGGAACAACCCACATCCAACCACACTTGGAGATGGAATCTATTGCCAGCCTGTGGTAATCTGACATAGCCTGGGATATTTAAGAAATTCCTGGTCTAAAGGATCCTCTGGATGTGGAAATTTCCATGGTTAACTTAGATGCTTTTCTACTCTCAAGGGTAGACCTCTTGGTCCATGTATCCTTGGGGTCCTTGGGGTCCTTGGGGTCCTTGGGGCTTGTACGGCTCGGCAATTTGCAGAGTGCATGCTCAGGCACTCTAGCTGTGTGAGATGGCCTCTTAGAAAAGGGTTCAGTGGCCAAGGCCAGGCAGACAGCCCTGACAACCATACTCCCCTCTGAGGATCCTCAGTACAATTTAATAGCTTAAAGGCACCCAGAGATCCTATAGTAGAGAATACCAGTATTTCCCCACTGGCCTGCAATGCTTTACAATTCATAAGTCACACTTTGCTTTGGAAGGGAGACCTACTGAAAAGGAAATGTACACGCATGTGTTTGCACCGTGTCTTCTGCATTGGCAGAACGAGGAAATGTCAGATTATGCCTCCTTTCTGACCCCATTTGCCACCTCAGAGCTTGTGCCAGCTGCTGACTCTAAAGAGCTCTGGTCTGCTAGGCACCAGCTCACCTGCCGACTCGAGCGTGCTTGCCCAGGACTTGCTGACCTGCTTCACGTTGCAGCAGAGAGCACAGAACCCTCTGTTGTGCCGAGTCCTCTGAGGCCCTCCCAACATCCTGCTCTTTTATAACAGTTAAGGGGCATGTGGGTGAGCTCTTGTGTATGTGGCACCAAATAAAGCATCTCCTTCATCTGCTTCATTGAGTAATGAGGTCAGAAATGTGGCAACTCAATATGATTGTGTGTGGCTCAAGCTCAGCTTCTCTTCTTCTTCCCTTGTCTCTTCAGAAGGAACACTCAAGGCCCAGCTTACATCACACGGACAGACAGTCAGGACACCGTCACCCAGGAAGACCTGAGGGGGTCAACTATGATTTACCTGTCTGTCTCTTTCTTTCTTCCTTTTTTGGGGGCAAGAATTAGGAGAATGACACAAACAGAACAAGGTTTTATTTCATTGGAAAAATTACAGGAGAAGTTTGTCATAAAAGGCTGAAAAGTTTTTGTAAAATACACTTGTCATTATGAGTATCAACAAGAATGTTTTTAACGATAACAGGCACTTTCAAATTCAAGAATAATTTTAAAATTTGGCTGTCCTACTTAATGGAAAAGATACGAATGAGAGAATATGAAGGACCATGGCTTTCATGTGTTACTCCACAGATTATTAATAAATGCTGAGAATCTGCAGCCGTCACTATAACCGAGTGATCAAACTCAGCAACGATCATCGTGGTCCAACCTGGCATCCTGGCCTCCTGATGGGCTACCACATGAACAACACAACATCGATGAAATATTCTTGCTAAAAAAATGTTTAGCTCGAATCATATCAAGCCTCCAGGCTAACTTTCAGTTTAAGGAAATACAGGGGCTAAAGGAACAGTTAAATGTCAGCAGGAGGAATCAATCAGACAAATTTAGAATGAAAGATATTGTATAAAACAAACTGTCCTGTGATCTGCCGACAGGCATTGTCTTCGGAAAATGAGAGGCACAAAGACTGTTTTAGGTTAAGGGAGACTAGATAGGCTTGAAATCAGTGGCAATGCATGAAGATCAGTCGGATGCTTGTTCAAACAAACTCAAAACAAAACTATAAAAGACCTTCTTGGGACAATTACAAAAACTTTAGATTCTAGATATTATGGTGTGGTAATGGTTTTAAAGGACATTATTCTAACTTTAGGAGATACATGCTAAAGTGCTTGGGGAAAATTGTTCAGACACATACTTCCAAAAGACACAGAAGGAAAAGAAAGAAAAACTATAGTTAAAATACATATGGGTAAATGTTAATAATCATTGAATCTAGGTTGAGGGCGTATAGATGTTCATTGTACTATTCCTTCATCTTTCCTGAATATTTGAAAACATTCATAATAAAGTTTTCAGGGAAAAAAAGACTGTGGTCTTGACATAGAAAACAAACTGTGGTTACCAAAGGGAAAGGGGGGAAGGGATAAATTAGGAGTCTGGGATTAACAGATACACACTACTATATATAAAACAGATAAACAAGAACCTACTGTACAGCACAGGGAACTCCTTTGAATTTCTTGCAATAACCTATAATGGAAAAGAATCTGAAAAAAAAATATGTATATGTATAACTGAATCACTTTGCTGTATACTTGAAACTAACACAAGGTTGGAAATCAACTATATTTCAATAAAAAAAATTTTTAAAAAAACTGTGGTCTTGAAGGCCTTCATCTTAGAAACAGTTTGGCTTAAATTTCAAGTAATTTTTCTATGAATATTGTATCTGAATATATTAGGGATAAGAAACACTTGGAACTTTGGTTTGATGATTTGATTTGACTCAATGTACTTCTTTGTTGAGAATATCTGCCCATAGCATTGAAGTTAAAGTCATTACAAGGAGAAGTGCAGATATAACAGTTCAGACACATCAAACGTCGTGTATCACTGTTGCTCAATTGATATTTCAGCTGCCACCTGAATGTGTCTCTTCCTAAGATAGGCACTCGTACACAGGGTGCTATTTCAGCAGCAAAAAGTATCTCTGGGAAAAGTTTTTGTTTATTCAGCCAATACTTACTGACATACTGCTACCTGTCCAGGCCTGTGTTGGCCTAAGGGAAACTTCAGTAAATGAAAGGTGGCCACTGCTGCTGAAGACCCAAGGCCACAGACGTCCAAATGCACCAGGACAGGTGTGGCCTCATTCATACTCAAGTGCAACATTCTCTAAATATTTTGCTTCTGCACATCCTAAAAAATTAGGTACACCTTCATTTCTTGATAAATAAAATATTTTATGGTATGTTTAAATAGCAGCAAAGATGTAATTCTGGCATAAAATGGATATTTTTAAATTGTTTCATCACTTAAAAAAAAAGATCCCAGTAAGTATAATTTCTTTGTAATCTCAGTCTGGTAATATCCATATCTGAAGTCTTTGTGGGCCGGTTTCTGTTATCTGTTTGTTAGTCCTTGTTTATATATGTATTTGATTATGCTTAATGTGCAGCTCATCATCCTTGTAAATTTATTTGTGGAAATTCTTTGAGGGCTAGTGTCATGGACTGAACTGACCCCCTAAAGTTCATTTGCTGAAGCCCTAGCCCTCAGTGTGACTGTATTTGGAGATGGAACCTTAAAAAATGTAATTAAGGTTAAATGAGGTCATAAGGGTAGGGCCCTCATCCAATAGGACTGGTGTCCTAAGAGGAAAAGAAAGAGACACCAGGCATGCACAAACACAGACAAGGCCATGTGAGGACGCAGAGGGAAGGTGGCCATCCACAGGTCTAGAACAGAGGCCTCAGGAGCAACCAACCCTTACGACACCTTGATCTTGGACTTCTAGCCTCCATAACTGTGAGAAATAAATGTCTGTTGTTTAAGCCATCCAGTCTGTGGTCTGCTTTTATGCCAGCCCTACCAGACTAAGGTGGCTAGGGAGCAAGTGCATTCTTCTGGAGAGAATTGGTGTTTGACTTTGCCGGGTACTTAGGGGTCCCAGCAGTTCAAGATCCTTTTCAACTAAGTTTACTCCTTGAGATTACTGGGTCACTGGAGTGTCACGAGTTTGAGGTGCAGTCCATGCCAGGGTTGGTTCATGGATACAATTTAACAAGGCTCAGCAGAAACAACTTTTCCTAGACGTTTTGGGATCAGATTTACTTTTGGTTCGCTATTTCCTCTAAGTTAGCAGCCTTGTGGGCCTTGGAGGAGGATCCTGATGGAAGGGCTCTTAGCAGATCTTTCACCTTGGGCAGGCTCTGGGCAGTGATACTTATTCTTCTTGCCACCGGAAACTGTCAAAACACAAGTTCAAAGTTTGCCTGTATCAGCAGAGCAAAAGTGACTGCCATGTTCCGCTTACAACCTGTCCTTAGATTTGGCCTGGTAGTTGCTTTACTATTTTTGTCAACTCTTCAGTGGTTTAAAAAATACGTTTTTAATATTTTATCAAGTATTTTCAACTGCTGTTTGAAAAAATGTAGTCTGCTATGTGCTTAAGGGAAGTGAACATCATTTTTCTCAATATTTTAAAAGAGAAGCTCTTTTACCCTGAGGTTTGTGTGTGGCCTTGAAGGCATCCATGAGTTCCTGGAAACTGTATGCAACATTTTGTGTTTATGCAATTTTTCTGGGGAAAAAAATTCGATAGATTTTATCAGATTGTCAAAGGTATTTTTGACTCAGATTCCCCAAATTTGAGAACCACTGCTTTAGAGTTCCGTCAGCACTTAGCAATTTTAACTAAAAAAGAAATGATTTCAGAAGAATTTCAAACTCATGAAAAAGTTGCAAGTATAGTACAAAAAACCCTCCCATATTGTCTTCACCCAGATTCACCAGCTTTAAAAATCTCTCTCTCAGTCATTCACACACACACACACACATACACGTTTTTTTCTGAACCATTTGACTACGAGCTTCAGACCTGATCCTATATCACCCCTAAATACTCCTGTGTGTATTTCACTAAATAAGGACATCCAAAGAAATCTCAGAAATCAACAGATTCAAGCCTACCATTCAAAGAACCTATCCAAATTTCAATTTTGCCAAAAATGTCTTTTTTAGTTCTCAGGTCCAGGATTCCTTCATACATTGCACTTAGTTATCAGGTCTCTTTGGCCTCTTCCAATCTGGAATGTTCCCTAGTCATTCTGTCTATCATGCCCTTGAGAATTTGAAAGCACACAGACCTTATATTTTCTAGGCTGTCACTCAACGTGATTCCATTTGATATTTCTTCATGCCCAGACTCAGGCATGTATTTCTGACAAACTTTGATTTTTCTTAGTATGTCAGTCTATCCCATCACCAGTAATGTTGACCTTGGTCATCTAGTAATGTTGATGTCTTCACTGTAAAGTTACTATTTTTCTTCCTGATTGTTGGACAATGCTCCAATGTTATGCTAAAATCTGGTTCCTCCTCGAAACTACACCCATTCTTAGCCTCCACTGACAACTGCAGTCTCAACCACTATCAGGTTGGTAAGTGATTTTCTGTTCATATCATTCCTTTTACATTTATTGGTTGGCATTATACTGCAAAGGAAGAGCTTTTCTTTCTCCCTACTGATTTATGTCATGATGAGCTCATGGATTCCTCTTTTATTCAATAGGTTGTAATCTGTTACTTAAATACTTATTTTGATGCTCAAATTGTCCCCACATTGGCCAATGGGAGTCCCATGAGCCAGTTTCTTTATCCTTGTAACATGGCTCTATTGTTTTTTGAGCACTTTCTTAATTTCCAGCACAAGACGTTCTAGGCTCATCTTGTAGTTTTCCCACTCCAGCTCTAAAATCTGACATTTCTTCAGAGAATCTTGGTTCCTCTTTTTTTCCCCCTCTTATAAGTATTTTTTTGAAAAATATTGAACTTTTTTTTAGAGCAGTTTAAGATTCAGGGCAAAAGTGAGAGGAAGGGACAAATATTTCCATATACCCCTGCACAGCCTCCCCCACTGTCAGCATCCCACCACGTTACCTTTGTTACAACTGATAGAATTGACACCTCATAATCACCCGAAGTCCATAGTTTGCATTACAGTTCATTTGGTGTTGTTCATTCTGTGGATTTGGACAAATGTATAATGACATATGTCTATCATTATGGTATCAAACAGTCTTGGTTCCTTTCAGTGGAGCATGGTATTAGAAACCAAAATCTGTGTACTCAGTATGCTCAGAGCTACTGGGGTATCACTGCATGTAGCTCCTCTCAGGATCTTTCAGAGTGAAAAACAAGAAAAAAAATATATATAACAAATATATATTTCCTAGTATATACATTTAATATCTGATATATATTATATATAGGTATATATATTATATATGTATATATATATAAAATTGACACTTGAACGACATGGGTTTGAACTGCATGGGCCCACTTATACTTGACATTTTTTCAATAAATAGGTACTACAGTACTACATGGTCCGAGGTTGGTTGAATATAAGGATGTCGAACTGTAGATAGGAGGGCTGATTATAAAGTTGTACTTGGATTTCCAGCTGCCCCTAACCCCTGCATTGTTCATGGGTCAACTGTATATATTTTTATTTGTGTTTATACTTTAAAAAATGAGTTCATAATGATACCTATATTTCCAATCAAACACCTCAGGGTTCTTTCTAGCCTCTCCCCTTTCCATGTTGGTATTTTCTCCAACAGTGGGAAATCTGATCATCATTCTTCAACATAATCAATTGTCCAACCACACCAGTCTACTCTCTCTGCCACATGCATGCCTCTCCTTTCAGCCCCCATGTTCTTGCCCACATTACTGTTGCCTCACCACAGGAACACAAGAGAAATGGAATAGAAAAGTGGAAGGGAAGGGAAGATGAGAGGGAAGGGGGGATATGAAGGGAAGAGTTTAGTGTTAAGATAATGCCATAAACTGCCTTCAATAATTTGTTAACATTAATAATGTTATGCTTACAGTAAGGCACTTTGCCTAATTATCATATTTATACTTGGTCCACAGCAATTCTGTGCATCTGTTCCAAAGTCATGGGTTTCTGCATAAACAAAGCTCACAGTAAAAAGTTGAAGGTTTAATGGTAATGTTAACAGTGTGGCTGCTAATGGCAAACAGGTGAGGTTTAAAACTTGGAGGCCTGGAGTTGGACAGACTTGTGCTCTAATTTAGTTCCTCTTCTACAAATGGCCAAAAGCAAGTTACTTATCAGCTGTGAGTCTCAGATGCCTCATCTGTAAAATGGGTATAGTATATACTTCACAAGATTGCTATTAATGTTCACTGGATGTCAAAGGGATTTGGGTTAATTATTGTTATTGTTAAACTTAGTGCTCAGAAAATTATAGTGTGTCCTCCTACACATCTCCTGTTGCTCATATTATTGCTATATGGAAACTCAGAATTACTAAACTATTGTACCCTCATGGCACAATAAACACACACACACACAGACACTGGAACCACATGTGTGCTATACCTCTAAATATTTCTTTTGATCCAAATAACTTTTTCTCAGATTGAAATTCTGTAGGAATTCTAACATAGGTTTCCTTGGATAAAAGTGAGGCAAACGAAAATATTTCTTGACAATCTTGGTGTCCTTGTTTGAAATTAATGAGAATTCTAATCATAATGCATATCTATTGTTTTGTCCTCCTGGTTCCTGTGGAAGATGTTCTTTCTGCACTTCAACAGTGTTGTTTAATGGCAGTGTACATGTTCTTACAGATCCTGATTCTTCAGCATAGTCATTTGGTTTAGGAACAGGCACCTAGCTGGACCAATTAACCGTTCTTCCTTATAAATTGTTAACTTGAGGCCAGAGATCATCACCCTCAGTCTGCCTGATGACGAAGCTGAAGATATGACCTTGGGAGCTATTAGTGGCCTTGTCTCCAGCCATGTGGAAGAAGCTGGTCTGACAGCATGAAACTGATGGGCAGGGAAAAGCAGAGCTGAAGGTTGTGGGCAGACAGGGGACTCTGGTTCTAGCAATCCCTGAGGTCCGCTGGACCACCACCCTTGTCACAGTTTGTTCATGTGAACTGTGTATTCCTCCCTTTTGCCTACCACCTTAGTTGGGTTCCTGTCTTGGTAACCAAGAGAGGTCTGACTGACTTATGTATCTCAAAGGGCTTGTTGTGAGGACTAAGGCCTGACATATAGCAGGGACTCAATAAATGTTGGTTGATTACTCATATTTAACCTCCAAAGGCTGAAATGAAAAAAAGGTGCGGCAAATCTCAATTCTAGAAGTAACTTTCCTTTGAGCATCACAAGGGAAGACACGTGAAGAGAAAAGGATGGAGTTCTCCACCCCCACCACATACACCACACCCCTCCAATCCTAGCCCAGTTCTACTGCCTGGAGGCTCACATACCTGCCCTGAAATTCAACTAGCACTCCCTTCTGCGAATCTCAAAGTCTACCTCTCTCAGAATCCTTCTCCCTTTTGCTGTACGACACCTAAGACTGAGTCCGGTGGTCCTGAAAACTGTGCCCCTGGTCTGAGCTTAGTGAGAAGTGGTCTGCCACAGGCCTTACGGGGGATTTGAGTGGTGTCCTGCTGAGTGGAAGGGATGGGGTTCAGAGAGTGAGCCTCCTTCAGATTCAATTTCTTGGGAGATAATATAGTCTAAACATACTTGAGGAAAAGCGTAAATATGCTCAGTTCTCAAGGTCATCCCTAGACATCAGTGGGTTTCCGTTATTATGACAAGAATTTGAATTCTTTCCTGTCTTGGGTAACAGGAGTGACGTTGGTCAAATGACTCACATTAGTCTTCAAGGGCTGCTCTCTTTCTGGAGTATTCCATGTCAGTATTTTTGTCTCTTTCTAGATTGACGAGGCTTGGGGGAGTTGTTCTTCCCAATTCCTTCACTCACACAGATGGAAAAAAGATCGCTAGCATTCTTGAATCTATTTCTGCAAGTCATCTGCATATTCTTTAAAATCTGTCATTGGGATTAGAGACATCTTAAATTCTACTCAGGCAAGTCTAAAGTGGCGGCCTTCTGGCCTGTATTAAACAGTTCATTTAGAGAAAAAGCCAGGGATGATGGTGAGGAAAGGTGGTGTACTGATGGAGGCAGAGCTCTCATCAGGCCAAGGCAATTTAGCTTTGGCCAGGTAAGCGTCTGTAACTCAGTATATCAAGCCGTGTCAGTATCTGAACCGATTTCCCGTAGAGGTGGATGTTTCAACCTCCAGCCTAAGCAGTTTACTGAAGTAGTCCTTCCAACCAACTGCGTACGTCTCCCTAGGTGTAATTTTGGTAAAGTTAAGGCTTGCCTTTTCAGTTTCAGTGATAAATTAGTCCTTTCTCAAAATGTGCATCACAACTGCCCGCGTGCGGAACAAAAATGCACATTCCTCGACACGCGGCCACGGAATGTCGGGGCGGGGGGAGGTGGGTGCAGAACTCGTATTTTCACAGGCGCCCAGGTAATTCTTCGGCCCTGAGACCCGCCTTTGCAGTGCACCGCAGCCCGGCCGGCGCTGGGCTCGCCGCCCGGCCGTCAGGCGCTCGCTCACGCTGCTCGCCTCCCTCGGCTCTGAGCCTTCTTTGTGGCCTCCCTCGGTGTCACCAGAGTTCAGCTCCTACTAAGGTTTCAGCCTCGCTGCCTCGTGCAGCCCTCGGGACAAGGTCCAGGTGGCCCGACGTCCATAGGGGTACCCACCCGGGTTCCAGGAAAGACCCACACCGCCCCCCGCAGCCGCCGACTCCCGAGCGTGCGCGCCGCGGCCACTGCCGGAAGTGACGGCACCTGTCGTTGGGTCGCTCCACCCCTTCCGCCTCCGCGCCCCGCCCAGGCCTCTCCCCACCGCTCTCCCCGCCCCTCCCCCCCGCCCGCTTTCAGTCAGCCTCTCTCCCTCTCCCTCTCCCCTTCTCTCCTTCCTGTCGCTTCCTCTCTCGCACCTGAGCTCACGCACCTGCCTGGGCCCAGCTCCGCTCCCTCCTCCCTCCTCCCCTTCCCTCCCTCCCTCCCCGCCCCGGCCGGAAGGCTCCGGCTTTGGCCGCGGAAGCCTCGCGGCTGCGTCACCGCCGCCCCCCCAGACAAGATGGACACCGCCGAGGAAGGTAAGTCGGCGGCGCCCGCGCCCTTGCTCCGGCGCCGGGGTTCGGGCCGGGCCCGCGCCGGGTCCGCGGCGCTCGAGGCGGGCGGCGGAGCCGGGGTGGTGCGGCGGGGGCGCCCCTGCTCGGTGCGGGGGCGCGCGGTGACAGCGGCGGGACTCGGCGGGGGGGGGATCGCGGCGGGGTCGGCTCCCGGGCCGTTTGCCCGCCAAGCCGCCGGCGCGAGGGGCGGCGGGGAGCAGAAGGTGACCCCTCGGCACCCCGCGCCGTTTCCCGCCCGCGCACGCGTTGGGCAGGGGGCGCAGGGGCTGCGGTGGCCGCGGCCGGCGGGGCTCCCCGCCCCCTCCATCCCGCCAATCCCGGGGAGGGGGACGGTGCCGTCGTAGCTGCACGAAGTCTGGGGGCGTTTTCCCCACCCTTCCCCCACTAGGTTTTGTCTTTCTTTATGTCGTTTTGCCCATCGCTACCCAGGCCCTACGATTTCACGACAAAACTTCTTTGTTGACTCTGAAACTTCGCGAAAAATACCCCGCCAGGTGACGACCGAGTGGAGTGAACTGACCCCTGTTTAAAAACTTACCCTCTGCTTGCGTGCCCCAAAATAATTTATTTACTGAACGAGGAAGAGGAAGATCCAACGAGGTTATTCGAAGAAGGGAGGCCCTTTAGAATTCTTTTGTTTTGCTCTAGTGGTTTATTTTGTGCTTAATCCCTGACAATAAGAAGCAGAGTTTTGCGTGTTTGTTTTGTTCTTTGAGTGCGTATGTTTTGGATATGGCTGTTTTGAAACAAGCTCTTGTAAACTGAATATATACTTTAATACATAACTGAACATCTATGACTATTGAAATGCATTTGCTTATCCAGTGGAGGTAGTTGGGTTGTTTTTAAGCAGTTTTATCTTTTTAGAGACTGTCGATTAATTTAGTAAGTCTGTAGAGGAAATTACTATTCTGTTTCTTGATGTGTTTGGTTATCAGTGAAGATACGTTTATGCTTTGGGTATATTATGTGGGGATATGATAAGCGTCTTTCAGCCTTATGCATTGTGATTGTGGTGATTTTTAGATGAAGACAATTGGGGACTGTCGTGGCATGTAATAACGAGTGATAAAAAAAATTTGATGTGTATATATATAATGAGTGGAAAGAATCAATTATTTTTTTTAAAGAAGTTTTGCCTTCTATAATAACCAGCTGTAATGTCATTTGCATGTTATACTTGACAGTTCACAAAGCATATTTACATGTCTTCACGTTGACCTTACTAAAAGCCCTATGGAATAGGTGGGTATTATTTTACAGATGTGGAAGTTCAGGCTTAGTTATTTTAATGGCTTGTCCAAGTTTCACACCCGAGTAAAAGACAGATTTGAACCTGGGTATTCTGATAACAAATAGTTTTCCTTTCATTATGTCTCAGTTGTTTTTATTATATACAGTGAGTGAAGATAATCGCCAACAGACACTCCTTTGGAAAAAATAATAAAGTGAAGCTGCTGAGGTGGTTAGGAATTACTTTCTTTTGACAGATGGCCCTAGTGTGTAAATTTCCATCTACGTGGATGGATTCAGATTTTAATGACTTACTGTAGTAAGGCATGCATTCATTTATTTATCACTTGATATGTACTGTTATGTTTTATTAAATTCCTGTTATTTGAGCCTGGGCACTTAGTGCTTGCATACATTTATGGTGTGATAGTGGTAATTCAGAAATTGCAGGATCTCAAAGTTTATGTGGAATCATTAAAGGAGTATTTTCAGTGTGCTTCTAGTTCACTTTTTTCCTTGTAAAATTATAATCAGTGTGAGATATAAATGATATTTCTTTGTTGACTTGAACACTATTCTTTATTGAAGTAACTGACATTTACTGAGGACTTGATGTATGGCAAGTACTTTACCAAACACTTCATTCACATCTCATTTAATTCTCCTAACACTTTTAGGTGGGCAGTATTCCTTTTTTACAGATGAGGAAACTGAGGGTTAATATGATTAAGTAACTTACCCAAGGTCATACAGGTAACATGTCAGAGGCAAGATTCAAACTCAGGTCTGTCAGACTTCCTTAGTTAAATTAGATTTTTATAAGTAGATACCTGTGTCCAATATTGAGATAACTATATTTTTCTCACTCATTTTATAAGATGAATCATTTATATAATTCGACAAAACTTTATTTTTCATTTGTTTTATGACACTATTAGTCATGAAATGAAAGTGGATTTTAATACTTCTCATGCATAATTTTGCATAATTCCAACTTGGAAGTCTCCTGAAATTTTCACAATTAATGTAAATTTAGCTTGAAAAAATGCTGGAAGGAAAGGGAGGATTAAAGATTTAATGATAAAAATGATACAGTGAAAATACCAAAAAACTTGGAAACAACTTCTGTTTGTTAAATGAGCTATTCCAGATAATATCTTAAATTAAAAAAAATGTAATTGGGTTTTTACCTGGTTATGAAAGAAACATTTAAAAATTTTTTTTAAAGTGTTACTAAAATATCAACCTGCAAATAGTGTTAACATTTCCATCTCCTTAAAAATAGCATGTTTCTTTCCTCTAATGTTACCATATATGATGGTATAGTGCTTAGAATGTTTCACATTTATAGTAGACAATACTGATTTGTTAGAAAATGGTTACTTGCCAGATGAATTTTGACTTTTCATGTTGTGTTTGCTAGATATTAAAGATCTCTAAAGTGTTCGGTGTATTAAATTTTATTTTTGTAAAGTTACCAGATAATCTGTCCTCAGTACAGGCATAGGTTGTTTTATTGTGCTTCACTTTTTGAGCTTTGCTGGTATTGATTGTTTACAAATTGAGTTTGTGGCAACCTTGTATCAAGCAAGTCTGTAGGTGGCATTTTTCCAAAAGCATTTGCTCACTTCTTGTCTCAGTGTCCCATTTTGGTAATTCTCTCGATATTTCAAGCTTTTTCATTATTATTATATTTGTTATGATAATCTGTGATGTTACTATTGTAATTGTTTTGGGGCACCTGAACTTTGCCCACAAAGACAGAAGACTTGACAGATAAATGTGTGTATTCTGACTCCTCCACCAATCCCTGTTCCCATCTTTTTCTCTTTCCTTGGCCAGCCCCCTCCCCCTCAGGCCTTGAAACACAACAATATTGAAATTAGGCCATTTAATAACTCTACAATGGTCTCTGAGTGTTCAAGTGAAAGGAGGAGTCATGTGTCTCTCACTTTTAATCAAAAACTAGAAATTAAGCTTAGTGAGGAATGCACGTAGAAATTCGAGATAGGCTGAAAGCTAGGCCTCTTGCGCCAGTTAGCCAGGTTGTGGATGCAAAGGAAAAGTTTCTGAAGAAAATGGAAGTGCTATTTCAGTGAACCCACGATGATAAGAAAGAGAAACAGCCTTGGTGCTGATGGGGAGAAAGTTTTAGTAGTCTAGAGAGACACTCATACCAGCCACAACACTCCCTAAAGCCAAAGCCTAATCCAGAGCTGGGGTCTAACTCTTCAATTCTGTGAAGGCTGAGAAAATTGAGGAAGCTGCGGAAGAGTTTGAAGCTAGCAGAGGTTGGTTCATGAGGTTTAAGGAAAGGAGTTGTCTCCATAATACCAGAGTACAAAGTGAAGCAGCAAGTACTGATGTGGAAGTTGAATCAAGTTATCCAGAAGATCTAGCTAAGATAATTAATGAAGGTGGCTACACTGAACAACAGATTTTCAGTGTGGATGGATGGAACAGCCTTGTATGGGAGGAAGATACCATCTAGGACTTCCATAGCTAGAGAGGAGAAGTCAGTGCCTGGCTTCAAAGCTTCAAAGGACAGGCTGACTCTTGTTGGGGCTAATGTAGGTGGTGACTTGAAATTGAAATCACTGGTCATTTACCATTCTGAAAATCCTAGGGCTCTTAAGAATTATCCTAATTAATTATGCCTGTGTTCTATATATGGAACAACAAAGCCTAGATGACAGCATGGTTTGTTGAATATTTTAAGCCCATTGCTGAGGCCTACAGCTCAGAAGAAAACATTCCTTTCAAAATATTACTGCTTATTGACAATGTCCCTGGTCACCCAACAGCTCTGATGGAGGTGGTACGAGATAAATGTTGTTTTCATGCCTGCTAACACAACATACATTCTGTAGCCCATGGATCAAGAAGTAATTTTGATTTTCAAGTCTTACTATTTAAGAAATACATTCCATAAGACTGTATAGCTGCCATAGATAATAATTCCTCTGAGAGATCTAGACAAAGTAAATTGAAAACATTCTAGAAAGGATTCACCATTCTAGATGCCATTAAGAACATTTGTGATTCATGGAAAGAGGTAAAAATATCAACATTAACGGGAGTTTGGGAGAAGTTGATTCCAACCCTCCTGGATGACTTTGAGGAATTCAAGACTTCAGTGGAGGAAGCAACTGCAGATGTGGTGCAAATAGCAAGAAAACTAGAATTAGTAGTGGAGCCTGAAGATAAGACTGAATTCTGTAATCTCACTATAAAACTGTAACAGATGGGGTAATGGGTGAACAAAGAAAGTGGTTTTTTGAGACCGAATCTACTCCTGGTGAAGATTCTATGAAGGATGTTGAAATGACAACGAAGCATTTAGAATATTATGTAAATTTAGTTGATAAAGCAGAGTTTGAGAGGATTAACTCCAATTTTGAAAGAAGTTCTGTTATGTAATTCCTTACCAAATCTTTAAACTTTAGAGCCTGAGGAGATCTTGGATATGCAGGTTCCTCATCCGATCCTGCAGTGCACTGAAATTTTTCAGTTAAAAAAAAATCTGTCCTTTGTTCAGGGATATACATTTTTTTTTAAAAAAACTAAAAGCACTGCACTGTTGGAATAGATGTTGCAAGCAAGTTTTGTTGTATGAAGCCCCCATTAAGATATTAAACATTTTGCCGGAGTAGAGTGCTCTAATTTCAACCTAGTGATACATAGAGCTTTTTTCTCTTCCATTTTTCTAAATTACTGCTCACACTAGCAGAACATAATATAACATTTTATCAGCATTTTTTTATGGACTGCAAAAGTAGTTGTTCTTTATGCTTTATGAATCATAGTCATTGGGAAGGGATGAAGCCGAAGTGTATTGCAGTTGATCATGTTCTGTATCTACTATGGCAAAACCTTGAGGTGATTTAGATTTGGAGTTAAAAGGATGGGAAGTTGCAGAACAAGGCAGCTAGCTCCTATCTTTCTAGAACCACATTGTCTTTCATTTCTGCTTCCAGTAATGTCTGCTTCATTCTTCTTACCATATATCAACCTTCACTGCTTTGGCATGCTTATGGCCAAGTGTGCATGCACTTATTTGACACGTGTTTATTGAGCACCTGTTATGAGCCAGGCACTATTTTATACACTTAGACTAGGCTGGTAACAAAATAGACAAAATCCCTTCTTTCATTAGCCTACATTCTTATTTTTGGCTTGGTAGAGGAGGAAGGGAAGACAGAAAATAAACGTAATAAATTATATGGCATGACTAGACGGTTATCAGTGTGTGGAGAACAGTCAGTGGGGAGGGAAGAAGGAGATGGGTAAGAGACGGATGGGATGAAGGAGGATTACAGGGAGGCATGAGTTAATTTTGGTGGTGATGGAAATGTTCATTATTTTGATTGTGGTGACGGTTTTACCAATGTCAAGCTTATTAAGTGCTAATCCTTTTAAGTAAGTGTTTTATTTTATGTCAGTTATTCCTCAGTAAAGCTGTTTTTTAAAAGTCCACTATCTTTTACTCTTGCACGGTTTTGTAACATAATATATTGATCATTTGGTAGCTATTGGATCAAGTTATCCAGATCTTCCAAACATTGACACGTTTTCCTGGGTGACATAAAAGCTCACGTTCATTAACATCACCACTTGTTTCAAAAAGGCTTTAGGTATTGGGGCAGCTCTCATGTGTATTGTGGATACAATTTTCCTAAAATCCTAATTTTTGCTTGAAGTTTTTATTTTTATCATTGGTAGCAAATAGTGTCAGTTGTTTTCCTTGGTTCTCAGGCTTACTTCATTCTTTCATGACAAAATGTCTGCCAAGTACCCAAATCTGTCTAAATAACTGCTGTTTGTCAGTTTTTTTTTTCCATAGTAAAAATGGTGGCTCATAGGGGAAAAAAGCATGTTGTTCAGCTAATAACTCCAAAGAATAATACGAGTCCTTTTTCTTGAGACAGCTATTGCTGTTGAGCCTGAGTCCAGGAGTGAGCCCACACTCCCTGTATTTTTCAGTTCTAAAATTTCCACTTGGTTCTTCAGATCTTTTTTTCCTTTGCACTCTGCATCCAGTGAGGAGGCAGAAAACACACAGGAATTTAACTGGAGGAAGAATTACTAAGCTATGATAAGAGAATAATTATAAAGATGTAAAGACTACTGTCAAGGGTACCCTGGGCATGAAGGAAAGTATCCAGGTAGGGACAAACTTGGAAGGGCTGGGGCCCTCCTGCAGCTGTGGTTCAGACCTCATTGGAGAGGCATGGAATTGTCCAAGCCAGAGGTGGTCCACAGTTTGTGGGTGAGCAGGAGACAGCCCTCCAGTGTGTGTGCGCAAGAGAGCCAGGGTTGGTGGTGGCCCTACAGAGAGAGTTGGAGTGCCACTGTGGGTGCAGGGCCTGAAGTTTGTTGGGGTCTTATCTGTAGGGCTGTGGGTGACAGCAGCAGGAGCAGGAAAGCTCCAGTCCTCCTGCGTTGTCCCTCCAGCACCCTCTACTGACAAATGTGTTTTTAAAAACTGTTTAAGAGTTTAGTCTTTTATCACTGATCAGGTGATGCTGAGGGATACATTTGGAGCTGAGAGGAAACGCACTGATACTTGGCACACTCCTGCTGAAACTTGGAGCTGCTGCCCCTGCTGCTGAACCTGCATTTGCCCACGGCTGCTGGCAGGATCCCTGCTGTGAACTCTGTAACCACTGCAGGGGCCTGGGGTACCTGCAGCTAGCTGCCGCTGCTGTTTTTAGAGCCAGAAGTAGAAAATGGCTTTACGTGTTCCCTCCATCTTCTAATTCCACAGAAATGCTTCTCTTTGACAGAATGTAACTCAAGCCCAGTGAGGAAGGAACTTGTAGTTTTCAGGCTTCCAGAAGCAACAGTACAGATGAATGTTGGTTTTGTAATGGTCAGTAATCCTGGGAGAGAAGAAATAACTAACATTTGGGATACATGGAGAATTGGAACTTTAAATCTATTTTGCAAGGCCAAATTACCAAATCCACATTTAAAAAAAAAACAGGTATACTTTTACAGTCAAAAAGGAAGTGTTTTCCACAAAATTTTAGCAGTTAAAATTTTTTTATGTGGTAGTTGTAAAAGTAGTAGAAACACTAGGAACTTTGGAAAAAGAGTGGAAGAAAATCACCCATATTCTCATCTAACCAATTACAACAGCTATCATTTTTTGTGCTTTTGCTTTTAGGCTATTTTGGGGTTTTTACTGAAATAGTTGGAAGTACAGTGCGTGTTCATTTTTTATTTCTGCTTTGTTTACTTAACATTATGCATTTTTCCATATTGCCATATAGGTGTTATATTTGCTTTTTTGTTTGTTTGGAGGGGGGAGGTAATTAGATTTATTTATTTATTTTTAGAGGAGGTGCTAAGGATTGAACCTAGGACCTCATGCATGCTAAGCATGTGCTCTACCACTTGAGCTATACTTTCCCCCCATATTTGCTATTTTTAAGGGACTATATAAATTCCATGTGGTGAATGTACCACAGTTTATGTAGCCACTTTCCTGGTTTTGGCTAGGCAGGTTATCCACTGATATTTTGAGTAGTACTTTTCAATAATACATTTTTTTAATATTTGCCTTCTGTAATCATAGCTACTAATTATAAAATTTTTGTTGATAATCAGATATTAAAAATCCCTTGTTACTTCAACCAGGTGAATCGAAGTCAACATTAACAGTCAAATCATGTTGGTAGTATGTACCGTTGATAGTATGTGATGAAATGGCACTTACCTAGTTGATTTTCGTCCCTAAAACCCATAGCCCCACTCTAATCATGAGCAAAACCATCAAATTTTGGTAGAACGGCATCCTGCAATACTACTTGAAATGATCAAAGTCATCAAAAACCAGGAAAGTCTGAGAAACTGCCAGAGCCAAGAGGAGCCTAAGGAGACATGACAACTAAATGTAATGTGGATTCTGAAACAGAAGAATGACACTAGATAAAGGTCAAGGAAATCTGAATAAACTGTTGGCTTTGGTTACTGATAATGTGTCAGTATGGGTTCATTAAGTATAACCCAAGTACCAGCTCATGTAAGATGGTACTTGTGGACCTGGGAGCACCGTACTGTCTTCTCACACTTTGCATAAATGTAATCTGCTCTAAAAAATAAAACGCATTAAACCCTTTGCTTGTTAAATTATCACTGGTTTATCACGAGAGGGAAAATGGAAACATTTTGAAATCTTATGTGAAAGAACTTTCAAGATAGACATTGGCTTAAGCATTAGGATGTACCCAAAGCTTTTAGAGTTATTTTTCATTTTTTCTCATATTAGATACTTAGAATATATTTGGTGAACTGTATTGTTTTCCTAAAAAACCTGATGGGATGGGCTAGCCCTAAAGGGGTGCTGATTTCCACAGCTGGCACCAGCTTGATAACCCCTCACACTGGTGGGTTTTTCCCCCTCTCTCTCACCTTCTGGACTGTCTCCTTACTCACTCACTAAGATTTTTCATTCAAAAAACTTCACTGAGCTAGGCACTGTGCTAGAAACTTTTAAAAGGTATGCTTTGTGAAGATACTAAGTAGTCACATAAAACAACAAAAGTTGCTGCAGGATTTAACAGAAGAAATTTGTCTTTGAAAACCAGGAAGAGCTTTGCCTTATTGTTCTAGGTAGGTTTGCGTTCATAACCAGCAAAGTGCATTGATTTTACTTTGGCCTGAGTAAGATTTGTAATTTTACTGCATGTGAATTTGGTGGGAGTCTTACTCCACCACAGAACGTTTTTTCATTTTTAGTGCAGAGCCTGGGGCTGTGCCTTTTATAGCCTTCACTCTCCTTTTGTACCCCTAGCCTTGTTCTGAGGTTTTCAGTGTTTGGATTTATCCTAGTAAACAAAACATTATTCTTTCTTTGACGTTTTTGTTTTCTTTTTCCCATTGAGGCATTGTATTGGCATATATTTATACATCCCTAGAAAAAGAATTCCAGGATTTTCTCTCCTATATGTTTTTATCTTGTTTCTTCCTGGTCCTTGATGCCAGCTCAGGTTGTCAGTACAATGAAACCAAACTAACAGAAGGGAAGCAGGTTACTTTGCCATTTTTCTAGATTTTTGAGTTGCCCTTCAAATCATGGTTTTTAACTTGCCTGTGAGGTTCATAATAATTTTCCCAGCTCTGTGATCATCCATGATTTGAAATTGACCAGTGTAACCATGCTTCATCATTACAGTTAGAAAGCAGATGATGACTTTGGAGCATGGCTTGGTAAGAACCTGGCATTTGCCTCTCTTTTCAGCATTGTTAATGCTCTTGAGAGCATCCGGCACATCATTCCATCAGTGTTAACAGTAGCATGGAAAGATGGTGGAAAGAGTTTTCTTTGACTTTCTATGTTAGTGGTAGTTGTGCTTGGTTTTTTTTTTTAAATTGTTACTTGTTTTTTGTTGTTTTAAATCATTTTATTGAGGTATGATTGGCATATAAAAAAGATATGTATGTATATATTATGTATACATCTTAATAAGTTTGGGGATAAGTGTACATTCATCAAACCAAGGCCATAGACATATCCATCACCTCCTGAAGTTTCCTCCTGTCCCCTTTGTTACTTGTCTGTGTAGTAAGAACACTTAAAATTTTCTGAGAGTAGATCCTCTGTGAAGTGTATAATACAAAGCATTGTTAGCTGTAGACATTATGCTGAATAATAGATCTCCAGAGCTTTCTTATCTTATGCGATGGGAACTTTCTAACCTTTGAACATCACCTCCCCTTTTCCTTTTCACCCCAGCTCCTGACGTGTGTGTGTGTGTGTGTGTGTGTGAAGCTGCTGAGACCTAATGTATGTCTTAGTCTCAAATGACCCCCAAACCTGAGCAGCTTAAAGCAACAAAAGGTTAGTTCCTCACTGACCTATCATGCCCAGTGTGGGTGGGGAGAGATGCTAACTCTGGTCACCTGGAGATTTAGATTGGAGACTATGTCTTGGCACGTGATTCCACAATCATTGAGGCAAGAACTTCCGGTGTGATGAATTGTGTTCATCAGTGCCCAGAACTTCTACCTAGAAATACACATCATTATAGCTCATATTTCATTGACCAAAGCAAGTCACATGTCCATGTATTATTTCAGAGGTGGCAGGAAAGTGCAGTCCTGCCATATAACCAGAAAGTGGAAGTCAAAAATGTTTGATGACTAATGCTGCTGGTTTCTGCAGTCCCTAACAACATTAATTCCTGCCTGGTTGGATGAAGTAGGTGTGCTCATTGGGATGCATTTCAGTCTACAACTTCATTAGACCATATTTTAGAGAGGGAACAGTATTTTTTTTCCATATTACTACCTTTTGTCATTTGTTCTTTCTTCCCACATCTACTTAGACACTACTGTAGAAGGTCTTTCGATTTTTCAAAATTGAAGTATCATTATTTAATGTCTTTGAATTTTTGGCAAATGCATACAGTCATTTAGCCACCATAATCAAAGGTGTAGAATAGTTCTTTCACTCCCCAAAGTATCTCCGTGCCCTTTTATGGTCAGCTCCACCCCCAGACCCTGGCAATCACTGAACTGTTTCTGTCTATAGTTTTACCTTTTCAAGAATGTTAATATTATTATTATTATTATTATTATTTTATTATTATTATTATTTTATTGAAGTATATTATAATGTGTCTGTCTCTGGTGTACAGCATAATATCTCAGTCATGCATATACATACATGTATTTTCAAGAATGTTATAAATGGAATTAAACAGTATGTAGCTTTTTGAGTCTCACTCCTTTCACTTAACATAATGCATTTGAGATTCATTCACATTGTTGCATGTATCAGCAATTTGTTCCTTTTTATTGCTGAATAGTAGTCTATTGCAGGGATGTACCATAGTTTGTTTATAAATTTCCCAATTGTGAATGCTTTGGTCAATTGTTTCCAGTTTTGGGGAATTATGAATAAAATCATTATATGTATTCACATAGGTTTTTGTGTGAACATAAGTTTTCATTTTACTAGCTTAAATGCCTAGAAATAGGATTGCTGAATGTGTGGTAAGGGGTTATGTGTTTTTCTTTTTGTTGTTTTAATAGTTATATAGTGGTATCTTACTGTGATTTAAACTTTTTTTAAATGTTTTTAATTAAAACATTGATGGTAAAATTTACCAATGTAAGCATTTTTAAGTGTGTAATTCAGTGACATTAAATATAGGCACATAGCTGTGCAGCCATCAGCATTTTTAATTGTGATTTTAATTTGCATTTCCCTAATGATGTTAGCGTTGTTTTCATTTGTATACCTTCTTTGGTGAAGTGTATCTGTTCAGCTTTTGCTGAAAATTTTTTGGGGGACTATTTTCTTATCGTTAAGGCTCCAATTAGTAAGGTGGGCAAAGGACTCAAACAGTTTACAAAGAGAGAGAACTTGGCAAAATGTAGAAGTGTCCACTAGTAATGAAACTGCTTCTTCATTAGCTGCTGTATTCCCTAGTCATTTTTATCCTTATATTTCAATAATGTAATGTGTTTTATCAGAGGGGCAATCTATTGTGCAAACAGAAGAATATAATAAAGCTGGAGGAGTAGATGGGAGAGATATATAGGATATTGACATTAAATTTTGAAAAACAAACATTCAAGAAAACTTGACATATGCATATGTTATACACAAGATGCATAATAAAGTCAAAAGATGTCTTTTGGAATTGAGGTTAGGTTTTAATCCTCGTTTTCTCATTAACTTGCTTGATAATTTAGTTGCTCCTGAGGAACTGAAATAGGGTTAGCTAGTTTAAGTATACTGCCCACTTGTCCTTGACTGTCACAGGTGGTGGGGTCAAATTTTTTTCTTGTGCTTTTTTGCTGGGGTACAGCAGCAATTATTGTCTAAAACCTTTTTGTCTTGCTGGGTTGTCCCTTTCCTGGTCTTGACTAGAAAGAACAGGCTTTTGGGGGAAATTTTTTGGTCTGTTCTCATTGGTGTTTCTAGGTGGCCAGCTTCTCCACCTCAGTCAGCAATCCAGGATACTAGGCAAAACACAGACCCAGAGGACTCGCTGCCTCGTAGTTCCTTGAGGTTGCAGCTCCTTCTGCTGGTCTGCTTTCTCGTCACCTTTTAGAGTCGCCTTACATTTGTTTTGTATGTGATGTCCTGGCTTTGGCTGGAGGAATAGGGACTGTTTCATCTTGACCTGGAACCTTTGGTTCTCGTCAGGCCTCTGCTAGTCCTTACTGTTGCCTTTCTCTAGAGCTAACCTTTATCCTGATTTTTAAATGTATGTTAGTTTTTCGTGGTTTTGAATTTTTACACATGGAATTGTATAGCTGTAGATACTCTTTGTGTATCTTTATCTCTCAATATCACTTTGTGAGATAAATCTAAATTGTGGTTGGCAATTTTGGTTGGTTTATTCTCTTTGCTATGTAGTATTAAATTGTGTGAATATACCAAAATTTTTTTATTCAAATTTATTTGCCAAATTTAGGCAAAATGGTAGTTTCCATTTTGGAGGTAGTGTTATGAATGGAGCTTCTATGAACATTCTTGCACATGTCTTTGAACATAAGTATATAGGAAACTACAATTTTAAAAGTAAGATACTAGCAGAATGGTACACAAATACATACAGTTGATCATTGAACAACACTGGTTTGAATGAACTACTTGGGTCCACTTACATGCGGGTTTTTTCCAATAATTAAGTAGTCGGTCTGCACATTTGTAGGTTTCAGAAATCTGCAAATTTAACCAACCTTAGATTGAAATTTTCAGCTGCAATTACTTGAATCCGCGGATGTGGAGGGAACTTGAGGAAATGGAAGGTCAACTACAGAACTGGAGCACCCTGAATTTTTGGTGTACGTGGGGGCACCTGGAAGCAATCAGTCCATGGATATCGAGGGTCAGCTGTACTATAGGTGACATACCCATATTAAATAAGGAAAGAACTTTCCCCCCAACCCTAATGCCTCAAAAGTAGCAACTGTTAATAGTTTCTTATGTTTTCCAGAGTGTTTAGTCATGACCTCTATATACCTATGCCTTGTTTCAGATTTTTCTGCTGGAACATGGATTGGCAGGGAAAAAGCTTCCATTCCTTCTACACACAGACTAGCTAAGGAAACTTAGGTGAGGATGTGGAACAGTGGCAGGTGCAGCTTGTCTCTTAGACAGCTTTTCCTGGCCCCTAGTTCCCTGATAAAGTGTGGATAAGGTGTGACGGTGTGGGTCGGGGCCTGCTAAACAACTGAATGGTTGCCCTACAAGTGTTTTATAGCTAGAGCTTGTCTTTCTGGTTGACTTATACCGACTCTCTTTGCATTTCCATTTAGGGAAATATTTATACATAAGGTACTCTTGAACAAAACTCATTTAGTCACAACTTCATCGTGTGGGAGTAAACAGTCAGTACTGCAGAAAAGATTTGTGATACTGTTTCTTGGACAAAATCTTGTATTAGTCATTTAGAGTAAATGGTTTTAAATTAAAATTGGGTTGTTGTTTGCACAATAATAGGTTTTTAGGATTGTTGAGAGAGTTATTATTTGAATCTTACTCTGCTTTCTTTCTCTGATGAAGATATAGCCAGTGAAAGTTTTAACAGGTTTTTAAAAGCATGGTCAATGAAAAAAAAATCGCTAACATGAGTTTTCATATTTGTGTGTCTATATTAAATAAATCAGAATCTAAGACTTCCTACTAAAGAACTTCATTGATAAAATTGGACTTGGTAGTGTTAGTAAAATAAAAGTTCATCTATGGTATTTACTAATTGCATGTTTAACCTTTGATTATTTTTCTAAAGTTTCATTATGTAAAATTTCAAACTCTTACAAACAGATTAATGTAATAAACTTCCAAATAACCAGCATCTAGATTTAACAGATACTAGCATGTGGCTGATAATTTTTTTTTAATCTCTATCCTTTCCTTCTGACCTCCCCACACATCTGCCAGATTGTTTTAAAGGAAATCTTAGATACACTTTCTTTTCATGTAAATACTTATATGTTCTAAGAGATAATACCTTCTTTTAAACAAATGACCACAATACCACTGTCATACTACTTACTGGCTTTATCCGCCAAGTTTTAAAATGACTGTCGGTATTATTGCTACTAACATGATGATTACTGGACTCTGCCAGGATTTCTTTGTATTTCCTTCTGTCTTAGGATGTATGATCATGTTTTAAAGTCTCTGTTTTGTTATTCAGCTTGATATACATAGGTTCATTTGTTTGATTTGTTTTTGGTTTATTTTCCATTTTGATATACTTTTGTTTTTTATTGTTATGTAAAAGATTTCCGTAGTTCTAAAACAAGGTGTTTCCGAAGTCTAATGTTCCCTTCCCTTTCTTTTTATATAATCAGTGGAACTTGTGAAGTCCCTGATAAAAATTAATGATAATTTTGTGTATATGTGTATTTTGAGAGAGCCATAGTTGTTCTGATTTTTTTCAGGTGTTCCCTGAGCTTATGTGTGTGTGTGTGTGTGTGTGTGTGTGTCTGTGTGTGTGTGTGTGTATGTGTAGGTATATATGTGTAGGAATCACACTTTTTTTGCTCTCGGGATCCCTGTACGCTCTTAGAAAAGACTCAGAAGAGCTTTTATTTGCTGTATAATAAAATAAAACAAAATTTAGAAATATTTGCTCACTTAACACAGCCATTATATGTTAATATAATTTTTTCATGAAAATAACTATTCCAAACCCCAAGTTTTGTTGAAAAGAGTGAATTTGTTTTATATTTGCATATCTCTTGAATGTCTGGTTTAATGGGAGGCAGCTGCATTCAGACAGCTGTCTCATGTAGTCTCTGGAAAACTCCAGTGTACACTGGCCAGACAATAAGAGTAAAAGAATGTCTTAAGTGTTACAACGAAAATAGTTTTGACCTTGCCCAGTGAGTTTCAGTTCTCTAGTCTAGACTTGGTTGAACAGAGCTCTGGGGCTTAATTTAGATTTGTTTTGTTTGCTTTGTTTTGTTTGCTTAATTGTTGTTGGTTTGCCCTTCAAAAGGGTGAGTCTACTGAAAATCAGTGTCTGTTGTTATTCAGGTATGTTTCTGTGTCCTGCTTAGTGGAGATCTGGTGTCCCCAGTCCTGCCCCGACCCCAGTCTCATCTGCCACTCGCCCTCCCCCCACCCCAGGCCTCCTGCAGAGTATGGGGAGATGTGGTGCCTCTTGCAGTGGGCACACCCCTTAGCTACCCACTGTGTGGTCCCCCCTGAGGCTCCCTCAAGCCACTGGGGTCTAGGTCGCCCTAGAGAGGCTGGTCCAAACCACAGGAGGAGCCCACCTGGTGATCAGCCGTTCACACCGACGTTGGTATTGTTCCTGGTGTTTGTCTCTGCATCCCTGCTAGCTGAGGTTTGCCAGTGAGGGCTATCCTGGCCCAACCCCAGTCCATTGTCACGTAACTGATGGCTGACCAGTCACGGTGTTTCTGGAGGGCAGTGTGATGGCCCTCGTTTGTATAAGTGCAGCAGTGTCTCTGCTGCCTCCCTTTGCACTGTGTTCTGACTACTGGACTGTCACTAATGTGCCCTGATGTCTACTCCCACAGCCATCTGAGAGCTGGCTGGGGAGACAGGATAAAGTGGGACCACTTTGCCCTATGATTGCACCAGCCCACTTACTCTTGCACCCAGCCCACCCAAAGTGGTTGATCCTGCAGTAGCACGTGCCTCTCCCTAAAGTTAATCCACAGGTGTGTAAGCTCTCACGGCTGGTACCGTGATGTAATGAAGGACTTTGAGTGGTCATTTGGCTCCTACCTGCAGAGCTGTGGGAATTCTGGAACTAATCAATGCCCATGGGCATCGGTTGCTATTGCTGTGATGGTTCTAGATAACCTAGATTGCACGTCCTGTGGCCCTGTCAAGAAGTAGTTGTGCCTACCTTGGTGACCACCATGACTGAGAATACAGATTTGGTTCCATAGAGGGAATCTGGTAATTGACTGTCACAACCAAGGAAGACAGCAGTCTGTGGCCCGGGAGGGCAGTGATCGAAAAACAATACTAGACTCTTTCAAGGTCCTGTAATTGGAATGAGTCCACTTAAAATCCTTCAAGGCGGATCCTTGCAGGGCAAACCTGGTGTTAGCACCTGCGGTAATCCCTGGCTTCTGTAGCAGGGTATGGAGTTTGGTGCCATTAAAATGTGTGATCTGCTGTGCAGCATTGGGTCCACGCCAGGGAACCTCTGTCTGCATCCCCACCCACTGCTTCTCGGAGCCCTCGTGCCTTCTCGCTGAGTTTCCCTAGACTGAAGTGTGCACTTGAGGAAATTAGGGTACTCAAAGCTGATGCAAGCTGCATGCACATTGCTGCTGGGAGTCATGGAATGGGAGCGTGGTTCTATTTTTTTGGGTTGGAAGTTTGATTGCGGATGCCAATTAGATGAAACGCCTGGGAAGTTTGTATTGCACCTCTAGAGCTTAAAGTCTTAGATATATGCAAGACCGACCAGAGTGGAAGCTTTTGCCGAGGGTGTTTTCATTAATTAAGAATGAAGGTGAAAATGGGAGGTTTGGAAAGGTTCAGTTCCCTTGTAGTTCTGATGGTAAACCATGCCGACCCACCAGCGTTATTCCCAGTAAAGTGCCTGCAATTTCTGGGAAATCAAAGTTTTTTGGATGGTAGTAGCTAGAGGGTCTGTTCCAAAGCTGAAATTGAAAGGCACAGCGTTGTAATCTTCGCTTAATTTGACTCAGCCTGAACAACTCTACGCGACTCCCATCGTGAACAGGATTGGCACGTTAATATAGCTCTTCCATGGGTGCTGGTGCATGGCCTTTCTGCATTGCTGAAATGATTTGTCTAGTTTATTGATAATAACCAGGGAGACTAGCATGCTAAACACCTAGGTCACCCCAAGTGCTCGATAATCCTAACTTCAGCAAGTGTTGTTTAGCCACCAAAGATTGAGCAGTCACAAGTCTGTGATGCTCTTAAGTGTCTGGGATCACGCCACACTGCTCAGCATGTGTGTATCCTATTTTGGTGGGTGCCGGGGATTTAGTTTTAAATCCATAAATGATAAGCTCTGGGTTGTAATTATTCCTCACTAATGAGGAGTTCCCTGTGAGAGAGTAGATCAGAAGCTTGTGTTAAGTCCCTCCCCCTTGTTCACACTGCCTGTTGCCCCTCAGATTGCCTGTGTGGGGTCGGTACTTGGCTTTGGTGGATTGCTGAGAAGTTGGTGTGAATGAAAGTTGAGACCAGGTTTTGGTAGGTTGTCCTGTGGGAAGACGGCATTAAGGCACGAGTGAGCACGTGGGTCCGTTTCAGTCGTCTGTATGTCACTAACATGCCACCCTGGGCGAGACGGACAGATGTTTCCTGAGAACCACTTGGGGCGCCGGTGGAGGAAGTGAGGGAAGAGCTGCTGCCCTTTGGCGATGGACCCGGTAGCCCTGGACTCCAGTAGTTTGTGCTTAAGGCAGTCTTTGGCTTGCTTCTCCGAGCCTTGCACCTTCCTGGTCTTGGGGTGCCCCATTGTGCATGAGTGCGTCTCTCTCCCTCTAGTGGAGGGATGTCTCCAGGGCTGCTCACTGCTGTTTCTGCGTTAAGTCCTGTGATGAGTTTTTGTGGAATTTAAACTTAGGACCCAACTTAGGACTTTAAACTTAGGACATGAATGGTACCTGATTTTGCATATTTCTATTTATTATTTGTTAGTTATGAGAGTGCAGTTTTAAATAAAACCACTGTTTCTGTTGTTTTCAGTTTGGATTTATTTACAAGATCATACAAAGGAACAATTGGCCTACTTATATAATATAGAATTTTAAATTTCAGTTATATACTTGATGACCATCCTTTCCACACTTTTCAGTTCTCCATGATGTTGATTGATGTTTTACCTAGTGATAGATTCTTCTTTAACATATAGTAGTTCAGTTTTTGGCGGTTTGTTATTTTTTAAAAAGTTACAACCGAGGATAATTCAATTTTTCTTTTTCATTAATAGACATATGTAGAGTGTGTCGGTCAGAAGGAACACCTGAGAAACCTCTTTACCATCCTTGTGTATGTACCGGCAGTATTAAGTTTATCCATCAAGAATGGTGAGTTATCCCTTTAGAAAATTTTTATGTCTGAGCCTCACTTTTGTAATCTATGTAATTGGGGGGTGGTTTTCAGTGAACTTTCTCTGTAATTAATTATTTTAAAAAATTTATTTTGAAAGTTTGGAAATTACCCATATTCCTTATTACCATGCCATGTCATTTTGTATGTTGTCTTCTAGGTGCATGTGAGTACCTATTTGTTAATTTTACCATGGAGAGCTTACTTTGTTCATGGGAAGTGTTATGACTTTCTAGTTTTGCTTGGCGTGATTATACCTTACATTTATGAAATGCGTTGTGTCAGATAATACCTAGTGCTTTTATACGTCTTAACTCATTTAATCCTTACAACAAAACTGTGAGGTGGAGTATTATTATTATGCAGGTGAGGAAACTGACAGCCAGTTAGTGACAGACCTAGCCACCAGGTAGCAGTATTAAGGGACCAGTTTAGAACTGATGTTGATGCTTGGAGATTCTTTCACATTCAGTTAACTTTGAGGAGATTACAGTTTACATTAATTCATTAATTTAGTCCAGTTAATCTAAATTGCTTTTTAATAGTAGAAATACATGTTGGTTGTATCTTTGGTATGGTTCTGTACTGTTAGAGGGCATCAGTGGTAAAATGTTAAGGATATTCTAAATTTAAAATTGTGAAAGTTCTGTGATATGTAATAGTTTAATAAAGCAGTATTAATTTTCAACGAAATGTTAAAGTTTCTTTGTCATAAACGCTGTACTTATGAATGCATTTGTAATTGCAGCTTAGTTCAGTGGCTGAAACACAGTCGAAAAGAATACTGTGAATTATGCAAGCACAGATTTGCTTTCACACCAAGTAAGTTCTTTAGAAGTTTTCACTGCATTTCTAGGTTATAACTGGCGGCATAAAGATGTTTAAACAGTTCTAAGGCAACTATTTTCAGGTTCATTTTTCTTTAATAGTAATAGAAAGTATTGCTGTAACATTTTGGAAAATATTTTTAAAAACTACATGTCAGCTTATAACACATACATACATACGTGTGTGTGTGTATGAGAGAGAGTGATTTAATTTTGGGGATTTAAAAAAAATTTTTACTTAGACTAGTTCAAATGTATATACAAAGGTATAATGAGCCCATATGTATCTATCACTCCGTTTCACCCATTTTCAACTCACGGCCTGTACATGTCATTACCTATGTTCTTGTTCCACCTCTCCATCCTTTTTAAAATAAACCCCATCATTTATGATTTCTGTACATATTTTAGCATGTATGCCTAAAAAGTAAGGGTTCTTTTTTAAAAACATAGCTATAATACCATTATTCACTGTGAAAAATTAATGATGCCTTGAATTTATCAAGTAACCCATCCCTGTTCAAATTTGGGTTGTCTTTTGAGTTAAAATTGTGTAAGTTGGACTAACAACAATAATAAAGACAAAGATTTAATTCACTTTTTAGAAATAAGACTTAATTTTAAGCTCAATATTTTGTAAGCCTATGATAAATATTTTGCAGGTCTTTAAAATAATGATTATATTTTACAGTTCCTTTATCTATTGATTGATATTTAATGTTGTTTATCTTAAATAAGTAGAGGTTTATACTGGCAAGTTATCAAGAATTTCAGGCATATTTTCATTCTGGGATCATAGTACATTGTCCTCTCCTTTCCCCTCCCCTCAAAGGTTTTTTGTGTTTTATCTTCTTTTTTTTTTCCTTAAAAGCATTTTGAATTGCTGCATGTGAATTCTTTAGTGTTAGTTTTACTTTGTTTTTTATGTGAAAAGTATAAAATTTATAAATTTTTATAAATTATTTTAAAATTTATAATAGTTTAAAATTATTACAGTTTTACTTCTGAAGCTTTATATTCATTGTGCTAAAAAAAATGCCTATTGTGTTATTTTGTAGTCTTTTCTGTAGGGCATAAAAACTACGGCTTAAAAGTTTATTGCAAACTGCAAGACTAAATAGTTGAATATCTTCATGAAGTTTGATTAATGGGAAATAATCATGTGAGCTTTTTTGTTGTGAGGCCAGTAAAAGTTTGTGTTTGTACTATTGTAGTTTTCATTCAGCAGTCATGTGCTCTGTTTTATCTTTCTCAAAAATTCTATTTACTGGTTTAATGACTTGCTACTGTTTATCAAATATCCTCTTAAAGTAAGTGGTCTTTGTGGGCGTGTTGTAAAAGTTAGTTTGTTACTTGTTTATTCCTTAATGTTTATAGCTGTGAATAGTTTTGTAACAGTATGCTCATAAATTTTAGATCACTGATTTTAAAACTTTATCATAGTTCTTTGTTCTGGCCTCACTGGAGAAAGAAACGTTTGTTCCTTCTGTATATTGTTTCTGAGGTACCTATTGGTAGAGAAGTGGTTTTCATTGACACCATTTAAAAAGGAAATCTTTCTAAAATGGGGTAAATAGGTTCACACACAATTCCAACGTGTGTGTGGGAGTGGGTGTCCCTACGTCAGCAAGCAGTTCTGCAGGACACCAACTGGGGATCCTGCAGCTTTACTCAGTTCTGACACCGTCAGTCCCTAGATAGCACTGGGTTCCACCAGCTGAGGGCTCAGTCCCCTAACTTCTTTCAGATGCTAGTCACAAACCCAGGCTGTTACCTGTGCTTCTGACATTCTGACCCACTGACTTTAAATTTAAAAGATTCCCAAATGACCCCTTCCTTGGGTTCAATTAATTTGCTAGTACAGGTCATAGAACTTAGAGAAACATTTTACTTACTAGATCGTTAGTTTAGTATAAAAGGATATAATTCAGGAACAGCCAGATTGAAGAGATGCATAAGGTAAGCTATGTAGGAAGGGGGAGCACACCATTATCCCCAAATCTCCATGTATTCACCAACTTGGACGGTCTCTGAATCCCAGGGCTTTTGGGTTTTTATGAAGGCCTTGTCATGTAGGCATAATTGATTAAATTATTGACTATTGACGATTGTTTCTACCTTCAGCTCCCCTCCTCCCTGGAGGTCTGGAGGGTAGGGCTTAAAGTCCCAGCCCTCTAATTACTTGGTAGGTTCCTCCTGGAAAACCCACTCCAAGCTCTCCCCACACCCCAAAAGCCACCTAGTTAACATAACAAAAGACACCTTTTGTTGCGTAGGACATTCCTAGGGTTTTAGGAGCTGTGAGCTAGGAACTACCGGACAAAGACCAAATATATATTTCTTATAAATCACAATATTACCTGTGGCAGAAACTTTTTCTGAGTGTTGAACCACACCTTTGCAGAGGCGTGGGAAGACCTGCATTTACCATTTGGAATGTTAATTGTTGTGCTGAAATTGTGAGGAGGATTGGCTCACAAACGTCAGTTTGCTCCTACAGGAAATAGCCGTGCTGCAGATGGCTGCGTGTTTTCAGTGCTATTTCTAAGGCTGGAATCGGGGGCAGTGTTCTTTCTTGATGACATGCCATCAGCCTTTTGGTCCTAGTCACTTTATGTGATCTTTTATAATTTGGGAAACCAGATAATTATTATGTTTGAATTCTAAAATATGTGTAAATCAGCCCTGCATAAGGCTCCTGGCTGTGAGTGAGGGATGCGTACTTCTCTTGAATCTTTTTGCCTGCTCAGAGGCCTTTTTTGTTGACTTCCACATTTCTTACGTGATTTGCTCTCTTAAATGACTGCTGGGTAAATGTGGTATTATATACATATGTATATATGTGTTGTTGTTGTTTTGTGAGTGTGGGGGAGGTAATTGGGTTTGCTTATTTATTTATTATGGAGGTACTGGGGATTGAACCCCGGACCTCGTGCATGCTGTGTATGCACTCTACCACTGAGCTGTACCCTCCCCCTGTATTGTAATTATTTGATTCACTTTTCTTATAGAAAAAATATTTCAGTGCCATACAAATACTGAAAGCTAAGATAGCTCTACGTGCCTAGCATATAAGCTGTCTTTTAATCTTCATGAAATTATATGACCTTTCTCCCCCTTATAGTTTATTCCCCAGATATGCCTTCACGGCTTCCAATCCAAGATATATTTGCTGGACTGGTTACCAGTATTGGCACTGCAATACGGTATTGGTTTCATTATACACTTGTGGCCTTCGCATGGTTGGGAGTCGTTCCTCTTACAGCATGTGAGTATTTGTACCTCTGTGGTTAGAGTTGTTTAAACATTGCAAAACTATTTAATATTATAAAGTGATAATGTATCACATACTTGTTTGAATGACATTTAATAATTTGATATTATAATGTCATATATTAGGAAAGCCTCACTTAGAGAACATTATTAACCTGAATTAAGAACTTTTTTAACTAGTCAGTTTCTTGAATGAATGTGGGAAAGAAAAACAGCATACAGAGGCTAAAAATTAGGGTTCATGAAAGAATTGGAAAAGCAAAATGAAACCATAATTGGATGGAAATTGAATTTTATTCCTCAAAGTTTATTAAAGCTTTCAAAGATGGCAAAAGATGGATTCTTTCTCAGATTTGTTTTATCCTCTTTTAAAAAACAGCTATCTAATGATCCTGAATAATTGGGAAACATAGGAGGCTCCCTGGGAGATTGGTATGCTCACGATTAGTAGATTCCTTTTAGGTTCTTTGTTGTTCTTAAGGTCATGGGGAGGGGTCGGTAGAATTAGGTGCCAGAGTAGATAGATATGATTCTTTAGAGTTAAACACAAACAAGGTTTTTGAATAAGTATAATTAATATCCTCATGTCTTCTTAAAATAAACTCAGTCATTTATGAAAATGAGTATCTTGGGAGATACACCAAATAGCAGAACAGGTACTGTTGAAGAGTGAATTAGTGAGCTAGAAGATTGAGCAAGTGCCTCTCTAGGATGTAGCTCGGAGAAAGGATGTTGCATTCTGAGAGAAAAAAATTGAGAGCTGGAGACTACATCATATGTTTTAGTATCTGTCTATAAGTGGTTCCAGAAGGTAAAAGAGATTGAAAGAGAGGGAGCTTTTGTGTAGATAAGAAAACAGATTGATAAATTAGAGGCCTCCTTACTAGAGTGCTTAAAAATAAGGTAGCTCAACATCTTACATGAAAAGACACCATGGGTACATTGCTAACTTAAGGAAAAAGGTTACAGGATGTGTACTGTGTGATATAATTTAGATTTTAATTGTGGATGAGTGTGTATGTAAACTAGTCAGAAGAGAAATCAAGCTTGTTAACTGTTACTTAATTTTTGACTTAGTTTTCGATATTTGATCTAGTGATTTCAGAGAAGTCTGTTAGCCTTCCACTATGACTGTAAATGTTATTATCTACAGACAGTTGGCTTGTTGTCAGTTTTACTTTGTTACAGACATTCTTGCTTTGACTATTTTACACACATATGTAAGTAATTCTGTTAGAGAAAATCTTTTCCTATCTTTCCATTTTGACTTGGCTTTTGAAAATAGCCATTAAAGTCACTAAATTTTGGGTGCAAGACCATAGGGAATGCTTAAACTAATACAGAAGCACTGGTTTGAAAGAAAACCTCAGCTCTTGGGCCCCATTTCCGAATCTGTTCCTGCTTTTTCTGACTGAGGGGATAAGGGGATGGCTGTGTATTCAGCCATACTTTGTCTTTTCCCTTCAGGGCCAGATTTAAGATTTTGTCCTTTTGAGGACCCTTGAATCTGTCTTTTTAAAAAAATTCATTGTTAGTTTGGTAATCATAGCACTGAGGCATGTACTCTACTGAAAAGTCCTCTTAATTTCAAAAATGTGTACCCCCAAAAGTTTGTTTTCATGAGCAGACTTAATGAATTTTAGAATTCTAGGTTAAAAAAAATTTCTTCATATTGCAATTTTGGAGATCTTTTCTTGAGGTCCCCCCCCCCAAATGTTTAAGCTCATTTAATAAAAACAAGTAAATTTGGAAAGAATCTAAACCTTAGCATTATTGTGTAACATTTATTCTTTACTGTCACTATTTTTAATGCTTGACTGTGTTTTAGTTCAGTATTTTGAGACTCAAACTTGAAAAGGCTGTTTATTTCAGTGGCATTCATGGTGTTCCACTTTACCTCTGTTTAACTGAGGAACTGTACGAATTCATGACGAGAGTTGTGATTGTATGCTGTCTTGCCCTTTTTTGGTAGGCCGTATCTACAAGTGCTTGTTTACTGGCTCTGTGAGCTCACTCCTGACACTGCCACTAGACATGCTGTCCACGTGAGTATTGACCTTGTGCTGGTGGAAGGCGGTGCAGTGTAAATGGTGCTCGTTTTTTCTTCCCATACTTACTTTTGTTGTAATGTGAGAAGTCCTTCTGTTCCAAGGACAAATATAATTTGTTACCTATTCCAGCAGTTGCAGCTACAGTGGAAGTAGCTGGCATCCATAAATGATGTTTTAAAACATACCTGTCTTTTAAAGGACTGTTTGGTAATGGTGGGACAGCTCGTTAAAAAAGCTGTCGTGCAGTGTGAGAAGTGTTGTATTCCACATAGTCATGTGCTGGCAGTTCATTTAAACAGTGTTTCTAACAGCACAGACATTCGAATTCAAATTTCTTTAATTTTTTTTTTTGTGATTATTAGAATATTTACTCTGAAAACTTGTTCACTGTAGTTGTTTTACTGTATCTTAATTTGACGTGAAGCACTGTAGTTGCAGTTTCTTGGGGAAGACGTGTGTTTCATTTATTATTGATGTTAGAATTAGAAATGCTGTAAATGATTAACTGTATCAAAATCGTTAGAATATTAAGCTTGCAAAACGTTGCGACTCTGCTAAATCTTCTTTTGTACCCAGCTGACTTCAGGTTTCTGATCTCTATGTCAGTGAAGGCAAAGAACAATATAAGACCCTCTTGTAGAACAGAAACATTCAGAGTATGTTACCATAAAAATAAGGCAGATGGCAATAGAAGAGAGCAGGAGAGCATGTTGCATTTCTGACAGAAAAGAAATCAAGAAGGAGTTCTTTAAGTGCCTTGTGTCTGCATCATTATTTTTAGTCATGGTTGAAAATACTTAGAAACATTATGCGTGTCTGTAACTTGGTTTTCCTATTTGCTGGGTACACCTTTTTGGATAGAGCAGGCAAGTTATTTAATTTATCTCTGTTTCTTTGGCAGTAAAGGGAATAGATAAGATAAAAGATTTTGAACTTGAACCTTACTTATATTAGAACAGCTTTTGAAGTAATGTTTAGAAGCAGACAGGGATCTTGAGAATAGGGCACTAATGGCTGTGGCTGTGACAAAAAGGAGAAGCAGTAATTTGACACACTTGAGAGTTTGGAAATGATGTAATAAGATAACACTTTGTATGAAAATACTGACCTCTGAAGTGATTCAGTGGAAACAAAGAAGACAGTAGTCCTATTTCTGGACATCAGGTTTTTATTTCAGCCATCCAGAACACAGTCTTAGTATATTGGCAAGGAGAATCAGTCTTAAATGGCTGAGGTGCCATCTCTGTGTATGTGACATAGCTTAGCCCTGGCTTCCATTTAGGAATTGTATAGGAAATAAAAGTACATGAAAGAATGAGCGAGGGAGGTCAGAAGGAAGCAAGGGGTGACTGCTAAGAGTGATGGAAACTGTATTTTAGCGTTTATGAACTCATTAAAGAACCATTTCAAACAGGCAGTCTTTTTCTGTTCAGTTTGAGGCTGAAGTTGTATTTTATCATTGTAGTTTTTGAGAGAACAGTGTAGCAGCCAGTCAGTAAGTATCTCAGTTGTTTAGAAAAGGTGACTCAAAGTCCCATCTGTGCTGTTCAGTAAAGTGGAGATATGTTAATTCTTTAATGGTTTCTGTTTTAAATCGCTGAATATGGTAATTTTACCAGCGCTTAAATTGGTGTGCTTTGGCTTTGTGAAAAACACTTATGTCAGTGAAAATGCCAGATAAACAGGCCGTATTCCACTTACCTACCACTTTGACTTCTTGTTGGTGGAATCATTAAACATCTGGTTGTTTGACAGATGTGATCACTTAGGTGATGCAGCAAGGTAGCTGGTTGTAACGGGGTGGGGGGGAACCCTGATAATGGAATAAAAAAGTTCCTGCGTTTGCCAGGTTTTGGGGACCTTGAGCAAATCATTGGATAGTTCTGAACCCTGTTTCCTCATCTATAAAATGAGGAAGATCATGCCTCAGGGTTGTAGGTGGGCTGTTCCAAGACTACATTCACAAATATATGTAAAAACTGTATGTGAATTTTGAGCACTATGTTAACATATAGCAGGATTATCACCAGAACTCAGAGGTGGTGTTTGCCTTACGTTGGCAGGATGCCCTTTTCTCTCTGACGTGATTGGCTATTGGAACACACCTGAATTGCCTTCATGCGCTTACTCATTGACACGGGAAGAATGCTGGAGGCTTGGTGGGGATAGTTGAAAGAAATTGTAAACATAGGTTGGTTTTATAATCAATCTCATGCTGCCTTTTAGAATTTGAAGAATTGAGCCAGTTTTTCTGAAAGCACTTATAACAAAATCGTTAATTTTTTCTGAGTAGTGTTTTATTTTCTCTATAGAATACATTTTATTTCTGAAGTTTTACTTAAAATTTCTTAATATCTCAGCAGCTCCTACATACCCTGTAGCTCAGTTCTTCCGGTCACTTGTCGGCACAGTACATCAGTTAACTATTGCTGCAAAACATGTGCTATTGCTATTAAAACGATTGCTGTCCCCAAAATGTAGTGGCTTAAAACAACAGCCATTTTATTTACTCCTAATTCTGGGACTTAGCAGTTTAGGTTGGGCTCAGCTGATCAGTTCATCTGTTGGACTTGCCTCAGTTCGACATGTGTTTCACTGAGGTTGGATGGTCTAAGATGGGGTGCCTTGGTTCTTTCACATGGCCTCTCATCTTCAGAAGGCTAGCGGGGCTTCTTTACATGGTAGTCTCGGCAGAATTCCAAAAGGGTGAGGGTGGAAGCTCGAAAGCTAGAACTTAGGAAATATCACTTCTGGTCCAGACAGTTCACAGACTAGCCCAGATTCAAGGTGTGAGGGAAGGGAAAAGGATTCTACAAAGTTTGTCACCATTTAAAATCTGTAACAAGCAGTTGCTATTCTTACTGCTGATGACAAGGGAAGGAGTAGGGAAGAGGGTGTTTTAGTCCAGACCTGTCAAAATTTTAATGGTCTGGAGGGTTCTTTAATAAGGGGGTAATTACTGTTCCTCTTTTTATTAAGGTATAGTCCAGATAATACCTGAGGGCAACATCAGTTCAGTTTGGAGCTATTAGGCCGAGGTCTACCCTTCCTCAGGTTCTCTGTCGAGGAAAAAAGTCATTCCATTATGATACTGAATTTTCTGAAGGCTGCAAAGATTCCTGAGTTACCTTTGAATTATTCTGAAACCAGACATAGACCAGGGAAGGATATGCCTTCAGACAGGAAAAGAGAGAAATCTTCAGTATTACAATACTCCGTGTATTTTCATCTATCGTCATAAAGGAACCATACTTGATCTGTCTGAATTTGTTGAGGAACTAATACACTTTTGGTATATTTGCAGTTAGCATCAAAATTTAATCTGCTTTCTGAGACATTTGTAAGAGGTGCCACAGGCTTCTTTGCCTCACACATCGTGTGCTGCTTGTCTCTCAGATTCCTTTGCCTTTGTCCTCGGGCCTTTCTAGAGGCTCTTCTGCATCTTTCTGAGTTGCTGATTCTGTTCATTTTCATGGGCTTAGGTATCAGCTAGTCAAGTTTGTTAAACTCGTGTGTAAAATAAGGACAAGGAAATTCTTAGTAAGGGTTGGACAAAGTCATTTACTGTTAGTAAATTACATATATTTAATGCTTGGCTTTTGTCCAGTGTTTGGCTACTTTCGGTTTTTTGCTTGCTGCCTTCTTTTTTCTCAGTCATGCTCAAATAGAGGCTGGATAGCTGATTTATGTAGATCTGATGTTATTCTTTACCTTCTATAATATAAACACATATAATACAAATGTATAAATAAACATTTGTCCATCTTATAAGATAAATAAAATGTCACCATCCTCAGAAATAACTCTTTTTTGAAAGACTGATTTTTACCAGAAAGTATGACTGACTTTTCTGGCTGTTCTTTCTGGGATTTTTATGTAAAATGAAATGTTGCTGTCTTTGGTTTCTTAATTTTTAAGTATTCTTTGGAATAATTCTACGTACTTTTTTTTTTTAAATAGGGACAATTTATTGGCAGATTGTTTGCAGGGTTGTTTTGTGGTGACGTGCACACTGTGTGCATTCATCAGCCTTGTGTGGCTGCGAGAGCAGATAGTCCACGGGGGAGCCCCGATTTGGCTGGAGCATGCTGCCCCACCCTTCAACGCTGCTGGGCATCACCAGAATGAGGTAACTCCCTGCATCCCCGAGTTTGTCTTAATTTGGGGTAAGACATAAGAATTATTGGCACCCTCTAAGACCCAAACCCTTGACTCCCATGTCCCTCATTGCAAAGCAGGACAGTGACAAGGTTTGGGAGAAGAGTAAGGAAGATGTGGAAAATCAAAAGAATGCTATTGTGACTTAGTTTTCTAGCGAGATTGGGACTAGTGTCAGGGAGTATGCTGGAGTGCTCTTTCATTGCCTTTGCCTGGGTTAGCTGCTTCATGCTGGCTTGGAAGTTGAGAGACACACCTCCTTACAGATGCTTCTGACATGCTGCATTATATCAAGGAGGGCCCCTACCCTCTTTGTTCATTAGTTTCTTCATGTGTAAAATGCCTCATCTTTGTTGCTTTTAGTAGAAACTTTACCAAAAATAGAAAAATTAAAACACTGTTGCTAACAGTCTTCTACAGTTTTACGTTTCCTGCATGAGAGATGATATGCTTAGATGTAAGAGCATTTGCAAGAGGTGTTGAGAAGAGGATATGATAAATGAGTTTTAGTATCTTGCTTGCTGAGAAATTATAGGGCTGAAAATGTAAAAAAAAAAACTTACAAAAACAATTTGCACTACATAAAATTTTATTATGGAAAAATTGACTATAAAGTTAACTCAAATGATAATTAATGACTTAATTTTTCATTTGAGGACCTTCTCTGCTTTTCTTAATGTGAAGATTAATTTCATCAAATTCCGCTATACCTTTTCTCTACAGAATTAAGAGTACAGCTTCTCCTTTGAAAACCACATATATGAAAAAAGGGACCATAAAGAAAGGATGCTGTTCTTACCTAGTATTAATACTTTTATCATTATACCTCATATTTTTTAAGCATTTAATGCAGTTCTTTTAGAATCTTCATTGACCCCATAGGCATTCAGTGTTTTAATTAATTGCAGCTAGGTCTTTGTGTTTGGTAGGTAGCAAAACCCAGGAAGAGCCAGGGAAGTGTACATGTGGGAACTGATAAGGTCCATATGGACAGGCTTCCCCACTGAGCAGAAGTCAGAAACCTTTCCTCAAGTGTTCACTGATAACTGCGAGTTAAGTTATATATCAGTTTGTGTGTAAACAAATAAATAGACACACAAGTATATTTTCAGGCCTGAAGTGGTCAGTAAAGACAAGAGATGCCTTATAAAGAAGGATTATGAAATGACGTGTTCAGGATAGCCAGATTTGTTAACCCGTTTTCTATAATACTCTGCGAAATGTTAATCTCTGAATTATGCTGAATGAATATGTACACTATTGAATTCTCATATACGAAGTTGATCCAAGTTCACATACATTAAGAAGAGATGCCCTTGAGAGTTGATTTTTGGATTTTTAATAAAATTTGTATCTGCTAGTTTTGTTTCTTTAGCAGGGAGAGTGCGATTTGGAAACAGAATACAACTGAGACAAGGTAGGCAGTTTCTGTGCTCCTCTGTCATTTAGGCTCCCGCAGGAGGCAATGGTGCTGAAAATGTGGCCCCCGAGCAGCCTGCAAACCCACCAGCGGAGAACGCGGTGGTGGGGGAGAACCCCGATGCCCAGGATGACCAGGCGGAGGAGGAGGAAGAGGAGAACGAGGAAGAAGATGACGCAGGCGGGGAAGATGCAGCCGATGCCAACAACGGGGCGCAGGGTAACGGTGCTGGCCTGTCCTCACCCTTCCTTCGTGACCATGAGTCCATTCCCAGCTTAGTTTGGGGAGGACTGGAGTTTTCAAAATTTAATGGGTTTGAAATTCTGTCTCTAACCTGTTTTGACTGTATTTTGGCAAACTTGCGTTTATGGATGTGAATACGCATATATTTTTTTTCTTATGAAGCAGGGCACGTTTTGTGTTTTAAAATTCTGTTTCGCACAGATCTTTTTATAGGATGGATAGGAAGAAATTATTTGTAAGTTGGAATGGATTCTGTTTTTTAAAAAATTTGACCCAGATTTATCTTACTTCTTGGCCATTTTTATTGAGTCAGTGCAACTGTTAATATCAAAGAAGAGGAATTGAAGTGTGTACTACAGGCCAGATACCGCCCAGAGAAACCAATTTCTCACTTTCTGGAGTAAAACTCTGGAATATAAAAGAAGACTGAGACCAGCCTGGCAGTCAGCTGTCAGTGGCTCACCGCCTTCTTTTCTCTCCTCCCGCACTAGAGTTTTCCTGTTAAGCGTTGCAGTGTCTCTGGGTCCACTTATCATTGCTGGTACCTGAGTGTTTCGTGTGTCCCATGCACTCAAAATGCCAGGTCCCTGCCTTCATGGAGTTTCTGATCTAGTGACGAAGCAGGAGTATCCAAGTGAACAAACTTGCTGTTACATACTGGGATAAATGTGCAGGTTGCTCTGAGGATGCTACTGGGGAGATACCTGTTTTAAGCAAGATTCCCCAGGTAGCTTAGAGTAAGTAATATTTGAGCTGAGACTTGAAGGATGAGAAGAAGCTTGTTGCGTCATGGGAGCAAGAGGCCTTTGCAGGAGAGGCAGGGATGTGTTTTAGGCTCTGAGAATGTGGACTGCTGCTACCCTAGTGCTGGCCGTCATTTCCTTCTGTTAGTCTAATGCAGGAGGTCCTAACTGGTCCTCCTTCTTGCGTTCTTGCTGCACTGTATTCTTGCTCCACATGGTATTTGTATTGCTCTTTTGCCCTTAAAATCTGTCAGTGATTTACCCGTTATACTGAAGAACGAAATAAAATCCAGGTTTCACATTCCTCTTGTGTGATCTGCTCCCTGTTTGCCTTTCATACCACATCTTCTGCCCAGAGAATTCTGGTCCCCTGGCTTCCTTACTTTTCTCAAAGCCACCAGATTCATTCTTGATTCAGAGCTGTTGAATTCCTGTTTCACATTATTTCCTTTCTCACACTATCACACTCGAGAATCATCCAATTTATTTTAAATGTTGTATTTATTTATATCTATTCTTTATTGCCTAACAAGTAAATAAATACTCAGTATGGAAAAGTTTTAAATGCGGTTTAACTTCTCAAAAACAGTTATAAAACACCAAATTAAAAGAGTATGTTTTATATTTGTAATTCAAGTTCCATTAGTAATCTTTAAACTAACAATTATATTTGCAGACGACATGAACTGGAATGCTTTAGAATGGGACCGAGCTGCAGAAGAGCTTACATGGGAAAGAGTGAGTAAGACTTCTTTCTATTAAGCATCCTAGAGTTTTAATCCTAATATGTATCTTAAAGTTGGCTATATGTTCAGTGTATACACTAATTTTGCAGTTACATTGGATGAAAACAGTTACCAGAACTTTAATTTCTAGGGAAAATTAAGCGATGTATTATTTGGGATGAAAATATTAAAAATACATGATGAAGATCTACTGAAGACTTTTTCTGTCTTCTGCCTTTAATACACCCCTTGCTCCACATAGGGAGTGTTTAACTTGAAATTGTGGACTTTCAAAAATGAAGTGTTATTCTGATGCTTCAGTTGACAAAATAATACAGTTGTATCATGAAATCTTAACTGGCTCCATATCTAATGTAAGAATTAAACCCAAGATGGAGTTTTTTTTAACTTTATAATCATATGATTTGGAATAAAAGGAGATCCAAATTATAAAACTCCCATGAACAGAAGTTTTTCACTCTCTGAAAATGATAGACCATATTGGAAGATATTGGGTACATATTATGTTTAAAGATGTTGAAAGGAAAATGAGGTTTTTTTAATAAACAGTGAAAAATTCTGTTGCATCTTGAACTAATGCATGTTATTTATTTTAGATGCTAGGACTTGATGGATCACTAGTTTTTCTAGTAAGTAAAGCTGATTTTTTTTAACAATAGAGTTGTGACTTAATTACTTGTCTTAGTGATTCGGTGATTTCAAATTTACAGTATATGCTGGCTTTTTATCCTAAAGGTCAAAATGCCCTTTGATTTTTGATTACTTGATACGTAGGAGAAAGTCCATTTTGTGTATTGAAAATATTGGCAAAGCATAAAGGTAATGCTATTTAAAAAGGAAATTATTAAAAATACTTGATTTTTAGAAAAGAAAAATACAAAGTTGATGGTAGTTAAGAAAACTTGGGCTTTCTTTTAAAGTCTCACCTTGCAGTGATTCCTGAACTAGTGAAAATAGAGCAGCTCTTCAGTGTTCACAGAGAGGCCCCACTGTTTGCTGAACCTCACCTGTCCTTACCTTATTAGTAAAGAGTCCAACTGTAAGGTGAAGAATAGTTCTTTAAAGAACCTGTTCTTTAAGGAGCAATGATGCTGTTTTCAGGTTCTGGAATATAAAATGACTTGCCATTTGGGATTTTTAAGTAGCTTTGGGAATCAAGATGACTTTGGCTGCAGATAGCCAAACCCCAACTGACCAAAACAGTAACATAAGAGGAAGTCCAGAGAAAGGATGGGCTTCAGGTGTGCTTGATCCAGGGGCCCAGCAGTGTTATTGAAGACCCAGATAATTTCCTTCAGTCTCCTCTGCTGTCCACAGTGTTGGCTTCCTCTTCAGGCTGGCTCTGGATGGGAGCCAGAATAGGAAGTTGAGGTTAGTAGTGTGAGGTTTTTAAGGAACATATCTGATGATAATTCATAGATTAGTGAGAATGTGATATTTGTGAGCTCCTATTCAGGGCTTGCTCACAGTCAGTGTAGGAGGTATTACCTGTCCGTATCCTCGTGTCTGTCTTGTACTTTGTCAGTCCCTCGTAGGTGAGTGATAGAGGTCGCTGAGGTAGTGGTGTTGACTCAAACCCATTCTAATTATTAGAAAAAACCACAGGATGACTTCCTGCAGTTGTTGAACATTATTTAGCATCTGCTATGTGCCAGCTCTTATGGTAGTTCCTGGGAGAGTCAGAGGTGAATGAAATAGAGCACCTGTTTTCAGAGATGCTAGTAGTTTAGTAGAGAGAAATGAACACATAAACAAGGAACTTAAGGTAAAGACTCAGTGACAAAAAGTGTATAGGACACAAGAGATGCAGAAGAGGGCTTAGTCAGGTCTTTCTTAGCAGAGGGGAGTTTGTCAGCAGGGAATTTTATAGAAGATAATTAGAGATTGAGGCACAAAAGGTGTTGGGGATAAGGACAGTTTGAGAGCCCTTAAGGCAGAGAAGCTGAAAAATTCAAGTGATAGGAGCTCACATGGTAAGGAATGTAGTACTCTTCTCTTAGACAAACTGATCACCCTTCTTGCCACTTGGATTTGTGGCATTTTGGGGGCCTGGTTACAATAATGTTTCTAAAAAGAAAATCTTACCATGTTAAGATTCATGAAAATCTTCCATCGCCCCCTTGGAAGGATCATTTAACTTGATGGTGGAGGCGAGGTGGTGAGTCTGGACCAGTGGGCTTGGATGTTCTGGTGATTGTCAGTGTGGAGCATGACAAAAGTACATGTTGGGGGGTAGTTGGGTAGGAGTCCTCTTGGAGGTGATAATGCACAACTGTGGAGTTAATCAGCGGCCAAGGGGAGAGAGGGACCAGAGAAGATCAGGTGACCTTGCGGAAGTAGTGAGAGCACACTGAAAGAAGTGCTGTACAGTTTACATGAATATGTTGTTCAGAAATAGTGTGGTTTTCAAATTTTTCTTTATTTGGAATTTTTTAGTGTCATTTGACTTAAATGAAGTCTGATGATTATTTATGAGAATCTTTGTAGTTTGTGGTATAGAGTATTGATTTCTAAAGAGGAAATATGTATGGATTGATTTCTTTGGTTTTTTTTTCCTATACATAACATTATGAACTTCAAGTTTTATTAAGTTTAGTTTTATGAGCTCTCTAATGAAAAATGAAAAGTTGGACATGATTTCTGAATGAATTCTCAAAATTATAGTGAAAGTTTCAATCTTCTAACTAAATAAATGGGTTAAATGTAAACATAAATCAAATAAGAGATGAATATGTTTTATTAATGCTCTTCTCCTTTAGGAACATGTCTTCTGGGTGGTGTCTTTAAACACACTGTTCATTCTTGTTTTTGGTAAGTGATGTTTATGCTTTAATTTATGATATTATGGTAGAAGTTTAATTTTCTAGGAGCCTTATTAAAAAGATTTTATTTCATAGGAATATATGAAACAGTTTTAGACAGTCACCTGGTATAGTAAGGCCGCAGGTATACAGTTTCTTTCCTAAGCAACGCTGACTGCAGGTACTTACCACCTTTGCTTCTGTTGGGCATTTCTATCTCTTTTTTATAGAAGCTGATTTTACACTGACTTGAAAATATACAGTATCCCACTCTGAAATTAAATTTATAATGATTATCTGTGTGTTCTACCCTATGGCAGAAGATCTTGTTTTCATTTCTTAAAATCCTGACCATAGTCTTACAGAGACCTTGGCTCGGGAGCTGTCACAGAGATGGATGCAGGCTTGAGAGAAGACTGAACTTTCCCCAAGTGTAATTCCCCTCAGAACCAGCTTCCAGGAATGCGGTCACTTCCAGACACTTTTCACAGCTGCAGCTGTGAGGGCTCCATTGGGAGTCATGAGAGAAAGGGTTGAAATGCAGCTGACAGGTTTTTCTGCTTAAAGGAAACTGGGGCAGGTAAACCAGGGCTTTAGAGTTCAGTTCCTGCATTTCTCAAGGTGAAGCCTGATCGAATTGGGTTACTGTTAGACTGTGCTATGATTTATTTCTCTTAGAGAGACTTCAGGCTACAGATCGCTGTATAGGGAGGGTCTTTAAGAAATCCTTCCCTAGTGCATGTGAGTTACCCTCACCTCTGCTGAGGACAGGTGAGGATTTCCCAAGTTCCTTCTGCTAAACTCCTGGTTATTTGCTCTGTTGGAGAGCAGAAAGCGGTGTCTTCAATAGGCTGTGTGGTCAAAAAGATGCTGGATAAGTACATTGAGGATGAGACAAAAAATAATTATATTCTGAATATTTTCTATAAAAGAGCAAAAGAAATTTACATGCATCTTATTGAAACAGAGTATCTTTTAAAAGTTCCATTGATTCTTAATTTTCAATAGGTATTTAAGATAATACAAATTAACAGGAAGCCCATTCTTTGTTTCTCCATGCATATGGGTATAAAAATGTGTCTGCAGGTAATTCTGCATTTATTTTCCATTATATAAAATAATTGATTTATAGAATGTGAAACTGTTTTGATCATGACCGAGTTTTCTTTGAGAGAAGAAATGATCTATAGATTCAGTGTTTGTTCTGCAAGAAAAACTTAATGCTGAATTAATATCTGGAGGAACAAGTCACCTTTAAAGCATGAATTATAGAAGTAAGAACTCATTAATACGAAGCAACTCTCAACTAAATAAATTTTTTCTAATCCAATCTCCTAAGCTTATACTATGGAAAAAATTTCACCTTAGTAAACTTACATACATTATACTTAGGATCTTTTGAAATGAAGCAGGAAGTTTTCCTCTTTTTAGGAATAGACTTTTTCTTTTAGGTGGACATAGTCCTAGGGATTAAGCAACACTCGTTTCTTTCCTACTTGGCATTGCTTTGCTGCAGTTTTCACTAGCATTTTTAGACCTCTGTGGTCATGTGCTTTGCAGCAATAAGAACTTACAATGCTGCTGTCTTCCAGTAGAAGGGAATGATCCTGAAAGACTGACCTTAATTTCAGGATGAGTATCTAGTAGTTGCTGCATAATGGATAGGAATAGATTGTTAAAATTAGTGCTTCAAGTTGATGTTTACATATATAAATAGAGTTGAATTTGAAAGTTTACCTTTCCCTGGGGCCTGCTTGAGTCATCCTGAGAGTTGGGTGTGAGAACAAAATAGGAAAAATTCTGCATATTGTTTATTCTTACCCTTAAAAGTTTTCTTATGCTTTATAGTACACATAATATATTAGTAAAATAATAAATATGTGTAATTTATAAACAAATGTAAAAATATTAGGAATACCTGTTCAAAAGAAAATTTCTACTTACGAATACTTGGTCACGAAGGTTTGGCAACCAGATCCTATAGATTGACTCTGATTTTGTCTTCATGATTCTTTCCTCCCCCTTTGAATCTGTACTATTCAGTTGTTTTTGCCATAAAGGGAAGATAATTAAATCTTATTAAGAATGAATTATAATTTTATTAACATGGCAAGAAAGACTTGAGGAAAAGAGACTCTAAGAATTTTCAGTGTGAAAATTTTAAGGCTAGTTTTTAATCTAACCATAGTATCATCAAATTTTACAAAATTAACAGAATTTAATGTTACCTATCAATAGATCATATAAAAAATTCTAGATTGTCTCCTTAAATGTCATTTTATAGTTGCTTTGTTTGAATGAGGATTCAGATAAGGTCTACACATAACTTTTTTTTCTTAAGTTTTGGACAAAAATTTATTAAATTACACTAAAGTTCATCTGTTTTTAAAACATAGGTGAGAACAGTCAAAAAGATTTTGAGAAAAGTGTACTGAGGGAGGCTTGCATTGCCCAGATACTGAAATTTTTTTAAGCTATAGTAATTAAAAATTTTTGTACAATTTTTAAAGGTTACTGTCCATTTACAGTTGTTATGGAATACTGGCTCTATTCCCCGTGTCACACATACAGTGCATCCTTGAGACATCTTACATCAGCAGTTTACTGTTACTTTTGGTTGTTGAGTCTTAAGTTCTCGTTGATCTAGAATAATCTTCTGTTTGCTCCCCTCATTTGTCCCCACCCTATTTTGCCATTGATTTGTCTAAGAGACTAGGTCAGCTGTCTCCTAAGTACCTCACTCCTGTGTTTGTCTGAATACTTACTGATGATGTCCGCTCCCTCGCTCCTTTGTCTCCGTATTTCCTTTAAACTGGAAGTTACATCTGAGGGCCTGATTAGATTCAGGTGCAGTGCTTCTGGGACAGAACCTTCACTGGTCATGCTTTGCCTATTAATATGACATATGAAGAAGTGGAAGAAACCTGGTTAATTCATCTTTATCTGTGGTTCAGGTGATGGTATCTTGAAGCTTCTGTTGTTAGATTTCATTTTTCCCTTAACTGTCAGAAAGTAATCTGTGGGAGGTGATATTTTAGTATTGTGCAGATACCTAGTGCTCCATCAGCCTTTTACTTAATCGTTTTATTATCCCTTGATACTTGCCTGAAGTAATTTATTTTTTGTTAGGCATTGCAAAATGGTGATTTTCAGATTCCGTCATCTCTTTTTAAACATTTATTGGCTGGCTTTTCTATAAAAAAGAGCTTGTTCTAGAACTATTTAGTTAACCTGCATTTGTTTGTTCAGAAGAAGCAGGGCAAATGTATAGTTCTTTTCCTTTAATTACTAGTTTTCAGGATAAGGAATTGATATGCTGACTACTTCCTTTGGTAATAAAAGTAGTTTCTGTTATGTAGCTTTTTTTCCTTTTGTGGTTTGTTTTTTTTTTTTTTGGCTTTCTCTTTTTTTGAGTATTACGAACTCACGGATTTGCATGTATTCAATGTGTTTCCATGAGTTTTGGTCATTTTTTTTTTTTTTTTTAATGCTCATATCTTCTTCTCTGACTGTGAGGCCTTTTTCACAATGATTCTTGTGTCCTTTCACCATGAACTTACTAGAGGTTGGTAACTTTTTTGTTCTCTGGTTATAGAGAATATCATAGGTGATAGGTACATTTTTGGTGTCAGTTCTAAAATTCTCCATTTCTCCAAGAAGTCTATTCTTTTTAGTGGGGTGGGTAGTAGGAGTGTTTACTGTTTTGATTTTGAACTTTTCATTGAGTTTTTTTCCTCCCCTTTTAGCATTTTGCCCTTACCACATTGGTCATTTCTCCCTTGTTGGTTTGGGATTTGAAGAACACGTGAGTATAATATTTTTACAAACTTAATTACATTGATTTCCCCAAATTTGATATTTGTTGAGTAAGTTATAATGTTGTAAAGAGTTACTTCATTTTTCAGCCTGTCTTATATAAAAGAATAGTTATCTACGCCATTTTGCTCATTTCTTTTAAACTAAAAATGGCTCAAGATGTAGTAGGACACGTTGCCGGCTAAGGAAGATGCCCTGAATCTCATGATGCACTGCCTTCCTTAATGTTGGGCAGGCCAGAGACATACTATGGGAAAGTTTTCTTACAGGCTGATTTTTTTTTTTTAATCAACTGTACTTAAGTTAAAAAGTAAACAACCTACCAACCAACCCATTTAAAATATGGGCAAAAGAACTGAACAGTCATTTTTCCAAAAGAGGAAATGTAAATGGCCAACAGGAACATGAAAAGTTGCTCAGCATCACTAATATCAGGGAAATGCAAATCAAAATCGCAGTGAGATATCATCTCACACATGTCAGAATGGCCATCATCAAAAAGAACACAAATAACAAATGTTGGCAAGGATGTGGAGAAAAGGCAACCATTGTACACTGTTCATGGAAATGTAAATTGGTGCGGCCACTATGGAAAACAATATGGAGGTTTCTCAAAAACCTAAAAATAGAACCACCATATGGCCCAGCTATTCCACTCTTATAGGCTGATTTTTGACCTGTTCTAATAGCTTGGGTACTCCTTTCCCTTTTCCCTAGTTGTCCCATAGTGAATTTTGGAAAGTAGTGATATATGAATCGATTTTTAGAAATGTTGATCTGTGTTGGAATGATGGGCTGTGGTATTTTCTAAAGAATTTGCTTTAATTTTGACATTTTGTTGTCTTTCTGAGGTAGTTAAGTATTTGGATGGACAACTACTACTATTTTGGGGGGGTCTCCAGAAGTATTTAGTCTTTTAAGACAAGCTGACATCTGGAATATTCTGGTCAATTTGTACGTGTGAATCCTGGGAGATCGCATGATCACATTCTGAAGTATTCTGAAATGCCAAAGAGACACATTCCAATGTTTAATACAACTCTCCGAATTCTCACTGGTTGAATGCAAGAACTTGAAAGGCTCAGATAAATGCTTTGATAAATTTTGACTTTCTAGACTCTCACCACTTACAATTTGAAATTCAGGAACCAAAAAGTTAGGCAGTATTTGTCGCTATTTAAATTCTTACTTTCTGTAAGTTGGGAATGGAACACATTTGGAGAACAGGGGAAACTGAAACATGGTGGTAGGTGATAGGGTGGCTAGGATGCATCTGGCCGCTGGACCGTGTGGGCAGTTTGCAACTGCTTTCAGCACTCAGTTTTTACCAAGTCCACTTCAGAATAGAATAGAGTGCAGACTATTACAGCTTTTCCCTTACTTTTGTAAAATTTAATTCATTCTACTCTTATTTTTTCTTCTTGAGTAAATGTTATTTTAAAATTTTCCCTCATCTTTTTGTAATATGTAGTAGGCAGTGGGAGGTCCTGGTTTGTAGAGATGTCATCCTGAGGGGATTTATTTGGTTGTTTTTTAGTTATAAATTCCCTAGATAGTTCACTTTTAGTCTGTTTGGATTGTTTGATAAGTATTGTTAAACTGGGGTATAGGCCATGTGGTAAAATTAAATTTCTTTTTCTTTTTCCTATTTCTAGGTCCAGGCATCTCATTTTGAAGGCCTAATCACAACCATAGTTGGGTATATACTTTTAGCAATAACATTGATAATTTGTCATGTATCCTTTAGTGAACCAGCTTGGTGATCAGTAATGTTCATACCCAAGAGTTGTTCCTGTTAATGACAAAACTATTTTTCTCCATTTATCCTTTTAGTAAAAGTTGTAGATATTTATAGTGAGGATGACAGCAGAAAAAATATGGAATAAATTAATTCTGTCTGTCTGTCAGATCATATTAAGTGTTGACATATAAATAGTCACCTGTTTCATTGTATCTTTCTTTAAATGCTCAGTTTTTCCTTGACTAGATGCTGTAGGGCTTGGCCACTCTTGTTAAATTTCATAGGTCTCGTCGCTTGCTGGGAGTCTGCTATATTGTCGTTAAGGTAATTCATAAGGTATTATGAGTTAAAACTGGAAACGATTTCTCCCCATTTGGGTGATATTGATGACCTTTATTTTTACTTAAAGGTTTCTTTGTTAGTGGTGGTAGAAATTGGAGTGTTCCCTCTCATTTGTGGCTGGTGGCTGGATATCTGTTCCCTGGTGAGTTTATTATTCATTATCATGCAATCTAATAATTTTAAAGCTTAAAAAAAGTGGTCTTTAGGATGGGTTCCTTTTAATGGAAAGTCAGTACTTGATAATAATTTGGTTTTTTTTCTTTTGAGTGTATCATTGTAGAGTCTTAATATTGCTAATTTTTCTTAAGCACCTGATTTTTTTGAGGCTTTGTGAACATTTTTGATGTCAGAGTATTTTTGACTGGAACCTTTCTAATAACCAGTGGAGAATTTTCTTACTCATTTGTTCTTCTAAATTTTCTGAAGATGCCAAGACATTATATATGTAAAAAGAATAATCTGGTAGAAAGGCTGCCTTTGTAGTAATAAATTCAACCCTCACCATTTGTTTTAACTAAGATGATCAGTCTTGATTAAAATCTTTAATGACTGTCAGTGATAATCAGTTTTTGACTTTTCAAAAAATTTAAATGTAGGAAAGCTGCTTTTGGTTCTGAGAGAGCATTTTCTTCCATACTTTACTATAAAACTTGTCATGAATTCAGACCTGTAACCAAGAAGAGAATGTATTAACCAAAAATGGTTCTTTTCACAATAGCAATATTGGTAAAGTTCTTATTCACCAATTGCTTTATCAGTCTTGCCTCTTTAAAATTTTTAAAGTGTCACGTACATCTTTGAAATAGTATCCAACCTTATATCATTTGTATTTCTGAGATATCATGAAATGGCTTTAAGAGAATTGTAGTCCTAGAAATATCAGAACCTACATGCATAGTGATTCACTCACTTCCTAGAAGATGTTAACTTGACAGATGTAAGTGGTACAGACCTCTCTCACCTGTTCTGATTTAGGAAATGTTTGATGCTACTCTGAAAGATCGAGAATTGAGCTTTCAGTCAGCTCCAGGCACTACCATGTTTCTGCATTGGCTGGTGGGGATGGTGTATGTGTTCTACTTCGCCTCCTTCATTCTGTTACTGAGAGAGGTGAGTTCTACAGGGAAGTGTCAACACTATACGTTTATAAAAAGGACTTTTGTTTTAACCACAAGTCATGCCTTTAAGGCTGTGATGATTTCCTAACTAAATCATTTTTTCTGTTATTTTATTCTAAGAAGGAACAGGTATCGACTAGTTTGGCTCAACTGCTTTAAATAGTTTTTAGGCATTTGTCTCAAAAATTGACAAGTTTTATTCTGTTATGAGTTCGAAAGATGAGTAAATGGAGGGAAAAGATTAAAAGCACTTGTTTTACTTGGTATATATCAGAACCATCCTCAAATACATATTCTTGGAATTTTATGTGGTGTAAGCCTGTCTTGGACTTGCAGAACATTTAATGCTGGAAATACCCAAAGGATAGGGTTTTGCAAGATTAAATATGTAAGATGGTCTTGAAGCAGGCGCTTAGGAGTGTAGAATTATAGTGAGGGGCCTTTATGACTCTGGTTCACTTGCCAGATGGGTACTTGTGCTAATCCTGTTTTCAGAATAGAGTCCTTACTGATTTGAAGACAGTGAAAGCAGGGTCAGTATTTGACTAGTATACATCTCTTGCTTACTCATTCTGGTGCAAAAGCAAGTATAAAACTTGAGTAATTCTGCTAAGTGTACTTGCTGGTGTGCATTCTTTCCCTAAACATTACTGCATGCTCCCTCTGTGCCAGACACTGTGCTGTATGCTGAGGTAGCAGTGGGAAACAAAGATGCAGTCCCCACTCTCCTTTATTTTACATCCTGGGAAGGAATTGCAGCCATGGGACAGGTCTGCTTACTCCTCTGAGAGAGGTGATGGAGCCGTGCAGGGCCTAAAGGAGTGGGCCGACGCGAGTCCAGTGTGGACAGAATACAGAAGCACAAAGGCTCAGTGCTGTTCTTGGTGAACTTTGCTGTTCGGGAGATTTGAGGGGTTGGAGATGGGGCTGGGGGCCAGAATGTTCTCTTGAATCATATAGTGTAAATTCAGTAAGTTCTGCTTGCAAATAAAGTTTGCAAACCTTGTTTTGAAACTAGTGATTAAGACTAAATTAATCTGTTTTTAAATTATAATTATATATGACCACTAAATTACATTGTTCAGTGATAACATATTTTATACTGAATTTTTTCGTTTTATAGTGTAGTGTTTTTTTGTTGATAACAGAAATTCCTGACATTTTGGAGTTAGGTGGAACCTTAGAGGTCATGTATTGTATAACCCCTTTGTTTGGAAGACGGAGAGAGAGAGTTCAGGCAGATGAGATGCTTTACACAGGGTAACTCAGTGAGTTTGGACCGCCCAGAATAATCCCCAGACTCATTCATTGCCCCATTACCCACAGCCTCTAGGGTTGATGATTTCTCCTGAGCGACAAGAAAAAGATGTAGGTAGTAAAATGAAGATACTGAGAAGCTGAAGGGTTTCTTAATTAAGATAACCCTTCTTGGGAAGTTTGAGAGTGAAATCACATCTTCTGCTTAGGACATTTATAAATTGCAGCCTAATCCTTTCCAATATATAGAGATAATTTTTATAAAAATATTTGTTTTTCATCTTGGAGATCTAGATTTCTTGACAGATTATATACTTAAATTTTTTTTTCTTTGAGTGATTAAAAACATTAATGGACATCAAACATGGGATATGTTTTCATAAAGATTCTGATTCATAAAGTTCTGGTTAGGAACTTCTTTTCCCAGGAAGGCTATGTGAATTTTGTAGGGCCCATTTTATAAGATGCCGTAATAATTTTAAGAGCTTATTTTTCTGTTAATGTTTTAGCTCATATACACAGCCTGAAGACATTGGTGAGTATTTATAGCATTTAAAATATATTTGCAGGTACTTCGACCTGGTGTCTTGTGGTTTCTAAGGAATTTGAATGATCCAGATTTTAATCCAGTACAAGAAATGATTCACTTGCCTATTTATAGGCATCTCCGAAGATTCATTTTGTCAGTGGTAAGCATACCTTTTATTGTTTTTGAAGTAAAATGATTTTTCATTTTTTTTTTTCCGGTCTTGGGCACTGGTAGTGTGGACTGAATAATTTAGGTTTATCTAAACCTTTGGAAGTTGGTTATCAAATAGCTGTTTTAATTGGTTACTTTGATTTAAAAAAAATGTTAGTAACCAAAAATGCCTTCTGGTTCTTTACTAGTATAATTGATTGTCAAATTACGGGTTTCTGAATTACCTTTAATTTGCATTGAAGCAATGGAAACCTGTTAATAGCTTCTAAATTAAACTCTTAACAGAAGCATCTCAAAGTTTCTTCCCTGCCTGGAAGACGAAATTGCCTAGTTAAATCTAAGTTTTTCCAAAATAAAATTCTAAAAGCAATATTGTGTGCCCTTTAGAAGCTTTTGTAGCCATTAATATTAGGGTCATGTCTTATACTTGTTACAGGTGGTTTATTGCATTGCAGATAATTCTGATCCTTCATTGTGAGTTTCTAACTCTCTCCTCACATACCATGCAGTGATTATCCTTTGTGGCTCCTCTTTGAGCCCTTCTGTCCTTTGAGAGAGAGAGAGAGAGGGAGCAGCAGTGTCCCAGAAATGCCGTCTTTACATAGAGTGACCCAAGTACAGTGTTGGGTGAGGACCCTTGGTGCCTGGGTGCATACAGATTTGGATTGTGTATCGAGTGTGTTGGGAAGTCAGCCTGTCTCATGGGAGTGATTTATAGTGGTGCCATGCCCATTTTCTTACTGCAGATCGTCTTTGGCTCCATTGTCCTGCTGATGCTTTGGCTACCTATACGGATAATTAAGAGTCTGCTGCCTAATTTTCTTCCATATAATGTCATGCTTTATAGGTAAGTTTTTAAAATTCAAAAACTTTACTAATTTAACTCTGTTACAGATTTGATATTCAGAGCACATACATTTAAAACATTCATTTCTTACAGATATTAGAAATCATCTGATAACTAAATTTTGCTATGTTCTGAATCACATAAACATTAGTTTAGCAGTTTTATTTTCCAAAGGAAGATTTATTTTTTGCAAACGAAGTGTGCCCTTGCTTATTAGCATTGAAATGTTTAACGTACCTAATAAGAGTGTGTTGGTTGTGTCATCTTTAAATGAGAAGCACATCATTTGTAATGCAGCCATAGTTATGCATTTAGTTATAGATTAAAATTAGGATGTAAGACTTATAAATGGACAGTCTTTTTTTTAATTTAAATCTCACATCACTTGGAAAGAGTCTCTTTCACTCCTCCCATTCCCCCTTTTTCAGAGATTTGCATCATCCCTTCAGTCACCAAATATACCAGGAGAATTAGATTTCCTCCTCAGATTTACTTGTAATTAGTCTTTAAATCTCGTCAGTTATAATTCTTTATGATCTCTTTATCTATTCTAACTTGATTTACTACTTAATAACTTAGTTTAGGCCTTCCTCTTGTTCTTTATTTATGATCCATCCTTAACACACCTGTCTCTTCCTTCATAATGTACACGGTAATACTGGGTCATCTAGAATGATATACAAGGCTGGCATAGTCTCACACTGCCTTCCGAGCTCCTTATCTTGCATTGTCAGACTTTGAGTTCTGCTCTCCAGCCATGCTCAGCTTCCACTGAGGCTCCCCGTAAATGCCTGTCTGTTCCTGGGCTTTCCCTCTTTGTTTGGAATGACCATCTTCCCTTGTTTGCCTGGCATGCTTTTGCTGCCTTTCCTCAAAATCCAAACTGAGATTTTATTCTTTGAATTTTTCCTTAACTTGAGTAAGTCATTCCTCCTTCCTTATGTATTTGGGTCATCATAGAACCAGGAAGCATAGTTTTTGGCTTTATTTGTTGTTGAAATAGACCCATTTTGGTAGTCAGTTATACCTAGAAGTCTAGCAAAGTATAGCAATGTTTCATCCGTTCTTTCACTGAGCAAAACTGAGGGCCCGTTATCTACCAGGCACTTTTCTCTGTACTAGGGATATAATGATGAACAGAACAGAAGCAAAAAAAATCTCTGCACTTGTGCTTATATTTCAGTAGGGGAGACAACCAATAAAACATAAAATATATAGTATGTCAAAGGGTCATAAGTGCTGTGGGGAAAAATGAAACAAAGAAGTGACTGGTGAGGACCTGAGGAGGTGACAGTTGAGAAAGGCCCTGAAGGAGGTGATGGGGGAGTGAACCATGTGGATTCCTGAAGGGAGAGCTTCCTTGCAGGGGGTTGGGCATCAAGGTCGGTTTGAAGAGCAGCAGGGAGGCCAGTTTGGTTGCAGTAGAAGGAGGAAGGAAGTAGTCGGCTGTGAGGTTGGAGAGGTCATGGAAAGCCAGGTCCTAGAGAACCTTGGGAGCCATTGTAAGCACTTTGATTTTAACTTGAGTGATGTAGGAAGATCTTGGAAAGGTTGTGCAGAGGAGTGATTTGACCTAGGTTTAACAGAGATTGCTCCGGGTGCTGTGATGAGAAGAGACTAGGTTAGGATGGCCAGGGCAGAAGCAGGACACCAGCTGGGAGGATAACGCAACCATCCTGGTGGGAGGTGAGGGTGGCTAAGATGAAGGAAGTAGTAGCAGAGGTAATGAGAAGTGGTTAGATTAGGGTATTGTTAGGGTAGTCACTAGGGTTCTCTGGCTGTTTGAATGTGGGGTGAAAAAGGCAGTCAAGGATTTAAGCTTCTGTCTTGAGCACCTGGAAGGATGGAGTTGCCATTTACTAAGATGAGTTTTGTGGAGGAGCAGGATTTAAGGGGAAGAGTGGGAATTTGATACTGAACATGACCAATTTAAGATGTCTCATTTCGGCCTGAAACATTGAGTTGGCATTTTGGATATATAAGTTAGGAACTAGGAAAGGTGTCTGAATAGTGCACAGAAATTTACAGAAAGGTGCTGTTTTAAGCCACAGGAGGATGCATTCATCCAGAGGGCACATGTAGATAATAGGGGGAGAGGACAGAACATGGGCCCTTTATTGTTTCCAGGTCGGGCGGGGACTTGAAGAGGAACCAGCAGGTCTTGGAAAGGTGTTCAGGAAGAAAGTGTTTTGAGGAGCAAGGAGTGACCAGTTGTGTAATATGCTACTAATATAGCAAGTTAGGTGAAGACCAAGACCTAACTTTTGGATTTAAACAACATGAAGGTCGTGGCAACCCTTTTTGGGAACAGTTCGGGTGGTGGTTGAGAAGGAAGCCTTGCTAGCTTCAGGAGAGATTGGACGTGAGGTGATGAAGAAGACAGTGAGTTCATTCCACTCTTGAAGGAGTTTTGCTGTCATTCCATTGGGTGTTTAGTTAATATGATACAATTATAATGGAAAATTGAATTCATGCTGTGAATTATGGCTTTTTGTAATTGTTTCAGTGATGCTCCAGTGAGCGAACTGTCCCTTGAGCTGCTTCTCCTTCAGGTGGTCTTACCAGCATTACTTGAACAGGGACACACACGGCAGTGGCTGAAGGGGCTTGTGCGAGCGTGGACTGTCACTGCTGGATACCTGCTGTAAGTACAGGCAGATGACTTGTAGGCGTGGCGTATGTGTCAGTTTAATAACTTTCCTGAAAAAGTGTGTCCCATGCCCTGCCAGGAAAAGTTAATTTTAATAAGAGAGTTTCATGATATCTACAGGTGTGTATAATACTCATTTATAAAAGCTTTAAACTTTTCTAATTTTTCTAATCCTTTTTTATCCTTTTATGGAGAATATATGCATGTTTACCTTTCTATAGAGGGTTTGCTGCTGGCCTAGGTTCTTTCACTTCATTACACAAGGTAAAAATAAAATACTTTTTAGTGCATTAAAAACAAGCCAAGTTACCTTTATTTTAGAAGTCCTGACCTGGTAAAAGAGCTCTTCTCAGATTTGGTTTCCTAGTCATTTAGCCAGCATGTTGCATTTATTTTTTTCAGGCTTTATATATTCCATGTTTATTTAGAAGTTGAATCTTCGTAGTTTAAACATTTTTTTCAGAAAATACATCGCATCTTGTAGATTCCTTAATGCGAAGTACAGGCATACTTTGTTTCATTTTGCTTCACAGATACTGCATTTTTTTATAAATTGAAGGTTTGTGGTAACCCTGCATTGTCAGATGATGATTTGCATTTTTTAACAATAAAGTCTGTTTAAATTAAGGCACGTACTTTTTTTTTTTAACACATAATGCTATTGCACACTTAATAGATTACAGTATAGTGTAAACATAACTTTTATATGCACTCGGGAACCAAAAAAGTGATCATTTTACTACAATATTTGCTTTATTGCAGTGATCTGGAACTCTGAGAGATGCCTGTATGCATCTGGTTGTGCTTGATTGAGCACTTAGCCTTCTCTGACCACCCTGTGTCCTACCATGAGCCACCTTCTTCCCCGTCTCATTTTTGCTTCAACTGATTGTGGCTTGGATGTTTTGGTTGAGCTGCATCTCATAGCAGACACAGTGGTCATCTACAGAGAAGAGAAGGAATATTTTCCCCCTAAAATTCTTCACATAGAGTATCTTGTACATTTTTTTTTTTTCAGTTTTTGATTTCTTCTCAGATACTGGCTGAAGAAAACATAAAATTGAGGGGTATTCTGAATGTTAATTAACATTAAATTTGGAAAGATTTTATTAAAAGCAAGCACCAGCATTTAGAGTAGATCGAGGTAGTGATGCTGTATATGGATTCTACTTGGACATTTTCTACCCTAAGTAATAATTACCAAGAAAGTAAGTCTGATGTCTGCTGCTTTATTCTGATCTGAGGTGAGAATTTTCACTGGTGCAATTTTTACGCAGGGATCTTCATTCCTATTTGTTGGGAGACCAGGAAGAAAATGAGAACAGTGCAAACCAACAAGTTAACAATAACCAGCATGCTCGAAATAACAACGCAATTCCCGTGGTGGGGGAAGGCCTGCACGCAGCCCACCAAGCCATACTCCAGCAGGGCGGGCCTGTCGGCTTTCAGCCTTACCGCCGGCCTTTACATTTTCCACTCAGGGTAGGTACTGTACAGACTTACCAGAAGTCGAGTCAGATTTCTGCTGGGAAGTTTTGCTGCTGTTACTGGTGCTGTTGGTGTGTAGTTCTCTTCGAGACATACCTCACAGTCCTGGTAAGAACCCAGATTTCAGTCCTCTCATTATGCAGCATAGTCTCTGTAGATGTCAGATAAGTTTATCAGATTTTAGAGGTGGGCCATGGAGTTGGGATTCCATGTGCTATAGCTCTCTGCTGTTTGAAAGGAACAATATGGAAGACCCTAGATCAAATGAGATATTAACATTCTTCATTCATTTCAACTGTGTCAGGAACTGGAATGGGCTTTTTAGTGCTTTTCTCTCTTCAATCCTTATAGTATTAATCCCAGTACTGCAAGATATGAGCACTAATCTCTTGTTTCCATCTGATGAAACTGAAGACCAGATTGATTAAGGAAGTACCTGCCTCAGTAAGACTTTCCCCCCCAGACTCCTCCAGAACTGTTCCTGTCAGGGGTCACCAGTGACCTTCATGGTATTAAATTCGATGGTCAGGTCTTGGTCCTCACCTCACTTGCTATATTAATAGCACATAGTATGATTGGTCACTCCTTGCCCTACAAAACATTTTTTTCAAAGTCATTTAGGAATCTTCATGGAGGAATTGTTAACTTTAAGTCTTTAAAGTTAAGAGGTCAGGCAGATTTTTAAAAAAGGAAAGTGGGAAGGGCATTCCAGGCCTGTGTCAGGACAGAAGCGGGTTAGACATAGGGGTGGAATTGCAGGGGAGTGAATGTGCCCAGAGGGGCGGGATACGCAGGCAAGCTGAGAGAGATGGGGAGGGGGCCATCAGAGATGAGGGGAACTCTGAGAGATGAGGCTCTTGGATCAGCAAAGGTTATTTTCTAAGCAAAAGGTACTTTCTGGTCCAGGTTAGAGAGAAAATCACTAAGGGGTTTCTCGGGCAGGGAAAGCTGGAGAAGGCTCCAGGCCCCTCTTGGAGTGCTGCCATCTGTCCTTTTCAGTCTTCCTGCTGGAGCTCGGCTCTCTGGGACTTGTTCAGGTAGAGGCAGGCAGCAGTCTCTGCCTTTCTGTCCAGGGTAGCTGCTTCTCTCTTGTCTCAGTGTGTTTCCTTTTTATCTGCAGTTCTCAATATGGGAGCCACCAGCTACAGCTGCATGTAGCTGTACATGTAAACTTAATTAAAAATAAACACAGTTTATAACGGTGTGGAGTGATGTGTTGATTACCTCGGTGGGAATCCCTTCATAGTGTATACGTGTATCAGATCATATGATACACTTTAAGTATATTACAATTTTATTTTTAAGTCTATATACAATTTTATATACCTCAGTAAAGCTGAAAAAAGAAAAAGTACGTTCCTGGTAGACAACACACATTCAAAGTGAACACAGTTTAACATTCCTTTACTCATACACACTGACCCCATGTTAAGTGCTCAGTGGCCGCATGTGCAGGTGGCTCCTTTGTCAGGCGGTGTGGGTGTAGACATCACAGAAAGTTCTAATCGGACAGCACTGCTAGAAAATAAGTTCTCATTTTGTGAAAAGTTAATTTTGTGAATTTGATTTAAAATGAATATTTTTAGTTTTAATAAATAATGAGGGAAAATTTAAGCTGATTATGTTTTATTGTTGTTTCTCTGATTTAAAATACATTTGTTACTTGCTGATGTATCGATTATATGGAAGTGGACACTTAATTTTCTTTTGACCAAAATTATAGGTAAGTTTACCTAAAATAAAAATTTCCTTTTTGTGTAAAATGGAAGGAATCCTGGAGATTTCAAATAGAGGCAGTTTCTTTTTACTTTGAGGGGTGTCATGAAACGCACTGAGCACATGTGAACACTGTTTATGACTCTTACGTTTTGCCTTGCAGATATTTTTGTTGATTGTCTTCATGTGTATAACCTTACTGATCGCCAGCCTCATCTGCCTTACTCTACCAGGTATGAGCTTATGCTAGCTCTCTGCTAATGACATCATGAAAAGATGCTTTGTTTTAAAAGGTGTATCTTGCTGAGATGTGATCTTTAATCAAATATAAATTTGAAGTAGTTTTCCCCTCATTTCTTTATTGACTATGGGGTGGTGTTCTGTGTAGGGCTCTCCATCTCATTAGACTCATTTGTATTGGAGCAGAGGGGGACAGAGTCAAGATACAATTTATGATTCACTTTTGGAAGTAGAGTATTCATGGTCACTCAGTTTTTATGGACATTGTCTTATTGCAGTATGGGTTCTCAAAAAGTCTTCTCTGTGGCTTAAGTCATTTTTTCAAACCAGTGTTTTGATGTTAATTATGTTTGCCTCATTATGTAATTATCTTTTCAAAACACTGCATGTTGTTGCTAGAGACCCTTATGAAGCCAGACTGTTCCCTTTGTCACCTAGTAATTATAAATCTGTAAATCTGTAAATTTTAGCTAAATAGCATTTCTTCATCTAACAAGTAATACGCTACGGATGAATTTAGTGGCTTATCATCTTCTGCAGAGCTCAGGGGTAAATGGAGGTGGAGTCCAAAGCTGGTGACAGAGTGGCAGACACAGCTGTCCCTCCTCTCCCAGTTAGTGTTTATAGCAAAAGGTAATTTTCAGGTCTTATCGGCATGTAAATGTGTATTGAGTTAGTGTCTTGATTATAGCACTAACTCATATAACTTTATAAATCAAATTTATATTAAATACTTGAGTTTTCCCATGCAGGCTAAGATTGAGGAGGATTAGCTAGTCAATTTAATTTCAAGTAATTTTAAAAAAAAAAGAATACTTTCTAATTGATAAGAATTGTGATTTCCCTTAAACTGGTATAAATAAAGTTTGCTTTTTTTTTGTATTTCTGCACAGTTATTTTTGACCTTTAGAACTTCGCTCTTAAGTTCACTACTCACATCTCAGCTGTTAAAATGACAAAGTCTAGTTAAACTATTGGGTGCTGTGTGGTAAATGGATTGCTGAGAAAACTTAGTTTTTGAACTTTGGACAGCTTTATATTTGTGGTTTTTATGTTCTATTTTCATGTTTTCTTCATGAAATATTAAATAGTTAACAAAAGAAGGAAACCTAGTTTTAGTACTTGAATTTGGCAATGTAACTACTTTAATTTCATTGGTGCGTAAGTAACTATTTCCCTCTTACTCCTGTCCCACCATCTAGTGGAAAGAATGCAGTTATGTTTAACCGTATAGGAATGCTTCTTGTCAGACACACGTAAGGTGGCGAGGCTGCTTTTCCCCCCATAGGTTACTGTCCTGTATCTACATTTTAACTGATTTAAGTTTCTACAGACTGGAAACTAACCTGTCCTCTCAGAGACACTTTTGATTAGAAGTATGTGAAGCATAGAATAAAAAATGGCCTTTACATTTTTTAAAAACCAACCAACCAACCAACAACAAAACAACCTTGGAGTAGAAATATATATATAGAACAGTAGACATTTCTACAGAAGTATCAGGGATACTTTAGTATCTTTAAATGAACATGCACATGTGTTTATTTCATGTAACATTTATATGTATTTGTAAAAATGAGTTATCTTCACACGAAAACTGGTTTGTAAGGTTGTGGAACAGTCTGTGGTTATCAGCATTATGGCTTATAAGACTTGACTGTTATATAAGACTTGACTGTTGGTTTGGCTTGGTTGGAGGCAGTGTGGGTCAGTGGTCAAGAGCATGAGCTTTGTCATTTTGACATGAAGTCAAATTCAGCTTCCACCCTTGTGTGACCTTGGTTGGGCAAGGTTCTATTGCTGCGCTTTGGTTTTTTAGTCTTCAAAATGGAAATAGTTGCTACTTGCAGGGTTGTTGGGAGGATTAATAAGAAAAATGTATGAAAAATGCTTGGCACAGCATTTTAGGTATTCAAAAATAACAGACTATATTAAGGAGAAATCAGTCCATAGAAAAATACACTGGAAATTTGGGTCTTGCTCTTCTGTGCAGCCTTAGTAAGAGGTAGCCATGTAAAGAAAGTTACTATATAAATGATTTTGCCTGATAGATTTTTGTGGGTACATTGTAGAATTTATTTATAACTCTGTGTGAGGCTGTCCTTTAGACAACTTTTACATGTTTCCCAAGTTTCAGTATATTTATATCTTAATTTTTTCCTAAGAAAATTAATAGGATGTTCTTTGTTATTGAACTTTGTTGTGCCCAGTTACTAAAATAAGCTTAGCTTTTTTATCTTGATGAATGAACCAGTATAAGGAAAGTTACTGTAAATTATTTGTAATGTTCCTAAACATTAAAAATATTGACAGCACAAATAATAGGAAATAAATTATCCATTTTTGTCCTATTATGTGTATAATGATACCGTTTAATGAGACAAACAACAAAAACATCCTCCTCAGGCTTTTTCAGTCCCCAGACAACAAGCAATTGGCCTGGCAAGTCAGAGCACACATCACAGGAGAGCTTGTCCCCAGTGACTTAACTGTGGTTTGCTTGTGTCTCAAGTGATTGCATTCTTTAGAGTTTGGGGGGTTTTGTTTTTGTTTGTTTGCTTTTAATGAAGACACTGATATATCAAAATGTGGTATCTTTTTACTGATCACTTAAAATGATTGAAAATACTAATAGTACAATATTGACACCAGGATTAGAGTTCTCTTTACATGACCACATGTCTCATTTATCAGCCTTTCTATTTTCAGTATTTGCTGGCCGTTGGTTAATGTCATTTTGGACGGGGACTGCCAAAATCCATGAGCTCTACACAGCTGCTTGTGGTCTCTACGTTTGCTGGTTAACCATCCGGGCGGTAACGGTGCTGGTGGCATGGATGCCACAGGGACGCAGAGTGATCTTCCAGAAGGTTAAGGAGTGGTCTCTCATGGTAGGTTTTTCTAATAAAGACTGACCTTGTCTGACAGGAGTAGTAAATAGTTTCCTGGTAACTTTGGATCTTCTCACTTTTGTTTCTTCACTTTGTTGATAGTGTCAAGAGAGTTGATTTTTTGAATTAGGAAGAGTGTTCCTTTAATACAGTAGTTTTCAGGTTCATCCTGAGAAACATAGTCAGATGTATTTGAGGGTTAAAAGAGAATCATGCTTTTAAGTGATCCAGTAAGGTTCTTGAGTAATAATGTAATTAGAAAGCTTATTTTGGAGATATTTTACATTTTTAAGGAATAAGATGTTTTGTAGAATTTAAAGTCAATTTGTTTAAGTAGAAATTTCCTTTCATGACATTTTTTTTCCCTAAAATCTGATTAAAATTTTTTTTTAAATACATAAAATCTTGACTTCAGAATTGAGTCGATGTTTTTCATATAAATGGGATTCCTTTAATTATAGTTTGTTGCTAATTCAAGAGTGTCTTGCCTAATGTGAAAGTGTAGTAAGTAGTGGAAATTACTACTCTCAATAAAGAACTCAGTTGCCACAAAGGTGGGGGAAGAAACGTCCCTGGACATTGATTGTCCAAGTATGGCAGTTTATTGACTGTAATGTTGGCTGTGTCTGATAAGCATGTTTAGGTAAGTGCTTATGCCTTTTCATTTGTATAATCAACTCTAGTTTTGTGTCTGAATTTATATTTTGATTTCATTGAAAGTTTAATATCCATTTAATATTAGTGTTGAAAGAAAAACAAAAGATTCATTGTATATGAAGAATGGAGGGGTTTAATTGCTGTGTAATCTATAAGATAATGAGACTTAACTATATTTAAAATGCAGAAACTGGCTAATAGCAGCTTTCATTTGATATTCTTCCATATTATATTGCCTTGTAAATAAGTAAGTACTGCATCTTAACACCATTTTAGTCTCTTGCTGTTGAAACAAATGTACTCACTAAGGCTGCCTTAAGACAAAGGGACATCAAGGCCACTCTGAAGACTGGCTCTTGAATAGTATTCTTCTTTTCTCCTGTGTCTACTTTATTTTCATTTTGTCACTTTGTCCAGATTCTAGAGCTGTGCCAGTAGAGTAGCCATGTGGCTAATGGCTACCATATTGCATAATACAGATAAAAAGGACATTTCTGTCATCAGTGAGTTCTGTTGGACCGCACTGTTCTCAGGAGAGCTAATTTGATCAACTTGGTTAATTACTTTTAACTAGGGTTATGTACAGCCCTTCCACTATTCCAGTCCGTCTCAGGGGTCACAGGCCAGCCTGTGGGTGGGCCACCATTGGGTCAGGGGCCTGGGACAATCAGTAGCTTTTCTTGGACCAACAAAAGCTTCTTTCTGAGAATGAGATTGAGAAAAACAGCACAGCCACCTGGTTAATATGTGTCATAAAATGAATTTCCTATAATTTTGTAGCAACAATGCATAGTAATTTCATGTTTTTGTTATAGCTAGAGTTTTTATAGTTATGCATTCAAATTTCATTTAAACATGTAACATAAAATGTCAGTTGTTTAAGGGTAATGTATTTGTTCTGTTAGGCATCAGGTCAAAGAAGAATAAATCTCCATATGAGATAAAAAATTTGGCTAAAAGTCGGACAGACTTTCTAATGACGTGGCCTTTTGTTTCCTAATAGATAATGAAGACTTTGATTGTTGCGGTGCTGCTGGCTGGGGTTGTCCCGCTTCTCCTGGGGCTGCTGTTTGAGCTGGTTATTGTTGCTCCCCTGAGGGTCCCCTTGGATCAGACTCCTCTTTTTTACCCGTGGCAGGTAAGTGTGTGTCTCATGGTATTTCTTTATGTATTTGGAATCAGAAAAATCCTTAAATTTTTAAAAGTGATTTCAAGAGGGTTGTTTAGAAAGACTCCTTAATTTTTTCTATTCTTGGAGCCCTTGTAAAATCAATTAGATAATGGATTTTAATCTATTGCTTTCAAAATATGCGGGTCATATAACTCCTTTAAAAGACCTTACTTTATAGGATGTCACTATTTATTTAGGCTTCACCAGTATTTAAAGATACAAACTAATGTGTTGATCTTTTCACCTTTAGTTAGGGTGAGATATCTTGTTCCTTTTGGCTTTGAGACTTTAAGCAGTAACTTACTTTTTGGGTAGTTACAGAATGTTTTCCCACAAAATCACAGACTTATTAAAAAGAACATTCTGAGGGAACCTATGCAGGTCACAACCAACGACCGAAAGTTCATGGAAAAGGAAATTTAACTTTTTTGTAGTGCTTAGAGCCTGAGGTCAACGTTATAGACCTTGGGTTTTTAAGAGGTGTTAGGGAAAAGAGGTAGGTATTAACTTCAATCATTCAAAGGCTTTTCAGCCTGTTTAAAAAATTTCCTCTTAGTGTATTATGAATTTTCCAGAAATGAAAATTACCCTCTACTTTCCAGAAGAAGAACCTCCATAAACTTCATTTAATAGCAAATATTTGCTTGAATGCTTTAATGTGTGCCAAAGCCCTGTACTGTTTGACTTAGATGGAAGTAAGGCTAATGCAGGAACGTCTTGAGGGCCTACTGGCGGGTCAGAAAGATAGGGAGACTGTGCTGTGATGCGGGCAGGCAGGAGGAGCTGCAGGCCGTGTAGGAGCGGTGTTCCCAATCTTGGGGGATTTCAGATGCGGTCTTCCGTAGGAGAGAATGTCCAGGACAGGCTAGTAGAGAGCAGAGGGGTGGTAAGAAAGGAAAAAGCATATTCCAGGAAGGAGCGAGCGGGCAGACCTTGAAGTGAGACAGCACACGTACGGAGGGAGCTGCCTCTTATTCGCAGGTGAGGTGTGCTCCTAGGTTAGAACTGGAGCGGAAGTGAGCAGGAATGGGCAGGAGTCAAAGAGCATATTGGGGGGTGGGGTGCAGCTCAGTGGTGGAGCGCATGCTTAGCATGCCCGAGGTCCTGGGTTCAGTCCCCACTACCTCCATTTAAATAAAATAAGTAAATAAAACATAATCACCCCCCAAATATAAAAACTTTTTAAAAAGCATATAGGATGCCTCTCTGTGGGAGCTGTATTGCAGTGTGGTCTAACAGCATCGGTGATTGAAGGAAAGCTGTTTTTACAGGATAATGCCAACTAATAAAGGTAGAAGAATTAATAGAATTAGAAAAATCCCTATTTTGCAATAATTAATAAAGTAATTGATTCTAAGAAGGGTTGTCAGTGGATGCTGAAGCCGTCAGGTGAAGGTTGATGGGTCTTTAGTTACTGTTGCTACAATAACAAGTTACCTCACAGCTACAGCTTACTGGCTTAAAACAAACATTTGTTTTGTCCACAGAGTCTGTGGGTCAGAAATTAAGGCAGGGGTATCCACTTGTGTTTGTTTCCTGTTGTCTGGGATCCCATCTGGGAAGACACAGTGGCTGTTTGATTTGACAGCGTCCGCTGGAATATCTGAAGACTCCATCACTCGTGTGAGGGTTGATGCTGGTTGTTGATTGCGCCTCATCTGGGCTTGTCAGCTGGATCCCCTTTCAGCTTGGTAGCCTCAGGATACTTGGGCTTTCTCACATTGCTCTTCAGGGAAATGAGTGTCCCAATGAACAAGGCAGGAGCTACAACGCCTTTTATGACATCATCTCAGAAGTCCTACAGCACTGTTTCTACTACATTCTACTAGACGTGCGCAAGTCACAAAGGTTGGCCCAGGTGTAAGGGAAGGGGACATAGACCCCTTCCACTCCATGGGAGAAGAATTTGCTGCCATGTTTTGATGCCCCTACAATGCAGAAGGAGTTGTTTGCATGGTGGGAAAGTGTCGCAGATTTCTTGATACCTCAAAGAGAAACGCACAGCTTTGTAGTGGAGGGCTTAGGCAGATGCTGCCTTAACCCAGTGGTCGCTGCAAATGCAGCAGGCAGACAGTACATGCCTCCTGACGTCGTGTGGTATGCAGCACGGAAGAGGGCAGAGCAGCCCCTGGCATCGAGGAGCTGGCTTGGCCTTATCCCTTAGGCCTTGGTGTTCCCTGTTGGATGTAAACAACTCACAGAACATCATCATTACACAAGGCCACTCTGACCACAGTCGATTGAGACAAAAGCAAGACCCCTGTCTAATCATGTGTGAACACAGGCAAAACATGAGCTTGTCTAAACCACAAAAATGACCAAACACACCCTGCCCTGGCTGACATGATTGGTTGCTCCTTCATTTCCAACTACAGATTTATTACCCCCAGTCTGTCCCCTCTGGGTAAGATTTAAGGGACCCAACTACAGAATACTTGTACTTTCTAAACAGCATGTGGTATAGAGCAAAGCTTTGCTTCCTTAAATCCCCCCCAAATGACCTCACACAAGCTGATGAACTGAAATCAAGCCTTTTCTAACACTCTCCTTGCTAAGGGTTGCACATTCCCCATACTGTGTGGTCTCCCTCACTGCACTGAGTATCAATGCAGCTTGTTCAGTTAGACCTGTGTTTCTGGTGGTCTTGACAGTACCCAATTTCATGTCCTTGGAGAATTATTTGAAATTACTCAATTTTAAGAATGCTTATATATTATGACCTATCAGTTTCACTCTTCAGAATCTCCTGCAAAGCAACATGTACCTGTGTGCAGGAGGCATGAACAAGGCTGTTCTAATATGTATCATTTTTTGTAATGTCAAAAAAATTAGAAGCAAACTGGATGCCCATCATGATTGAATAAAATGTGGTGTATCTTTTTTTGGAATCTAGTGCAGCAATTAAAAAGAAGGAAGTAAAGCTGTATGTTTTGATATAGATAGCACTTAGACATGTTTTTGAGTAGGAGAAAAACACAAGTTGTAGATAGCACATGTAGTATGGTAGCCTTAATGTTCTGGATAAAATTCCAAGGTTTGGAAGAATATCTTGCTTTTCCTCCATCCCTGACTTGAAGCTACTTGCCTTTCTTGCATCGAACGACTGCAGATCTATGGGAGTCTGGGCTCTTTTGGAATTCTAGCAGGGGAACTACTGTGGTGTGTCCTGTGGGAAAGGACTGGAAAGCAGTGGATCTTGAAAGAGCTGGAACCTCAGTGATTTGTGGACCTCCTCAGGTGAACATTAACCTCACTTGGGTGCCTTTTGGACTCCCAAAGGCCAAGAGAAGGCTGAGTTGGGAGGATTGAATCTTCCCTGCCTGTGAGCCTTGAAAGGATACAGAAAGTACAGGGAGGCTTTCTCCATGTTCTTCCTGGGGGACTGTTGGCTTGCTATCCCAGAGGTCTAACAAGTAACAGATCCTTTTGCAGCCCTATGGGATATTCTGTCTGAGCTTCTGAGACACACTGAGCCTACAGAGAAAAATAAGAAATGCTTTGTGTAAGGGGTATCCAGCAGCCACAGAAAGAAAGATCAGGCAGAACCATCAGAACACATGCCCAGTGACAGAGAACTCTTGTGGAGCCACAGGCATCCAAATAGAAGAATAGAAACACAGGCGATTGAGGTGTGTGTGCATGCAGGTCCAACAGCAGCCGTCAAGCGAGGTGAGGTTGGTGTGGTGTCACACAGCGTGGATTTCAAACAGATTCTGGGTGAATAGTCACCACTGAGGCTCAGGTTGGAGACCTGGATGACTAATGCACAGGGCAAAACTGAAGAATAGGAAATTAAGGGGAAAGGAAGTGTCTTGGAGGCTACATCTAGGAGACTTAATATACCCATAATAAGGATTCTACAATGCAAAAATATGAGGCACCATTGAAACAAAAATAGGAGACAGTTTTAGCTGAATTGAAGAAAGAACTGATACTGTAGGTTGAAAGGGTTCATCCCATTTGGTGAAATGGAAATTGGTGAGAAAAACACATATTTGGGCATATCTTAGTAAAATTTCTGAATTTATGATTTCTGAAAGAGAAATCATAAGCTTCAAAGAAAAAAAAAAAGCACACTGGCAGTGAACTTTGTAGCACTGAAAACCGTAAGTAGAAGGGCAGTTAGAGGCCATTTAGATAAAACAGACAAAAACCAAGCTTTCTGTACCCAGACCAAATGTCATCCAGTTGTTCATCTGTCAGGATGAAGAGGGATATTTGGGAATATGCAAGAGTTCAGTGCATCAGCCTCTGACTCAACTTGAAGATCTTTTAGAAGACTAACCAACCAACCAAACCAGAAAATCAAAACATCAGGCTCAAGATAATGGGCAGTGAAGAGGAGGGAAAACAGTATGAGCAAAATCCATATAAAACTGATACTGTGTAATTCCTGTGGGACATACGTGTATAAGCATAGAAGGGTGTGTAGGGGAAAGCGTGGAGGGTACACACTGAATGTCCACAGTGGTTGTTGCTGGGGAGGGGTTAGGATTTGTGCCGGGGGTCACAGAGGACTCCAGCCTTCTCTAGAAAGGGTTCAGTTTTATGTAAGAATAGATTTAGAGAGGTTAGTATAGCTCAGTGGTAGAGAGCATGCTTAGCATGCATGAGGTCCTGGGTTCAATCCCCAGTCCTTCCACTAAATTAAAAAAACCAAAAAACAAAAACAAGAATAGATTTAAATGTTATATGATACTTAAAAAAATACTTGCTTTTTTTAAAAAAAAAGATAAACAGAATAGGTTATGAAGGACTTGGTGTGCCGTGTTCAGGGCTGTAAGCAGGGAAGTCTCCTTAAGTGAACTGATTCGCACTTTAAGAGATCTCTTGGTGGTGGGTGCGGGTGAAGGTCACTTTGGCTGCCTGGTGAGGACGGGGGTGGGCAGGCCGGAGGCACAGTGAGGAGCTCGGTGTGGCTGGAGGTTCTCACGGCAGTTCAGCAGCACAGTGAATGCATCCACGTTGGAAGCTCTGTGCCTTTGGGATAATTTCTGTAAATCAGACGTGGCTCCACTGTTCTTTTGACATAAGTAGCTCAGCCAAAGCCAGTAAAACAGCCTAAGGAAGGTTCAGTGAAATGAAATCAGGGCACTGTTTTATTTGATTGTTGAAATCATTATTAATGTTAAACACTTTTTCTTGATTCTCTTGGTAAAATAATGAAGATTTTTGAAAGATACAAGAATGAATTTTGATAGAAACATTGAACTTGAGCTGTTGGAAAAAATTCCCTGGGTTTTCCAGCATATGTTAGTCTTCTGTAAGATTGTTACTAATCCAGCAGAACTTCTGTTTTGAAATGTATTGTAACTAATGCAAGAAGATTGTATAGCCTCTGTTCTGGTTAATTGCTAAACGCAAACAAAAAATCAAAGTGGTTTTTATTACCCTAGGACTGGGCACTTGGAGTCCTGCATGCCAAAATCATTGCAGCTATAACATTGATGGGTCCTCAGTGGTGGCTGAAAACTGTAATTGAGCAGGTAAGCAAAATCAGTTTTCGGAAAAAGACAAAGTGATAGTGATTAAGTTTGGCTTATGGGGCTCTTGTTTTCCATTTTCCCATTTTTCTGATTTTCCTACATTTTCTTTAATGAACATATATAACTTTTTTTTTTAAAGAAGAAAGGCAGTTTGCTTTTTTATCACCATGAATTTTCATCAGCCACTCTTAAAACTTCCCTTATCTGAAAGTTAACCAGTATCTTAAAATACTTAGAATCCTGTCCAAAGTAAAGGCAAAATTTAGCATGTGTGCTTTTTTTTTAAGCAGGAGTTCTGATGAAGACTTGATATTCAGGTTTGTGAGCCTGTAGTAGAGAAAAGAGGTTATTGTTCAAGGCAATAGATAAAGAAAAAGATAATAGATTTAAAAAGCAGAGCCATTTGGGAATATTCTAGCTACATGGCATCTAAGACTATTTTGTATTATTGAACCATCAGATAATTTGGTCATTGTGGTGATAACCTTGAAAAAGATAGACTGTGTTTCTGTACTCTGATTATAAGGCTAGAGCAGTAGGATAATTCATTTTAGGAAGATTCCTTCCAAAATAACCAGCGTAGTAGTACTTATTGATGTTTTAGTGACCTAGGGAATGTACCTAGAGAATGTTAATTACCTGGAGAATGTACTGTGGGCAACCCTCTCATCCCTAAAGGGTAGCACTAAATGAATGCAGTGTTACAGTTATGTAGCACTGAAGGTACGCCTCCTTTATGTATATGAAATAAAGACAGTAGTTCTCAGCCCAATATGCACAAGAAAATCATCCAGAAATTCGTGTACCTGGAGCTGCTTGGGGCCAGGGAGAGCCAGGGAATTGGTGTGTGTTTGCCTGCATCTCTCAAGTACAGGCAGATTCTGAAGTGAGGTCGGTTGTGGGGTGAATGGCAGCGCACCCATTCAGGCTGGGAGTACAGGCCAGCCCAAGTTCAAGTTGCCAGGTGAGACTGGCCCCTGTGGAAAGAAAGGGTTTGTTTAGAGGTGGAAGCTGTGGAGCACTGTTGATCTCTATAATACCTTACTTTCTGACGCATTCTTTCTCCTACGTGTGTATAAGTTTAAATGAAATGGTTTGGAAACACTGGGATGCCTTGCTGCAGTCATTTAAATGCATTTGAGTTAAAAGGATTTTGTGGGGATCAGAAGTGGGCCTTTGGAACAGTAAGCCTGTCTGTCATTCACATCCAGATGCTCTGGCCCACTTCTGAGGGCTCGAGGGATTGGACTGAGTGACACCACACTGTGTGACTGGGCCAGGAGAGGCTTCGGTGCTGGGGAGAAAACACGAGTAGTGCTCTTCTGTTTTGTCCCCTTTTGCATGCCATCTTCACTTTCCGTTATCCCCAAGATTTCCCCACTTCTATCCATTCTTTCCTCTGCATTACTATCTAGTAGAACTTTCTGGATAAGATGATGGAAATATTTTAGAAATTCTTGAATTAAAAAGAAGTTCACTATAGAATTCTTTCATACTAAATCGTTACATAAAATACCTTTTGACTTGTTGAAACTTGATTTATATAAGCTTTTTAAAAACATGCTTCCCCTTATAATGTTTTCTTATATTCAGATAAAATGAATGCAATCTTGAGTAATAATACAGATCGCTCTTATACAGTTTATATATGAAGTTACTTCAAGTTATGTGATCTTCAATTAAAATTATAGGATGCCATCTGGTATTGTTTAGTGCAAGGCTAATGTAATTATTATTCTAGATTAATGTCTTACTATTTCATTCTTAGCAGAGTTAACTGCAAAGTGTAAGGAAGTAAATACATTTCTTTAAAAACTTACAGATACCATACTTAGTTTGTGTTCTAGAATTTACCTTGAGTTCCAAAAAAAAATAATCATTTTTTTCCCCTTGAACCATTTGAATCCTTTTGGGCTGGTAGATGCAGCTCCCTGTGTCTTGAATTCAGTAGAGATTGCTCTGTTAACCTGGAGGAATTCATCTTGTACTCTGGTTCTGATTTTCCCCCTTGTTTCAGGTTTACGCAAATGGCATCCGCAACATTGACCTTCACTACATCATCCGGAGACTGGCAGCGCCAGTGATCTCTGTGCTCCTGCTCTCCCTGTGTGTCCCGTACGTCATTGCGTCAGGCGTTGTTCCTCTACTAGGTGGGTAATGCTGGCTGGGAGCTCAAGTGAGCACCTTTACTGACGTTGTTATGTTCTTATCACTTCCAGTATCAAGGGCTACTTGGCTCCAAATGCTTTGTTTGTAAATATAAATCCAGCTAAAAGAATGATTTTAAAAGACTTTTTCTTAGATTTCACTACTCAGGGCAAGATGAGGATCATTAAGCTTTTTGCTAGTTTTTTTTCTCTAGGCAGGTGAGAAAAATATTCACATTTTAAAAATGTTCTTTAGCATAAAGGAACATTTTATGCTAAAGAGACGCTCATTTGTGACACATCAACATGTAGACATTACCTCATCACTTGTGTACCGAGGAATCCTGACAAGACCTTACAGCCAACGTATGTTCACAGTTATAAGCACAAGATTTTCTCCTGCAGATCTTTTCCTTCTACTGAATTCCCTCTATAGGTTACTAGCAAGTTGCATAATCAGAAACCTTGAAGGTCATCTGTGTCACCTCAGGCTCTTTGCTCTCTGTGGTCTCCGAGTCCCACTGATCTGACCTCTGGAGCCCTTGCTCGTGGCTCACATTGAGGTGAACGGTGGCTCTCACCTTAACCTCAGCTGCCTCCCATCTGGTTTCCCTGCTTTGAACTCTCTACACTAATTTCATTCTCAACACTGTGGCCACGATGACCTTCAAAAGCATGAGTCTCATTGTTCAGACCTCTCTGGTGAACCTCCTTTTGTTGGTTCCTCTGTGGCCTTTAAAACTCAACCCAGCTCCGCACGTAGTTCACAGGGCTCCTCTTCACTGTGACTGTCTCCGGTTCCACTGCGCCCCTTGCCGCACCCCGTTTCATACAGGATGAGTTCAGTTAGGCACCACCAGTCCCCTCTACTTATGGAAGGACATGTTTTTATTTCACTGTTGTTCTGTATACACTTAAGAGTTTTCCTTCTTTGGTTTTACAGGTGTTACTGCGGAAATGCAAAACTTGGTCCACCGGCGGATCTACCCATTTTTACTGATGGTCGTGGTACTGATGGGAATCCTGTCCTTTCAGGTCCGCCAGTTTAAGCGCCTTTATGAACATATTAAAAATGACAAGTAAGTCTGGACTTCTCCTCATCTGGCTGCTCTTGTTAAGATATCTTATTTCTTAATTTTTGTGTCTAAAGTAATAAATCACAGGAGGGAAAAGTGCTCAGATTCTGGGTATGTTTTGAGGTAAATAGATTTGCTAACAGGTTGGATGTAGGATGTGAACAAGGATTATCAAGGGCTTGGCTGTGTCAGGCAGCTGGCAATATGAGTTGTCATTTATGGAGATGAAAAAGACTGGGAAAAACTAGGGAAGAAGAATTTTTAATATCCATTCCAAATAATTTTCAGTCTGTTTTCGAATGTTTTGTTTTGACAGTATATTAGTTCTAGGTAAAAACAAGAAGGCTGCGTTAGGAATTAGTGGCGCCTGCCTTCTTGCAAGCCCTTCTTACAACCAAGGGCCATAGGCTCACTGTGACCATTGCCCAGAGAGGCTGCAAAGTTACTGCAGAGGTGTCATGGTGCCCCTGTTCTGAGGAAACTGCTGCCTGACCTCAGGGAGAAATTGAGAACAGCCAAAGAGAGCACCTTCTGGGGATAACAGCCATTTGACTCTCCATGTCCTGATGGGGGGCTGGATCCTCTTCTGCTTTAGATGGTGTCTCACAGAGAAAGGAAGTTGTGACCATCCATCCTGGTTTGCCCAGGAGAGCCCCAGTGTACGCATGCCTCCTTCCTGTCACTGTTAACAGCGCCCCCTTTTACCCCTGAGTGCCGGCTTTGGACAACGAATTACATGGTCACCTTGTTTACTCTGAGGACTCCAAAGAGTAGTATTTTTGAGAATGAAATTTAAGAGTGTTCAGGGCTTCTCTAGCACTTGTACTGATGGTAATAAACACTGGAACACTTAGTCAGAGTGCTGAGTTCTGTCAACCATGAAAGAATGGGGAGGAGGATTTCAGTTGTTTTGGCGCAGCAGTAAATACTGCAATAATGCAAAAGAGACACACCCTCAGCAGCTTCCTGAAGCCCAATATGCTCTGTTTCCCCATCTCTGTCTTCCTGCAGAAAACGGTTGAACTGCAGGCTCCATCAAGGGTCTGTCTTGCTTGCCCCTGGCTGTCCACTCTCTCACAGTGCTTGATCGCCAGGAGGCACCGAGTGTGCATGTGTGTGGGGTGGGGGGCACGAGAAGGGGCTAGGGAATAGAGCTAGGTGTGAGTAGAGTCTCCTTTTTCTGCCACTGAGTTACTTCTTGGTCCTGGGCAAGTTTACTTTGCTTTTCTCTCTACACTTGATATTTTGATATGGTTTGTGATTGTGTGTGTGTGTGAAAGTAGTGCCAAGTGTATTATGTCAGATACTGCTGAGTAGTCATTGTTCAAAACATTTACAGAATTCTCACACTTTGAAAAAACACTGGTTGATTGGAGAACAGTAGGGTAAGGAACAGTTCACTTCAGGAATAGAATCAGGAAGACAAAAAGAAAAGGGATTAAACAGTGGGATCATGGATGTAGAAGCGGTAGGATTAGTGGAATGTTTTTAAAAGGTGAGATGTTAAGCTACTTGGCATAAACTGCCAAAGCAACCTCATTAGGCTTTTGTGTGTTGACAGAAAAGTGATAGCTGAGAGGCAGGGTAGAGAACATCATGGTGAAAAATGAAAGTTGGCACACCGAGCCCTCAGCACTTGCCAGGCCTTTGTTACCAAAGCTTTGGCGTGTCTTCTGCTTCCGAGAGCAGTCGCAGGACACAGGGCTGCAGTTCTCATCATACTGTTGAGCAACCCGCGTCTCAGAGCCCTCAGCTCCCTGGCAGCCCTTTCACGTGCTGGCTTCACTCTCTCCTCTCACGCAGATGTGTAAAGTCTTACTGGGCACTCCTTGATCTGCATTGCTGGGTCCCAGTGCCTACGTGTACCCCAGCCCCTTCCAGTTTGTTGGCATCATTTTTGTTACCCACTGTCCTCCAGGCCATTCCCCTGAAGTTAGGGATTCACATCACTGCTTCTCCTTCCCCACTCCTGCTATCATCATGGGGATGAGGATCCTGGTGGGGGGGCCTCCAGCCTTGTCTCTGTTTATACAGTCCCATGCCTTTTGCCATAACCTCCCTGTAACCATATCACTTAAGTTTGGAAATGTGGAAATGCAGAACTTGGTCCACCGGCTGATCTACCTATCAACTTATTAATACTCTTGCTTGGACCATAACCACCTACCCTCTGTCAGCTGCTCGCACTCACTGACTTCTCTGCCATCTCCCTTTGATCCCCGTGAAACCTTGTCCTTTGATTCCTCCTTTTCTCCAGAACTGGAGCTCTTCAGGATTTCCTCTCCTCCCTGCCCAGCTTCCTAGTTATCATATTTCCAGTCCATTTCTTCAGCCCTGTCCACTAAGCTGTTTTATAAAACATGATCCACACAGATAAATCCCTTAAATAAGTTGATACTACCTTAGCCTCACTCTGGCCTCTGAGTGCCCGAGTTTCTGGGAGCCCCTGACCTGTGCCCAGAGCCCGCAGTGCGGCTACCGCACTGCATCTGGGGCCTCCTGACTGCCGCTGCTCTCCTGTCTTCCCGTAAACCGCACCTTGCTGTGCGGAGCCTGCTTCTGTGCCTTTTGCAGGTGTTCATTCTAGACTCCTTTCTACCTACGGAACTATTAAAGGGTTTTAAGTGGGAGTGAAGTGATTTAATTTACATTGTAAAAAATGTACTGCTGGCTACTCTTAGGAAGAATGTTTAAGTAAGATCATGTCAGAGAGTAACCACCCTGTCTCTCCAACCCAGGTACCTTGTGGGCCAGCGCCTCGTGAACTATGAACGGAAGTCTGGCAAACAGGGCACGTCTCCGCCACCTCCACAGTCGTCCCAAGAATAAAGCGGTGTCTCGGCTGCCTTGACCTTCCCCTTGCCTTCACGTGTCCTTTTTTGTGGACTTCTCTCTTTGGAGATTTTCCCAGTGATCTCTCAGCATTGTTTTAAGTTAAATGTGTTTGACTTGCGTTCCCAGCATTCAGAGAGCAGCAGTACCAGGGCTGCTGCCCCTCCTGCGTCTCCTGACATCACTGCTGTCTGAGGTCTGTATATGTGTAAATAGAAGTTCCTGGATACCCTGAAACCTGGGATTAAACAGAATGTGCATTGTACATCTTTAAACAAAATGTATATTAATTTATTAAATCTAGTTGTCACTTTATTTTGGACCTGCTGTGATCTTGACAGGAAATGTGCCACAGAGCCATAGGGCAGAGGCAAGACTTACATGACGTCTTTTGGAACACAGTGTCACGGTGTTCTTAGCAGTTCTTATTAAGTAAACTGTACATTCTGTCTCTCTTGGCTGTTCAGACCTTACCAAGGACGTAAAAGGAAACAAGTAGAAGTCAGCAGCGGAGTGTCTGTGGTAAGAAAACACGAGCTTGGGCTTCACTGTCAGTCGTTTATGGAGGTTGTTCTGTGTAACACCAAAGCTGTTGTACATTTTCTACTGCCTGATTTTTTTTCATGTGTCTGTGTTTGTAATATTGTATAGTATCTTGTGCTAGGTGAGGAAATTATTTTTAATTTTGATAATTTAATATTCCTAGTGATCAGCATTGGGAATTAGGTTTTTGTGCTTGTTAGGGGCATGTCTGTACTTAGAGAAAAAAAAAGTCCAAAAGAAGATTTTTCTTTAGGTCCCCCAGCCCCGTTTTTTCCACACACAGCTGTCTTTCATGCAAGATCATTAATCTTGAATAACTCCATCAGTGATACTGCATCTGCCTGGAATAGGGATGTACTGAAATGTTTGTTAATTGTAGATGAGGTTTGTGATCTTAGATTGACAGCATTAGAGAAGACTGGTTAGAACCCCTGGTCCTGCTGGTTTGTGTATCATTAGGTGAGGATTAGTGCAGTGCATTTCTCCAAAGGTTCCAAAGCTTTTTGTTTACAGAATAAAACTACAAATAAAACCAACTTGATTTTATTTGACCAGAAGGAAGCTGGCTGAGCTGGCCTTTTTACATAGGAGTACAGAATGTATTTCATTGGAAACATGCTGTAAAATCTTAGAAAACTAAACACTTACAAACTTGGTTTTCTCTTATAACCAGAGCTTCAAATTAGAAGTGTAGGGGAATAGAATGGGCATGTGATCCGAGTGTTTAATGGTACTGGTATGTTGTAAGGGTAGTGTTTGCTTTTGAGTGATAATTTAGAAGTTCTCAGAAAAAAAGGGACAGCATAGGTCTTAAGAAACCATAAAGGAATTTCCATATAGTATTAAAACCCTTAGGCTTAAATCTAGGGATTTTTAAAATACAAGAGTCAGTCAAGCGTAAGCTACCAAAATCAAAAGCAACGTGTTCTAGTTGCTTTATATTTCAACAATTTTTTCTAAAGTGGTAAGCGATTACTTTAAAACATATTTTAAAACACCAGTATCAAAAAAAAAGTCTGATACAGGATTCAGTGTTACAGGTTTTGGCACTTTGTAGTGCCCCTTTCTCATATTTGAAATAAGGTCTTTGCTAGCCCTACCTTTACTTAGAAATTTAGTCCTATTGTAAAAATTAGGAGCATTTTAAACATAATGCCACCTGTCATGGCGTATGTCTATATAAATTGTTCTCCTTGGGAGAAAAATGTTACCAAATTGGGCATCTAAATTGATTATGTCAATTTAAGTTTTTTTTTAATTTTTCAGAGAATTTGTAGATCTTGATATAAAGTCATTGAAACACATTTATCTGTTTTACCAGAAAGAGATCTAAGCAGATACCACAAAAGATTAAAAATTGTTATTCTACAAAATTTTAAATGAATCTTATCAGATATTTTATTAAAAAAAAAAAAAAATGGCCAAAAAGTTGCCCTCCATTTCACTGGCAGATAACTGTATCTTGTCTTAAGGATTTCCCCTGGTTTTCCAGTTGTACTTTGTCCTGTTGTTTTCAGTAAGGTGAATACTTTCATAAGGAAAGCATTTGCTGGCATACTATTTACTTGGGTAGCATCGAGGTTTTATTATTAACCAGTAGTCTTATAAATATTTAAAATCTCTAGTTCAGAAAGTGCTAGTATTGCTGCCCTTCTTCATGTAGAATTTTTAAAAAATAATAGTGTAGCTTTGCTTCATGTTACATTGGGCTAAAACTGTCTTCAAGGAAGTAAGTTAGGAAAAAAGACCTTTTTGCTTTATTTTTACTGTTTATAAATTGAAGACAAATCAACATTTGGGGTTAGTTTTACATGACCAGTTATCAAATGGTCATAGTATGAAGTGTGCAGTTGTGCATTACTAGCAAATTATGTTTGATTTTTAAACTATTAAGTACTAATAGTTGAGATGAAAACTGAAGAAAATGCCAATGTGAAGTTTGTCTATAGCTAGCCTTAAAAAAGTTCCGTGTTTTTAGGTAATTTTTTTCCTGTTTTCTGGAGAAACAATGGAGATTGGACATCTCAATTCCAGATGTAAATGAAAAGTAATTTTTATTTCAACATTTAATATAACTGTTATTACTGTGGATTCTTGTCTTGTGTTTTTTCTTTCCCTTGTTCAAATAATAGAGAATAACTTTTTCTCAAGTGATTTGATCTTAGATATCATTTCTGTATTGTCAAAATGCTACTCTTAAAGTGTAATTGTTGAATTTAGGTTGAATTGATGACCTTTTTAAAACAAAACAAATAAGAACCTGGACATTTTTACATTGTATTGTGTTTGCAAACACACACACTCCACTCCCTCCCTCCCTCACGCACTGTGGAGAAGGTAGCACCAGTCAGGAACGTGGGCACTTTTTTGAACATTGCAAGTGAGCTGCTTATTCTTTTTCAGGACTGCGCTCTTTACTTAACTGTGATGTTTTTTATATTGTAAAATTAAATGGTTATGTTTAAAGTACCCCTTCAGAATGTCACCTGTTCAGTCGCTGCCAAGAGGAAAAACAAATGTTTTCCCACTAAAGTGTTATTAGAGGCCTCATGTGTAGAGATTGTCTAACTTCCTTGTATTTCCTTCATTTATTTGCCTTTTAGTTGGATGTTTTCCTTTCAATGTGTTACCGCCTTTTGTCATTTTTAGAACAGCCATCAGGAGTAAGGGTTTCTTTCAGATAATCCCCAACAATATCTTTGGCATTTAATACAACATAAAGGTAAGACAGGATACATGTTTTCATTCCCATCTATTTTGTTTGAGTGCTTCATTCTGTAGTCGTGAAATTAATATAGTACCTTAACTGAAAATGTAATGACCATAAGGCCTAGAAATGACCGTTGTAGAAGCTAAAAAAATAGAACACTTACTTAGTTAGATGTCAGTTTTCTAAGCACCTTAGATACCCAGACCAACCTCATGTGTATATATTCTGAAGTGCTCCCTTTTTTATGTGGTCGTTTGTTTCTTTCCGAGTTGAGAGAAAAAAATTGAATAAAAATGTTAGTTGTAGCCTAGTTTTTTTTTGGTTGTTTATTTTTGCTTTGTTGCAAGATTGCTTCAGAATTACAGAAATGTGCATTATTAGCTGGCATAGGTAGATAATCCAGATTGTTAAAAAAATAATAATTATATAAGAAAAAGAACTCAAGTTACATATGATTATAGCCCCTCTGTTCTAAGTATGCATTTGAAAGTGCAGTTGCAGAAGACACACCATCCCCCTCCCTCCGTCCGCTGTGCCTGGAGACCGTCCTCACTGAGCAGAGTGAGACCTGTCATCCTGTGCCACAGGCGAGGTGCCACCCACCTCTGCGCCTCCACTGTGCGGTCCGAGTGTCAGGCTTCACCGGGTTGTCTCTTAGATGGAGACTTGGTTAGGGTAAAACCAATCAAGCCCATTTTACATGCTGATCATACACATGTGTCAGAGAAAAAGGAGAGGCTCGTGTGAGATTTTTTCTTCCTGAGTGCCCTTTGTGAAGAGGTCTTTTGTTTCTGATTTTTCTTTGTTTCTAGGTTCAACACTTTCTTCTATGATTTTTAAAACATCAAGTGCTATTTTATTTCTTTTAAATGCAGTGGTGGTAGGCGAAATGCTGTTTGAACCTAGAGCGTTTGTAATCTGTGAAGTTGAAATTTTACAGCAAAGGGAATTGTACAGTGAATCTCAGAAAGTGGTCATTAATTCCCTCCGCCCGCTGTGCAGTGTGCAGCCGCTCTTGCAGACAGAACCAACATGACAAGTGAAATAGGGCTCTGAGGAGGTAGCATTCCCCCATCCACCCCGTTTTTGTTTTGTTTTGTGTGTTGTTTCTAGCGCTGTACTTAGTACTGTAGTTGAGCGAAGTACGGGGTCTGCCTTCAGGGAGCCCAGTTAGAATGGAAAAGAACAGGATAATGAGCCAAAGATACTATTGTAGGTAGGGATAAAATGCCACGAGGAACACAGAGAAAGGATCCACCTGTGGAGTCTGTGATGACCTGGCTGTATCCTTGATTACTGTTTTGTATATGTCGTCACCCCTCGTCCCACATCCCACATGTCCTCTGTCACCCCCTGCAGTCTGCTTCTGCCAGTCCCATGTGGCACTAAAACTTCTTATGTCAACAGTCAGTAACCTGGTGAGGCCCCTTTCTATAGCACTTCACGTTGTTTAATCATCTTTATGAAATTTCTTCCTTTACATAAGTAACAGTGCACTGTCTTTCTGCTTTTCCATGTTTGTTTAGTAACTTTTCTTAAGGACAAGAAGCTTTATATCTGGGAACCCCATTCATTCCCTCCTTTGTTCTTTGCTTATCTGGATCAGTCCCTTCTGCTAGCTGCACAGATTCATTGGTTTGATGGAGCAGAATAGACAGTCCAGAAATAGACCTACACATACATGGAGAGCTGCCTTTTCACAGAGGTGCAGAAGTCCAATAAATGGTGCTGGAATAATTGAACATCCAGATGCAAGATTAAAAATTGATCCGTATCTCAAATTGGCAAAAATTAACTCAAAATGGACTGTAGTCCTAAATGTAAGATCCATAACTATATATGAAGAAGACAAAGCGGAAAATAATCCTGGGTTACAACCCCTAAAGCACCATCCATAGAAGAAGAATTTGACGAATTGGGCTTTATCAATATTGAGAACATCTGCTCTTTGAAATACACGGTTTAGAAAACAAAAAGACAAGTCATGGAGTAGCAGAAAATGTTTACAAAACATTTCTGATAAAGGAAACGCATTTGAAGTAAAGGAGTCTCTAAACTTGGTAGTAGGAAAACCTATTTGCCTATTTTAAAAAAATGGGCAAAATATTTAAATGTACTTCACTGCAAAGGATCAATAGACGGCAAGTAAACACATGAGAAAATGTTCAACATAATTAGCCATAAAGAAAATGCACATGAAAACTACAGTGAGATGACCACTACACGTATATTAGAATGGCTAAAATTAAAAATACCATACGTACCATGTGATGGTGAGGACCTGGAGGGACTGGAACGCTCATAACCTGCTGGAGGGAATGTAAAGTGGTACAGCTACGGGAGAGAGTTGGGCAGTTCTTTAAAGGGTAAAACACGTACTTACCACTATCGGTTATTTACCAAAAGAAAAGAAGGTTTAAGTCCTTATGAGGACTTAGACATGAGTGTTCAAAGTAGCTTTATTTGTAATAACCCAAAGCTGGAAACAACCCACGTGCTCATCAACAGGTGAATGGATAAATGATTATCCATACAGTGGGATGTTGCTCAGCAACAAAAAGGAAATCACTATTGGTATATGCAACATGAACAAATCTCAAAATGATTGTGCTGGGTGAAAGTATACTAAAAATGTACAGTATGCTTTCCTTTATATAAAATTCTAGAAAATACAAAGTAACCTACGGAAGTCTAGAAAGCAGATCAGTGCGGGTGGGGCTTGGCAAGGAGGGACTCGGAGGGGTTTCAAAGGCACATAAACGGGGGGGGGGGCGGAAGGATGCATGTGTGTGATGGACGCGTTCACCATCTTGACGGTGTTCTGGTTTGACATGTATATACATCCCAGAACTTACAGAATTGTAGAGTTTATACTCGTGCAATTCATGCATGTTAATTACACCTCAATTTTTAAAGTTATGTGTTCATACATTCTCTCCAACCTACCATTTCTCTTACCTCAGAGTGTCATCTCCTTTCTCACTTTTGGCTGATGATTTTTATTCATACTTCACTTAGAAGCAATCACAGCAGAACTTTTCACAAGTTCACATTGTCTGGCCCATCACCCACTGTGTTTACTTTGCTCCAGGCAGCCTCTCCTTTTCAAACATCAGGGCCTTTGCACTTCTATTTGCCATGCCTTAATGTCTCCCCATCCTCATTTCTTTACTAAAATGTCTCTAAGGGAGGCTTATTTAAAATTGTAGCTACTGGGCCATTCCTCTGTTCTACTCTATTCTTCTCTTTCATATTTATCAACATGCTGTACAGTTTATCTATCTTGTTTACATTTGCATGTTTTCCCTCACTTGGAATGTAGGCTCCAGAGGTTTTTTTTTTTTTTCCATTTTCCCTTAATTATTTGGGGATTACTACTGAATTCCTGGCAGTCTTGGGATATATTTGGCATTCAATAAATATTGTTGAGTAAATAAATGAATGAATCAGAACCAAAATAATGTATATATGATTAAAATAAAATCTGAAAGCCATCCTCCAGAGGTGAGCACTGTCGGTAGTGTGGTGTCTGCTTCCAGGCTGTGCTCTCCATAAGCATAGGTTCACGGACCCTTTTATCCCCACAGGTGCACACGCCCTGGGCTGCACTGCATGGTGTTCTTTCACCGTTTCTGAACATCTGTTTGTGTCAGTACATAAGTAGCTACCCCATTAAAAATTTTGGCTGTATTGTGTTCCATTGTGCGGGTAAGGTCATGATTTAAGTTTTCTGAAAGTTAACTCATTTTATTATACGCTATAGTAAACATTGTTGTCCATATTACTTTACTAGTATTTCTGTAGGCTAGTATTCCTGTAGGATAACTTCCTAGAAGTAAGGCTGCTAAATCATTAAACATGTTTAAAGTGCCACATGGCCCCCAAATATACCAGTTAACACTCCTCTCTCCTCAGTGTATGAGGTTCCTCGTTTTCCCATATCATCAACATTAAATATTGCCTGTGTTCAGTTTTGCAAATAACCGTTAATTTGGAAATGTGTGTGTCTTCATTTGGTAGGAAAGTTGCCCAGAGAGAGGAGTTGTGTTTAGAGCTTGATGTCTCTAGGAAAGGAAGGTGGGCTTGTCATCTTGGCCACTCCTGGAAATAGCTCATTCTAGTTATCTTCTTGTCAAGCGGAAGTGGGTCTCAGGGCTTGTTTCATTTAGTGTGAGTGTTAAGGGCAGCTGCAGCAGCTGGCCAGGCTAGGTTCACACCTTGTATGCTGTCCTGGTCAGAAAGGAACAGTTTCTCCTACCCAAAGCTACCGTTTGGGAAAAGGTGGCTTATTTTCTCCTAGACCCAATTAGATTGGCTCAACCACCCTATCTTACTTAGGAAAACAAGTTAAATAGAATCTTCTTTTTGGCTGGAAACTGCCCACTAAGTGGCTTTTAAATAGCGATCTGAAAAATGAGTACACTAAGGGGTACTGATTGGGCAGTGGGAACAGCATGTGCGAAGGCACTGAGGTCGCACACATCTTGGACAAACTGCAGAGGCACGTGCAGGATGAACCAAGCCCGCCGGGAAAGCAGGGGCCAAATTCCTTTAGGGAGACTCGTGCTGCGTGCGGAGACAGGCCTCCACCGTTTTGCTTCCTACTTTGGAGGACACAAGGCATATCTTGTTTCAAAGCTTCGCGGAGACTGAGCAAAGGAAAGGGGCGGGGGAGGGTCCTTTGTGAATTCGCTGCTCACATTTGGCAGTGGAAAATCGATCAAATGGACCTTTCGTAAGTGAAACGTTCCTCTTGTGAAGCTGTAAACTGTTAATACTAAGCCGGGGTGGGGTCAAAGCCAAACTGCGCAAACGCATTGCGCCTCCCAACCCGCGCTGGAGGGAGACCAACCTCGATCCGGGGCTTGTGCGCGTGTGCGGCCCCAGGGGGCGGGGCCCGCGCGCGTCTCGGTTGCCTGGATACCGCTGCGCAACAATAGCCGCGGCTTGCGCTCCAGTTGCAGGTCTGAGCTTATAGCTAGAGCCGGCGGTTGGCCCTCATTTCCGAGGAGCCCGAGGAGGCGCGGGTAAGAGCCCTCGCCAGCCGCCCATGCCTCGTGAAGCCGGCCTGTTGGGTCGCCCCCAAACTTAAGACTCCCCGACTAGGCTCCAAAATCGGGAGCGCAGATCCCGGCCTGGCCCCAAACCCGGAGGGCCAGCGGCCCGGCCTCTGAACCCGTTGGCCGTCAAGGCTGTCCGGGCACCCCAGGCTGACCCAACCGCCCTTCCTCCCTCCGCAGCACACCTAGATTCTTCCCAGCCCAGTCCTGGCCTGCGGAGAGCGATGCCGCTTCCCGACACCATGTTCTGCGCGCAGCAGATCCACATTCCCCCGGAACTGCCGGACATCCTGAAGCAGTTCACCAAGGCTGCCATCCGCACCCAGCCCGCCGACGTGCTGCAGTGGTCCGCGGGGTAAGCGCCCCGGGGCCAGCGCCTGGGAGAGCCGGCCGGTCCCCGTGCCCAGTCCTGCCTAGTGAATCCTCCTTCCTGGGCCAGTGGTCCAACGCTCAGGACACTTAGAGTACCGGCAAAACTTTCACTTTAGCATTGATGGTATCTACAACCTAAGTATCTATCTAGGAAGCATCGTGGTTTACTGACCACGAGACCAGAAAGTACTGCAAAATGTTCATTTATGTACAAAGCAATGACAACTCCGTCGTTGGAGAGTGGTATTTACTCAGGGAGCCTAAAATTTATAAAGGTTACACTGGGTGAAAAGTTTCAGCATCATATTATAAAATCTATCACTGTCCCTTTATTTTATTTGTAAAATGATTTTTACAAGGTGGAATCTTACGGTTATATTCCTTGTCTTCAGAGAATCCTTCCAGGACTAGGTGCCACTTGAGCTTATTGGAACCAGAGGGACGGAGGTCATGCTGGGGTAATCATCCCAAGGCTACTATAAGGTTAAACTCTGCCCAGCTTAGTTTACAGCATGTGAGGCTCCAGTTTCTTGCAGTAAAACATTCTAACCATCAGGAACAGACACTAACCTTTTTAAAGTCACAAGTCAACAGACCTTAGAACGATTAAAATAAACCCTGTTGATTTTACAGGAAAGCTCCTTGCCCTTTTTCAGTAAGCAGACTTAGACAATTCTGTAATCACAAGAATCAGTATAAATTTAACTTAATTTTTTTTTGTAATTAGCTTGTCGAATTCTGCTGACCTTCTTTATACTGAACGACTAAAGTGAATCAGTTTCCTGTGACTACTGTAACAAATAACCACCAAACACAACGGCTGAAAACAGCAGTTTATTCTCCTACAGGTCTGGAAGCCAAAAAGCCAAAGTCAGTTTCACCAGCTTACAGTCAAGGTGCCGGCGGGGCTGTGCTCTCTCTGGAGGCTCCCGGGAGAACCCGTCCCTCTGCTGGCCTTTTCCAGCTCCTAGAGCTGCATTCCTTTGCATTCCTTGTATTGTTTGGCTCCTGACCCCTTCCTCGATCTTCAGAAGTACCGTGACATCTTCTGCCTCCCTCTTCTAGGGACATTTGCAATTGCTTTTAGGAACCACACAGATGACCCACGATAATCTTCCCATCTCAAAATCTTCACTCACGTTGGCAAACTCCCTGTTACAATGTAAAAGAGGATCCACAGCTTCCGGGATTAAGACCAAGATATCTTTGGTATATTTTGGACCAGGATATCTTATTGTACCTACCATGCGAGGCTACTGGTTAATCCAGCACTTTGCCTTGGGACAAGTGCTTCTGTCAATTGCTTCTGAAAGACTCAAGGTTCTTGCCCAAAATTGTGGCTTCTGGTTTTAACCATTATTCAAGCCTAAATGAAAGATACGGCTCAGAAGAGTTTAGGCATACTCTACAAAACATTCCAAGATATAATCATTTTTTCTTGGAACATTATATTTGGTAACGCTTTAGAGAAAACTATTTTAAGCTTCACGTTAAAAGGCTTAATCGAGAACTTTCTGAATGTTCCATGCAACTGATTTCTCTCAAGAACAATTTTGGAGTTTAGGAGAAAAAGCAAGCATAATTTAATGCTTTATCTTTAAATATATCCAAAGCATTAAAATATATTTAAAGCATTATTTTTGTGCAGTGTGTGCACAGTGGGCTCCATGTGTCCCGATGCTCTCAGAGGAGAATGTGTCATGGAGAGATGCTGTTCAGAAGAAGGTGAATTGGTCTTTAAAAGAATTCGTAGGCAAGAGATTGGGGTTAAGACCAGGCAGAAGAGGAAACAGCTTATGAACACAGGGGCCGTGGCAAGGAAAAAACAACTGAAAACAAAGCAGGAAAGCAGGCTGCATGTGGAAGCGACTCCACCTGGAAGGCCCAGGCAGGCTTTCGGGGGAGGGTTCTTTCCAGGTGAGGTTGGCAGGAGGCAGAGCTGAGTCAGGCTGGGCCCCTAGCCTCTGCTGTGTCACAGCAACTAATAGGCGGGACCTTATTTTGTCACCATTGTGACATAATGCCATTGTGGATCTGATGCTGTGATGGCAGCAGGAACCAGTCAGGTCCTAAAGGCTTTTGCTCACCTGCGCCTTGAGAAACAACACACTCGAGAGCATGAGGCCCTAGTTGGCCTGGCCACTCAGGCCAGCTTCCCTGCCTCGGCACTATTGACGCTTTGGACTGGCCAGCTCTTTGCGGGGTGTGTGGTGTCCTGTGCATTGTGGATCCTCAGCAGCCTGTGAGATGCCCGTAACACCATCCACCCCAGGTTGTGAACAACCAAAATGGTCTCCAGACGCTGCCAGTGCCTCCTGGGGGTGGGGGCAGGACCAAGATCGCCCCCTCTTGAGAAGCACGGCTCGAGAGGCTGCATCGGCCGGGTGATGGGTTTGATGGGTTATGGGGAGTAAAGTCCACGAAATAGGTGAAAACCCTAATTAGGAACGTGGCAAAACTAAGCACCCGTCCCTGACCCTGGCCCTCTCGGTCCTCAGGTCCATCTGCTGCTTTCCTTTTGACTTTCCCTCGAACCATTAAGTTAACAAAATATGACTGGACTGTCTTAACAGCATGAAAGCAAAGTTGAATTTGAGGGATGGAGAGAAAAAAATAGGAGAGATGTAAAATTTCTTTTAGCCTATCAGACACCTATTTATCTACATTTTGTTACCTGTTCAGAGATGTTTCTAATTACTCTTATCTTCAGCGGTCACCTGTGGCCCTGGACGATTCAGTGTTTGATTTTCCTGGGTATGTCATTTCTTTGGTGGTGGTAAAGTCACGAGGGTGGCAGATGATGTGACTTAGCGGCCTGCGTCCACTGGCATGTGCCCAAGGGGGTGAGTTTTGCAGAAGACGCTGCTGGCACCCCCAGCCCTACCCTAACCGGTGCCCCCTGGTTGTCGCCCCATCCTGACTTATTGCCCCAAGCTGTCTCCATGCCCTACTTGTCCCACTGTTAGCTGTTCATGTCCCAGAAAGGAATGGTCAAGAGAAAAAAACACTGAAAACAAACAAACAAACAAACAAAAACAGGCAGGAAAAGTGAAGGGTGAGGGAGGGTGACGCCTGATTTAGACAATCAGGAGATTTCCTTTTCTGGGCGCCTTGGAGCTGAGTAGGCAGAGATGCTTGAAATTAAACCCTTCAAAATGCAGGGCTGAGACGCCAGCTGTCAAAGTGGCATGATTAGACCACGACCTTGCACTTGGGGCATGTGGGGCCCTGACTTTCACCTCCTCTGGAAGCATCTCAGACCCCATGTGGCGTTTGCTGGGTAAGAGGACCACATGTTACGGGAGCCCCAGGAGTGCTGGGCGGGGTCCCTAAGACTGGGGCTGTCACCCCCGCTGTGCAGAGGACCTGAGGCCCACAGAGACAGGGAGGGCGGAGGGCTGTGTGGAGGAGCCCGGCCCCAGCCGGCGGAGCGCACCCAGCGTGCTGCTCCCTGATCACCGTCTCCCTCTGGAGTTGTTGATGAAAGCGGGTGACTTCAAGGGCTGGTTGTGGCGCTTCAGCGATGTCTGTTGTTGTTAGGTATTTCTCAGCTTTGTCAAGAGGAGACCCGCTTCCTGTAAAGGACAGAATCGAAATGCCGGTGGCCACTCAGAAAACAGACACAGGCCTGACGCAAGGACTCCTCAAAGTTCTGCACAAGCAGGTATGAGGGTCTTTGTTACCAGCCAGCTGAACTTAAGACAAAGCCTGGCAGAAACCTCCACCATCTCCACACAAGCCCACCGATAAAACTTCAAGGTTTATTCAAAGAAGGAATTTTGCGTTCAGTGGCCTTTCTCTGGTTTAAGGAACCCAAAATAGCTGTTTCTGATTATATAGAAATATAGTTTCTTTTAAATACCAAATTAAGATGCTAGGTGCTGCGGGACTTTAAAAAAAAAGGTCTGAAAACATGGAATTCCAGGCATGGGGGTTGTTGCTAAGATCGTTCTTGAAATATAAGAACAGTGCTAAGGGGATAATCTGCCACTTCCTTCATCTGAAGGTCCGACTGCCGTCCTGAGGGCCCTGGGGACCCACCTTCTCACCTGGAGGGTTAATAGGAAGTGTGTTTTATCAGAGTGGCTGGGCCACTTTGCTAAAAGCAACGTCAGGGGAACAGCCCTGGTTTTTAAAGTGACTCGTCCCCATGATACGTCCTGAGGTCCTGTGTTCCTGTCCAGGATACAGTGACTTCTGAAAACAGGATTTTCCCATGGCTCCCTATTTTAAGGGAAAATGAATAACCACTGGAAAGGGGTAGTTTGGGAAAAGACATGACGAAATTGCTCAAAGCTCTCTCACACAGGAGCGCTAGCAGATCACGGAAGTTACTAATTTTCGTAGGTTGTCTAAAATAGGAGGAATACATTGATTTTCAGGTTTAAGATTACTCCCATTTAGCTGTTCACATGTTGAGGGATTGGATTTCATTTGATTTCCTGAAGTTTATTTTTATTGTGAAGTGTTTCCAACCATAGAGAATCATGTATGTACCCAATGCCTATACACCCATAATGTTAGTAAGTCATAACATGAGGCCGTATTTGCTTCACAGCCCTTTTGTCTTTTAAGAAGTAACTTGTTGCTGATCTCTAGTTCCCAGCCCCTCTCCCTCCCCGCGCACCCCTCCCCCACTGCCTCTCTCCACCCCTCCTCCCCTGGGCTAACGGTGCAGTGGATTCAGAGTTCTTCCCTGGACAGGGATGGGTGCTCCGACTCTATTCAAATATTCACAAGCGTTATATTACTTTGTGGATCTTTTAAACTTACCTAGATTGTCATGCTCTGTTTTCTCAACAGTGTAGCCACAAGGAATATGTGGAATTAGCAGATCTTGAGCAGAAATGGAAAAATCTGTGCCTGCCAGGGGAAAAATTCAGAGCTGTCTTGGAGTTGGATCCTTGCAAAAACAAAATTGAATGGATAAAATTTTTAGCGCTTGGATGTAGCATGCTTGGTGGGGTACGTACCTATAAATGGCATATTGATAATTCTGTGTAATCATAGGCTCAGCTTAAAATAACAGGTGTTTAAGAAACTGAAAGAATACTTTCATTACGTTAGTAATTTTGTCTTCCAAAGACCATTTTTTTTCCAGATGTTTATTGTATTTTAGGCTTATAGTTACTTTATTTACAGAAGTTCAATACATAGGAATGCTTCAATTTAAAAGACATTAACAGTAGACAAAATACATAGATGCTGTTAAAATACATTTAGGTCTTAGAAGAGAATGCATCAATGATTTTTATTAAATGATATGTCATTTTGGTCACACCTGTTTCCTCATCTTGTGCAAAGTTATTCTGTACAGTTATTTTGGTTTTTAGTTAAAATGTGTTATTAGTAACTAACAGATAAGGTGCCACCTTGCTGATGTTCAAGTACAACCCATCCGACTTCAGAATGGAGGCGCAGGCGTCCCTGCCTGCGTGAACTGAGTGGGTGGGGTGGGAGGGAGCGAGTGGGGCTGGGAGGACTTTGGCAAGACTTCCTTCGGGAATCTGGAATCTGGAATCTCTCTTTAGCTCAAGTGTTTGAGTTGTCCTGCGAGACATGGGGTCAAGTGCGGGGAGAGTTACCACTTTAAGTTTGTAAAGGAAGGGGTTGAGAAAAGAGAGCTAGCTCCCTTCACTGCAGACACAGCACACTTTCCTGCCCCCGCCCTTCAGTCTCTGGCCCAGAGCACGTAACTTGACAGTTCACAGTCCTTGCTTCACGGGATGCCCTCATCCCAGGTCCATGCCTAAGCCTCCTTAATTCCATTTTAACTTTCCGGAATTACCTTCTGTAATGCTACCTACCATGACCACTAACTCAGCTAATACCTGCAACTGACCTGCGCCCCAGCCCCCGCCGCCCCCAGCCCCGGGCTCATGCTTCCGGGATCATACACGTCCTCCAAGAAATATATTATTTAATTGTAGTTGGCTTTAACTTTATGGAAAGGTAATCATGTTGTTACTAATCTCCTGGAGCTTTCTTCATTCCCAATTAGAGTTCTCTATTTATTCATCTGGATCATTATTGACCACTGTACTGCATTCATTTCCTCTGCTGAGCAGTATGCGCTGTGTGACTTCACTATAATTCAGCAGTGCCATTCATTGCCCCAGGGAGAAGAGCGGAGACCCCGGTAAAGCCAGGCGTTAGGCTGAGCGCTGCGATGACTTTTTTTTGTGTAACTGCCCGCGGGTGTTTCCAGTCAGCCCTGGGCTGGCTGTGCCGGAGAGGTGGTCACCTCGCACCAAGTGCCCTCCTGTGGGCTCAGAAGTTGCTGGGGAGAATCCCAGGGGGTGTTACTGAGAAGGACAAAGGCAAATTTAGTTATTGGAGAAAATTTTATGTTGCTTTGTTCATCTGGAACTCTGTGAAAGTGTGATTTTAATAATACAAAATGAATAACTAATATTTTATTTTATGATTCGTGCCTCTAAACTTTGTTGTGAAGTTTAGACTTTATAAGTGATGAAAAAATCAGAATATTTCACATTTGGGAGATCCATCTTTGTAATTTCTACCTCCCTAATCAGGAGAATTAGGCACTAAATTTAAAACCAAACCAACTCTGTTTTGCAAGATAAGGCCTCTTATGCACGGGCAGTATGTGACGCTAGATGGAGACATTTGTTAAGGGTGGAGCCTCCTCTAAACTGAATACCCGGGAAGGGACGGATAAACAGCGCAAACCTGTCACTTACCCCATCAGCCAGTGTGGGATCCCGCCCTGTCCCCTAACTGAGCCTTCTCTGCCCGTGGTCTCTGCTGTTGGCCTTTGACTCTCTCCTGGGCCCGGGGCCCCTTCCCGCTGTGGGAACCGCTGGGAGGAGGTTCAAGTGTGAAAGCCTCCTGCTCCTGCTTCTCTGCCAGGTCAAGCTCACAGCCTGGGATGCCAGCTCTGCCCTGGCCCATCCCCCGCCCCCACCAAGTGCAGAGCAAACAGCCGTGCTCTGGGGCTGCAGGGGCCGGAGGGCACCAGGCGCTATGCTGGGACTTGCTTTGGTGCTGTGCTGTGTGCCCACGTTTGGGGAATAGCCAGGAGGTTCTTACCTGGCGCTGTGATTTCTGGGGTATGGTGCTTCATGCAGTTTGGCATCTTAGCATTTATGCTTAAAAACAAAAGAATACAAAAAAACCCCAGCCTCCAGAAAGGAGCCAATGAAGAAGTGAAGCGAGGTGGGCAGGAGTAATTTACAGTGGCTTCTCTGCACGTAGGATGCTGTCAGGTTGGCATCCAGTCGCTCTGCGTCGACGTGACGGAGTGAGTCCTGCTGCTCAGGCTGCGGCGTCTCCCGGCTCGTGGCAGACACGCTCTCCGAGCTCTTCGGTTTCTCTTCCAGGTCACTCCAGTTGGATGAATTAAGTTCTCTGCAGAGACTCGAAACCCTGCTCAAATTTCTGAGCCACACGCATCATTCATCCTTCGTTCCTTCCATGGATGTCTGTCGAGCCCTGTTCTAGGGGGCCTTGCTCTGGGTGCTGAGGGTTCTGAGCAAGCAAGACAGGCAGGCAGCCCGTGCCTGTGTGGCCGCCGTTGTGACATCCCCGAAGCCCTGAGCGCTGCTCTGGTTCTCACATCGAAAGCCACAAATGGGGCTGGAGCGTGGGGCGAAGGGGCCCCAGGCAGGTTGGCTGTGCGGTGCTGCCCCGGGGAAGCAATCACAGGTCTATGCTGTGGCCTCCACCTTACGTTCCTGCAGCACCATCAGTGATATTAAGCATTAAAGAGGTGGATCAACACTTTTCATTTTGTTTTTTAAGCATGGAGATCTTTCTCATAACATGAAAAATGTATGAACCAAGTCCTCCTCCCCGGCTCCACACACACTTACGGAGAAAGTACGTAATGGCAAGCTACGGGCCTGACTCGGATTAGGCTTTGAAAAGCACCTGCACTTCATCCTTCACAAGAGCATCCCTCTGCGTGTACAGCGGCAAATGTACACGCGCGTAACGTACTTTTCCATCCGAGCGGATTGCTTACAAATGGCCATTATTTCTAGGGTTCTCTCCAGGTGCGGGCGTGTTTGGAGCCCTTTGCTTTCTCTTCATTCCTCCCAGCAATGCTTTGAGGAAAGTCCTGTTCTCCGAATCGTGGGATAGGGCGCTATGGAGAGGGAGGCGCGGCAGATGGAAGTGGTCAGGGGGGATCTGAACTCAGACCACGGACTCCAGAGCCGCCACTAGCGGAGTACGGCCTTGGGGTGGAGGGGCCCCTCTGGGGAGCGTGCCGCCCACAGGCTGGGATGTGGCCTCAGGGAGCAGGACTCCTAAAGTGGTCCCAACCCTAAAAAGTGCTAGGTGTCAGCCTCCCAGCTGCACTCATCCTGCGGTTCTCGGACCCTCATCCGCCCACAGCTGTGCTTCTGCATGTTGGGTCTGGTGTCCCTGACCCACCGAGGTGCCCGGTGGGTTGGGGGTGGCAGCCCCTGTCCTAGGGGTGGCGGTGACGTCTTGCTCACTCCCCGGCCTCTTTCCTCTCAGTCAGGTTCCCCTGCTGAGCATCTAGAGCTGGTTCTGAGATGCCCACGTGGCTTTCTGTTGCCCCTGCAGCCGGTGCAGACATACAGCTGCCGTGTGTGTGAGCCTCCGGCCACGGGCACATTTAGTACCTGCCTCCCACCGAGAGGAAGCAGCTGCTCGTGGGCCCCTGGGCTCCTGGGCTCACGTCCCACCCCCCTCCCCTGAGCTGAGCGTCTCCTCCGTGGGGAAGGAGGAGGTGGCAGCGGTGGATGCTGGACATGGTGGCCCATCCATCCCTTCAGCCTGATGGACTGGCTTCACTCCAGGCCCACACCGCTCCCCCACCCCCCGAGAGTGTGGGTCTCCCACCTGCACCGGCCACAAGGCCCACAACCGCGTTGTGAACTAGGAAACCTGTGAGGGTAAGGAAATGAGAAGGGTTGTGAAAACTGAGATTTGGGGTCAATGGCGCTGCGGGCTGCGGAGTCCGGTCTCCCTTGAGCTCACGCCACACCACAGGAGCGAGTCCCTATCTGTTCCTACTCTCATCAAAGGGTCAGCCAGGGTATCACCCGTGTTGTCATTCTCTGCAGCTAAAAGGGACACTGTGGGCGCTGTGAGGTGGTTCACGGCATCGTCATGAGAACCGCTGAAATTCTGAAATGACAGACCCACGGGACAGGCGCCGAGGATGCTCAGGAAGCCACAGGACCTCCATGCCCGTGTTTCTCGCGCGTCTCCAGGTTCACACGCGGCTCAGGAGTGAACCCTTGGCTGACAACAGTGCGGTCCCCTCCTCCTGGATGGATTACAAACCAGAGGAAAAACCTGCAGGAGGTCAAAAGGGACGTCTGCCAAGGAGGGGTCCTTGTGGCTGGTGAGCTGTAGCCTTAGGACCCACGACCCCCTGGAATTGAGAAGTTTGTTTCGGGCAAACAAACTCTCCAAACCAAGCAAGTTGCTTTGTGAATCCTTTTGGGTTTAAAAATTGCTGCAAATCTTTTTGTCAGAAGTGTTAACACCGGTAGCGTCATTGCGCCTTTGCAGAGTGATGCCAGGATGTTTGGATGGATTTCTTCCTTAAATACCTCTTCCTCGGAAGTGTTTGAACATCACGTCACTCAGATTTCATCTGCGGGCTCCTCACCAGCTGCTGCCTCCTCCCCTCCCTCAGTGAGGCCCCGCAGTTCCACATACATGACGACCTTCCTCCACCGTGTTGGATAAAACAGCAAAGTCTAACAAAAAACCCATCTCTGACATCTCGAGCAAGGAACCTGTGAAAGACACAACTTTGTCTTCTCCAAGTCCTCCTCCTTTCAGGGGCGTCGGTGTGCGGGGTGGTCCTTGGAGAAACGAATGCCATCATTTTTCTAATTAGAGCATCCTTCTGCCCCCAGTGTCAGGCTAACGTCGGAACTGTGTTGTCCCCGGCCCGGAATTCCAGCACAGCAGGGGCACGAGTCCCGGCCAGGGCAGGTGGGAAGTGGCTTTGCAGACCCCCAAAGCCCCGGGCTGATGGTGATGGGGGAGGTGGCTTCACACCCTCCGGATGAACGCCTGGAATCCAGGCACCAGTCTGCCCGTCACTCACTCCCTGAGCCAGCCCAGTGGCCGTTAGCGGTGGTGGAATGTGTGGTCACCGCTGGGCTCAGGAGGCCGACCGCCTGCGTTGGGTCCCAGGTGGCTTACCTGGGGCAAGTGATTCAGCTTCCCTGGGCCCCGCTGACCTCATCTCACAAAGTTACTCTAACCAGTAGATGAGAGGCCCGGTTGTGCCTGGGACACGAACCTTGTTTCAGTCCCGCTGTCTTTCCCCTCCCCCTGCCGGAAGCACAGGTGATTTTTCTCTGATATTTACTGTGAGAACCTGGCCCTGCTCCTGGGGCTTTGAAGAAGCAAGCTGCTGTGTTCTAAGAGGACCTCAGAGAGGGAGCTGCAGGTGGCCTTCAAGGGCTCAGGGGGGACTTCGGCCAACAGCCGGCAAGAAGCCAGGGCCCCGGACCAGTCTTACAGGAAGTGAGTTCTGCCAACACCCTGAGGCAGGTTGGAAGTGGCTCCACCACCAGAACCGAACTCTGGCCACCACCTGATTGGAGGCTGACAGTGCTCAGGCTCCTGGCCCACAGAAACTGCAAAATAATGAATGTGTTCCAAAAAAAAAAAAAAAAAAGATCTGGCTCCAGCCCTGTACGTGTCCTCAGGGACGCTGGTTTACCTCCCCCCAGTCTCTGTCCCAGGCAAGCAGGGCTGTGTGCGACCTTCCCTAAGTCTGCAGCTCTCCCTGGGGACTGTCCTCCACAGCCCTCCTTGCTCTTTCCTCCTGTGAGTGCAGCCCAGATTCATTCCCTCAGGAGCTCCTCTTGGGGGGTCCGAGTCTGTCCTACAGCCCCGCTGTCTGGGTTCCTCATCTTCCCTTAGGTTCTTCCTCCTTAGGTCAAGCTGTGAGATCAGCCATCTCACTACATTCCTGGAAACGTAACCCAGCTCGCGGGGGCCGCTCCCCACTCCTCTGTTGCATGTGTGCAAGTGATGGATCCTAACACTCGTCCAAGATGCTCTGTGAGGTCAGCACGAGAGCTAACGCTGAGACCAGCCCCTCAGCTTTGTGGGCCTTCCCGGTGTGTCTGACACAGGCGGTGGCTCCCCCTACCCTGAGCACAGCTCCTCGCACCCTCGTGGCTTGACGGTGGGGGTGGTCAGCATGTTCTGAAGCTTGTGCCATGTGGAGGTGGGAAGGCTCCCCCGAGGACGGGCGTTCTGCTGAAAGTCAGGCATGTTGGCGGGGGTGGGGGTGGTGACTGACCCAGGCCTTCTACCTTCTGGACCTGTGACAAGGCCCAGAGCCAGGCTGAGCCCCACCTGAAGCCTGCACAGAGCCGGGGCGCAGTGGGCCCTGCCCTGCCAGTCCCCACCCTCTACAGGTGGTCTCTGACTGGGGACAGTCCGCTCCGTCCCTGTAGGTATGTCGTGAGGCTGAAGGGGCTGGAGGGTCTGCATTGGCTTGAGAGGTCCGTTGTCAATAGGATAGCTGCTTCCTCCTCATAAAATAAAATCTGGGAATTAATTGCATCTTGATCAAACCTTTCCTTTCTCTTTATGACAATTATAAATTCCCCTGGTTCTGAATTTGGGGAAAATTTCCGTAAAGCAAGTGTTTCTCCTGCTGCCGTCTTTGCTTGCTAGCGAAGCCCGGTAATAACTGTGTTCGCACCCGGTTTGCTGTGTCCCTAGTCGCTGACGACCGCGATGAAGCACCTGTGTGAGATCCTGACCGGCGACCCCGAGGGCGGCGCCGCTTGCATCCCGTTCGAGACCTTCTCCTACGTCTACCGTTACCTGTCGGGACTCGACTCGGACATACCTGCCTCGGACACGGAGACCTATCTGGCCTCTCTGAAGGAGAACGTGTAAGTGTGAGCACACCCTGCAGCTCAGGTGTGCGGGGGGTCGGGGGCTCCCTTCCTCCCATTCTCCTCTGTCTTCAGACGACTTTGTTCCAGCGAACCCCGCCTCCGGCAGAAGGGAAGTGGCTCATTCTGGGCTCCGAGATGTGGCTCAGTGGTGCTGGACAAAGCTGGGCCGCAGGAGGGGTAACTTCAGAGGAAGGAAACATTATCTGTCGTTAAGAAACGTTATGGGAAATGTGTCTTGATTCTTAAGTACAGGATAACGGATGGTTTAAAACAGGGCATGTTCAAAAGTAAGATAGAATTCATTTCTCAACAATGAAACACGGAGATGAGTGGAGGGAGTGAGTGTGTAGCCACCCCGTGCCCCCAGCCCCCAGGCTGTGCTGCCTGGAGGAGGGGGCTCGGGGGAAGAGCGGCCCAGCAGGTGGGGGTGGCTGTGGCCCCGCCTGGCGAGGCGGCTCTGAGTGCCGCCCAGAGGTCAGGCTGGAGGAAGTCTTGCGATCATTAGAAGGTGGCTCCCCCAGGCCCCCTGAGGCCTCCCAGCCCCTCCCGGCCACACCCCAAGTGCCCCCAACGGTCGTCCGAGCCACACACTTTCCATCTTAAGCCCAAGACCTTTACGGAGTGCTGCCTCTGTGCAGGGATGTAGGGGGTGGGTTGGATCATAAGAGAGCTAGGGCCTGAGGGACGGTGATGGTGACGGTGACAGTGACAGTGATGGTGATGGGGCTGTCTCAGCCGCACTCCCCTGGCCCCTGAGAGCCTGAGCCCAGACTCTCGTCCCCTCGGCCTCCCCCACTGCCCCATCTGGGATGTGGCACGAGCCCCCACCTCACTTCCTCCTATTGGGACCCTGGCCACCAGCAGCCCTTGCCTCCGTGGCCTCTCCCCTCATGCTCCAGCCTCCCTGTCCCTCCAAACCACTTCCTCTCCTCCCTTCAAAATTGCACTCTCTTGGAGACCCCCACCACTGAGCTATGCCCCCAGACTCAGTGATCCAGTCTTTCTTTCCTGTCCACTGACATGGTAACCCTCTCCCCATCCCTCCCCACCACGAAGCTATGACTTCTCGGTCACTCGCTCTGGACACCATCAAACCTCGGCTGGCCCCACACTCTGCCCTCTCTGACCCCCATCTCTTGGCCACCATTCCCTCATTCTCCTGGGCCCCCTCAGCCCGTGCCTATCCCCCACCCACATCCCACCCTCAGGCCCCTCCTCACCCTGGGGGAATCTGCCCCCCACCCAGCCATCTCCACTCCTTGAGCCCAGGGCATCACCCTCCTCTCTCCTGAGCCCTCCAGTGTCATCCCCACGTGCAACCCACTCCCCCTGCCTGCACCATCACCAAGTGTCCTCTGCTCAGGGAGGCCTCCCCTAAACGGCGCTGCCATAAAGCAGCACCTTCCTCCCTCCATCCGTCCGTGAAGTCATCTTCCCTGCTGTGTACGGAGCACAGCCACGTGGGCTGCTCCACCAGCCTGGGGTAGGGTCTGCACGCTGAGCGGTGCTGGGGGGACATGTGTGGATGGACCCCACAGGTGGTCGAGGTGGAGGGGCATGGGAGCCCCTGAGGAGTTTGGCTTATGCCTAGTGGCACTAGGGAGTCACAGAAGGTCTTAGAGAGGGAACACAGTGGTTATTTTTGGTTAGAATTCTCCTTGAGTCGCAGATGTAAGGAGACTAGTTAGGAGGCTTCTGCAGAGGTCCAGACAAGAAATGACAAAGAAGGGAGAGGTTTTTCAGTGCTGCTTGGATTGGGGTGGTTGACTGGATGTGAGGAGTGAGGAGAGAGACTTCCAGGAATGCCCCAGATGGCTGTCGTGGCCTCCTGAGTGGACATTTGTGTGTCTCCCAGGAAGGACCTGGGAGAGGCAGGACTTGGGAGGCCCAGGGTGGGTCAGGGAGCTCAGATCTGGGCTGGACATCCCAGTGTGAGGAGACCACAGCCTTTGGGGAGGGGGCAGTGAGTGAGGAGGGGCTGGAGAGGGAAGAGGAAAGCTGGGGAAAGTGAGGCCCGGAAGGGCCTGCAGGAGAGGGCAGGAGGGCCTTGTCCAGTGTGGCAGACTCCAAAACTGTCCCGTACACTGGCTACGGTGGTCACTGTGCCCCTGGCAGCAGTGATTTCAGAGGACTTCAGGGGACAGAGGAGATGAAGTGTGGCCTCCAGCTGCCGGGGTCTGGCTACAGACTCCTGGGAAGGGGGAGGTCGGCTTGACCTCCAGGAGGAGGGCTGAAGGTAAAGAAGCACACTTACCTGCCAGGTGGGAGGTCCTGGTCTATAACCAGGTGCCTTGTGCACCCTAGCTGAGGACAGCCCCCCACAAGGCTCCCAGGAAACACCTGAATGGACCTGGGCACCCTGGTTAAGTCCTCAGAGCAGGCAGGGTGCGTGAGCTGGGCTTTCTGAGTCATCCTTTGAGAGCAAATCCACCCGCTCCCCACCACCTGCAAGCGCCTGGCCTGCGTGCTGGATGGAGGCCGCGAGCTGAGTGGGGAGCGCCCCGCCCCGACGCCCTGGCCTGGGTCACTGGGTCAGACCCCCCCGCCCACTCCACCAACGTAGACTTGTTAACTCGGCTGCTTTGTGCAGCAGGAGTGATTTCCTCTTTGTCTCGGCCGATTCAACAATCCTTTATTCATTCCATGACTCATTCATTCCTTGGTTTCCAAAGCGTTTCAGAGCCCTCAACATCTCCTTAGCGAATGATGCTGGACCCTGCCCTGCGCTGCCTTCACGGCCACTCAGGCGGCGAGAGCCCCGGCGGTGGCCCGTGGAGGGACAGGCCTAGCTGGGGGGCGGGAGCTCTGGCTGGGGGTGCCGGGGGCTGACCTAGCTCGGGAGGCTGGGGAGGCCCCAGCAGGTTAGAGTGACCTCTGCTGTTGGCAGAAGGATGCTGATGTGGTTGTTCTCAAGCCACGGATGGTACCTAAGGGGAAGAGTTACTGTATTTTGCAGGAAAAGGCCAAGTAAAATTTTACTCCATGGTTTTCTTTCGTTACGTGGTCAGTGGCTTTTCCCCGCCTGTGGGGAGCTCCGGTTGGCTTTCCTTTAGTATCAGCACAACAGGGACAGTAAGCGGGTCCTCCTGCTGCCTGAGCAGAGGCTGGGAGTCCTCACACCCAGGAGCACAGGTGCTCGGGGCTACTGGTGTGGTTCCTCCGAGACCCCCTCCACCTCCCGGCAGCCACAGTTGGGGGCTATTCCACAGGTGTTAATTCCCCTGGGCCTGTAAGAGGAGGTTGCTTTTTATGGTAAAATATCTTTTAGAATCACTAACTTGTATTCCTTTTGCTTTTAAAAGTGAGCCCTCAAGGCAGTTCTCATTTTCCCACTGACATTGAAAATGAACGTTGTTATGGTTCCATGTTTTTACATCTGCTGATGTTGTCAGTAGAAATTTACTAATGTTCACCATCTTTTAAGAGGTACAACTATCTATAGACAAAGAGAAAAATCAAAAGAGATACTATTGTCAATGCCAAAGTTTCACAGACTCGAGACAGTCCTTTGAGTTTTACTGGACCAATTTTTTAAACAGAAGGATATTTTTGTTATACTTGTGACTAAAATTTGAGTCGTCAATAAAGAAAAATCCATAACATAGTACTGCTTTTTTTGCCTAGGAATAAACACCCATTTTTTTTAATATAAGAAAACAGAATACTTTATTTTTAGAGGTAAGACTTACAATTGGAGCCCATAAATAATCAAAATTTTAAGGTAAAACTTACAAATTATACGGTGTTCCATAGAAGTTGTATTGTGTGCTATAAGAAGTTACTAATATGTGCCTTTATCTGTTTCCAATTTAGAGACTCTAAAAAGAATGGCATGATAGGACTTTCAGATTTCTTCGTTCTACAGAGGAAAATTTAGAAAACCTCGAAAAAGAAAACTCAGAAGACATAGGCCGTTAATACAGAGAAGAACACAATTTAATGTCAAAATAGTGCTTTTTAAAACCTTGGCACCAAATACAATTTGTCATTAACCACATACATATGAAGTGTGAGTTTTTTCCCGTAGCAGAATGTGGCCGATGTGTCATGGGGGCCTATTTAATGATTATTCTTCACCAAGTCCTTCTAAGAGCCTGAAATGCAAAACATCCTCCGCAGCGAAATGATCTTTTTGAGTAGAACAATCTTTGGCCACTGCAGAGTGTGGAGGTGGGGTGGGCAGTTCAAAACCAGCTGTTTCTCCTCTTCCTTTGAAAGTCTGACCAGCAGGAAGGCCGATGCCCTCTGCTCCCTGCTCCTGCCAAAGCCGGATCTTCTGTGACAGGAGGGCCTGGGGGCTCGCTGGCTGGATGAGCAGCAGGGCTGGGAAGCAAACTGGACAAGCAGCTTGGACCAGCACGTGGTCTGCTGGACGGAGGCAAGCATCCGAGACCCTTTCTTGCTTTCTTTATATATAAAGTCTCAAACTGACAAGGCCAATTAGTACATCTCAGACTGTTTTTCTGAGAACGTGGGAATGGTTGTCTTGCTGGTTCTCTGCACATTTATCACACACCGTGCTGATAAATGATACAGGTTTTCAAATACCTTGAAAACCCAGAGTTAGGAGACGCATTGGCAGTTACCCTAAAAAGCATTTCAGTTTTTGCACTGAGGCATGAGGTATAGTTTTCATCTGAACATGAAACTATGGTACTTGAGGTGATCATTTGCCTGGGCTCATGGCCGCCCCCGCCCCGGGAATGGACAGTGGAGTCTCTTCATCAAATTACAAGTAACTTTTCAGAGTCGGAGTTTTAAAAGCTTTTATAATTTTTGAGTTGCTTTAAACCTTCTCAAAACTCACTTCCCCCTAAAATTTTAGTATTTTATCCTTCTATGATACTCCATACATGGGGATAAGAAAGAAGACACCTTAGGTTTTGCATAAGAGCAGTGGGAAGTCGTGTGGAGTCAGTGGGTGTGCGCAGGGGAAGCACTGAAGCAAGAAGCGGCGTGCAAAGGAAGGGTGTGCAAAGGAAGAGTGCAAAGGAAGGGTGTGCAAAGGAAGACAGACGAACAATGGGACATCCCCGTGAATATGACACTGACCTGATGACAGACACAGAGTTTTGTGTTTTTTTAAGCCAGATGATCAGCCACCTCAGGAGGCTCACTGGCAGGGAGCACAGGACGTGCGCATGTGACAAAGAGACGCTGGCCTGCCCATCAGTCAGGAGACAGAAAAGGGACAATTTAACATAAGGGATTCACAGCCACTCCTGCAAGGTCACCACGAGGACTTGGGAGGGCCTCCCGCCCGCGGTTGGGGCGCAGCTCTGGAGAGTGGCCCGCGGGGTCTGCAGGGCTGAGTTGCCCGGAGTGTCAGTGGGCCTGTCGGATGCGGCCGGGCACCCGGGTGAACAGGCTGCTAGACTGTTGTCAAAGTCGGGCGTGGAGCTAGCTCATGAGGGACCCGGAGGTATAAAGGCCCAGAGAGGCATCCTCGGGGGATGTTGTTCCAGTGAACCCTTCCTGGGGAAGCAGCTAGAGGGTTTCAGACCACCAGAGAGGTCGGAGAGGTCAGCATAAGGACCAGTACGGACATCGAATGCATGATTTATCCGGAGGGCTGAACCACGAGATGGTGATCCTGCCGGGCTGTCGTACGTAATGCCCGTGCTCTGACGACGAGGTGCGTGACATCTAACGAGTATCAGAGACCCAGAGGTCCACATGAAAAGCGTCTGTTTGCTACTTGTGTACATTATTAACTGGAGGTGAAACGACGTTCATATCAGACATACAGAGGGTGGAGAGGGAAGAGTTTTCCAGCCAGTTTCAGTATTGACTGTAGCAGACAACCAGCACCAGAGAGGACGGAGGGTGTCGCACAGAGACGCGGAGGGCAACCGCTACAGCAGAAACGCGGACCATCCTGGACACCGACAGAAACAGACCGGTAGCAGGTAAAGAGCGCTGACAGCTGAACCAAAAAATAAAGAAAGTGTTTATGGGGGGAGGGAATGGGATGGAGGAGGCAGAGCTGGACCCGGACTCCTCTGCACCGACCTCTCTGTTGACTGGAATCCTCTATGTATTTTACGTAATTGCAGAACAAAATTACACTGAAAAGTCCCTGAGAACTGAAAGTAAAATGAAACCGATGAACTGTGTATCCAGTCAGCATAATCACAGGAACTATTCCAAGGGACTTTACAGCTCAGTCATCTGAATATTCCTGGTGGAATAGACAGAAGCCAAGTTGAAATTACCAAGCTCTTTTCAGTAACCAGTGACGGTGGTAATGGGGCGAGTGAGTGAGTGTTTTGGTGTCAGGGAGAACCTAGGTTTGCATCATGGAGGAGTGAAGAAAGAAAAGGTAAAGGCAGAATCCTGCGGTCCTGAGTTACCACTGGAGCGTCGCTGGGAAATCATCACCCCTGCGCCCTGGAAAGGCCTAGACGCAGCAGCGCAGCCTGCACAGGGGGAGCACCCAGCGGCCAGGCGGTGGTCCCCGATGGCTCTGTTCGCAGAAAGGAGCAGGACGCCTTGCAGCAGGGCTGATCCCGGCTCGCGGGCAGGGAGTGTACGCGGGGCGACCCGGAGCAGCGTGTCACCCCGGCAACAAGTGGTGACAGGCTTCTAGGTTCATGTCAGAAAGACTTGGGGTCTAGTCGAATGAACTTCCACTTGCCCTGCTCTCCAGGGATCTAGAAGATTCCAGCCACTTAGCTGGCTCCCTGGGTTTCCTCCCTCTTCTCCATTTCCCTCTAAAAATGTGCCCTCCAGGGAGGACCACCAGTGTCTAACGGACTCCACTCCAGAGAGAAGCACGCCCCTCCCGCGTCATCCTGCCCCAGGAGCCGGGCTCCTGCCCTTCATGCCCCGGTTCCTGCCTGGGCCTGCTGCTTCCCAGAGGTCCTGTGGTCTAGGGGCCTGAGAACCGAAAGTGGCCCCCCCTCGAGCCTGCAGGGACAGGGCCCGCGACAGCTGTGGGGCCTGCTTACTGACAAGTGTCTGTCCATTCGGCAGAACTTGGGAGGAGATTTGCTGTCCCTGCAACTGTCTTGTAGGAGAGGGACACGGAGCCCCCACCTCCTCTTGTCCCTGGGGACCACCCCCATTTACCAAAAGAACCTCACTGAATCACTGACCAGCCAAACTGGTTAGGTCAAGGAGAGAAATTTGGATGGAATTTTGTAAGACTGAGAATGGATGAATATTGTCGTAAATACACTTGCTAATGTGGACATCTGAGCTCAAAAAACCAGACCAGTTTCACTCTATCAAAAAATCATGTGTCAGTAATGAAAGAGAATGAAGGAGGTAGAGGGGTAAATAAACTGGGGTACATCCAGACAGTGAAGTACTGTTCACAATGGAATACGATTCAGCTCTGAAAAGAAACGAACTGTCAAGCCATGAAAAGACACGGATGAACATTAAACGCACTTCACTAAGGGGAAGAAACCAAGCTGAAAAGGGTACTTCCTGTGTGCGCGACTTTCTACAAAAGGCGAACTGTGGAGACAGTGAAACTATCAGTGGTCATCGGGGTGGGGGTGAGGGGATACGAACAGGTGGAGCACAGAGGGTTTTAGGGCAGCGAAAATGCTCTATGATATTATAATGATGGATACATATCCAAATCCACAGACTGTGCAACATGGAGAGTGAATGCTGGGGTAAGCTGTGGCCTCTGGGTGACAATGGTGTGTCGATGCAGGTTGATTGATTGCAACAAATGGACCTTCTGGTGGGGATGGTGGTGGAGGGAGGCTGTGCGTGCGTCTGTGCAGGGGGCACGTGGGACGAAGCACTGACACCTGCTGCAGCACGGGTGCCCATGACCACCCTGCCGGCCAGCAGGCTCTGGGGTCCATGCCTGGTCTTAGAAGGCTGATCTTTTTTAAGAGTGACTTTGTCGTGGAACTGCGAATGGTGTTCCCTTAAAAATCTCCAGTCCCCGAAATTGTTTTGGTCTGATGTAAGGCTCTAAAGTTCAAACAAAGAGAACTTGGGCCAGAAGCATGAACTTGCCTCTCTCTAGTTGATGCCACCTGAACATACTTGTCATCTGTCGGTGGGAGGGGAGGTTTGCGACCAAAATGCAAGTTGTTTCTGAGAGTAAAGGCACGTCTCATCAGCCGGATTCAAGCTGGGTTTCCAGAACGTTCTTTAGAGTTGACTCTGGATGTCTCCTTAATGCTGACCCATAGGACGTCCCAGCAAAGGATCCTGAAGCAGCCCCTGACCTCGGTGCTCTGTCCCTGTCCCTCCCCCGTGCACCATGGGGTCTTCCTCTGGGTCCTTCTCAGCTCAGCTCCCGCCCCACAGAGGCTGTGCTCCTCAGTTGACGGCCACCACTGGGGTGCTGAGTGCCAGCACTGGGGTCCTAAGGGTCCACAGAGGCTGGCCCGGGCAAGGTGGAGCAGGCACTGACTCTGTCATTAAGAGGGCATAACGGGGAAGCACTTTTCTGTCCCGTTTTCGCCCGAGAGCCTCAAGCACGGGGTTCCGGCACCTAGTCCGGGCACCGTGCCGCCGAGTGCCCGTGGCGGACGGCCTGCTGCTCAGTGACTGACTTCCCAGTGTCCAGACGCGGGCTTCCTCTCACTCAAGGGGAAACTTCCTGTTCGAGTGCTGGTCTGGAATCTTCCTGTGACACAGCTGAGTCCTCCTTACTCGCCTTCAAGCCCTGCAGTCATTTCTTTTTGAAACAGCCGCCGGGAGGTTGGCTTTCCGTCAGGTTGTCAGCTGTGCTTGGGGAATTCGCTCAAACGGTTTAATTAATCACGACAAGCTTTGTTTCAAGTGCCATTAACTAATCAACATGGTGGGTGAAACAAACCATTCAAGCGACTGGAATTGTTGCGCAAAGGAGCTCTAGATGGAGACCAGCACAAACCACCCCCTTTCTGCAGGAGATTGGGGTGGGGCCCAGGAGGCCGCGGACCTCGAGGGGCTGAGGGATGCGGAGCCGCGATCGGCTCGCACGCAGAGGGGGCAGATGGCCCCACCTGGACTTAGCCCCTAGAGAGCCACAGAAGATGTTTCCAGTTAACGTCACTTAGAGAAAAGACTTTGACAATGATGGAGACTCAGCATGAATAAAACAACAACCCCTGGCATTTGTGAGCTGTGGGTTTAGAAAATGCCTGCTCTCCCTCGATTGCAGGTGAGTGGTTTGGGGGAAAACAAGACTGGAAAAGCCACAAGATGCAAACCAGCCGAAGGTGACTTTGGCCTGAGGACTTCAGAACTGCCTGTCCCGTTGAGATGCACAGTCTGAAGTCCTCGGCCCTGCAGTGCCACCAGCGAGTCACTTGATTTTCAACCTGACTCTATTTGGCATCTTCTGTAATTTTCACCTTTAAAGAAACTGGGCTTTGTTTTGTTTTTGTTAGTGTTTGTGATGTGTAAGAAAAAGAAAAGGCAGAAGTAGCGGCGATGTTTCTGGAAATATGCCATCACCCGGCGGGATGGAGCTCCCGGGTGGCTGGGCGCAGCCAGCGATTTTGTTCTTAAAATGATTTGGCTACAAGTCTCTCATTTAACCTGCCAGTCACTGGCATCCTTGTGAGTTCTTGTAACATGACAAAAATCTACCTTTACAAATGGCTTTCAAATGTAGTGAGATTTTTCGGTATACTCAATTGAACAATTAATGAAGAATGACTATATAAATAAATCATCTGTTGAGTTTGATTTTGCTCTTACTGTAATTTGCAGCCTATAATTTTTTCCAAGGCTTAAACATTTTCAAAGGTCCTTGAAACGCTCTTAAGGCCTGAGACTCTGTGCCTCAGCTTCCAGAATGAAAGGAGTTGGGACGCTCCGTAAGGAAAATTCCAGCTTCATGATGTCACCCTACAGAATTAGTTCTCCTTGGTTATCAAAGTGGATTTCTTCAGAAGCCCATGAAGTGGACTGCAGAAGTATGATTAACCCCTTTTCTAGGGGACTGGACGCTAGCTGTAAGAGGCCAGGGGCATCTCGGGTCCTCTTCCTGCCCCGGGCTCAGCCCCACCCACCTAACCTCACACTTATGTCCCTATTGACTTTTCCCACATCAACCAGCACTTCCAGGATCCACCCCATTTCCCTGGCGCAGGCTTTCCATGATGTCAGAAGACCCAACCAATAAAGTAAACAAAATAGCTTTACTTTGATGTGTTCACATGCAACTTTCCCCAGAACAGTTGGGTCCTTCCAGAGGCCTCGTGGATGTCCAGTATGTAACTCCACTAAGACGGAGCAGGGGCCCCATACTTCCCAGAGCTGAGATGGAGCCACTGACCCGTGATGGGTCATGCACGTTCCACTCTGTCACCACCTCAAACCCCAACTCATGTTTGAATCTAACGTGATGTGAAGTTAGCAGCGGTGTGACCAGGATGGCCAGGCAGGACAGGAAGTGTCCCGGCAAAGGCTGTCCAGTGGGGTCTCAGGGACGTTTGGGCTGGGATAACATCCAGCCTAGATGAGAAAGCATTTATCCAGCACTTACGAGGTCTGGGCCATGTGCTAAGGGTTTAACAGCTCAGTGAGTTCTCACACCAACCGCAGGAGGCGGGTACCACCATCACTCATGTTTCGCAGATGAGAACAGTACCTTGCCCAGAGTGACTTAGGCAGAAGGTGGCAGGGCTGTGACAAAACCCCAGCAGTCCGACTTCAGAGCCTGGGGTCACATTTGTTTATTTTTGCTTTTATTTCCTTTCCTTTAGGAGGCAGCTCCAAAAATATATTGCGATTTATGTCAGAGCGTGTTCTGCCTGTGTTTTCCTCTAGGAGTTTTGTAGTATCTGGTCTCATATTTAGGTCTTTAATCCCTTTTGTAACTCATTTAAGCTTTGTAACAATACCCTGTAAAGTGGGCATTGCTGTTATTAACCTCATACTATGGATGTGACAACTGAGGAGGAGAGAGGCTGAACCTCTCATGTGGGGCCCCAGGGTCCCCCGTGCCCCCCTGCCCCCTGCACCCGGGGCTGCCGTGAGTGGGAGTCTCCCTGCACTGCGGGGCTGTGGTGCAGAGGACAGGTGGTGTCCTGAGGGGCGAAGATCCTGGCCTCACACCTCTCTTGAGGCCCCCCCCCCCCCCCCGCCGGGCTCTCTGTTTAGTGATACTCACCAATCAAGGCCCCCCCCCCATCCACAAGCAAGATCAATGGGAATGTCCAGTCTTTGCAACTGATGAAACCAGACTCCTAGATCAGTTTCCTCATGTAAGCAGTTGAGTAGTGGCCCTCCAAAAGGACATGTCCTCGTCTTAACCCTGGAAGATGTGAGTGGGGCCTTGTTTGGAAAAAAGGCCTTTGCACATGTATTTAATCTAAGAATCTTGAGCTCATCCCAGATTTAGGGTGGGCCCTAGATCCAATGATTGGGGTTTTTATACAAGAAGATGGAGGGAGGTTTGAGACACGGGGAGAAGGCCATGTGAAGACGGAAGCAGAGACTGGAGGGAGCAGCCACAGGTCAAGGGACACCTGGGGCCCCGGATGCTGGAAGAGGCAGGAAGGACCCTCCTCTAGAGACTCTGGGGGAGCAAGGCCCCACCGACATGTGGCTTTAGACCTCCAGCCTCCAGAACTGTGAGAACAAATTGTTGTTTGAAGTCCCCCAGGCTGTGGTAATTTGATACAGCAGCCTTGGGAAACTCACATGCCCCATTTCCTCCTTTCTTGCCAGTTGTGTGCAGAGGGGGCATCAGAAATGCAGCAGAGCTCTGGGCTGGTCCCGAGCAAGGTCTGGATTCTAGGGTTTTCTGCTGACCCCTAAGACAAAAGCCCTTTGAGGGTTCCAGAGGTGGGGAGGGGTTGAGGACAGTGGAGGCTGAAGAGAAGTGAGGGCGTCTTGGCTCGTGTAGATGGTCAGAGAGACTTCTAGAATGGGGAGAAGCTAGCCTTGCTCCAGATAATTTTCTAATTGTCACAGACTTTCTATGAGTCTCTGTGGCAGGCAGAATTCTGAATTGGCTTCTGAGATCCCGCCCCCTGGCACATCCACCCTGTAGAATCTCCTGTCCTTGAGTGTGGGCAGCCCTGCGAATACAGCGGGATGGCTACTCCCCTGCTTATGTTACACTATGTACAGCTCGGGGGTGCCGGCTAGAGGAGATTTTCCTGCTGGCTTTGAGAACTTAGCTTTCACTAGGAGAGGGCCAGTTGTCCAGGAACCGAGAGCTACCTCCATCCAACAGCCAGCAACGAATGGTGACCTCAGCCCTGTAACCGCCAGGAACTGAATTCCATCAACGCCCGGGATGGTTTGGAAGTGAGCCCCGAGCGTCAGGTGAGCCAGTAGCCTCTGGCCCCGCCTAGGCGAGGTGTCTCTGCCGGGTAAGCGAGGACTCAGCCAGCCCACGTTGGGACTCCCGACCCAGGGACACAGCGAGATCATGAACATGGACTGTTTTAAGCGGCTAACTTTGTGATGGTGGGTGATGCAGTGACAGAAAATAAACGCAGCTTCCCAAACTTTCTCCCAAATCGTGAGTGAATGGACGGTGCTGAGCCCGAGCCTTGACTTTGTGGGAATATTTTCATGATCTCATCTTGAAAACGGATGTATATTTTTAAGTTGTATTTTTCGATGCATCACACATGAGTTAAAAAAAGTTTGAATGTCTCTGAAGAACGCGGAAAAAGGATGAGCAGAAGCTGATCATTGCTCACTCATGAGCACGCGCTAAGGACCCGTGGCAGGTGCCGGCTCGTCATCCTCTGTGGTGGGAGCTTCCCCCAAAGGCCCCCAGGTGGTTTCTGAGCAGAGCACCTCCAGTGGCAGGTCTCCCCACCAAGAGCTTTCCTCACACCGCACAGGGCAAGTTTCTGCAAGTTCTTCCAGCACAGAAGCACAGCCACATCTCTGCCAGTCCATCAGCCACAGCTGATGGCAATCAGGGATCTGGAAAAAATGGTAAAAATTTCTCTTGATCGGTCTTGTAGGAACAAGAGGAAAGGGAGGGCTCGTGGTACAGCAGAGTGGGAGGAAAGGACGCGTGCCTAGTCGTCTCGATGATTTCCTGTGGGAAGAACGCACAGCTGGAGGAAGCTTTGGTCCAAAGTGAGCGCGTGGAGAACACACGGGCCTTCCACCGACTCATCAGATGATGCTTCTGCCCCCACAGGTACAAGCAGAGATGTGTGTGGGGTGGGGCTGGCTGGTCAGGATGGGCGAGCAGAGAGGACTGGCATCATGCTGACTTCCTGACTGTGTTCTGCTGGTCCCCATAGTGATTGACTCCTGGGATGGATCAGCTGGGACCAGAGGAGCCCTGAGCCTTCTCCAGGTGCCTGAGTGGCAGCCCTGGAGCGTTCCTGAAGCCTGTGGGAGCTCCCTTCTGGACTTTCTGGCTCCCAGGCCCTAGTCCCCCTCTGTATGGGTTTCCTAGGGTTGACATAACAAAGTACCACAGACTGGGGGACTTAAAACAACAAACATGGATTCTCTATCAGTTCTGGAGGTAGAAAGTCCTAATCAAGGCGTCTGCAGGCTGTGCTCCCAAGACTCCAGGGAAGAATCTTCCTTTGTCTCTTCCAGGCCCTGGTGGCTGCCAGCAATCCTTAGTGTTCACTGGCTTGTGGCCTCCTCCCTCCCATCTCTGCCTCCCTCTGTGCATGGCCTCCTCCTCTGTGTGTATGAGTGTCCTCTCCTCTTCTTCTAAGGACACCAGTCACTGGTCGCCCTGCTCCGGGGTGACCTCATCTTAACTAATCACGTCTGCAAAGACTCTATTTCCAAATAAGGTCACAATCAGAGGTTCTGGCAGGACATGCCTTTTGGAAGGAGACGTGATTCCATTCATACATTTCGTTACCCAAATATTGCTAGATTCTCGTGTCAAAAAAAGTATTAACTGGAGAAAATAAGAACAGGTTTTCTCCTTATCTCAGGAGTAAGGAAAGATGGTAAAATGACTGTCGGTGTTGGAAAGAATTTGCCATGCCCTGCAAAGATGCATGCTGACGACAATGACAATGGCAATGTTTCTGTAGATGAGCTGCCTCCTGTCTTCACAGAGGCATCGGGAAGATTAATGCCTTGGAAATCTTCGATATTCTAGGGCTGTATTATTACTGTTATTACTGTGATTATTCTGATGCTCCCACTTTGGGGTGGCGGCTGTAATTACAGTAACTGGTGTGGACACATTAGAAAGACTTCACGAATGATTAAGCTGTAAGTCAGTCACTTGGAGTGTGCAGTAGCTCTTCCAAGTTCCAGGAGTGTAACTGGGTGCTGGTGGAGGCGAGGGAGCTAAAATTATGATCCTCATGTCATTCATGGAGAAATTGAGACCCAGAGAATTCAAAGACTTGCCCAAGTCCTTGGAGTGAGCCAGCGTTAGAAAACTCTGGAGCCCCGCACCCCCTGCAAGGACGACCCTGTTTCAAATTTTTTACAGGCTTATCATCGGGGTTCATGCACGGCTCACACATCCCTCATTTTTCAGTGAGTGGCTTATAAACTCCCGTTTGGTCCAGTGCACTTGGCAGAGATGCAAATGCAGGGAGGTGGCCCTGGAGTTGACACCTTCTCTCGGGAAGTGGGAACAGAACAGGTGGGCAGAGGTGGGCCCCTCGTACCTGGCTCCCTGGAAGCCACAGACAGCAGAGTGTCCCCAAAGGCCAGAGGAGCTGGCACTTTCGCTGGAAGGCTGCTCCAGGGCCAGCCCTGTGACTTCCGGGCCACTCTTGTCCACCTTTCCTGCCCTGTGACTATTTCCTGGGGAGGGGGACTCCTCTGAGCTGCTGCCCCCCTGTTGAATGCGTGACATGACTGCAGTTTACAGGCTGGGAAAGGTCAACTTTTTAAGAGACTTGACGGAAAAAGAAAAATCCACACTTGAGCCTGGGAGGTGCCAAAAATAGGAACTTCTTAGCTTCTGCAAGAGCAGATCAATGAATAAATACCCCATAAACAAATGTAGCTGTGTCTGCCAGTTTTCTTTTCTTTCAGTTATCCCCTGGAGCTACGAAACACACAAATACAGATTAATAGATTTTTCATTAATTCAGAAAGCATTTCTGGACCTCGTCTCTGAGCAGGGCAATGGATGTAACAGCCAGATTCTTGAGAGGCTCGAGATAGCTTGAGGCAAATCCTCCTGGGGACGTTAGGAGGGGGTGGAGTCAGGGCCATTCTGAGAACCCCCTCTTCTGTTCCAGAAAATTTCTAAGATCCTGTGGGAGTCACGGCCTCCAGTGCCCCATTTTGGTTGCTGAATTAATCCACACTTTGGAATTGAAGCTGTGCGTGCTGGGCTGGGGACCTCGGGATTCAACACGGGGCAGGTGGCGGGCTGAGGAAGTCCTCCGGGCCTGACCCTCCAGGCGCACCTGTAAAGGCAGGCCTTGTGTTGACTGCGTCCCTGAGCCCTGCTCCAAGTATTGTCCCAGGACCAGCAGCTTGGGCACCCCTGGGAGCTTGCAGACTCTCAGGCCCAGCCCAGCCCTCGAGGGCCAGATCTGCCTTTTCACGAGCCGCCTGCAGGACTAGAGTCTGGGAGGACTCGCTCTAGAACTCCCCACTGTGACTGAGAAATCCTCTCTGGCCTCAAACCTCCCTCCACCTTTTGGAGAAGCAAGAGCTTGGGTTGCAGGACTCCCCCTAACGGCATTCCTGGGGGGCCGGCCACCCAGAAGCAGCAGGTGCCCCTCCCGTCCCTGGCCACTGTGAAAAGGCAGAAAATAAGTACTGTCGAGGGTGTGGAGAAATTGGAACCCTTGGGCACTGCTGGGAGTGTAAAATGGTGCAGACACTGTGGAAAATATTTCCGTCGTTCCTCAAAAAATTAAACATAGAATGACTATATGATCCAGCAATCTTACTTCTGGTTATATACCCAGGAGCACTGAAAGCAGGGTCTCCAAGAGATATTTGTACCCGCATGTTCTTTCCAACATTATTAACAACAGCCAGTAGGTGGAAGCAACCCAACTGCCTATCAGCAGATGAATGAATAAGCAAAATATGGTCTCTCCACACAACGGAAGGTCAGCCTTAAAAAGGAAGCACATTTTAACACAGGATACAACGTGGATGAACCTAGACGACATTATTCTAAGTGAAACAGGCCAGTCACAAAAGGCAGATACTATATGGTTCCACTTACATAAGGTACCTAGAGAAGCCGAAATCATAGAAGGTAGAGTGGTGGTCGCCAGGGGTCGGAAGGGAGTGAGCGGGGGATGGGAAGTTCTTGTTTAATGGGTATAGAATTTCAGTTTGGGATGATGGAAAAGTTCTGGAGATGGGTGGTGGTGATGACTGTAAAACAGTGTGAGTGAACTTAATGCTACTGAATAAACTGTACACTTAAAAATGGTTAAAATGGTAAATTTTATGTTACATGTATTTTACCACAACTAAAAATAAAAACCAAACCAAACCAAAAAACCCCAAAATACAGACTTTTTTAAATGCTTCTTTTATTTACTATAAACAATTATGCCTTCCCAGGTCTTTCTGGTGTTTTAAAGACCAGATCCAAAGGAAAATAAAAAAATGCTGCTGGTGTCACTTCATGGACCTCTGGATAACATCAATATTGCGTACACTTCTTTTCCAGAAATTCTGGGAATTTTTTAGTGGTATACAGGGGCCCTTGGAATGGGAGATCAATTTTTGAGGGACGGGGACCCTGGAACTAACCGGCTTAACTGCCAAGGCCCTAGGGTCATGAAAGCAGTCTGGGGATGGTGGGACCCAGATCCTTGCGGGCACTGGAAGGAATGGGGCACCATAATGGGTTTGTTTCCCCTCAAAATTCAAGTCCACCTGGGACCTGTCAATGTGACCTTATTTGGAAATAAGGTCTTTGCAGACGTAATTAGCGAAGAATCTGGATTTAAAATCATGTTCTTATAAGAAGAGAGGCCAGAGACAGAGACACACAGGGGAGAAGGCCATGTGAAGACAGAGGCAGAGACTGGGGAAAGTGCAGCCACAATCCAAGGAGTGCCGGGAGCCTCCAGGAGCTGGGAGAGGCAGGAAGGATGCTCCGCTAAAGACTTCCGGGGGGGTGTGGCCGACACGGACTGGGCTTCTGGCTTCCAGAGCTGCCGGAGACTAGACTCCTGCTGTTTTAAGCCGCCCGGTGGGTGGTAACTTGCTGGGGTAGCCCACAGGACACTAACAGAGGGCTGCAGGCAAAGGTCTGGACTGAGGGCTAGAGTCCCTGGGGAGCAGGAACAAGTGAAGAAGCAGGAGGGCAGTAATCAGGGTCTCCTTGTTGAAAAGTCAGGAATCTCAGCCTAACCAGTTGCCCAAAAAAGAATTCTTCAGTTCCTGTTCTTGAAACAATGAGCCAGCATCAGCTTCAGAAGTAGTTAAATCGGGTCATTCAGAGGAAGCCATCTAGAACTTTCCTTCCTTCATCTGTAGACTCGGTGGAGGTTTTGGTAAGCACAGGAGCCGCTTTGGGGACCCCCACCCCATCCTGGTGAATCATAGCAGCAGGGAGGGGGGCCTTTCGAGCAGCCAGACCTGGGTCCCACTCACACCCCAAGACTGACACAGGGACAGGGGGCCTCCCCAGGGACGTTAGGGAGCAGACAGGGATACAGACAGGCAAAAAGTAACAGAAGGATGCGACGACCGAGCTGTCCTCTGCATCTCTGCCGCCGTGTCCCTCCCGATCGCAGGTCTTTCACCCACGATGATGACACGGTGCAGCTTTGAGTGCTCAGCACGGCAGGAGTCAGCTGAATGATCCAGCTGTGGAGAGGCAACTTCCCAGATGTGCTGTCTGCTGCTGATCTCAGGGTCCGCCCCAGCGGCCCCTCCCTGCCTGAATGCCCCGACTCTGGTGTCCCGGGCTGTCGACCTGGAGGACAATTTAATGACCCGCCTGGCGTCTCAGAGAGTAAATCCAGATGCTCAGAACTGATTATTCCAATGGGAAATTTACTAAGTGAATCTGGCTGAGGGGAATAAGATATCAGAGGGAAAAGTTATCGTGCAGAAGGAAACACATCTTTCCACCTTTCAAGGGACCGTTCTCTGGAGTGGGGGGAGCTCCCTGGAGCTGAGCTGATGGGCTCGGGCATCGTGGCTGCTGCAGGTCTGCCAAGCAGGGGGTAAACCGAGGATCACGTCTGGAGGATGAGGACATCCGCGCCCTGGGGCACCTGGCTGGAAACAGGCTCTAAAGTGGGGGCGGTGGGTGGGGTGGAGTGGAGCCCACGAAATGGGCTCGCAGGGGGCCCTTTTTTCTATTTAGATCTTAGCAGATCTCAGCTGCCTTAGAACCAGCCCCAGGCACTTCCCATAGTGGAAGTGGGTACACGTGGTACCCAGTAACCCCTCTGCTGACAGACAGGGAGTGGATGAGGAAGTGACAGGAGAAGATGGCACGGGGAAGGGGAGAGAAAGGAAGAGGAAGTGGGTAGGGGGAGAGAAAGTGTAAATACTACAAATTAATCCTCTGGATACTTCCTGGAGGCCAGACGCTGTCCCAGACGCCTCATGGGCACTGTGATACAGGAGCCTCTGACAAGCCCATGACGTGGGAGCATTGATCTTGCCCTTTTTATAGATGCAGAGTCTGCGGCACAGAGGCAGTTTGTGGCCTTTCTGACAGTATGCTTGTCCCCCTTTATCTGCAGGGACAAGTTCTAAGACCCATTCCAAGAACCCACCCCCCGCCCAGGGGATGCCTGAAACTGCAGACAGTACCAAACCCTATAGGTACTAAGTTTTTGTCTATACATATATATCTGTGATAGAGTTTAATTTGCAAATTATGCACAGTAAGAGATTAACAATGATAACTAACAATAAAACAGAACAATCATAATAATGTAATGAGAATTATATGAATGTGGTCTCTCTCCCTCTCTCTCAAAAATATCTTATTGCACAAATTTAATACTTTTTCCATCTTAACTAAGCATTTATCATGCACTGTGGCTGTAAATTTGTAGTCTGAGATTCCACAGCAAAACTAACAGGAATTTTTTTCTCCTCACAATTTCATGGATAGAAGCTACATTCTTACTGTAGATCTTATCAACCTCAGTGTATGATTTTTTTTTTTTTCCTAATTAAGTCAAGAAGTTTCTCTTTTTCATTTCAAGGAAGCACTTGATGTTTCTTTTTGGCTTGTCCACACTGCCAGCATCACTGCCTTTGTGTTCTGGGGCCATTATGAAGTAAAATAAGGGTTATTTTTAACACAAGCACGGCCACACCACAGCAGTGGAGCTGATATCCGAGACAGCTACTAAGGGACTTAGTGGGTGGGACATGCTGGACGAAGTGATTCACATCCTGGGCAGGATGGAGTGGACGGCTGGAGACTTCAACATGCTACTCAGATGGCACAGAATTGAAAACTTACAAATTGCTTATTTCTGGAATTTTCCATTTAATGTTTTTGGACTGTAGTTGAACACAGGGAACAAAACTGCAGAAAATGAAACCTCAGATAAGGGGGAATGAACTCTGTTCATGAATATTCACAGAAGCACAACGTGTTCACGGACACAGTGCTCAGAAGCCACGCATGGAGTTTGGATGTCTGTCCACGGTATTTGCTAAGCGAGTTCTTTGATTCTAGAATCTACTGGACCCCAGGACTACAAGGCTGACTGTCCTTCTGGGATGCTCACAGCCTAGCGAGGGGAAACACAGATGCAAATTAATTGCAGTGCAATGTGATGCTGTGGTTGTCCAGGTGCAGACTGACACACTGGGAGGAAACAAAGGGCCTGGAATTTCGCAGCAGGCACCTGCACATTTGAAGAGTTCTGAGTGCAAGGGCCTCGTTTCTGTGGGAATAAATCACGGACTTGGAGTTTGATAGGGAGGGTCTCTTGATGCCAAGATGAGGAGAATGACCCTGTCCCCCTGCATGGCAGCCATGGAAAGGTTTCACGAAGGGGATGTGTAAGTTAGGATTTTTTCATTTGCAAAGGACAGAAACCAAATTCAAACTACTTCAGGTAGGAAAAGGAATGTGGTAGACGGGCTCTGGGGGAAGCGGCTCTAATGACCTCAGGACTAGAAGAGGGCTTCTGAGGGGAGCCAGGAATCCTTCTGTTCTGACTCTGATCTAGGCTTCTCTGCAGGGCGCAAGTCCTCCCCCTGCAGGTGGGCACTCCCCATGTGGCAGGGCACCTCTGCGGGGCAGGGCGCCACAAGGCAGTCATATCCACAGGGTGCTGTCAGCCCTCGAATACGCGGGTTCTGCATTCATGGATTCAACCAACCTTGGATCAAAAAATATTTTTTAAAAAATTCCTGAAAGTTCCGGAAAGCAAAACTTGAATTTGCTGTGAATTGGCAGCTACTGACACAGCCCTGACATTGTATTAAGTGTGATAAGTAGTCTAGAGATGATGTAAAGTATAAAGGAGGATGTGTGTAGGTTATACGCAAAGACTACTGTTAGCCAATAGTGAGGCCCCTGAATTAGGAGGCCCACCAAAGCGAGGGTCCTTGCCCGCTGGCTGAAAAGAATTCATAGCTGAGGGACAGAGGGACAGAGTGAAAACTGCTTTCATCTCTCAAAAGAGGAAAAGGAAGGAAAGTGCTTGAGCAGGGAGAATGAACAAAAAGCACGTGAATGGAGAAGAGGTGCCCGGGTGGGGAGCCACCAGCCGAGAGGGCCGGTAGAGACAGCTCCAGCCCCGGTCGGGCCGCGTGGACTTTTATGGGAGGCTCCCGCCATCATGGCCTCCTTTCAAGTGTGATGGAGCCAATCAGGCCTTGTATGGGCTTCTCAGTCCTCGCATGGGCTTTTCCACTTGCTGTCATGGCAATTGTCAAGTGTCACGGGCGCTGGTGGGTGTGCCATTCAGCTCGTTAGTATATTACAGTGAGCGTATAATGAGGCTAAAGGTTCGCTGGAAGTCAAATCCCCCACCATCTTCAACTCTGGGGGTTCTAATCAGTTCTTGTTTCTTCTCTGCTGCTGCCTCCAGAGACTTTAGAAAAGAGTAATTGGTTTCTAGTCGAGGGAGGGGCAGGGTTATGATCCTGGGGGCAACAGCCTCGGTAACAAAAAGGAAAGTTGTTTTTAATCAGAATAATTGCAGTCTGGTGGACCCGGCATCCTTCCCTCAAAAACAAAAACAAAAACAAACTCCAAAGACTCTGTTCAGCCATGAAAGTTCCAAAGGGAGATGAAGGACTAATCCCAGTGAATTGTTGAGACAGGCGGTCGGAGTCATTGCTGTCCCCCAGTGCCTGCAGCCTTGTCCTCATTAACTGCTTGAGCCTGCTCTTCTGTGACGCAGGGAGGCCTGGGAGACCAGCTTTTCTGTAAACAAGAGGCAGGGGTTGGGGGGGAGGGCACAGGGTCCTGCTCGGTATCACCACGTCATTTGACATGAGGGACGTGAGCAACCCCCGAAGTCGGCGTCTGCGGTGGGGCCTGGAACCAACCCCCAGCAGGTACTGAGGGACGACTGTACCTCCGTGTGGCAGGCGGCCAGAGGGAGTACCTTGGTGTGGCCGTGCCTACTGACATCATTTCAGTTTAGAGATCCCTGAAGAAGAGAGACTGTTCCCTAGCTTCAGTATGAAAAGCCCCTGGGAAGAACTCTGGTCTAGCTCCAGTCACATGACCAATGCTGGCCCAACCTCTGTGGCCGGGGGCACAGAGTACTTTACGTAAGCAATTACGAGTCATGTGATTCCCGTGGGACCTGGGTCACGTGACAGCTGAAGGGCGGGAGATGAGCAGGCTGTGATTGGCAGCCCTTCCCACAGGATGAGACCTTCTCTGAAGGAAAGGGAAAGGATGCTTGTGGACAAACAACAGATGTTCTGGCAGGAAGGGCCTGGATCAGATTGGTTTTGGAGATGACTGGGCAGGCGGCCATGTGAGGGCGGGGCCTGCTGCTTAAGAGCTGGTCAGGAGAAAGGGCACCTGCCCCGCCCCTGGGTAAGAATAACAACCCAAGCCAAGGTTTAGAATGTTATTTGAAATTCAAAATAGATTGTCTCAAGAAGATGAATAGACTAATGAGCACTGCTTTGCTGCCAAACCGCTCCCCTCCCCTGGGGAGCCATGCAGCTGCTGTGCTGGTGAGAAGGCCCATCCTAGAGGTGTTTAGACCCGCACTTCTCTCACTGTAGTGGCCCCCGGAATCTCCCAGGAATCGAGTTAACATGCAGATTCTGATCCTGGAGGCCTGGAGCAGGGCCTGAGTGCCTGCTTTTCCATCAAGCTCCCAGGTGATGGTGATGCTCTGGTCCCTACCCCCGAGTTAGACCCGTGAGGATTTAAAGCATAGAATCTTCGGGATGGAATGAGAGTTGGATGATGCTCAAGCTGGTTATTATGGGAACCACCAAGACGGCCAACTCATGGTTCACTTCGGACAGGCGGAGTTGCCGTGCCCCAGCCAGGCAGGTGAATGGACCTTCTCTGCCTGCACCAGTCTCCTTCCCAGGCCACTCAGACCCACTCATGGAGAGCTGGAGAACCTGGGGAAAGCCAGTGGGGAAGGAGGGTTAGAGCCTCAGGAGGACCCCCTCAGGCACCCCTCAGGGGCAAGAGGTGGAGGGGCCAATGATCCTGAGCTGCTACCTGTCAATAGGATGGGTGGCCCAGTTCCCATACTTCCTGCTATTGTGGGGTGAAGAATGACCCCCAGAGAGATCAGCTTTAAACCCTGGAAACTGTAAACGTGACTCTGACTGTATAAAGCTGTCTTTGCAGATGCAATTAAATTAAGGATCTTGAGGGGGGAAGATTAGCCTAGATTATCCAGGTGGGCCCTACATGCCATCACATGCATTTTTAGAAGAGGAAAGTAGAGGGAGGTTTGACGTGGAGGAGGAAAAGGTGATGTGACCACAGAAGCAGAGATCAGAATGATGCAGCCACAAACCAAGGAATGTGGGCTGCCTCCTGAAGCTGGAGGAGGCAAGGACAGGCTCTCTCTCAGAGACTTCAGATAGAGTTCCTCCCCCTGACACTTCATTTCAGACTTCTGGCTTCTCCAGAATGGGGAGAGAATATATTTCTGTTGTTTTAAGCCACCCAGTTTGTGGTACTTGTTGCAGTGGCCACAGGAGGTGAATGCACCCTCCCTGGGGCTGGTGAAGACCCCCCTCCTCTCCATCACTGTCTCTCCCGAGCTGAGGCTCACCTTCATGCTTTTGGGTGTCCTGACCTGTTGACAACCGGGGTGTCCACATGGGGCAGCCAAGGCTCAAGGCGTGGAGAATGTTCAGGGGATGAGCTGCAGGTGGTCCAGGCAGCTGGAAGTGAAAAGACTGTGCAGGAAGCTGACCCCAGCCCCCAAAGAATGATATCTGTGCCGGGAAGATGGCTTGACTCCCTCTGGCTCCCACTCAGCCTCTGGCCAGACTGAGCACACCCGTCCTTCCCTCCCTAACCCCCTCCACCCCACTCGCCTAGACCCTAACCTCCTCCATGGTGTGGCCTCAGCCCACTGCACCCCCATGATTCCCATGCAGTCCGCGATGGGCAGGGCCATGGGTGTCCCTCCCCCTCTGGGGTCTTTATTAGGATTTAAACCAGCTGCTCCATGGCCTTACAGCCTTTCCTTCTGATTCTCAAGAGCTTGGTGTGTGAATTAAAAACCCTACCTGTTCTTGCCTTTGGGATTCCAATGGCTAATGGAAGGCAACAGAAGTAAAAACAGGACCCAATGGGAAGATCGGGTGAATGAGTCTAATTAACACCATCCCAGAAGCAACTGTGACAAAGGTGGTATTATGGGGTGAGTTGTATCTCCCCCAAAAAGAATATGTTGAAGTCTTAACCTCCAGTACCTCAAAACATGACCTTATTTGGAATTTGGGTCGTTGCAGATGCAAGCAGCTGAGCGACGGTGCTACTGAAGTCAGGTGAGCCCTCATTCAGCATGACTGGTGTCCTTTATAAGGAGACGGCCATGTGAAGACAGAGACACAGGGAGAACACCATGTGACGTTGGAAACAGAGGTCACAGTGATGCAGCTGTAGGCCAGGAAATGCCAAAGGCAGCTGGTCAACCACCAGAAGCCAGGAGGAGGCAAGGAAGGGTTCTAACTGGATCTCAGGGGGAGCACACCCTGCCAACACCTGGATCTCGGACTCCCAGCCTCCAGGACTGTGACGGCGCCTTTCTGTTGTTTAAGCCCCCATTCTGTGGTACTTTGTCATGGCGGCCAGAGGAGAGGAACACAGCTGTGTCTGGTCCCTTCTTCTGCCTGGCCCTCTGCCACCTGCCGTGGCCCGGCCCCCCGGTGGTGACCCTATTTTCCTCCTCGACACCAGCAACACCCTCCCTGTCCTGTGTCTGAAACTGGAAATGGGGTGAAGGTAAAATTTGACAAAGGGAACGTGATGAGGAAACTGCTTTTTTGACAGAACCACTGTTTTTTGGTGATGCTTTTGATTTTATTATTTTATTTTATTGAGGTACAGTGGATTTACGATCTTACAGTTTCAGGTGTATGACATAGTGACTCACAATTTTTAAAGGTTATGCTCCATTTATAGTTATCATAAAATACTGGCCTTTTCCCTGTGCTGTGCAATATATCCTTGTAGCTTATTTAGTTTATACATAATAGTTTGTACTTCTTAATCCCCTTCCCCTTCCTGCCCCTCCCCCCTTTCCTCTCCCCAGTGGTAACCACTAGTTTGTTCTCTATATCTGTGAGTCAGTTTCTTGTTATATTCACTAGTTTTACTTTTTAGAGTCCACATATAAGTGATATCATACAGTATTTGTCTTTCTCTGTCTGATTTATGTCACTAAGCATAATACCCTCCAGGTCCATCCACGTTGCTGTAAATGGCAAAATTTCATCCTTTTTTATGGCTGAGTAGTATTCCATTGTACATGTATACCACATCTTTACCCATTCATCTACTGGTGGACATTTAGGATTCTTCCATATCTTGGTTATTGTAAATAATGCTGCTATAAACACTGGGGTGCATGTATCTTTTGAAATTAGTGTTTTTGGTTTTTTTAGATAAATACCCAAGAGTGGAATTGCTGGTTCATACGGTAGTTCTGTTTTTAGTTTTTTGAGGACCCTCCATACTGTTTTCCACAGTGGCTGCACCAATTTACATTCCCACCTACAGTGTACAAGGGTTCCCTTTCTCCACATCCTCACCAGCATTTGCTATTTGTGGTCTTTTTGATGATGGCCATTCTGACAGGTGTGAGGTGACACCTCATTGCGGTTTTGATTTGCATTTCTCTGAGGACTGGTGATGTTGAGCATCTTTTCATGTGCCTGGTGGCCATCTGTATATCTCCTTTGGGAGAAATGTCTATTCAGTTCTTCTGCTCATTTTTTAATTAGGTTGATTTTTTTTTTTTTTTTGGTGTTGAGTTGTATGAGCTGTTTATGTATGCTGAATATTAACTCCTTACTGGTCATATCATTTGCTTATATTTTCTCCTATCCAGTAGGTTTGACAGAACCACTTTTGAGACGCTCCAGGCTTTTCCCAATGCTGCTGCCTTACGTAAACCTGTCTTGGGACTTTCCTAAGGAGTTGCCTTTAGACCCACATGACAATGCACACAAAGAAACCAAGAATGTCACATTGTGGCCACAGTTTGGATTTGCTTCCTAAAATGGAACTGAGTTTGGTCACCACCTCAATCACTTGACTTGATTCTGATGAATTTTTTACCATTTCCAAAAATCAACTCCAGGCTGGAAAGGTGGAGGCTGACCTTTAAGAAAACATTTAAACATTTAAAAAGTGGTCACGTTCCCCTGGCCCCCACGTTCCCGTCAGGGCCCCCACTTCACTGGTCAGCTTTGTGACACAGCAGCTTGTGGCTCAGACACAGAGGAAACAGCATTTCCTCTGGGGTAACGCCTCTGTCTTATTTTATGATCTCGCCACGAGGCTGAAAGTAGCCTATCCCGAGAGAGGCCAGGGAAGTTTCATTCCCTGGGATGGGCTAAATTCTCAATTATTCTTCCAACAGGAATGATCCAAAATTCCCCGCTGAGCCTCTCCCTCACTGTGTTTCTGGAGGCCCCTCACCTCCAGGTGTCCTGTTATCTGATCTTTTTCACCAAAGAGTCAGAGAAAAATGCACCTTGTTTCTGTCCTATTTTTATATCTTACTAATCCCTCTTTCTGCTCCTTTCTTTCCTACCTTTTCATGTTTTGTTTGGTTTGGTGCCTGAATTAAATGTAATAGGAGAGGGACATTTTACACACTACCCGCAGTCATAATTATCAGAGAAATAAACGGTCTTTACTGAGATCATCAAATGGTGGGAAGAAGACATTTGGACAGCAGCCAAGCACAAGTTCCTAGAACTTCTCGCATTAAGTCGCTGTGGGGGTCCTGGGCTCTGCCCTTGTGCTCTCCAGACCTCACCTCCCATCAGCCAATAAAGGCTTCGGGTTGGAGCAGAGAGTCTCAAACTTGAATATGCACTTGACTCGCCTGGGCCTGGTTAAAATGCATCCAGCTTTGTAGGTCCTGGGCAGGACCTGAGGTTCTGGAAGTCTGATCAGCTCCCAGGTGACGAATGTCCAAGGATGTTTGTACCTTTTGGGAAGTACTTCCTGTTTCCTTTCCAGTTTCCAAGTCTCTGCAAGTGGGAAACATGGCTTAATATTGATAAGGACAAGCCTGGGGCACTAATGATCTGATTTCCAGCTGCAGAAAAAAACATATCGTCATATAATGATGACACAGGTGTCTAGTCCCTTATCCACAATTCTGAAATCCAAAAAGCCTGAGAAAGACACTTTTTGGTGAGTTTGGAGACAAAACCCATATCTGGCAGCAAAACTGATCTGAACCAGTGCAGGGCAGTGTATCCCCCGTGGTGTGAGTAGCAACACCGTGTTTATTGTAAGGCACGACCTCAGGCTGCTGGGGGTGGTGCATGATATTCAGGATGTGCCCCATCTGCCTAAGGCCCCCCCCAGATTGAATGCCCAAACCCAAAGAATGCTGTTGGATGAGGAATTGTGCAAGTTTACCAGCAGACAGTGACTGAGCACCGTGCTCAGTGCTTTATGTATCCTAGCTCATCCAATCCTCACCATCTACAAAATGGAGACCTTTCTTTTCACCTTTGGCAAACTATTTTAAAATTAAAGTATAACGTATGCCCAGAAAAGCCCACACGTCAAGCACACAGCTGGGAGAATGATTACCAAGTGAGCAATGCCTGTGAGCACCGCTCAGCTCCACCCATCACCTGCCCCCCAGAGGCCCTCACTCCCCACCCCAGTCACAGCCCCCCAAAGGGGACTGCTATCTGTCCATCACCAAAGAATTTTTTGCTGAGTTAAAAAAATGCTGACATTTATTGAGCAATTACTATGAGCCAGGAGCAATACTTACACTATTCTGCATACTGATTCTATCGGACTGGGAGTAACTCTTATAATTTCATTTTACAAGTGAAAAGAAATCGAGCTTAGAGATGTTTGGCCCTAAATCACTGTGCTCGTACTTAATAGGACAGGGTACATTTTTCTTAATTAAACCTTCCAATGAGCACAATATACCTATAAAACAAGTGCACGTCTCAGAAAAAGTGCATTTCTTGTAAATCCAGCTCAGTGAATTTCACAAACTGACCACATTAGCAACCAGCACTGAGATGGAGAAACAACATTATCAACAGCAGAGGAACGGCTCCCCTAGTCCCATGGGCCACTGGTTACCCGCCCAAGGGTAACCGCCTGCCTGACCCTGACATTCTCATCTGGTTTTGAAATGCAAGTAAACAGAATGAAACTCTGTTCTCTTTGGTGTCTGACTTTTCCGGCTGACATGACAGTCGCTAGGTCCATCTGTATTGCTATGTGAGGCTGGCGTGTGCTCCTTTCCACTGCCTCGTGAAATTCCTCCGAGGGGCCCACCAGCATTTAGCCACCAGCCCCCCCCGCTGGTGGGACCTGGGACAGTCACCGGTCTTGGCAATTAGCAACAGCGCTGCTCTGTAAATCCCAGCACCTGCGTTCGGTGAACACACACACATTCCTCTTCAGCGTGTGTCTTGGAGTGAATTTAGGGATCAGAGAGTCTCTATTTGGCTTTGTAAAAAATTTTGAACAGTTTTCCAAAATGGTACCAAGTGATGCTTTAAACCCCTACGTTACCGTTTCGGAGGTTACACCCACTGAAAGCAAACCTGATACAATAAGGTACAGGTTTTAACAAAAATAATTGAAATGGAGTGTTTTGGGTTGAATTATGTTCCCGGCCACCCTGAGGATTCATATGTTGAAATCCTAACCCCTAGAACCCCAGAATGTGACAATGTCAGTAGGGTCATTGCAGACGTGGTTAGTTAACCTAAGTTCATACCGGATACAGTGGGCCTTAATAAGTACGACTGGTGCCCTTGGACAAAGTGGAAACGTGGACACAGACGCGCAGACAGGGAGAGCGCCACACGAAGGTTGGGCTGACACGCCCACAAGCCAAAGAAGGCCAGAGATGGCCAGTAAAGCCCCGAAGCCAGAGGGGAAGGTGGACCACACTCTCGCCCATGCCCTCGGAAGGAATCAACCCTGCTGGCCCCAGCCACTCAGTTAATGGTGCTTTGTCACTGCCACCCCAGCAAACTAGTACGTGGAGTGATTATTCAATTTGAGAAAGATGCCGGCTTGCTAAGGAATGCTCATCACAGCATCCTGGAGGTAGCCTGATTAGCCATTGTGCTCGCAGTACACTTTGCCTTTGATTCAGGAAGCCATGGAATGCATAATTTGTTATTTTTCTGAATAACTGAAGTGAAGTTAAAATGTGACTAGGATGATGATAAAGGGGGGTGATTCTGGTCAGCAAACCTCGATATACGTGGCCCGGGCTGATAAGTGGGCGTCCACCCACTGGGTCAGGTTCTAGGAATGGCAGGTGGGTGTGCCTGGCCTTTCAAGGTGTTTATCTTCCAGGCCGCCGCCTCCCTGTCACCGCGCAGCACAGACTACCGCGGAGGGTGGGACAAACCACGTTCAAGGGCAGTTAGGCCTCGACTGGTAGCCTAAAGAACCGTGTTTTCTGCTGGTGGAGAGCTTGGCTGCCCAGAAGCCTCCGGGCATCCGGACCCCAAGGGGACTTCTCCGGAAGGTTGAGAGGAGGCGGGGTCTCCCCTGGAGTCTGCGCTCACATCCTCCAGCTGGAAGCATAGACTGAGGATGCTGTCTGTCTTCGTAGGAGCACACGGCCCAGCACCGGGCTAAAAATAGAGCATTTTCTTAAAATTACACGAAGCTTTGATTACAGACCGTGTTAGCTTCCCCTGGGCTGCCGCAACAGTGCCACAGGCTGGGGGCCTTAAAACAGCAGAATTTGATTCTGGCAGAGTTCTGGAGGCGAGAAGCCGCAAACTGACAGAGCCACGTTCCCTTCGAAGGCTCTCGGGAAGGCGCCTCCCTTCCCTCTTCGAACTCTGGGGGCGCCAGCGGTCCTTCGTGTTCTTGATTTAAGCCACATCACTCCAATCTCTGCCTCTGTTTTTACAAGGCCTCCTCTTGCGTCTGTGTCTCTATGTCCAGATTTTTCTCTTTTCATGAGGACAGTCATTTTAGAGTCAGGTCTCACCCTCCTCCAGGATGACCTCATCTCAGCTTAATTCCATCTGCAAAAACCGTATTTCCTAATAATATCCTGCTCAAGGTTCTGGGTAGGCATGGATTTGGGGGAGACACCATTCAACCCTGTACGTTGCAAAGCAAATTTTCTGCTCAATAAAATTTGGTATATTTAAGAATCTCTTGCTCCACTGCCTTGAACTTGGATAGTTTTGAAATTCCAAGAACATCTGTGTATTGGAGTGATGGCTTTACATTAGTGGCTTTACATGGTGTAAGTTGATTTCTAACTCATGCGAAGCTCAGAATGAGTGACCCTGGTGAGCAGAGGGTGTCCGCCTGAGCAGGCTGTGGGGATCCAAGTTCTTTCCCCATCCACGTAGGGTTCCAAGGTCCCTGTGTTTATCTGCTTCAGGCCGCAGAGGGAGGGGCATGGGGGGCAGTTTTCCTGGGCCAGGCCTGGGCGTGTTGCCCACCCCGTCCATGCACATCCTGTGGGCACAGGCCGCACTGAGGAGCACAGGAAGCACAGGAAGGGCGGCGCGGCCGTGGGCCGGGAGGGAGGGGCAGGGCTGGCAGAGACAACAGCTGGACGGGCAATTCAAGACGGTGCCCGGGGGCCAGCTCCTCCCGAGTGGAGCTTTCCTTTAGCATCTTCCCTCGTTCTTCTCTCCACCTTGCTAAGCCCTGGATAGTCTCTATTAAGAGGTTCAAGTCTCCCTAGCCTTTAGTACCAGCCCCTTTGACACCAAGATGCAAACAGCAAAGGATCATCTCCTGTGTAAAGGGGGCTCCGAATGGATAAAAGCCTAAAGGAACGTGTTCTTGGATGTTGCCCAAGTGAATCCAGGTGGCCCAGGCCGGCAGGCACACGTGGGCCTGGAGATGAGCTTCACGTTCCTGCAGGTGCCCACCGGGAGCGCCAGGACCCTGCATCTCGGGACTGGGGTCTGGCGGGGAGAGGCCGGTGCTGAGAGAGCCGGGGCCCAGGTAACCCAGAGGGAGCACTCAGGACCTCACCTGGCAGAGGTGCTTTGGTTAAACTCTCTCTCAGTTGCCCCACTGGTGGTTTTCAAACAGCCACGCGAGGCTGAGTTGAAGCCAGCTTTTAAACACGAAACAAAGCAGAACCGAATAGAAAAATACTCGGTGGGCTGCTCTGAACACAGAATGAGAAAGCATCACTTCAGGAAACTTTCATACATATCTGTTCCGGGTTGTGATGTAAAACAGTCCTTACCAAGGGTTGCAATCAAAACTATTTGCAAGCCCCAGGTCTGTGTAGGAGAATTTGAAAGGAGGTGATGAAAACACACCAGGGAGGTGATAACCACTGTCTAGGTTGCAGAAACGCTTTTGCAGCCTGGCAGGAGGGATGTGGGATGTGGAGGAGGAGCCTGGCCTGGTTCGAACTGTGGCCGGACCCTTCCCCCAGGAGGGATTCACCAGGATTGCTTCATTTCCATGAGCCTCCATTTTCTCATCTGTAAAATGGGCTAAATAACCATCTGGATGCGGAGGGGGGTGGTAAGTGAAACGACTACTCACATTTATTGAGCACTTTCCAACCCTTGTTCTGAGCATCTTATGTGCATAACATCCGCCCTTCTTTACAATAGCCCTGTGACTAAGGACAGGCACCATGAGGTTTACTTGTACAGACAAGGACACTGAGGCACAGAGACCAACTAACTTCCCCAAGTGAGTTGCCGTACACGAAAACGCCTGCTACAGTGCTTGGCACAATGTTAGGAACACGTTCCAATTTCCTTACTGTTAATTTTGTTTTAAATGCTTTAAAAGATCCTTAAATAGAGGGAGATGGACAAGCTCGTGGAAGGCAGTGTGAGATGCTGGCCAGAAACTTCCAGAAAGTGGAGGTGCGAGGTTAGACCCCGTGGGAGGGCCTCTGAAACAACGGCTGCCAGGGCAGGAGGGCTGGGTCCCTGCCGCCCCGTGGGGAAGCTGACTTTTCAGCATCAGAAGGACCAGGGGGAGAACTGGGAGGAGGGGCCCTCCCCTCTGGCCCTTAGAAGACTCAGCAGTGGCCCCTAGAAGGAAGGTAATGATGCCAGTAAGTGGTTTATTGCAGATTGTTAAACCTTACAGACCCAGGAACTCCCAGCCCTACTCCCTACCCATCACCTGAAATCAGCACTGCCTCTAAGAAAAATCTTGCAATCCAAATGCAGCTTCAGAGGGCCCTGCCTCCCCGCCGCCACCACCTGCAGGGGACAGGAGAGTTGAGTCCCTCCATGGGCATTAGATAAGTAATTAGCCCAAACTGCAAGACTCAATTACGTCTTTGTTTTTCAGAAACTGTAAACAGAGAGTGAACAGAGGGTTGCATCACACTGCCCCAGGGGCACCGAGACATTTGCTCTGAAAACAAAAACAGGGTCATATTAAGTCAGAGTGGAAGTGCTTCATCCACGATTCTGGAAGGAACCTCACCCAGTGAGATGTTTCCACTCCAAGCGGCCTCTCCTTGGCCTGTTCCAACATTGACTTGTTCCAAATCGTCTTTCTATATCCTCTTTATTACATAAAGTACTTCATGCCTGTTTCAACATAGCTGTTTTTATGGAACCCATGACTTGGTTTGGTTTCATCAATAAAACACAATCATTTACCCTTTGCACAGTGCCCAGCACACTACTGGGCATGAAATGAATGTGGGATAAAAAGATCACTTTAATGATATACATAAAATATAATAATGAAAATAATAAGATCGGAGCTACCTTGTTGGAGAACTTTCTTCTGTCTCCCGTCACGCTGGTGGAGACACCCCAGTGGGTACGCCTGTCTTGAGAGGGCTGCCTCCCCAGTTGACCTGGAAATGGTATCGCTGTGAAAATTACAGTCTGGTCCTCAGGGCAGGTGGAGGCAGAGGCTGGGTCTGGGGAGGAGAAATCAAAGAGCCCCCCGTGTGCACCTGGAGCCCGCATCCCAGAAGAGGGGTGCTCCGAGGTGCTGGGCCTGAGGCCCCGCGTCCTCTCCCCACCCCGACTCGAGCAGGTGTACTCCCAGCATGGGTGCCCGGATGGACTGGCTGCAGAGGCCCAAAGGCACCAGACCTCATGGGCGGTTTAGGGGCCTGGGCTCCCCAGAATGTGGGGTGGCAGTGGGCACTCTCGTCTCTGAGGGGAGCACGCAGGCTCCACGGGGCAGATCAGAGGGGTCCAGGCTGGTGAAGACTGCAGGGACACAAGGTCTCCCTGACTGCTCACTGGGGTGACACCCCGTCCTGGCTGTGACCATCAGCCTCCTCTACCCTCAGATGGGGCAGAGCCTGAGCAGAAGGAGCTCTTCCCGCCACCCTGAGTCCCTGGGTGACACAGTCCCTGTGCCTGGACTGGGTGGCTCCCCACGTCCTCGGGAAGTGCTGCTCAAAGCCAGTGCCTTAGGCCCTCGGGGAGCGAGATAAGAACAGAGGACGAGGCTGCGGGGCCACGGGATACCTGAGGACTTTTCATCCATTTCAGAGCTGCATCAGCTCACTCGGGCCGCTGTAACAGATTTCCACAGACCGGGGGGCTTAAACAGCAGATTTTTGTTTCTCACAGTCTGGAGACTGGATGTCCAAGATCAAGGTGTTGGCGGGGTGGTGTTCCCTGAGGCCTTCCTCTTTGACTTGCAGGCGGCCACCTTCTCTCTGTGTGTTCTCACATGGTCTTTCCTCTGCATGTGCCCCTCTGATGTCTCTTCTTCTTCTGATAAAGACACAAGTCAAGCTGGATTAGGGCCCCGCCCTTATGATCTCACTTAACCGTAATGACCTTATGACCTGAAAGGCCCCACCTCCAGATGCGGTCACACTGGGGGCTGGGGCTTCCACACATGAATTTTGGAGACACACACTTCAGTCCATAACAAGAGGAAAATAGCTTCCAAGTGGCTCATTAAGGCTGTGTTTTGGGTAGAATGTCTGAACTCTTGTTGCTTGCTACCCGGCGCATGAAGTGTTGTCACAATCCATTTAAATAAGGAGGCGCGGAAGGAACACATCTGTCACCAGGTGGAGCCTCAAGACAGCTTCGCTCCCGGCACTGCCGCTTTACCAGATCAGCCCCCGCCTCGCCCTGGGCTGGCCAGAGCTCGCGGCTTGCGTGCCACGCCCGATGCCCCAGGGGCTCACCGCCATGCCCAGGTGTGGGCCATCCGCCCCGTCTTACCCCATCTCTGACAGCACCCCCCAACCTTTCCCCTCCATTCTTTCATGTGGATAATTCTCATGTAAAGTGCTCTGCAAACTCAGTTTCTAACTTATTCTAAAGAGACCACTGTGTTGGGGGGTGGTCCCCAAGTCCACCCTGAGGTTCAATATTCACTAGAAGGACTCACAGAACTCAGAAGAGCTATCATATTTATGCTTGTGGTTTATAGCAGCGAATTCAGATTAGAAATAGCAAAGGGAAAAGGCACATGGGACAGAATCCAGGAGCGAGCAGGACAAGCAAGCAGCCGTCCTCTCCCTGGGACTGGCAGACACAGCGCTTAATTCTCCCAGCAGTGCAGTGTGACAACTCACCAAGTGCTGTCAATCAGAGAACCTCACCCGAGCCTTAGGGTCTAGGGCTTTTGCTGGGCTCAGTCACAGGGCCATGCTGTGCTCCATGAGCAACCACAGCTACTCAAACCCCAGCCCTCCAGAAGTCAAAATGACACGGCGTAGCCCACAGCCTCAGGCATAAAATAACAGGTGCTCACTGCAAGTCCCATTGTTAACATAAATTATTTGGTGCGGCCCAGGGCCTCAGACGTGCAAAGGCACTGTTAGCAGGAAGGATGGTCCAAGGGCTCAGAGCTCATCTCCCAGGAGCCAACCAAGAACCATGTGTGGGGTTTGGGCAAGTTGAGTCTGCTGAGTTACTCCTTCATGGCACAACCAGCCTGCCTAAATCCCTCTGGCTGGGAAGTTAAAGAGCTGCTACTGTCAGTGCCAGAGGTCATCAACCTGATTCATTTTTGCCAGGATGCTTTAGGGGAAATTACATGTTTTTAGCCTACTTTTAACTTATTTGATTCAGTGAATCAGGACAGCTTGCTACAGGTTTCATTGCCATTCGGATTTCTTCTATAGTTTGCTTAGTCATTTAATTTGTTTATATACATGTTGGGTCATTTACATTTTCCCTGATTTATAGAAGCCTTTATGCATTGTGCATATTAGCTTTTTTTTCACATGTTGAAAAGAGATATTTTTCTTTAAATTTTTTTTTTGGTGAACTCTACAGAAATATATAATTTTTATGTAGTTGGTTGGTCCATCTTTTCTTTCATAATTTTAGACATTAGTGGTAGGATGAAAGTCTTTCTTGTCTCCAAACTATACCCTCTCCATTATTTCTACTCATGCTTTATTTTTAAACACTTAATTATTTGACCTTTTGGAATCTTTTATTGTATATAGTATTAATTTCCTAGGGCTCCTGTAATAAATTACCACAGACTAGGTGGCATAAAACAATTAAAAAATTTATTCTTTCACAGTTCTGGATGCTAGGAGTGTGAATCAAGGTGTTGGCAGGGCTGTGCTTTTTCTGAAGGCTCTCGGAGAGAATCTGTTCCATCCACCCTCCCAGCTTCTGACGTTGTGGGCAACCCTTGGCCTCCCATGGCTTCTCAACATATTGCTCCAGTCTTTGCCTCCATCTTCCTGTAGCCGTCTTCCTGCATGTTTCTGTCTGTGTCTCTTCTCTTCTTACAAGGACATCAGACCCATTGGATTAGAGCTCACCCTAATGACCTCATCTTAACTTGATTCCATCTGCAAAGACCCTATTCCCAAATAAGGTCACATTTACAAGTTCCAGGGGTTAGGACTCAACATATGTTTTGAAACATAATTCAAACCACAATTATGGTGTAATGTCAGGATCTAGCTTCATTTCTTTTCCCAATCTATTGAACAATACGTCCTTCCTCCATGAATCTATTTCAAGACTCTTTATTCAGCTCTAGCAATGTATTGGTCAATTTCTACTGAGGTCTTACAGTGCTTAACAAGGCATTCATGTATAACTACCCAGGATGAATAATTTTAATTGTAAATTGGTTTAAGAAAGCAATTAACCGCCCATCGTTAGTATTATCAGTCTATCTTGGTCATTCAGTCTGCGATGGCAGGGCTTCCTGGGAGAACTTTCATTTCTTCCAGTGTTCACACCCTTGTTTGGCCTTGGACAGAGGCTGTAACTCCTGCTTTATAGCTGGTTATGTGACACACACACACAAAGTACCTTTTTTTGCCCTCTCTGAGCTACTATATTACCAATAGGATTTGAGTATAAACATCTATATTAATTTCAAAAAATCTCCACAGAGCATTCCTCCAACGCAGGAATGTATAAATTCTGACACAACACTCCAGAGCTATAAGAAGCCATACCAATATGAGGGCTCAGTGGCCGAGAGACACTCATCCAGTCAGTCACCATGTATTTACTGAGCACCAGGCGCTGTTCCAGCCATAGGTGTCACAACAGCACACAAGACAATAGACTCTCTGTTTCCGTTAAGCTTGTATTTCAGTGGGAGGTGGAGGGGGGACAAGTGGAAAAACAAACTAAAAGAGGTACAGAATGCCCTTCTAAGAATGAAGGAAAGATTTGCAACTTGAATTCCAGGGCAGAATCCAACCCTCTGCTCAGCTTTATATTTCTTATCGAAATATAGATTATTGGTGACATCCTGATTTGGGGGGATAAGAAAAGCAGAGTCACGGAAGTGAAACACACGGGAAGGATGACAGCGACCGGTGGGAGCAGGGCTGGACACTTGAGTCAACAGACCTTCCTAACAGCAATCTACCACTGGTGGCACACTTCATTAGTTTACAAAATATTTTCATCCCCATTTGTAAGAAGGAGACTGAGACACCAAAAGATTACTTGATTATTTGACTGTCTGCAGGAATAATGCTTATTTACTGGTTCCTCAAGGAAACCATCAGAGTCCTCAGTATACAAGAGATGCACGATAAATGCTGAATTATGCTGTAAACACCTGAGCTGGTATCACTAATTGGTTGGGAGCAAGATATACATAGGTAATCTATTTCCTAATTTCTTTCATTATCTATGCAAAGAGATTCATGTCCCCACGGATGTTTTTAACATTTTATTTTATTTTGTTTTGTTTTGTTTGTTTATGTTTTTTTTAATGGAGGTCCTGGAGATTGAACCCAGGACCTCTGTGCATGCTAAGCACACACCATATCACTGAGCTAGACTCTCCCCCTTACCATTTTATTTTGAAATAATTTTAGACAGTGGTATTTGGAAAAATAGTGTAATTGATATCCATCACCACTTCCTGTAACGTTACTCGTTTACATGCTGCAGCACAACGCTCAAACACAGGAAATCAGCCTCGGTCCAAGGCGATTAGCTAAGCTGTAGCCTTGCTTAGACTTCACCCTTTTTTCCCCTGGCACAGTGGAGGGTTAGCTCTGTAGGCTTGGAGCTGTTCCAGTCCTGCTTATTTCAGGGAAAAGACGGGCCCTTGACCAGGATAAAAGGGTCTTTAATACCCCCACCCCACCCCTCTCACACCCAACAAATCGTCCTATAAGTTGGAATCCTCTTCCCCCAGGTGCCTCCTGGAAGGTCAGCTCTTCATCACTATCTTCACTGCTCAGCTGGGCTCTCAAATCCTGGATGAAGCCTTCCCGGCAGCCACGTGGTAAAGAGAAGCATGCCCGCTTCCCACAACAGAGGGCCCGCACACGAGGCTGTCACAGCACGCCTCCCGTTGCATCCGACTCTCCCCTGGCAGGCTGGGCGGGTGCTGGAGCAGGGCTGTGGTGGGCATGGATCCAACCCTCTTCTGGGATATGCGCTTTCTTTCCGCCATAACCACAAGATGCCGACGGAAGCCGCCGTGATTTGCACGCAACCCCCACCCACATGGCCACCAGTGATTGGTAGAGCTGAGCCCCTGACCCCGGCAGAGCCAATCAGAGCCCCTCCCTGAGATTCGGGACCTCGGTGGGAGCAGCAGATGCGGCTGCCCTCTGGTGCTGAGGAAGACTGTGGTCTGGGGTGGGAGAAAGGGAACTCAGAGGCTGAGATAAACCCTGCAGAGAGTAGTGTAGTCCCAGACACCTCCGAGGCCCAGCTATGCCCTGTGCCCTTCCTGGGTGACAGGAGCCTTCCCTTGGGTTTCTTTCACCATCAGCCAGAAGCTTTCACTAATATAAAGACCGTGTGTCATCCTGTCTTCATCTCCAGCTGGTGGCCAGAGGCCAGGCACACACCACACCTCACCTGACTATTGAGTGGATGAACTAGAAGAGCTCCAAGGCACCTGTCGCCAAGTCACAGGCTTCCTCGGGGCCATTTCTGCCTTTCTGTTCCGGGACACGGAACCTGATCCATCAGAACCAATCGTGGGTCATTTCAAACACGTTGAACGGCTTTTATATTACAGGAACCTTCAAGAGACTGTCTGTCTAGGTGATTTGCAGACACAGTCTGCCGGCCTAATGAAACCGGAACAGCCAGTGTTTTCCGTCCTCAACTCAGGATTAGAGCGGAAAAGCTGGGGTAAGCAGGGCGCCGGGGGTGGCGCAGCTGTGAAGCCGTGCGGAGAGCGGATTGCCCGGCTCAGCACAGCCTGAGTCCGGGAAAGTCAGCTAGGACACACCCTCGGGTGACAAAAAAGAAGGAAAAAAGGAAGTCCGGAGTTTATTTCTCAAACTCATCTTAATTTTACTTCATAGTTCATCTTAATATCAATAAATAATTCAAGACAGAGGGAACTGGTTAGACAACAATGTTATTTCTTCTCGGTGGCTATGGCCACAGGAGGAGTGGGAATTGGAAATTGGAGTATATTTTGGGAAAACAAAAATCTCTGTTTTGTTCATTTAAAATAAAACTTTCTTCTGATTATAAACAGACAAGTCCATTTATGGGTGAATGTAAGTTTGCGCAGGGCTGAGGCTTGGGAAGTGGGTGGGTGGTCAGGCTCTCCTGGCACCCACCTCTATGAGGTCCTGTCCAGCGGGCCCAGCAGAGTGGTTGGGGGGGGTCCCCGGGGAAGGAGCACACCCCAGGGAAGAGAGCCTTGTACAGAAGCCTGGTCCTTACTCTCTCTGCCGTTGGAGCAGCAGGGAACTCGCTGAGTCTAGAGCAGGGGCAGGCAGACACCATCAGAAGAGGGATTTCCGCTCTGGGTGGTGGAAAGCAACCTGGGGGGACCATCCCACGAGTTGGTGGGAGTCAGGGCAGTGCTCATGGTGGCAGTGGCCTCAGTGGAGAGATTTGTGATTCTTGATTATCGCTCAGCTTTGATACACTGAGGCTCTGGCCTCGGCTTCAACAGCAGCAGGCTTTGGGGTCCCAGGCTCTGGTGGCCACGAAAGGAAGGGTCTGTCCCAGCGGCGGTTCTACGGGGGCACAGGAAGCAGTGGCTTCGATGGGGCCATTGGAAGCCTCACAGCACCTCTGCTTCACTCTCACAGCACCGACAACAATTCCGAAGAGCAATTCTCTGTGAAGTTCCTTGTTTAGTATGGCTCAGCAATAGGGTGACCAGTTGTCTGCCGAATAGGGTGACTGACCTGTCTGGTTTGTCCCAGATTTCCCCAATTTTAGCACTGAAAATACTGCATCTGGGGAACCCCTCAGTCGTGGGCAAACCAGGACAGCCGGTCCCCCTACTTAGCAGACAGATGGGAGTCTCCGTGAGCAGGGCCCCTGGGTCTGGAATCTGCTCTTTCTCGTGCATCTCTGCTCAGACATAGCGTCTTGCACAGACTGTGCATCCAATAAATACTCACTGAACAAAAATTATGATGATGACTGGAAAGGCTCTGTAAATATTTGCTAAACAGATACCCCCCTGCCAGTAAATGAGTTGTTTTTGGTATTATAATACATTACCAGTAAGTGGGACAAACTGGATTTACAGACTTGTTCAAAAAGGAATAGAGATTTTTGTGCAAGTAGAGAGTGCTAAGGGGGGACGTTTAGCAGAGCTAAATCCTCTAAAACAGATCAGCAAATGACCTCCAGAGGCTTGATTTCTTGAATCAGTCTTAAGTGAGGATTATGGATTTCCAGATCCTCTCAGATATGAGGGACCGAAGCAGGAAAGACAGATGTTGGACAAATGCAACAATTAGGAAAAGTAAGAACTGTTTACATGGCAGGTCACGTAACATAGCAACTTCACAACCATTCCTTTGGCTGGGGTGCATAAGATCATAGGCTTGGAGAGGTGACACGATTTGAATCTTGGCCACTTTGTGTGGTTTTACAGCACATGCTCCCACTTCACCTTTACTGGGGACACAGTGATGGAACCCAACAGCCCGATGGTTTCCTGAGGCTGTCTGAGCTCCAAGCCTCCTGATGTTTCCATAACTGTAGGCTGATTACCATGTAATGATGTTAAAATGTTGGAAAGGACCAGCACAGCCCATCTGGTTGCTTGCTCCTTGCATGTCTCCAAGGAAACCTGGAGCTATGACATACCCTTGGCCCAGCCTTGGGAACGTGGCCCTTGGGAGGTTTGTGAGTCAGTGATTGATGATGTTGTATACACCTGGAACGGTGGACCGTGCCCTGTAAGCTTGTCAGGATGGCTTTGCACAAACACCAAGACTGATGATGCGTACCTAGTTTCATCGTTGGAGTCCTGAGTTTCCGTTGCCATGGGTGATTGATAGCAGGATGTGTCCATGTGACCAACCCCCCATAAATGCCATGGACCTGCAGACCTGTGTGGCTTTCCCTGTCCAGGGGCCTTCCACTCATGACCCTGTAGTTCTCTGCCAGAGAAAAAGCACGTTCCGAGGGGGCTCGGATGAGGAGGCACGGCAGGGGAGCCCATGCTGGATTTCTGTGGATTTCGCCAACATCCATCTTTTCCAGTCACTTCTGCTTTGCTGTAATAAATCTCAACCCCAAGTTCAACTCACATAGTGGAGTCCTGTCAATCTTTCTAGCAAATCCCCAAACTTAGGGAGATGTGGACCCTCCAACACAGGAGAGGAGACAAGGAAGCCTGGCTCCTCTTTATTCTGCTGGACGCTGCCCGACCTGAGATCCGGGCCATGCACACTCTCACCCAGCCCCTCACCTTCCACATTTGAATGCAGGCTGGGAGAACCAGGGCTAGAACAGAACAGGCAGAGCAGGACCTCAAAAGATAATCCCTTTGGAGGCAGGTTCCTTTTTGCTCAAAGCCCCAGGGTTTACCCACCTGGAAAATGCTGCCAGAAAGTGTGATGGCAGAAGGGGTAGGGAGGGTGAAGGTCCTTAGGGGGCAAAGTTCAGGGCTCATTGCCTTTTGGAATCTCTGTGATTTTTGGACTCAAGTTAATTTCCATAACTGGAGTCAAAGCCACAAGGGCTCCCCTAGACCTCTGTTACACATTACTGGTTCAGCCAGGCAAGTACTTTGGGTCAAAGTAGCTTCAAGCCCTGCAAATCCCTCTCTATGTGTGCATACCTGTGTCTCACAGTCCAGGAGCACATTGCAAATCCATTCTGTCTCCCTTTATCTATCTATCTATCTATCTATCTATCTATCTATCTATCTATCTATCAACCTACCTACCTATCTATCTATCATCTCTGAATAGTCAAATTTCAAATCCATTCTCTCTTTTTTGTCTATCTATATCTATTTTTCTGGTTGTTTACCTATAACATTTTTATTTGTATAAATGTCTGAGCTCAATCATAGACACAAATACCAATTAAACATTCAAAAAGTGAGATATCTGAACAATTACAAGTATATCTGCTTTCCCAAAAAAAATCCAAGCATCATTTCTTTTGCATCAGAAATGAAAGCTAATCTGGAATAACCAAAACAATCTTGTAAGAGAAAAATAAAGTAAGAGGACACATGCATCCTGATTACAAAATATATTTCAAAGCAATGGCAATAAGACAGTGTGGTACTTGCATAGGATGAACATATGGACCGACAAAAGAGAAGTATAGAGTTCAGAAACAAACTCATGAGTCTGTGGTCAACTGATCTTCAACAAGGGTGCCAAGAGCATTCAATGGGAGAAAGAATGCCTTTTCAACAAATGGAACAGCCACATGCAAAAGAATGAATTTTGACTTTTATCTCACACCTATACAAAATTTAACTTAAAACTGGTCAAAGATTTATATGTAAGAGCTAAAACTATAAAGCTTAGAGGAAAATGTGAGCAAACCTTCATGATATTGGAATTGGTGATGTTTTCTCAGCTGTGACACCAAAAGTACAAGCAACAAAGGAAAAAAGCAGATAAGTTGCACATCATCGTGATGAAAATGACGCTCATCTAGAAAAAGTGGAAAAACAGCCGACAGAACTGGAGAAAATATTGGCAAGCCATAGATCTGAGGAGAGTCCAGGATCCCAAATATATGAAACTCTTACAACTCAACAAGACCACCCAGTTTAAAAATGAGCAAAGAACTTGCATAGACATTTTCCCAAACATAATGTATGAATGGACAACAAGCCCATACAAAGATGTGACTTAAGCTTAAGTCAACGTGACCAACAACTGGACAAAATTGCATCATGGGTCTTCAGGTTGGGGGCAGGCACTGAGGAAGTCTCTTTAGTATACATTCTTACCAAAAATCCAAAACCTCAGATAAACCCCAATTTCAGGGGATTTGGTGAAGGTATATGAGAGTTTTTTTTTAATACTAATCTCCTAGGTAACAACTTTTATATCCCCTTCAGAAATATCATTGTTATTCAGGACAAAAAGAAGGCAAACAAGGATGTCAGATGAAAACAGATCAAAGCAAATTGGCGACTAAATATAACGTGTGATCCTGGTTTGGATCCTGGACTGGGAGAAAAACACTATGGAGACGTTACTGGGGCACTTGGTAATTAGTAATAGTATTCCATCAGTGGTAAATTTCCCGACTCAGGTAACTGCACTGTGGTTGCTGGAGAGACTGCCCTTGTTCTTAACAGGCATATGTGGGACTGTTTAGGGATGAAGGAGCATGATGTCTGCAACCCACTCTTAAATGGACCAGGAAGAAAGTAATATATATATTTACTGAGAGGAAGAGAGCTGATGTGGCAAAACAGGGCAAAGTGTTAACAATGGGTGTGCATCTGGATGAAGGGTCTGTGGGGTTTTTTCTTCTATTTGTGCAATTCTTCTGTAAGCTTGTTATTATTTAAAAATAAAAAGTTAAAATAATTATAGTATTTTATATCCTTTTATAACATAATAATATAAATATTTATACAATATGAAGTAATTATAATATAAAAATTATAATAAAAGTAAGTAAAATTTTTATAATAAAAATAAAATATGTCTAGTACAAAGTTAGAAAAACAAGAGTTTCTGCCGTAAAAACTTTAGGATGAGATCACCCCCAGCCCACAGGAGGCAGTGCAGCCCCCCATCCCGATGTCACTTAGCCTGGCCGGGCGGGCTATGAACAGAGCAAATTCCACTTGTCACTGACACTGACTTAAGAGTCCCTGAGGCCTGGAGTTTGCCTGGGAGACAAGAGGATGGTTTCCTGGCAGAAGATGAGGAGGAGGAGAAAAATCACTTGTGCAGCGAAGTGAGATTCTAGATGACACACTGAATGTGCCCTCTGCATTAGAGACCGGCTATGGCTTCCCACACCTGCCCCTTCTGGCTCCAGGTAATGAGATCCATGTGACCTCAAGCCAAGGTGTGTAGGTTGAGCACCTACTGTGTGTAGAAGCCTGTGGAAGTGAGGAGGCCACTTGGGAGGCGTGTGTGTGTGTGTGTGTGTGTGTGTGTTTGAGGTGTGTGCAAACTCCGCAGAGCTTTGCAGCAATGCTATGGGTTATTACTCATTGGGGTCGGGGGAGGGGGCATGCAACCTAATTCCTCTGCGGAAACCATTTCAAAACAGTGGGCTGATGGTTAACACTTCAGAGCGCTTACTCTGTGCCAAATATTTCACCAGCATTAACCCCTAACACTCACAACCACTCCAGGGAGGAAGATTCTCCATCGTCTCCTATTTGTAAGTGAGAGGTCAAGTGACTCTCCCAAGGCCACTCCACCATGACAGCTGCTGCTGGGACCTGAGCCTCTGAGTCAAAGCCTAGCAGGTAAACACACATCTCGCTCTTTTTTGAGCCTGTCCTGGGATGTACGTTGAGTCACCTATAGGAAGCAGCTCTAAGGGGCCCCTGAGGGCGTCCTTCTCACGCTGGGAGACAAGCCAGCAGTCTTTGCAAGATGGGGTTGGGGGGAGGGCATAGATCAGTGGTAGAGCGAGTGCTCAGCCTGCACGAGATCCCAGGTTCAATCCCCAGTACCTCCATTAAAAAATAATTACATAAACCTAGTTACCTCTCCCCGCCACATATTAAAAAATACACAAAAATGAAAGATGCTGTATACTGACAAAGAGGGGCTGGAGGGTTTCAAGGGACAAGCACGCTGGTAGAACAGAGTAAAATTAGGCAGGAGAGAGGCAGGTGAAAAAGTTAGAGAGAAAGAGACCGGGGCCTGGGCCAGTGGGTGGTGGCGTTTTAGTGGTGTGTGTGTGTGTGTGTGTGTGTGTGTGTGTGTGTGTGTTAGGGTGACCCCAGGGAAGGGTGGGAGATGCCCCTGGGGATGTGGGCCAGGTGTGGACAGTGAAGGACCCTGTAGGGCATGTTAGGTATTAGGGATGTGCCCTGGAGTCTGTGAGTAAAGGGATTTTAAGCGAGGCTGTGGTAGGGATTGTGATGGCAGGCGTATAAAGCGTCTCTGGCAGGCTGGAGGAGGACCGGGAAGGGCACAGAACCAAGCAGAGGCAGGACACCCACGAGGGTTCCCAAGAGCGCGGTGCCTTATACGTCCTCTGCACGCGGTGGGAGAACCCTGTCTCACGTCTTCCAAGGCGGAGCGCTCCAACCCAGTTCCCTGCCCATGAATATACACACACACGGAACTTGGTTCCCAGGTTAATTTTTCTCTTGGCCTCTCTTCCTGGGTGAGTGAGTTGGCTTCACTTTTCCTGGTTACCACACAACAACCGTCCCCTCGACGCCAGGTTGCTGTGACACCTGCCGAGAGCCGCCTGCATCGAACGCCAAGCAAACGTTTTTCAGGCTTGTGAAACTCCAACCCCAGGGGGCTGCTATAATAGTTTTAAAGACCTTGAAAGTACTTTGATGAAGTGATACTTATAATAAACTCCTATCACACCCGCAAATCTGTGTGTACCATCTGCCTTTATTAAAGACGATTTGATGGTTTTCCCATAAAGGACCCCCGCCACTGCTCTCAGGCTCAGCCACAGAAGATTTAGGTTACAGTCACTCCTGGTTCCCAAACAGTTAAGCGTCGTTGTGCCAGTATTTGGCATGTAGTGGGTACATAATAAATGCTTGTGGGATGAGAGTGAACGAGTAACTGAATAAAAGGCACCGGCAGTGATGATGACCTAATTAAAATCTTGCTAATTTAAAAATCCCAGCCTGGAGCAGCTGTGACTTCCAACACCACCCATGAGAGGGGCATGTAGCTCAGGGCCCAGGTTTTGCAAACAGAGGGGCAAAGATGAGACTGAGGGACAGAGGAATTCTGCCTGTCCCCTCAGCAACTGGTCTGGCTCGTCCTGGCGGCATCTGCCACTCGGGCCCTGTTCAGCATCACTCCTGCCAGGTCCCCCAGGTGTGGGCCAGGGGCTCCGATGTCTCAGAACGCGATAGTGCAATAACTTGTTTCCCTGGAAACAGCACAGGAGTAGCAGACTTGGCCTGAGGGGGCTAGTACACTTGACCTTACCCTGTGCCTGGCCCCTGCGCTGGTAGCTCCTGACCCCAGGTGGGCCTCGGCACCCAGCCTGATGGCTTGTCCAGTTAAGCAGGTGAGTGCATCATTCTCCACCTCAGCTGTTCCAGGGCCCAGCCTGCCACTCCCTTCTTCCAGTTTTCATTTGGGAATTCTTTTAAGCCTCAAGGCACGGATTCATCCTCGGAATGCTTCTCCCATGGGAGTGCAGGCCTCCACCAGAAGGCCCAGCCCCAGGCAGGTGCTTCGAGCCTCCCCCACAGCCCGGGGGTACCCGTTAAGTTTACCTGCAGAAGCAGGGGACCCCAACAGGAGCCACCTGGAGAAGCAAGGTGCATATTTCAGTGTCCCTGACACTTGAACTGCTTTTAAATCTGGTGGCAAATTGTTTACTATACATTCCTGTTAAAAACAACCACACAGGGGGCAGGGGTTATAGCTCAGTGGTAGAGTGTGTGCTTAGCATGCAAAGGTCCTGGGTTCAGTCCCCAGTATTTGCATTAGCAACAATAACAACACACACACACACACACAACCACACAACCTGAGGGTTGCTTTGAATTCTAGAAAAAGCCAAGTCACTCAAAGCTGAGTCTGGGGAGCAGGGGGAGTGATCAAATTTGGATAAAGAAGGCATTTTTAGGTGAAAAATGAGGACTGCTTTGAAAGCAATCAAACTAGTTTTCATATGTGACTCAACCTGAATTTTGTAAGCACCACGCAGATGTCTTGGCAAAGGCGGCTGCGTTACTTAAAAGTATGACTTCTCCAGAGAGCCCATGACGACCTTTATTCAGATGGGCAAATCGAGGTATGTTTTTGAAAACCTAGTCAATGATTTATTCACAACAAGTACTGTTTGCAAAACAGATATGAACATACCAGAATGATCAAGGTAGCGTCCACCATTCTTTAAAAATGTCCTTGCTTTAGAAAGTAACAGATTCGTGTATGTGCTGACCATTTCCCACTTTCTTTTCTTTCTGTCGTCACAGAAATAAGAGGCCCTGAGTCACAGGGCTTCTTGTACAAGATCAGCCCTGGTTCCTGGCATCTCAGAAAGGCACCGGATTAGGGTATTGACCAGCCTCTCTCCTAAATGGATGCATTCAGAACATTCTGAGTCTCTATGGCCGACCCATTAGAAATCCATACAAAATCCATGCCTCCCCTCCACCTTGTTAGCTGATAACCACTGTTTGATCCAGCTACGTATATGCCCTTGCAGCTGGAGGCCCACTGAAAAAAAGCAGAAGTCACCTGGCTTTTGCAAAATCTTTGGCTTTCCTGATAAAAGACACAAGCATGGCCAGAACCTTCTCTTCTTCCCCTTCTTGCTGTCTTTGAAGGAAGACATGATGTCTAGAGCTGCAGCAGCCCTTTTGAAACCAAGAGGAGACAAGACTGAGGATGAATATCCAGACAGGAGGAGGATAAGCCTGGGTCCCTGATGGTATTGTCCAACAGTGGCAGCGAGGCCAGCAGTCTTACACCTCTGGGCTTCTCAGCACACAGGAACCACAAGGCCGTCTGGTCCAGTGGTCAGCCTCTCTGCTTCCTGCAGGCAGACCTGGCCCAGCCTCACACACCGGTCACTTTTTTACATAACGAACACATGACAAGCACTGCTGTGTGGCAGGCAGGCAGGAAGGCATGGGCAGCAGAAGCGTTTCCCAACCTGAGCTGAGTCTGTTTGTTTAGAGGAGGGGTGGGAGGAACCACAGATCTTCGAGGCTGGTAGTTCTTGCCTTGGTAGAATTCCGGAACCAATAGTTCTAACATAATTACGACTTTCTTCTTTAAAATGCATTAAGGCAGTTGTATATTAACATTTTACATTTGCAAGTGACTCATGTGCTTAGGAAGCCATAATCTTCTTGAGGGTGGCGGGGAGGGGCTGGGATGCTGGTTAAGATGCCCAAGGGAGGGGCGAAAGGAATCTGGTGTTCAGCATGTGCCGGCTCTGTGCCCACGCTGACGGGAGACACCACTGACATCACTTCATTTAAGTCTCACCCTCACCATGACAAGGTCTTACTCCCTCTCCTTTATACATGTTGAACACAAGTCTCAGAGAGGTTGAGTCATTTGCTCAAAGTCACAGAGCTGTTGGAACAGATCTCTTCCATAGCCCCAACCTCATACCTCGCACACGACTAGATTTGAGTCACGAATTTTTGATGGAAAAAAGCAGAGAAGAGCCTAGTCCCAACCTTAGAAGCATATGATTTCTTCTGGAGGTGGCATGGGGGAAAAAGGTATGACTTTAGAGGCTCCTGAACTTTTTCTTTTGATGTATTAGCTTAAGAAAATTGCTCTGTTGCTCTCTGGAATATTTACAGAGAATGTGAATTATGAACTGTTGAAAGAGACATTAATAGATGTGAAATTTTTGTCATGATTAAACTAAGGCTGTGTTCATAAGGAACAGACTGAAGGGGCCATCTGTTTAATCCTCCTCTCTTCTTGAGAGGATTTAGCAGAATTATGACTAAGTAACCCCGAAGACAGTTATACCATAGTCTTTCTCATGTCAGATGGGTGGAGAGAGAGCTCAAGGTCGGAGTCTCAGGCATAGTACAGAAATATCCATTACCCTGAAGTCTTTTTAATTAGCTTCATTTCTACCAAAAGAATCCTGGAAGCTGCACTGTGGCCCAGTGGGTGGATTCAGGATATGTGTAGGAAAGTTGGTGAACAGATAAGAGGTGAACAATTCTAAACAGGCATTTTCCTTTTTGTAAAAAATATTTTTTCATGGAGGTACTGGGAATTGAACCCAGGACCTTGTGCAGGCTAGGCATGAGTTCTACCACTGAGCTATACCCGCTCCCCCAAACAGGTGTCTTCTGTGTCATTGTCTCAAATGGCCCTCCCCTGGAGGGAGCAGGGGGGAGGCAGAAGGTGAGGTGCTCCGTGTTATGGGTTGTGTCGCCTCCCCCCGTCCCATATTTGTATGTTGAGTCCTAACCCCCTGGGCCTGAGAACGTGCCTTTATTCAGATAGAGCTGTTGCAGATGTGATTCGTTAAGATGACCTGATACTAAGTAAGGTGTGTTTCTTATCCAGTAAGATTGGTATCCTTACAAAAAAGGGAAATTTGGACACACACGGGGAGAATGTCATGTGAACATGAAGACAGACTCTGAGGTGAAGTGTCCACAAGCCAAAGAACACCAAGATGGCTAGCAAGCCCTCGGAGGCCAGGCGAGACCTGGACAAGATTGTCCCTCACAGCCTCAGAAGGAACCAGCTTCACCCACGCCTGGATCTCGGGCTTCTGCCTCCAGAACTAGGAGATGATACATTTCTGTTGTTTGAGTCATTCAGTCTGTGATGTTTTGTTACAGCAGCTCGAGTAAACCTATACACCCCACAGAGAAACAGATTCTGATAACCTCCAGGACGTTACAAGGAGTTTTCCAAGTTGGAATGTTTGATCCTTTCTTCCCGATTCCTGCCTTCATTTAAAGAACAGTTTTTGGGCCCTTGATACAAGTTGGGGAGCTTGCTAAGCCCTTTAGGAAACTGATCACAGCTTCCCTGCCCCCAGGAGTCCTTATTCTTGGGGAGAGAAAGAGCCCCCAAACCTGATATGTCATTAAGGCTGTCTCCATGCTCAGTGCTGGGGGACTGCAGAAGCATGTGCGTGTGTGAGTCATGTGGGGGTTCTCTCAGTAAATCTGTCACAGGTTTTGTCCCTGTCACTCTAGAAGGAGAGGCTGAAGGAGAGAGAAGAAGAAACTTGCAGAAGTGTCTCTTGGCTACGCCCTGCCGGGGCAGGGGTCTTGCTAGTCTTGCTGTCTCTGGAGAAGGTTTGGGCCTGCAGAGGGGCCAAGCGTTTCTAAGGCCTCTGCAACCTGACCCCTGGGGCCTGCTGACGGGGGCGGTCCTTGGGGATAGATTTCTAGGAACATGCATTGTGAGACAGGGGAGAGGGTGGTCAAGGCATTTTTAAAAAAATTGAAGTGTAGTTGATTTACAATATTGTGTTAGTTTCTGGTGCACAGCATAGCAATTCAGTTACACATACATATTCATACTCTTTTTCATTATAGGTTATTACAAGACATTGAATATAGTTCCCTGTGCTCTGCAGTAGGACCTTGTTGTTTATCTAGGTATATATCCACAATGGAATACTACTCAGCCATAAAAAAGAATGAAATAATGCCATTTGCAGCAATATGGATGTACCTAGAGATGATCATACTAAGTGAAGTAAGTCAGAGACAAATATATGATGTCACTTATAAATGAAATCTAAAAAATGATACAAATGAACTTATTTACAAAACAAAAACAGACTCACAGACAAAAAAACAAACTTATGGTCAAAGCATTTTTACAAGAAAAATGTCAGAAACGACCTCATTGTTTCACAGTTGAGGATACTTTAATTGATTGCTGTATGTCCACACAACAGAATATTATGCAGGCATTGGAAGTTACATTCTGAGGGATTTTTAATGCCTGGGGAGGCTGCCTGTGATGGGTGGGAAATACTGGGGTTCAAACAGTGCCTGTGGTGTCCTGAGACTTGGGAGCCTGGCCACCTTCCTGGGTTCAAATTCAGACTCACCATTTGCTGGCTGCATGACCTTGTGTGGGCGCCCACCCTCCTTCCTACCTTGGCTTCTTCATCTGTAACGTGGAACAGCCAGAGTGCCAACCTCGTGGGCCATGGTGTGATGTCAAAGGAGCTCTCGATACGAAGAGCTCTGATTTGTGGCATTTACTGATTTCCATGGAGGTAATATTTCCATCACAACCATTGTCAAACTCCCGATGGTTTAATAATTGACTCACAAAATTTCTGAGAACTTAATAATCACCTTCACAAGCTAGTAGGGATGAGGGGATGCTGGTTGAACACACCACGCTAGGGTTACTGTGAAGAGTAAATGAACACGTGCATACAACACTCTGAGCACCGCCGAGCAAGAAAGATAAACATGAGCCATATTGCCACGCTATTATACTTTGAGACGCATGACAAACATAAAGTAGAAAAAGCGATGCATGTGCCAATGATGATGATGTATTATGAACCGAGGGTGATGGTTAACCCAACTCTGTACATCTGAGATCCAAAATATAATTTTTAAATACGTGTGTGGCTAAGGTGGAGTTCATCAAAGGGCTGAGCGAGGGATTGTGGGCAGCATGTGGCAGTCTGAGTCTCTCTCCAAGGTTTGCACAATGAACACATATGATGTAATCATTTCACTCAATTTAAAAGAGGGAGGAGTTCTGAAGATGGGGATGTCATCTCTTTGGAGCAGGGACTAGGAGTAGAGCCCTGAGGGTGTTGGGGGAGGCCTGGCCAGAGGAGGGAGCCCAGGGTAGAGGCACCTTGGCTACTGCAGGGCCCAGCCTCTCACCCTGGCCGTTAGGTGGCTGGATTTTCAGGACACCTCCAGCCACTGCGATCTAAAGGGGAGAACTTCTCTGGGCATATCCTGCCTCTTGGACATATCCTGCAAAAGGAAGCCAGCCACCTTTTGGCCTGGGGCTGTGGGTGTTGCTGTTGGGTGTATGGGGTTGAACAGTGTCCCGCCCACCCCTGCCCAATTCACGTCTACCTGGAAGCTCAGAATGTGACCTTATTTGGAAATACAGTCTTTGCAGGTGTAACTAAGATGAGATCACGCTGGAGTAGGGTGGGCCCCTAACCCAGCAGGATGCGCCCTTGTGAAGACAGAGCCACACAGAGGAGGCCGGGGGACAACGGAGGCAGAGGTTGGGGTAGCGCGGCTGTAGGCCAGGGAGGCTCAGGGACGGCCAGCAGCCACCGGAGGCGGGGAGGGAGGCTGGGAGCAGGTACTCCCTCAGAGCCTCCAGAGGGAATCAGCCCTGTGGACACCTTGATCTGGGACTCCTGGCCCCCAGAACTATGAGAATTCATTCATTTCTTTTCTTTAAAACCACCCAATTTTTTGGCACTTGGTTACAGCACTTGAGAAAGGAATACACGGTCCGAGGCCGCTGTGCTGAGGCCGGCAGAGCTCCCCACCCTGGGCACTGGTCCCTGCCCGGCCCCCAGGAAGGCTCTGGGGAGAGTGGCCCCAGGTCACGGCTGCCCTGAAGGAGACAAAGCAGCCTCTTGAGTGCACCTGAGCCCCGGGCAGGCGCGGAGCGCAGCTTTCTGAGAACATCGTTCCTTTCTTCACAAACCTTCCGATTTGCATGGAAAATGAATCCTTCCTGACCTATGTGATGCCCTGCCTGCACGATCCGAGTTGGCCCCCAACAATGCACAAAAGAGAAAGAGAGAGGAAGAAAAGATGCCTCAAGGTGAGAAGCAAGATGCTGACTCAGCAGGCCTTTCCCTGGGCCAGTGGGGGGCCGGTGGGGGCCGGGGTGCGGAGGGGCTGGAGCCCAGGCTGGCAGCAGGCAGCACCCGGGGCCCGCGGCCACCCTCTCCGGCTGTGCCTCTGGGCTCCCACGTGCCCCTCCGAGGCCAGGCCGCCTCCCTAAGCTCTCGCCCACACCCCACCGCTTCCCTTCCTTCTGCAGCTCGCTCATCGGGGATGATCGTCCTAACCCAGCAGCTTAATAGTCACTTCAGAACTAGATGGTGGAAGATTAAGGGCTGCTAATTTGGAACCAGGGACTGATGTTCTATTAAAAGCAGAGGCTTTGAGATCTGTTTAGTTTTTTAAAAGTAAGCCATTTTAGAAACTCTTCCTACACAAAAATGATGAAGTCAGTGGCATCTGTCCTCTTTCCGCACACGCTTCTTCTCTTGTGCCCCCTCTTTTCCAGCTTCTCCAACCCCTTCACCCAACATCAGGGCACAGAGGACACAGCTGCCACACCCAGGCCCCTCCAAACGGGTCACCGCCTTTAAAGAGATGCGCCCCATCCTTCTAGGAGTCTAGGGTCAGAGAGGGAAACGGGAGGAGAGGACCCCTGACCGTCCTGCAGTGGGGGCCCAGGGATCCTTAGGTGGACAGTGACAGAGGGTGCCCCGGAGGGGTGGGTGACTGCTGGGGTGAGCAGGCCTGGGAGACACCCGCCTTCCCTCACTCCGCATGCAATTGGACTCCAAAGAGGAGGCAGCTCTGTGGTGCAAAAATTAATGCTGAAGCTGGCTAGGAAAAGGAACTCCACTTACTTTCTTATCTCTATGCATGAACCAGCAACTGGGCAGCGAAGTAATTTTGTAGAGCAGCCGTGTGAACACACACACAGACACACACACAGGCATGCATGCCTTGAAGAGGAAATTTCTGGTTTTCTCAGCTCCAGAGTGAATAAGGTATGCAGAATTCAGGAGCCTGAGGGAACCGATTTCAGCTCCACTCTGGGGGCAGAAAAGACGTAGAGTCTTTTTTTTTTTTTTTTTGGCTTTTTGTTTTGGAGATTCACCCCAAACTTGTTTTTCTGCCCCATCATAGAAGCCTTTTAATGCATCAGCCAAGCTGTTCCTCCCTGGAAACCTCTCTCCCTGTGAGGAGGCCTCCTCTTTCTTGGTGGTAAATTCCAGGACGTTCACTTGGGGGCGTAAAACCTGCTGTGTAGCTACCAAATGAAATCGTGATGCTATGAAAGCCCCTGGGGCAGAGGAAACAGGGATGCAGTGAGGGCAGCAGAGGTGCAGAATTGCCCACAGACTCTGCGATGATCAGTCGTCACCAATGAAATTAGGAGCAGGGACTCCTGGGCTGGGGGAGCCTCTTGGCCCAAAGACCTCCTTGTGGTGGAAGGACAGCCTCAGGACAGCCCTGCCCTGGCCAGACGAGCCTTGAGGCAACCCTGTCCTCTCTGACACAGGCCTGGAAGGGTGCCGAGCCAGTGGGGGACAGGAGGGGACAGAACCAGGACAGCTCAGCCAGGGGGACATTTGAGGGTAGGCTTCTATTCCAACATCCTACCCTTCCTCAGCAACTAGAGGGGTCAGAGTGTCCTGAGGCAAATCCAGTGCTAACCCAGTGTCCTGTGGGTGGGGTGGAGGGACGGCGGCGCCCCCACAAACAACCCTCCCTCCGCCTCTGATGTCTTCTTTTTCTAACTCAGTCCCTTGAAGTGTAATACCATTTATACTTTACATAATAGAATTAATAGCATTTTATAATACTATAATTTGGTTTTATATACAGGATAATAATTATCTAGTATCATTTATAAATATATATTTATATATAGTATTAAGAGATAAAATTTATAAATATATAATACATATTTATATATAGTATTTCACACAGTATAATGTAATTTATAGGATTATGTAGTTTATACCATATACTGGTCTATAATTTTTGACAAAAATGTACAATTATGGAATTACCATCATAATCAAGACACAGAGCAGACCCACCCCTCCCTGCATAATTACGCCTCTTTGGAAGGTGGCCCTCCCCAACCTGCAACCCCCATCTTGAAGTGTTCCCCACCCCCAGCCTGGCTTCTCTCACAGACATTGTCGCAGGCACTGCGTCGCTGGCGAGTGGCTTTCTCAGGGTTCCTATCCCTCCTCTAGTATTTTTTTAAGCTTAAAGATATTATTTATACCCAAACCAGACTTTATTTTAATTTTGCTTTCCAGGCTTTAAGAGAAGCAAACTCAGCCATAATATTTGAAAATATACTTTCTATTTACCTCATTTTCAACTGGGAAAATTGCTGTATTTGACAGCCAGTCAAGACCTGGAGATGGTCTTGAGTCGTTTTGAATTCACTTCAGCCTCCCCAAATGTGCTTTACAGGGCCTCCCTGGGGCTGGTATGATTAAAATAAACAAACAAACCCCAAAACATCAAAGTCCACTTCCAAATTTAGATCAGGTGGTTCTAAGCAAAATTCCTGCCATATCTAAGGTCTTTTCATCCCAGATTGGACGGTCACCACGACTGCACTGAGCGGCCCCCTCCCGGGAGAAGGGCCCCTCAGCCCCACAGCCGATGGCGGCTTCGGGAGGGAATGAGGCTCTCATTACTGCTAATTAAAGATTTCACATGTTCCACCAAACTGTAACCGGAAAGCGCGGCACATCATTCCTGCTGGTGCTTCTCTCCTGGACTTTTTTAAGCAAGCGCTTATATAATGCAGAGCTGGCTCGGTGCCGGCCCTGCTCACTCACAGCCCCCATCAGAGGAGCAAGGTGACATCTCCCTGGGGCCACGAGTTACAGAGGGAAGCAAACACCTCCGGAGGGACGCCTGTACGCCTAGTGGTCGTGTACAAAGGTCCCAGCGGGAAGTTCTCTTTCTAGTCCGGTGATAGTCTTCTCCTGGGGACCCTCCTTTCTGGCCCACCCCCAAGGCCTGGGGGAGTTGACTGCAAGGGGGAATCCAACTCCATCCCCTCAAGGAGGGACCAGCCCAGGCTACACTCCCAGGGGTCCTGAAGCCAGCAGGGCACAGAGCGGGGTCCCGCGCGACCCAGTCTCTGACTCAGTGCTGCTGCTCTAGATGGGGACACTCACATCATGCGGATTGTCCCCCGAACCCCTCCCACAGCACTACCCCTCCATCCTTCCTAGAGGTCCTATTGTCATTTGCCATAAAATACATGCCTAACTAAGATCAGCCTCCTCTGCCCTGCCCCCTACCTGCCGGTCCGGCCTGGGGCATGTGGGCTGGGCTCCGAGGATGCTGGGATTTGGGACAGCAAAGCCTAGAAGGAGCAAATTCAAGGTGGGGGGAGTGGCAAACACAGAGGCAGGAGGAAGAAAGACACGATGTGTTCAGATCCTTGTGACTCAGGAAGTTTGACTGCAGCAACCTCCCGAGAAGGAAACGGGAGTGGGGGGGGGGAGGAGTAGGGGGGAAGGATGGAGAAAGCCGAGGGAAGGAGTGGGGGAGAGGCGAGGTTAGGAGGGTGAAAGGGGGGTAGTGGGGGAAAGGGGAGTGGTGGAGAAGGATGGGGAGAGAGGAGGTAAGGAGAAGGTTAGAGAGGGGAGAGGGAGGGGAGAAGGATGAAAAGGGAGGAGAGCGGGGGAGGGAGGGGGAGGGAGAAAGGGAGGGAAGGGGAGGGGAGAAAGGGAGGGAACGGTAAGAGGGGCTGGGAACAGGCCAAGTTGGAGGAGCTCTGAGGCCCAGCTGAGGAGCTGAGATGTGGACCACGTGTGCCTCCTGCACCGACCCCTTTTTATTCTTCCTGCCTAATAACTAAATGAAGATTGCAGGAGGTGAGAGGGTTGCAGGGCCAGTCCCGCAGGAAAGGGGTGGGCCTGGGATCGCGTCTCCTCTCCCCATTGGGAGGGCTCAGGCCGGGAGCGCAGGGTCTCAGACCCCTGCCCCCGATGAAGCGCTGATTCTAAGATGGGAATAAAGTACTTGACAGACGAACACGCTATGTGAGTCGGACGGGAACAAAGGGGCCCGCCCCCGCTCCGCCCCCGCTCCGCCCCCGCTCCGCCCCCGCGGCTTCAGGCAGAGCGCAGGCGCGGAGCCGCGGAGAGCCGCGTCCACGCTTCCCTCGCTCATTGTTAATGTTATTGCTTATTACTTTTCATGTTGTGCTGCTTCCAGGGAGTCAGGATAAACATTAGCGTTAGGATTGCTTTGTGTCCTCCTCCCCCTTCTACACACAAACATGCGAACCAGTTCCTTTAAAAATAGACTGATAAGTAGATAAACAACAAATTCATACTGTATAGCACAGGTAACTCTATTCAGTATCTTGTAGTAACTTATGGTGAAAAAGAATATGAAAACGAATATATGTATGTTCATGTATGACTGAAGCTTATGCTGTACATCAGAAACATGTACATCAGAAACATATGTACAGAAACATACATCAGGACACAACATTGTAAACTGACTATATTTCAATAAAATACATATATATATAAAATAAGTAAAATTTAAAAAGAAAAAATAATAAAAACAGACTGATACAATTCAGTCTGGAGAAGCACACACTTGACAGTTAGCTTAGGGAGAGTTTATAAAAGCCGAGTCTGGTGAAACAGGTTGAATGAGGAGTCTCACTTTTGCACTGTGGAAAATTGAGTAGGCACGTACCTGGAGCTGAGGCATTTGCAGGTCATCCTGGACCACTGTGCTGGTTGGTCCCCACCATTTCTACTTCTCCAGTTGACTCTGAGACTTTCCTGGCCCTATTTCAGCTGCAAATTAGGCCAGCCTGTTTCCAAGCCCTGCTGCTGGGCGTGCCCCTGCTGTGTCTTGGGGAACTTGCCTCACTCCCACACCCTGATGGTCGCCTTCTGGGCCTCAGCTGAGTTGGCCAAGGGTGAGTGGGCAGCCAACCCAGGAGAGATCCCTGCGTGGCCTGCAAAGGAACTGGCACAGAGTGCCTTGACCAGTGAGGAGATCACTGGACCAATCAGCTTCCTGGTTCCTGGAATTCATCAGGCAGGAGCTAAAGGCATCGTCCCCTAGGGGAGCAGGGGCCACGGATCCCTGGCCCATCAGAGTGAGTGGGGAGATGGTATGACCAGAGAAGGATGTGGGGTGCAGGGTAAGAAAACCAGCCCTGGGGACGGCTACAGGAGACAGGACAGATATGGCCTGACCTGTGACAGACAACCCTAGGTCAGTTGCAGTACTGCCTTGACTTTTGGAAGATCCTATTACCTCTATGACTATACACTCTACCCCTGAATCTGAGGGGCCTGAGAGAGCCTCTGCCCCTTGGGGGGGGGGCAGTAAAAAGAAAAATCAGCCTCTGCCAAGGTTTTTAAAATGCAGAATGGAACGGAGTCAATCAAGATCAGAGCCCTGGTGCCTGGTGGCTCCTGGGGGTGGGTACTCACCGCCAAGCTGATCTCGGCTCCTGCAGCTCTCAACCTTATACACCTACCGGCATCCCACGAGTAGTTCTATTAACTCTCAGGTGAAACCCAACTCTATTCCAAGTCTTTACAGATTTCTCAAGTGCCTACTGTGTGCAGGGCACTAGGTGGGACCTGTGGAGGATGCCAGGATGATAGATGTGGTACCCATCTTCCATCAGGAGAAACACAGGAAGGAGACAGTAGGGAATGCAGGCATCCTGGAGTCCCTGAAGGCTGCATTAGTGATGGTGGCACATTACTGCTTATAGTTCTCTGATCTCAGCAAAGAGACTAAGTAAGAACCCCGCAGTGCACAGTGGGAAGGCGGACAAGGGAAGAGTAACATTACAGTGGAAAAGCCAGACAGATGCTTCCTTGGCCAAACAACCAAGGTCAACATCAACAGTGATAAGTCATGTTGATAGTGAGGACCTTTGATAAGATGTGATGAAAATGGAATTTACCTCTATAGCCTTCCTCCCCCAAACCTATCATCCTTGTCTACTCATCAGAGAAACATCAGGTAAATTCTGATAGGAGAGCGTCCAACAGTATACCTGATGAATTCCTCAAAACTGTCAAGGTCATTGGAAGCAAGGAGAGTCTGAGAAACTGTCACAGCCAAGAGGAGCCTAAAGAGACACGACAGCTCAGGGCAGTGGGGGGGGGGGGGGTCCTTGGGTGGGCTCCTTCAACAGAAAATGAATATGGGTAAAATAATTAAAAAAATTTGAATAATCCATGGTTGTCAGTTAATAATAATGTATCAATATTGGTTCATTATTTGTAACAAATGTACCATGCTAATTTCCATACTAATAGGGGAAACTGGGTACAAGGCTTATAGGAACGTTCTGCTCAACATTGCTATACATCTAAAACTGTTCTAAAATATAAAGTATTAAAACCCAAAACCTGGAAAACCCTGCGGGAATGAGGTTTGGGATGGCCAGTCTGTGAACCAGGATCTCTGCTCTCCAGGTATTTTGACAAGCTCTTCAGTATCTTTTTTAACAAAGCCCTTTTCTGCTTAAACCAGCTGCAGTGGGAGTTCTGTTGTTTGCAGCCAAGAACCTAGACTAATACATACATTTACATACAGCGTTTAAGAAAAGAGCTGCAGGAGATTTGGTGCCATTTTCCATTTTGAGTTACAATCATTTCACAAAGGCAGCATAAGTGCGTGAAGGATCCGGGGACAGAATCAGGGCTAATGAGATACTATCTGCAGAACACTGAGCTCCCTGGAGCTACTGAAAGGCAAGCTGTAGGTATCATCATCATGAGAGAAAAAACAAGCTTTGAAAACTTTGGCAGGAAGGCGGATATAAGTGGAAATCAGTTCAATTACTCTCTCCTTTCAAAAGAGACAAGTTCTATAAAAGTTAAAGATAAGTGATTTTTTTTTCCTGGTACATCAAATTCTCCCTTACTTCCTCTGTCAAACATGGTTGTTCTGTGATCGATTATTTTTGGTTAGGCTCCCTATGACAGTCTATCTGAGCAGCTTTCCTTTCTCTGCTTCCAGATTTTCCAGCAAAATATTCTCAAATTTCAAAATTGACTCCCGTTTTGAGGGGGAAAAAGTATATGCTTTCCTTTAATGTCATTGGAAATTTCAAAACAAATAACATGATAAATAAAACCCAATACATGGTAATAGTAGAAGAAAATGACATTTTTCTCTCTAAAGATACTTTTTAAAAATTGTTAGCTGATATAAAATAAGAGTTTGTATTTGTCCCCCCTGCAGGGGAGGGAAGCGAGTTCATCATGGCCCTTCCCACGTCAGTTCTGTTAGGCTGTTTTTTTCCAAAGCCCATAGTAAGGAAAAAAATCAGACACGTGTGAGTGAAAAACAACATCACAATAAAAATGCTTTCTCCTTTATTTGTTTTTTTATTGAAGGTTCTGGAGATGGAACCCAGGACCCCATGCATGCTAAGCACGCGCTCTCCGGCTGAGCTAACTCGCCCCCACCTTTCTCCTTGTTTTAAGGAGAGGAATTTTCCTTCCAAATCTTCAAAGTCATCATATTAATGAAGATTCATGATTAACAGGGATGATTGGCTCTCATTCCTTTTGGGCCACCTTCGACCCAAATTGTGTTTTTTTGTTTTCGTTTTTTCTTTTAAAACCTTACAAGAGGCTCCAAAAATTGGCCAACACATTCCAGAACATTGCCTGTCAGGTTCCCCAAAACTATCTTGGTGGACACATGGCCTATTTCCCAAGATGTAATTGGAGGCAGTTTAACCATTTTGCAAACGTCTAGCAAGAGATGCCAGTTTCCAAACTGGGTTAAAGTCAACATTACTCTTCTCTCTCTGGGCAGTTCAGCGTCTTAGGGTTTCTTGACTTACCATGACTTCCTCTCCGCAAGAAATTCAGATTTGGCAAATATTTCTTATGTGGCAAGTAGTTCAAAATTCAACTTAAGTGACAAAGAGGATTCTGTGGCTCCCATGGTGAAGTTCGGAGGTGGGCAGAGTTCCCAGAAGGCTGACGTGATGACTCAGTTGTGTGATGTGCAAGCCCAGCTATCCTCCTCTTGTAGAGATGGTTTTATCCTGAGACCTGTTTCCCTTGTGGGCCTGTAGAAGTCACAGCCATCTACTTCGTCCTTCACGTCCAGCAGGTGGGTTTGTCTGCAAATCCTCATGAAATCGGAAGGCCACTTGATAGGAGAGATTCTATTAGATAATCATTGATGGACTTATGATGTGACCAGGATGCTGTGCTGAGCTCATGGGCAGAAGTCAACCATAGCCCAACTCAGGCAACTCAAAATGGTATCCCCACCCCCAACACTGGGCTTCCCTAGGGCAGAGGGTGTGCACCCAAATGAAATCTGCTTACCCTAGGGAAGGGCGAAGGTCAACAGCTGCTCTCAGCCAGCCCCGTACAAGGACCTCTGTTGTCATTTTCTGGAAGTTACCTTTGGCAAAAGGTGGAACTTCAAAATTTCTTCCTGGGGATGTTTTTCCAGCTCAGATGAAATTTTAGGAGAAAGGGAATTTCTTGATAAGCTCTGAAATGAGATTTTTCAGCCATGACATCTAGAAAATAGTTCTAGAATTCAACCTATACACACAGAAAATACACATTTATTTTTTCTATGAAATACTTCTCAAAAACCTTGTCTTTGAAAGTTTTAGATTGAAAAAAAAATGTGTAAAAAGACAGTTTTAGCAATGATTCTCAGCACTCATGACTCAGTTTGGGCTCTAAGTGTTTTAATAAGAGGAAGTTTATGTTCCAACTTTCAAGTGTAGCTGTTGTATATGACAAGATTTGCTGAAAGACCATTTTCAGAACTTTACAGCTGTATGTTTTCACCCTAGGATTCCAAAAATAGGACACCTGTCCCTTCCAGCAGGTAAAAAATGTTTATTTCCTTTTGCCACGCGCCAAACCTCTGTGGAGAACTTTCTGATTGGCAGTCAGATCTTCATACCGAGCAAAGAGAATCATCTGAGGGTTGATGTAAAGCCTTTCATGTAAACTGATTACCATTAGTTGAGGCTTTCTTAGCAATTCTGGGGCAGTGTTTTGAAACATAACTCTGATGATGCAGAATACAGCACTTTCCAGAAATGAGCGTTTTCCTTTGGTTTTTCACTCACTACCTGCAAAGCCCAGCACTTTGGGAGCACCATCAAGGCAGAACCCCATTAGTGCTTTTTTTCTATTTGACTAATTTACTTTGAAGAATTTTCACATGGCCTCAAAACCATCATCAGCTTTCATGATAGTCTCTAAGACCTGAGAAAACCACATTTCTTTTCCAACAGTATCTTGAGTCATTGTGCCTAACCAAATTATTAAGCCCAATTTCTTCGATTGGTTTATTCATCACAAGTAATAGGGAAAAGGGACATTAAATCGATCTTTTGCAAAACTTGAAGTTTGATGTCCTAAGCTAATTCAGCTAATGATTATCTGATTGAAAATTTGGACTAGCTGAAACAGTCATCTGAATTTTTTTCTTAGATTCTTCTCCAAAGGAAACTTGGGCAGCTGTCAGCATGCAAATTTTCACAAGTGCTTCTTCACCATGAAAGGTTGGCTTCTGCTGTTATTGTTGTTTTAATCTTAGTGATGGAAAAAGCTGAATCATACAAAACCTTCAGCACTTTGTAGATGCCTGATATTACATTCTACTTCTGTCCGATCTTACGCAGCCGAAAATTCTCCTTTGCAGGAAAAACAAATGTATAAACATAAATGTCCTCTTAAAATATTTTGACTAAAATAGCATTTAAATCAAGCATTTCTGGAACTCCAACATTCTGGGGAAAAAATACTCAATCCTTTTGCTTGAATCCCTATATGACAAGAAACATTGCCGAAAGGTTTTGATGCCATCTTCAACTACCCGAAGAAAAAAGAAGAGTAAGCAAAAATGAAAGGTTTTGACGTAAACACCTGGTCCCACAGCTGTGGAGGGGTGAGGGGTGTGGTCCAGACACCCAGGCATGTCTAAATGTGGGAATGCTGAGACACCCAGTGTTTCTGAGCACTGGGTCCTTTCATGGCACCATGGCAAGATTTAAATAATTTTTCTGGACAATAGTCTAAAGTTGTCCCCACAAGGTCAAGGACAACCACTAACTTACACAAACAGAGGACTGTCCCAGAATCTATTTTTATACTTTATTACAGTATCTATAAAATCCAATGGTATTTTTCAAATATATGCACACTTGTATTTAAAGAGCAAGCGCATATACTGTGCAGTAGAAAGCAGCAGAACAAATTGGATTTTACAATATAACACGTTGTGTTCATACATGAGTTTCCTCTAAAGCCTTTCTTGCTTCACTGCCTGCCTATCCGCACCCCTCAGGAGACTTATTTATTCTCTGTAGTTTGTACTATAAAATAAACATGATTTTAATTTTCCAAATATAACATTAGACTAAGATAATATGTCTCACCAAATTTCACACCCCTGCCATCCATGTTCTGACGTTCCTCCCTCCATGCCCACCAAATACTTACAAAGAAAGAATACTTAACATGGAATGAGCCAGCAATGAATCTGAGAGAAGCAAGAATTATTTTGTGATTCTCAACTACTCTGATTTTCTTAAATGGGTGAAAAACAAAAATATTAAAATAGGCAGCCCTCAGCTTAATTTCCAGAATATACAAACAGCTCATACCACTCAATAACAAAAAAACAAACAACCCAACCAAGAAATGGACAGAAGACCTAAACAGACATTTCTCCAATGGAGACTTACAGATAGGTAATAGGCATGTGAAAAGATGCTCAACATTGCTACCATCAGAGAAATGCAAATCAAAACTACAACAGGTATCCCCTCACACCAGTCAGGATGGCCATCATTCAAAAGTCCACAAGCAATAAGTGCTGGGGAGGGGGTGGTGGGAATGTAATTTGGTGCAGCCGTTATGGAAAACTGTATGGAGATTCCTCAAAAAACTAAAAACAGACTTACCCTATGATTCAACAATCCAACTCCTGGGCATATATTTGGAGAAAACTTTAATTCAAAAAGATACCTGCACCCCAATGTTCACAACAGCACTGTTTATGATAGCCAAGACATGGAAGTAACCTAAATGTCCATTGACAGATGACTGGATAAAGAAGGTGCAGTATATTTACACAATGAAATGCTATTCAGCCATAAGAATAATAAAATAATGTCACTTGCAGCAACATGGAGGGACCCAGAGATTATCATACTAAATAAATAAAGTCAGAAAGAGAAAGACAAATACTACATGATGTTGCTTATATGTGAAATCTAAAAAAAAACCGACACAGGTAACTTATTTACAAACTAGAAGTAGATTCACAGACACAAGACAAGAAACTTATGGTTACCAAAGGGGAAAGGTTGGGGGGGAGAGATAAATTAGGAGTTTGGGATTTGTAGATGCAAACTCCTGTATATAAAATAGATAAACAACAAAGTCTTACTGTATAGCACAGGGAACTGCATTCAATATTTTGTCATAACCTATAATAAAAAGCATATGAAAAAGAATACATATATGTGTAACTGAATCACTGTGCTGTACACCAGAACTAACACAACATTGTGAATCAACTATACTTCAACTAAAAAAAGAGCTAGAATAAAATAGGCAGCCCTCAGCTTATGAACCAAGATTTACATTGAAATGCTATTTGTCAGTCGTATTTTGGGGCATGTAGAATCATGTCTCCATCAAACAAAATGTCATAAATGGTGCCTCACCAATGTCCTATGTACATGTAAATTGAATTATAGTAATGTCTGCAAACAGCACAGCCTTCCAGGTCATCTGATTCTAGTCTTTCATTGTGCTTGAGCTGTTTTCCATCTCAGTAGGTTGCAGGTAGCATGCTATTTTTTTAGGGCTGCCTAAACAAAGTGCCACAAACAAAGTGGCTTAGAACAGAAGTGGATTGTTTCCCAGCGCTGGAGGTTGGAAGTCTGAAATCCAGGGCTCAGCAGGCTCACGCTCTCTCTGGAGGCTCTAGGAGAAGCCCCTTCCCCACCTCTTCTAGTATCTCATTCCAGCTGCCAACAACGCTTGGTGCTCTTTGGTTCACAGACGCATCACCAGTCTCGGCTCCTGTCTTCACAGGACTTCTGGCTGTGCATGTGTGTCCAAACTTCTGTCTTCTTATGAGGACACCAGTCCAATGGGATTTGGGGCCCACTATCATCCAGGATGACCTCATCTTAACTTGATTCCATCTGCAAAGATCTTATTTCCAAATAAGGTCCCATTCACAGGTTCTGGGAGGACGTGAATTTTTGGTGGGCAGTGTTCAACCTGGTAGAGTAACTAATAGCGATGCAAACGATTCTTGTTTACAGACATGCAAATTCTGTCCTGTTCAGAAGAGGCTCAATTACCTTCTCTCCACACTTGGAACAGCCAGGGTTGCCTTCATTTGCATATTCATGTCAGTATCCTTGCTCTATAGGTGGGTCTGCTCTTGAGAATCTCTTTGAAACAGTTTGAATCATGTGCCTGATTCCTTCATTTGCTGAGTAAAATCTTTAACAAGCATTCATATTTATATGTATGTGAGAGTCATGGTTTTATTTTATTTCTTTTTAAATGACTTTTTAACAGTGAAAGAAGGAGGGAAGAGAAAGCACGAGGGCAATGCCTTCCCCTGGCCTGGGCCCTGGGCTAGCCCTGAGCCAACCCCAACCGCTCCAGCAAGTCAAGGCTGCCTTGAGCCCCCTCTGTCTTCCACTCAGTACCTGCTCCCGCCTCCCAGGAGATGTCGCCCCAGGTTCTCTGTCCTGCATCCCAAATGGTTGGAGCCTTCACCTCGAGCCTGAGCACCCGATACAAACGCTTTCTCCTGAATCCAACCCACCTCTCCCCACCCAAAGGCCCACCATCCTCAGTGGCTCCCATGTGACTTGCTGCTGGGAGTAACTGACCCCCATCCCACCCCTGCCACTCTCACCTTTTGAAAAGACAGTGCTTGCTGATCTAGCTCCTTCATTATTCAGCCAGATTTCAGATACATTTATTTTTATTCCTAAATTGCTTATTTAGGGGGAAATGGGCAGTTTGTTGGTTTAGAAATTTTCTTATTTATACGTTTTTCTATTTACCTCTTTGGTAGGTGATTTGGTCTACATGTATTGAGGGTTCAAGTTGGAGAAGTGGATTTTGGGTTTGGAAGTTTTCAAGGATGTAAATACTCACTTGAGCACAGGGGATACCCGTGGTTGTACTTTGGGTGGCTTCTCCATCTTCAGGGTTGGGAAGCAGCCCCTCTGGCAGGAAAGATTAGGCCTGTCCCAGGAAGGGATCGGCAGGGGGCGGAGGAAGTTTCAACTTGCCCCATTCAAAGCCAAGAGGAGGTACTCAGTGGGGCTTCCACGTTCCACAGAGGGAGCGAGCTGACGACTCCGCATCAGCCTGTGGTTGCAGAAGTCTGTCAGGTTCTGGAAGCTTTTCCATGCATTTCTGTGCTTCTGTCATGCACCTCAAGGAGAGAAGGCAGGCAGATTGGAGGTGACCGTGCCCCCCCACTGCACTGCTGAGTCAGGTGTGGCAGGGCTACTGGTGGTTATGTTAAAGGGGAACCTGCTTAAAGAAGGTGACGTTGTGCCACAGCTGCTGGGAGGCTGGGCAGTGGCCATGGGCTCCCTGGACATGGCCCAAGATGGGTCCACCTCGGTTCTGTGGCACCTTATGGCATTGGAGGCTTGAGAGGACCTTCCTGCTAAATCTCTTCGCCATCTTTCACTGCTTCAACATTTAATCTTCCCAAATTGTCCTTGGGTCTTAGGTGGCTGGTCCTCTGGCCAAGCTCCCCTCTCCTGCTCCAGTCTCTTCTTCTGGAATCTGGTGTGACTGGAGGCTATTTGGAGCAGAGAAGGACCACAACTCATCCTTCAGGGCAGTTAAATTGAAGGAATGATGTGCCCATGTCCTAAAGAACAGCACTCGTGCCGATACTGGCACATGTAATGCTTCTGCAGCGCCAGGCGCTGTCTTAAGCATTTTCCATAAATTAGCTCATTTAATCCTCATTCACAAAACTGTGAAGAAGGCGCTATTACTAGTCCCATCTTTACAGACAGAGAAACTGAAGCATAAGGAGGTTAAACAGTAGCTGAAAGATTATCTACTTGCCAAGGGAAGCTCACTGCTCCCTCAGCTGGGGTCAGGGCTGGGGTTCATAACATCCCCCCAACAAGGCTGATCTCCAAGAACAGTGTTTATTTCTGGCTAGCATGTTGGGGATGGGGAGCTACAGAGCACACTCTTCAATCTTCAGTGTCATTCTTCGGGTTAAAATGTGCAGCAATAGGTCAGCAGGACACGGAACGAGCGTCCCTCTGTGGGTGACGCGGCCATGGGGAACTTGGGGTAAACAATGATATGAGTAATGGTTAAGGTTCTGAGCCAAAGAGAAATGCCTGAACCATGAGTGGTACTAGAAACAGTTCTGAATTCCAGATCTCAAGAAGGTCTGGAGCTGAGATAGTCCCTCTTCACACCATGGAGGAGGGTGGAATTCCACTCTCAGCGGGAAGTCAGGGAGGGGGTGGGCTCCACTCCAGAGGGTTCCCAGGAAGCCTCTGTAGGGTCACAGCCTCCAGCTACAGGGATTAAAGGAATTTCTGGGGCGGGGAGCGAGCTGGGGCTCTGGGCTGACCCTTCCTTTCACAAGCTTTACCGAGCGCGATTAGTAAGAGTAGCTGACACTGATGCAGTGCCTACTCAGTTACGGTTTCCATGCTGAACCCTTCTCCTGTATTGTTTTTCTCAGCCTGCTCTTGCAACCTTATAAGGCAGGTGTTACTATCCCTTTAGAGGGATATTTAGCCCCATACAGATTAAATAACTTGCCCAAGCCAAAAAGAGCTGAGCTTTTAGAAAATCTATTGAGGTATAGTATACATTCAGAAAAATTCCAAGTGTATGGATTGATGAATGATCTCAAAGTGAACCCATCTATGCGACCAACTCTCAGGGTAATAGATAAGACATGACATTCTAAGTGCCCCCAAACACCTGCCTGTCCCCATCCCAGCCACTGCCCTCCTCTTCCACAAAGGTCAACACTATCCACGTTTCCAACAACAGAGATTAGTTATGCCTGATTTTCAACTTCCTATAAATGGAATCATATGGCCCATGCTCTTTTGTGTGTGGCTTCTTTTGGCCAGCATCATGTCTGTGACATTCGTCCACATTGTTGAGAGTAGCATAGTTCATCCATTTTCACTGCAGTGTAGTGTTCCACTATATGGCTGTACCACAACTCACTTATTCAATCTCCTGTTGCTGACCATTTGTTTTCTCTTCTTCTTCTGGTTCTTGTTTTGTTCCCATTCTCCTTCTCCTCCTCCTCCTCCTCTTTCCCATGATGTAGGGAGCTTCTGTGAAAGCTTAACTCAGGGTCCCTGTGTACGGGGAAAGCTGGCAATAAGATGAGATTCCCCAAGGAGGATGGTCACAGAGTGAAGAGCCTGTGGACCACTGACATTGGAGGGTCAGGTTGCCTGCTAAGACCAAGTGGGGTGGGAGGGGGAGAAAGTGGTGAAGGTCTAAAATGGCAAGAACCAAGAATGCCCACCCCCCTCCCCCCAACCTCAGTGTAGAGACCACACTCACATTTGCAGGACCTCTGGTGGGCGGGACTCAACAGCCTGGGTGATGGTCACAGAAGGGAGGTGGTAGGCATGATCCCAGGGGAGGGGTTATCTGGATGGTGGAAGGTTAAGCATAAGATCTGGAGGCAGAGTCTGATAAGAGAAGGATTTAAGTGAAAAATCACGAACCAGTTACTACCGGAACTGCACAAACTGGCTGCTGACAAACATGACCCACATTTGTGTGACTTCAATGAGACTCATTACCTGCACGAGCAGGTGAAATCCATCTAAGAAGGGGGCGACCACGCAATCCACCTGAGCAAGATGGGGGTCCTGAACCTGGCACAGTGGAGCGCCACTTGGGCAGCACATCCTGGGAGACGTGATGACAAGAGCTAAGCTTCAGGCTGGCTTCCCGTAGCCACGAGGGTGACTTCCTGGTCACCAAGGCAGTGCATGCGTGTTGAGGTTACCTTAAACTTTTCTATAAGCTATACCAAAACATCTACTTAAATTCTTTCCTTATACCAGCCCTTCAAATAAAGGAGTTGGGTACTCACTCCACTCCCAAATAAATTTGAGAAATATATCGAGGTCCTGCTCTCTTTGTGACATTGTTTGACTCTTCCAATCCGAGTCAGCTGCAGCCCCAGTGGTTGGTAGCTGTCAGGGGACACTGGCTACGTAGGTCGTGGGCACATCGGCAGGTGCAGGTATCTTATCATCAGAATCATGACAAGCTTTTCAGAGCAGACCCAGGCTGGATTGCTGCTCTACCCCTCCTATTCCATCAACACTTAATAAATTCTGTCAAGGAAGGTGTTTGTGAGGGGTGGGAGGGGAAGAGTTCTGTGCTAATAAAGGAAGAAACCAGAAGCCAGGTCTCAAAGGGGAGCTGCTCCCCAAAGCATCCTTGCAGACTGGTGAGGGGGACTCAGGAGCCAACTGTTGCCACCAGGAACGTGGGCATGACTCACTAGAGGGGAGGACCTGTAATGAAATGTGCATTTCGAGAGCCTGACTGTGCATCTGCTTCCTTCAGGAAAACAGTTGACTGGATAACTCCAGAGCAGGAGAGGGAAGAATAGAACTATGGGAGTTTCGTCATCATAAACTGGGGATATTTTTTGGCCAGGAATAAAATACCAAAATGTTCTGGTGAATTCTTGAGAGAATCAATGCCAGAGGCTATTCAGGTATTTAAGTGCAAAAATGTGCCAATAAAGAGTCGTAACTGTCAGCTCCACCACAGTTAATGTTGTAAGGGGTGGATGTAATTACTACAAACTTTGTGCTGGGTTGTTTGGTCTTTGGAACAGATGAGCTAATCACTTCCATGCTGAACAGGATGGGTTGTTTTTTTTTCAGGTTTAGGATCACGAGGAAGCTGGGATTGCTCAGCCATCTCTTCCATTTATTCATTTGGGAATGTTTCTTGAGCATCGTCTGGGCAGCTTGCTGTCTTTGGATACAGCTGAACCTGTGTCTGTTCTTGAAAATCACAATGTGGATCACAAGCCTTCAGCCTTGCCCTCTGCAGTCCCTCGTGGGCAGAACTCCCACCTCCTTCCTCTTCCTGGAGCCTCAGGAAGGCCAGGGGACATGGAATACGGTGGTGGGCGGCTCTTCCCAACTCTGCACTGGACAGCCCGGTGGCTACAATGCGGGTGGCCACAGTGAGTCCAAACGATGCATCTGTGTCGCTGTTCAGAGTACGGGGTTGGTGCTGATGTTAAATTTGGGTCAAGCTGGAAATGTCCACTGAATTCAAAAGAAAAGAAGCCCCTGCCAGACCCTCAGAAAACTAGGGGAAGAGGGAGAAGCAGATGACAGCGATTCAAAGAGTAACAGGGAGAACGGGGATGGGAGCCATTGTCTTCTTACTTTATAGACTCAAGATGAGAGGAGGGCGGTTTCCAAAAAGCACGTTATTACTTTTGCAATTTTAAATGAACAATTAGTTTTTAATGAGTAAATAAAAGATGAAAAGTAGAGCTTGTGGAAGGAGATGTTTCTTGCAGAAGTTTCGGCTGTGAAGGTGAGGCGGGGCTGCGGGGAGGTGGAGAAGGGTGGAGGGGAAAGCAGATCTGGTTTAAGATGCAGCACTGAATCGGGCTGTGGATGGCAGAGCACGCTTGTCACGTGATGACACGAGCACCCCGGGGGATGGTATCCAGAGTCCCCAGGGAGGAGGAATCCAGGTTTAGCTGTAGGGAAGGGGCCCTCTTCCCCTGGAGACGAAGTGAGAAAGGTCAGGGATGCAAGTGAATCTCAGCTGGCAGAGAGGGGGTCCTGGGCACACCCTCTGGAGGAGACTGGTCCCATTTCTCTGTAGAGCGGGAGGTGAAGGCTTTTGAGGAGGGCGGTGGGTTAGGTTTGAGGGGAGTGGGGGAATTTGAGGCCACTGTGGAGACTGGAAGATGGACAGGGTGGCAGGTCCAGCACCCTGGGGAGCCCGCATTGCTGAGCCGGGCTTGGGACAGGGAGAGGTTGAGGATCCCAGCTCCTGGGGCTGGTAGGACAGGGATTACAGCATACCCCCCAGAGGGGGACCGAGATGAGGACAGGAGGCAGGGATGGATAGGGACCCTATTACCTGCATAGCTCACTCCCTTCTTCCTTTAGCTCTTAGTTCAAAGACCCCTTCCTCAGCTGGACGGTGTCAGCCCTCTCAACTAAAACTGTAACCCCTGCATCCTTTCCATTTCCTTTCCCTGCTTAATTTTTTTCTTGGCACGTAATACTATTTCACATGCTATGCATTACATGTATGTTGTTCAGTATGTGTCTCCCCAGCAGAATGGAAGCACTCCAAGGGCAGGGGTTACGGGTTGAAATGTGGACCCCTAAAATTCATATGTTGAAGTCCTAACCCCCAGTACCTCATAATGTCACTTTATTTAAAAGTAGGGTTGTGGCAGATGTAATTAGTTATGATGAGGTCATTAGGATGGGCTCTTATCCAGTATGACTGATGTCCTTAAAAAGAGGGGAGATTTGCATACAGAGACGGACATACACATGGAGGCAGAAATGGGGTGATGGCGCAGCAAGCCTCCAGGAGCCTGGGGAGCGCGTGGACCAGATTCTCTCTCTCACAGCCTCAGAAGAAGCTGACCCTTCTGACACCTTGACCTCAGGCTTCTAGCCTCCAGAACTGGGAGAGAATAAATCTCTAGTGTTGAAGCCACCCACTTTGTGATGTTTTGTTACAAAAGTACTAGTAAGCTAATGTGGCAGGGAATTAACTTTCACTTCATTTTTAGAATATCTGCCCCGTGATTCTCCCAGCATGCACTGCATGTGCGGCTCTGGTTCTCTCTGCCCGTAGCTCTGTCCCCCTGGGAGTATTTTTGACATGAAATCCACCCCGGCGAATTAGGCCAAGTGGTAGGTGTAAGCCAACCTTTACGATTCATCATAGTAATTTAAAATTTCTGATTTAGTCTTTGCTTTGATTACTGAATTTATGCTCAGTTAGGGAAAGTGATGGGGCCACAAGCCGGACACCTTGCCCTAAGCACATGTGAGTCCAGGCTCAGAGCTGTGTGTGTTGCTCCATCCCCCCTGTTTCACAAGAGGGATGTCTAGAAACAGCACCTGCAGCCCTGGGTGAACCCCGAGTCTCCTTGGTGCGTGGCCCCAGCAGTCTGCATATGGTGGTTACACATGGCAGGGTAATGCTCCGGCTTTATAGGGAACCAGTGATGGTCAGGAGCTGGTACAGAATCCAGACATGCTCCAGCGTCCTAGGTCTTCCTGCCTTGGATGGTGTGTTGTTGTTGTTTAATTCCTGAAGGTCCAAAGACTTGGAAGTACAGCTGGCTAAAGAAAGTTCAGAATCTTGCTCTGTGCCTGATTGGATCTAAATTCAGAAGGTCCCCGGAGACAGCTGGGGCCCGGTCCAGCAGGCCCTGCCTTTACTTCCATTCAACAAGGATTTACTGAGCATCTACCAAAATGGTTAGACAGCTTCTTAGGTGCTGGGGATTAAAATACGCTAATAAGAAGTGGTCCTTGAACTTGGTAAACTCTCAGGTTATAAGAAGGAAGACAGTCTTGCAAAAAGTTGTTGGAAAACAGGGTAATAAGAACTATTTCAGGGTCATGAACAAAGGGGTGGGATGGGGAAAGTAGGGGGAGTTTGCCCTGCACCTGGGGTCAGGGGGGCCACGGTGGGTCAGGGAGAAGCCTTCTGTTGAGTAGATCTTTTAATAGCTGTTCATATCACATGAGGCTCCCTACACTGGCCTTAAAAATCCAACCACTTTTATTCAGATGAGGATCCAAGGCCTTTGTGTCCCTGGAGTAAACGTGACTTTTCTAGTTTTAGCCTTTTACTGTTACTTCCCATCAAGAGCAGGAAAAAGGCAGAAGCACTGGCTGTTAGGTGCACACATGCATGTGCTCCTGCTGAATACTCAACCACAAAGGCAGAAATCCTCCCTAAAAGAGAGAGAAGTTCTTAAATGGTTGCACTGATCCAGGTGACATTGGGAGGGATCTCGCAGCTGTCAACTGAGCGGAGCTGAAGGGCTGAAGGGCCACTAATCTCTTTAATAGGGAGCTCCAGAAATACACAGGAGACTTTTCCTTGTGTTTCTAAGTGGATCAGAAGAGTAATCTGGCCCAGCCGTTTTGTAGATGGACTTCAGGACACTCTAGGTTGTTTCTGTTTATTACAGTTAACTCAGGGAAATTTGCAAAAATTCCAGAACAGATAATTTTGGTTTGCTTAAACTGGTTTCTTGTTTTTCAATGAGTGACTAAGAGATGTCCCATCCTCCACACACGTCTGTGTCTCATGTGGGCAGCCAGAGAGCTGGAGGAGCCTGCAGCCAACTTCAGGAGGTAATGAGCTTCTCCAAACTCCATCCTTGAGGATGTTTTCTCAGAGGAAGTGGGGAAAATGGTCTCAGCCTTAACAAGCCATGCTGAGGGTCTCCTTGAGCCCCCATTTTTTCTTTGACGCCAACCCTAGGCTCTGGGCTACTTTCCTTACATTTTAACTACGGCCATCACTCAGTCTAGATTCCAAGAAGGCAGGACCCAAGCCTGCCTGGGGTGCCCTCCTCCGCAGCCACCCAAGGCAAGCAAACAGCTCTTTTCATCCTGGTGAGCTCTATTGCCACTCACCAGGGGACAACAGGGTTAACAAAATGGATAAATATGCTCAGTTTTTTCTTCTCAATTTGCAAGCAATCTCTCTATATTCTGGCCATCAACCACTTGTAACAGACAGCACAATGAATGTTTTTCCTATTTTTTTTCCGATTGTTTTTCTTCCCCATTGGCTTGTGTTGGTGTCGTTTTTTAAAAATGCTTTTTTCTCCCCCAGAATTAAAGCTCTTTTAGTTGCTAATAAGGAAACCAACTCTGGGAAGCTTAAAGAGCAACAACAGAGGAAACTATTGGGGGCAGGGGTGGGTCTAGCTCAGTGGTAGTGTGGGTAGCATGCACGAGGTCCTGGGTTCAATCCCCAGTACCTCTATTGAAAAAAAAGAAACAAAGGAAATTATTAGATGTGTATTATCTCAGGAGATTTGCTTTCATTTTGCCATGTCTACGCCGCCCCACCCCATAGGTTTTCCACTGGAATTTGGTTATTTGTAGAACAGCAAGAGACAAGAAGTGTTTTCTGCCGAGACTTCCTGTTTGAGATCATTGGGCAGGGGTGGGGGGTAGATCAGAAGCACATTTCTTGAGTTTCTTTCCCAGGCGCCTCAACTTTGGGTTACCATTTTGAATACAGCCATGAAGAAAATTAAGATGCTCAAGCCACCTGATGTGAGAGGTTCTTTTAAGGAAATGCCAGGTAAGGGTTCATTTGGATATGTCGACTAAAACAAAAACGCACAATATAAAAGTTATGAGTTGACTTTTATTCGGGGACCTTCCTGAGAGGTAGGAAAACCTCTTCTCCCAGCCTCTGGGAGACAGCCTCTCAGACAGCTCTGAGGGACTTCTCTGAAAGAGGTAAGGGGAAGAGACAGGATATATATCAATTTTTTGCTGGAAAAAACATGGAGTCAAACATCAAAAGATTACTGCTAGTCACGAAGAACAGACACCTAGAGTTCATGATTTTTGTGCTTTTCTATGTTTGGAAAGAAGCAAGAATCTGGGATCATTGAAATTTTTCCTTGGATGCATATCTTAATCATCTAGGGGCCACTATCCAAAGCACTGAATCCTTCCTTTTATCCCCATCCTTAATTACCCTGTTGCTGGGTGATTGCAGTAGCTTATGACTTGATTCTTGTAGGACTGGAAGGGCAGGCAGGCAACATTTTTCCCCCTTTACAGATAAAGTGAGAAAATGCTGTAAATATCCTAAATATCAAGACTAGGGGATTGGTCAAATAAACACTGGTATACCCAGTAACAGAGCCAAATCTAGAACTATTATGGTTGCAATCCAACAGTGGAGGAGCCGTAATCGGGAGATGGTTCTATCTGATATCACAACCGCTCTTTATCCCAAGCTACACTGCCTCTGAAAAGAAAAAAATAAAATGCATTTCTCATTCACCTCACGTGGGCTATTCTCTCGGCAAATAGGGCAACACATTTGGAGAAGCAGCTTCTGTAGAGCAGTTTATATCATAAGGCCAATGGATACTTCATTTTAATAATAATGAAAGTTCACACTTACTGTGTGCTAAATTCCAGACAACGTGAAATGTTTAAAATCACTCTGGCATTCAATCTACCAGGGGAGGTGGGACCCTGGTTATTTTATGGGCAGTGGGGTGGGTTCACCATTTGCTTCACCATTAGGTTCCCCTCCACTCAATTTCCCTTCTAAACAAAGTTGGGCGGTGGGGGTGGGGGTGGAAATCACTACAGGTGCACTTGGTTTTCAGTCTTTAAATCCACTGCTTGTAATTTTAAAAGATCTTCCTGTTGTAGGTGTTACAGTTAGGCGGCCTATTTGAGAAATATAACTCAAGTAGTGAATTTTAATGGCTTGAAGACAAGTTATTTAACTAAATCAACAAGTTGTTTAATCACCATACATATGTAAACTTTAAAAAGTCATAAATTAAAATAGTTCATTGAAACAGGACAAGTCATGGATAAAATACAATTTTGCAAAATGTGATTGGTTTACATTGAGAGTCTAGTCTTTGTGGAAATAGGCGTGCATTTCTAAAAGAGAAATTAATCAGCATGGGTTTGGAGTCTAACCACTCACAAACAGCTAGCTCTTCTTTGGAGCAGGGCTGTTCCCAAAGTTTATCTTTAAAGGTTAAACCATTTAGTGCTATTTGGACCCAAATTACTGAGGAAGGAAAGGAGGAAGTGGTGAACTCTTAAGACAGAGCTTGAATTTTGCTGCTAAGTGACCAGGGATGAGGACCTAGGGACTCCAGAAGAGGGTAAGTGGTGCTCCACTACAGGATTGCAGCCCCAAGCCCCCTCCCAACCCCCCAGGAGACCCTGTCACCTGCTGGCCGCTGAGGTTCTTTCTTTAATACAACACAGTGCCAGTTCTGGCTGGGAGAAAAGGAGAGCTAGCAAACCCAACACTGTCCTGAGCCATCGGAAAGGCAGGGGTGTGGGGGAAGGTCACTTCCATTTGTAAATCCCCTGACTTCATTGAACAGGCCTCTGGAAACACCAAAACAACCAACAACCTTGAAAGGGGGAAATTTCCAGTGGGAATTTATGTAAATAGGACCAGTTAGAGGAAAAGGTTAAAATCAAACCATGATTTGGGGTATTTTTGCCTTCAGAGAGAAAGCCCCGGACTACAGGAGGGGCCAGTGTGCTCAGGTTCACTTCTGCTCAAGGGCTCGCTCAGGCATCCATCGTTCTTTACCAGAAGTCGCTGTTCTCTGGCCCCTGCCCTCTCAGCCCCCGGGATGCGGGCATCCCAGAGGGCCCAGAAGGCATTGGAGGCCCGGGTGGTCACCACAGTGGGTCGGCTCAACGCAGTGTAACACCTGAGGCCCAAGATCCAGAGGCCTCTGCAGTTCAAACCTCGCTCTGGCCCCCACCGCCCTCACCGGGTATTTTGGACCGTGTTCCTCACTGTGCCCCTCAGCTTGTCCGCCTAGTCCTGGGGTCTTCAAGCTTGTCCCCAGTGCCTGCGTCCACCCAGTTTTGTTCACCTTTGCACCCCGAGGACCTCTCACAGGCTGGTACCTGGTAGACACACTGTAAAGGTTGGGGGTGCGGCGGCGGAGAAAAGGAAAGGAGGGAGAGGGGACAGAAAGAAGTAGTGTCTCCCTCCTGGTTTCCACATCCGCCCCTGGACCGGCCACGCTTTCTGTCAAAGATGCTACATCCCTAATCCAGGCTCGGGGCGCGTCCTCACACTGCGCCTCCACGCAAAGCCTTTTCCACGAGGATTTGGCCCACAGTGCGCCCTCTTCCCAGAGGTGAGGGGCTCCCCGCAGCAGATTCTCACACGCGAACCGGGACAGACGGAGAGAGGCCCAGTTTCGGCCCGGGTGGGTTCAGGGAGCGGACCACGGCCATCGCCTGCATGTCTACTCTCTGGGTTTGGCAGCCAGCTGCAGAGTCAGCGCCCCATCGCGGCTTCACCCCGTTAATCGTCTCGGCTCCGCAGATCCAGGCACGGTGACATTGGCCAAGCGTGGGGGAGGAGGAAACCCTTCACCACTCTGGCCTGGAGCCGTCCTTTCCCGGTCTAATGTCTACCCCGAGGCTCCTGGACACCTCCCCGGGGTCGCTTTTCTAGGAGCAACCATCAAGCCACAGTTGGCCCGGGTCTGAGTGACCTGGGGACTCTGCGTCCCGGGTTGGGACTTTCCCGTGGCAGCCCGGAGGTCCCAGTTCAGAGGGGCAGGGTCCGCAGCGCAGCCCTGGTCCAAGTCCCCTAGGTGGACACCACCTCCCATGCATCCACTTGTCCTCGTGCCCGGTGTGCCCCGAGGATCCCGGAGTCTTAAGACTGGAGTGAAGTCGGCCCCGGAGCCCAGGCTCCCTGGGGGGTGAAAAAACGGGCTCCGTGCCTCGGACGCTGAGAAACTCCCCCCACCGCAGTACAGAGGCCTGACTCCCCGCACGGCTCCGGGCCTGGGAGATTGGCTTCCCGACGCCGGAGCAGGCTCAGCCGGCGGCGTCCTCCGACCCCCACCTTCGCCCTCATCCCTGGGCCGCCGGAGGGGAGGGGGGGCGCTCGCCGCCCGCTGAAAGGGCGTTCGGGTTCTTTAGTTACTGCTTCTGGTTCTCCAGCGCGTGCATTTCTCAGCGCCGGGGCAAAGCAGACGGATGCACTGTCCCCGCGGTGCCGAGAAGCCCCGGCTTCGCTCTTAACTTTTGCCAGGATCGGGCCCGCGGGCGCGGGACCCGGGGCGCGCGCCTCCTCCCGCGCAGCCGCCCCGCCCGCCTCCCGCCCGGTCCCTGACCGCGCCCGCCCGCGACCGCCCGCTGCGTTCGGAAAGCCCCCGCGGCTCCTCCCACCCACCTCCCCGAGGGGTTTTCTCCAGCCTCCTGTGAGTCGAGTCTTGGAGCGCAGCCGCCGGGCGCGCGTTTCCGCCGGGCTGGAGCGCGCCGAGCACTGCTTTTCTCGGGCCGCCAGGGACAAGGGGCGGTGACCTCGGTGCGCGCCCGGCGTCCCGGTCTCCCCGCCCGCTCCCCGGCCCCCGGCCCGCGCCCGGGCCGCCAGCATGGTGCTGCTGGCCGGGCCCGGGCCGGAGGGCGGCGGGGCCCGCCGCGTGTCTCCGCAGCCGCCGTCCCCACCCCGGGACGCGCAGGCCGGGGAGGACCCAGATGACTACGAGGAGTACGAGGACTTCTCAAGTCTGCCTGACACCCATAGCATCGCTTCAGACGACTCCTTCTACCCTTCTGAAAGCGAGGAGGAGTACAGCTCCGTGAGCGCGGAGAGCGTCCCGGAGGGCGTCCCGGAGGCGGCGACCCTCCTGCGCGCCGCCAGCGCCAACGACGTGGGGTTGCTGAGGGCGCTGGTGCGGCGGGGCCCCAGCGCTGAGGAAGTGCAGGAGACCGATCGCAACGGCCGGGTAAGCGGGCGTCCCTGCTGGGTCCGAGTTCCCTCCGCCCTCCTTTCTATTCCCCGCTCCACCCAGATCCCGGCTGCGTCCCGGTCCCGCGGTGACTCTGCCGCGGCCGAGAGCGCCTCTTCCTCGCTCTCTGGGCGTTTGGCGCGTGCGGAGCTTAAAGTGGCCTGCCTATCCCAGGCTGGGGTGGGCGGCACGATTGCCTTGCCGGAGGTCACAGCGCCGCGGGAGACGCCGCTCGTCCCTCGAGCTCACCTCAACCCCTTCTCGTTTCCCTCCCCCGGAGTCTTCTGAATCCCCCGGGGGCCTTCGGTGGGATCCGCGTTGGAAGCCTCTCGCCGGGTCCCTTCACCCTGGGCTCCCTCTGACCATTACCCTTCCTCGCCTGCAGGGGAAACCCCTTTTGCCTAGCGGTTCTCGGCCTTTCGCGCCGCGCCTGCACTTTCCCTTCCACGCCCGAGCGCGGAGCGGCTCCTCGGGGCCACCCGAGTTCGGAGTTTCTTCCTGGACCACCTGCTAACTCGCACCCCTCCCCCTTCCCACGCCCGGCAGCGCCTGGTGACCCGCTCCTGGTGACCGGCGTGACCTCCGGCTTGGCTGTCTGCACGGTCACCGCGGAGAGCCAGTGCCACCCCCAGAGGCAGGCGCTGGGGAGGGCAAAGGAGGGGCGGGCACACACGCGGTAGGGCAAGCGGCGTGGGGGTGGGGAGAGGCATGAGTATGGGGTATCGGGGTATCCATGAGTCACGACTAGACTCAGCCGGTGAGAAACATTGAGAGAAAGAAAAAGTTGGCTTGAGAAGGGCTGGCTCGCAGAACACCACCCACCAAAGCACCTGGAGGGAAAAAACAAAACCAAACCAAACCGCAGAGTGACCACCGTGGCCAAGTGCCCGTGAATCTGTGCTGCGCAAAAAGTGGCCTTGGTCTCCTTTGATGTCACATTCCCCCGGTCCCGCGGGATCTGCAGTCTCTGCCTGGCACAAATCGGGAGTGGAAGTGCTTTTGCTCGGGGAGCCCACAACTGACAGACAAGATGTGCTTTTCAGGTGTAGAGCAAAGCGATTCAGTTATACATGTATGTACACACATACATACAGTGCAATTAAAAAAAAGGGAGGGGGGAGATGTCCCTTTACTTGGGAACTCGTGGGACCCTGTGCCTTTGGTTTATTTCAGAGGGCAGGGTGGTCTGTCCCTGACTGTGGTCTGGGCCTGGCTTAGGCATACAGGAGCCTGTGAATGTCACTGTCTAACTTGACGCATTATTTGAATTTGGGGATGGTTCTTTGCTTGGTGTCCTGTGTCGGGCAGTGCTGGCCCAGAGGTCGCTAAGGCTACGAGAGCTAAGGTGGGTCCTCGCGGGCAGCATCACCGCGGTGGCCCTGAGACACCAAGATTGCACCTCAGTCCTCCCTCTGCCCTCGCTGGTGGCCGAGGGACCAGAGCTGATTCTTCTGCCCTGCTTTCTCTTTTACTAACGTGAATTTTCACACACATTTGTTAATATGAGATCTCCGTTTCCTGAAGCAGGTAACCGGGGCTGCTTTAAAGGAAGTCCCAAAGGGATTAGGAAGAACATGGTTGGGGGAGGTCTCTCCCGCGTTCTGGGCAGCCAGGGGTCTTCAGTGGGCTGGGGAGGGGGGCAGGGCAGGGGCTGGCTGGCCCAGCCCCCACTCTGAGGCTCCCCTGAGCTCTGCTTTACTGGGTTTCCTTTAGGAGCAAAAAATAAAAACTTGAAAACAGCTGCACTGGCGTCAACAGAGGACAACGTAAACCGTCCCCAAGGGGCACGGGTCTGACAGACTGAGTTTCTGGGCCACTTTTGAAAGCCCCTCCCTCACTCAGCACAGAGTCAGGGGAGGGTGACAGAACCGGAGGCAGGCTTTCAGCACCTCACGGCCTCAGTTTCCCCCTGGTGATGGAGGGCTGACAGCACATACCTCCTGGGGGCAGTGAGCATGAAATGGCGTAACACACACAACACCCTGACATGGCCTTGGTTACTATGTTGTCTTGGTTTCCACTCACCTGCCTTCTCCTTGCTCAGATGGGACATCCTGCAGCTTTTTTCTTTTTTCTCTTCTGCCAGGCAAAGCTATTTTTTTCTCTGCTTTTCCCCTTGATTACAGAGTCTCCCTTTGGTTTTCTGCTTTGAGCTGCCTGCTTTGCTCCCCATCAAATCATGATGGAGAAATGACACATGGTCCACCAATGGCCAGACCTCCGGCTCTTTTATCTTCTGATAGAGGGAGCCTGTCCTGAGTTCTGCGCTTGTGAGGGGGTGAGGCAAGAGTTTCTGTTCTTCCCAGTGGCTTCTCAATGCTGTTGATCAAACAGCCTTTCTGAAACACAGGGAAAGAATAAAGTGTCGCAGTGTCCAAATGCACAACCTGGTGGCAGATGGGGTAGTAAGTCACTGACAAGTGACTGTGTACAGGGCATGGTTAGGTACTACAGGAGACTCGAAAGTGAATCAGTCTCTCCCTGGAGAGTCTTAATCTTTTAGTTGAGGAGAGAAGAACTCAGAGTAATAGTACCCAGTGCTTAGAGAGTAAGAGTCTGGTGCTTACAGCCAGAGGCAGGAAGTGAGGGGGTCACTATAGAAATATGGAGCAAGGGGCCTGGAAGCAGGGAGCTGAGGACAATTTTGGAAGCCCAGGGAGGGGAGACTGGCAGAGGAGGTGGTGGGGGGACATTCAGTTGGAACCAAGGAGTTGGTGGCAGGTGCAGTGTGGTTGGTGTTGGTGCCGGACAACGTGGGCACTGAAGCTGGAGAGGCCGCCTGGGGCTAGCTGATGAGAGGCCACCCTGGAATAGGAAATGGAGAAACAATCTGGTTTCAACCTGCCAATGTAGGGTTTTGGGGCTGTGCTGTGCTTCCCCAGATGATCACGTGACTCGTTCCCTCATTGCCTTCAGGTTCTGGTCTTAAGGGTATCTCCCCACAGAGGCCTATCCTCCCATCTTTAGCTAAGCCAGCAGTACTGGGATCTGGGTAAGACCATCCAGATACTCAGAGACTGAGGGCTAAAATTATGGGTAGGATGGTCATCTGACAGAACAGATGACATCTGAGTAAAGATGTAGAGAAGATAACAGGAAAAGCTCTCCAGGCAGCTGGCACAGCAAGTGCAAAGGCCCTGAGGCAGGAGCCCTTTGGATCTGGTCCATGAGGAGTAACAGTAAAAGCTTATGCAAAGCCCCAGCGCTTTTGGTGGAGGAGCATGGTAATTGCATTAACTCCAGAACCACAGGTGCTGCTGCCAGCAGCTTCCCAGAAGTAAAATGCCTATAAGGGCTTTTTTTTTTTTTTTTTTTCCCTTTCTGGAGGTGAGGAGTGTGTTTGTTGAGCTGCCCATCTCTGGTCAGCTAAGAAGAGAGTTTGCCTTAGCTGACAGAAGTTTCATTTGGTTTGTGTAATTAAGGATCAGATGGGTTTTGCTGAAGAAACTGTGTTCTTTCCTGGCTCCTGAGATTTTGGATGTGCTCAGCACTCAGTCTCCCTTCTGAAATATTTATGGCTGTAAAAGGACTGCATAATTTAATATGCAACATGTAAATATTTGTCAAACAATTCTTCAGTAACATTCAAAACGCGCTCTGCTGTCTCTTAGGTTTCTGCTTGTTTTGTTCCCGCCAGCCTGGGGACGGTGGAAGCTGCCACAGTTCTCCTTCACTCTTCACTTCTCTCCTGAGGTTCAGCCTCCCCGCCCTGGCTGCTCTGGAGAAAGTACTGAAACCAGAGGAAGTGTCTGTGCTGTCTTCAGTGTTGCAGAACGGCAGTTTGAATGTCAGACAGCTCTTGGACCAAGTTAGGCCCAATTATGCTAAATTTAAAATAGCGCACTCCTTTCTTGATGTGGTTCCCCTCATGCATGCTTAATTTCCAGAGCCTCTCACTGAAATTTTTCAAAGGCCCCTCCACCCTTTTGCTCTGTTGGCTCAGGAAAGCCCCCATCACAGACCGAGTACAGGGGTGTCTCCCTTTATTCCTGGGGGGGGGGGCTTAAATGTTTCATAGATTTGTAGCAGTGATTGGGACCTTTATCTTAAAAAACAAATTTTTTTTTATTGCCGTGTAGTAAGTTTACAATGTTGTATTAATTTCTGGTGTACAGGATAGTGACTCAGTTATATATATATATTCCTTTTCATATTCTTTTTCATTATAGACCATTACAAGGTATTGAACATAGTTCCCTGTGCTGTACAGTAGGTCCTCGTTGTTTAGGGACTGTTATGTTGACCTGTACATGAGAAATGTTTTGTTTCTGGGTTTGGTTTTTCGAATGCCACAGAAGGATTGATACATTTTGGAATCACCTTTTCCTAAAATGAGAATCCAGTTTGGATTCACATCCAGCTCTTTGGCATCTACCAGGCCTCAGTATCCATGGGCCTGCGTGTGCTTAGAATCTGCTGGTTGGTACAGAAAGTGATTTCTGGCCTCAGGCCTGGCTTTGCTGTTTGGGGATGTACGCTAGTGTGTTAGTTGCAGATTCTGATGTGCGGGAAAGGGGATGAGAAGGGAGCATGAGCCCATGAGCCTGGGAGCCCAGGGGCCCAGAGCAGAGAAGTGAGTCAGCTGAAGGGAGCCCAGAAACCCTGGGCTTGGGGCCAGTGGGCTGACGGGCCTCGGCCTCTTCTTTCTCTGCTAACCAAGGTGGGGGCTGCTCTGGGCCCGGAAGAAGTTGAGAAGCCCATGTGTTTTGTTTTGTTTTGTAGTTTTCTGAAAGGACTTAATTTTTTAAGAGCAGTTTTAGGTTCACAGCCAAATTGAGGGGAAGGTACAGAGGTTCCCATATACCACCTGCCCCCACCATGCACACCACCAGCTACATTGTTAACACCCCCCAGGGAGGTGCCGTGGTTATACCTGATGAAGCTGCACTGACACAGCATGATTAGCCAAAGTCCCTAGATTTTCACTGGGGTTCACTCTTGGTGCTGGACATTCTGTGGGTTTGAACAAATGTATAATGATACATATCCATCATTGTAGTGTCATAAAGAGCCTCCCCAGTGTTCTTCATGTAAGTGTCAGTTATCTGTGGACACAGCAATGCTGTGTAACAAATAAGTGTGACATCTGATGGGTGTACATGCCAGTCACAGTTTGCTAAAGGGAGGCCCAACTCAGCCCATCTCAGCTGGGTTTGCTTTCGGCTGGGGCCAGCTTTGGTGGCAGGACCAGGGACATCTTGGCTGGGGTGGCTGGTCTCCACTCTGTGTGGTTTCTGGTTCTCTGGCAGAATGGCCTGGGCTGCTTCTCCTTGGTGGGGGGCAGGGTTCCCAGGGAGCAAGCAGAGCAAATGAGGTTTAGTGTCAGTTCTGCTCAAGCAAGTTATAAAACCAAGCCCAGATTTACCCTTAAGTGTGTGTTTGCTTTTGTTTGTAAAGGATGCTATTCACTAACCCTAAACATTTATGTTTATTTAAATTTTATTTTCATTAGAATCTGAAAAAAAATATACATACCTATGTATATGTATAACTGAATCACTTTGCTGTACACCTGAAACTAACATTGTGAATCAACTATACTTCAATAAAAAATAAAATAAAAAAATAAAATGTATTTTTATATAAATAAATATACATAAGGACAATTTTAGCTAGGGGCCCAAGTGGAGGGTACCAGGTACCTCCATGTCCTAATCAAGAAGCATCAGACCCTGAAGGCCTGACTTAATTTGATGGAAAGGCTGCTTTTGGTGTATTTGTGTGGATGATGGTTTCAGACACCTAGACGGGCCATCATCAGGGGATTTTGAAGCTGGAATGGATCTTAGAGGATAGTGGCCCCCGTCATTTTGTAGTTGAAGAAAGTGGGGCTCAGAGAAGGGGGCATCTGGATGTGTCAGGAAAGCTGGGTTCTAGAATGACCCAGAAGCTGTTCATGGTGCTGCTTTTGACGCCAGTGGGTTTCTCCACGGGGCCCTGAGCCCTTTCCACCTTTGCCTCCTGGCTGCACATGAGAAGTGGGCTACCTAGGAATTCCGTGGGGTGGTTTTGAACATTTGATTTCTTTTCCATCCTCTGCCTGTCAAAGAAGGCTAAGGGAAGGGTGTTACACAAATCTAAAACAAGAGGGTATAGGAACTCTTTTGGAATCTCATTTATTCATCTAATATTCGTATCAGTATAACATGGGAGCTGTTTTGAATGACGCCTTCTAGTAGATATGGCTACAACATAGGAAAAGCTATAGGTGTTATTTAACTAAATGCAAGTTGCTAAAATTCAAGCCCCCCGTCAGACCTGTAGGTCAGTCACTAATGGTTAAAGGATTATTTAAATTTTCTCTTTCTTCCTGAGTCCGTTATAGTAACGTCTGTTGTTCTAGGAAACTATTCCATTTTTTTCCTAAGTTGTAAAGGTTAATTATATGGTGTTTTTATAGAGTTCTCTTTTAAATCTCTGCTATAATGGGATTATATCCTGTATTTCTACATTTTTGAATTTTTGCTATTTTTCTTTTGTGACATATTGTCAAAGGTATCTTATTTTATTAATCTTTTGAAAGAGTCAACTTTCATACTGCGTATAGTTCCTTCTTCACTATTTTATCAGTTTCTGCTTTTCTTTTTATTACTTTCTTCCTTCAGATTTATTCTACATGTAACTTTCTCTAAAAGTATCACTTTTGTTTTTCTCACAAGTTTTGATATGTAATATTTTAGTACTATTGTGTTCTCATTTGCATTATGAGTTCCTCTTTTTTTGACCTAGAAGTTATTTAGAATTAAGTTTGCAATTTTTAAAATATATACATTTTTAAACTTTATTAAAATAATTTTTTAAACCTGATTCAGAGAATATGGCTTGTATGATACTTTGAAATTTCTTGAGACTAGATTTTCAGCCTATTGGGCCAGTAATTCTAAATCATAACCATGTGAAATTTTATGATTTCCCCAGGTTAAGTCAAAACAGTTCCATGTGTAAAATAGTACATAATCCCTTTAATTAAAAGAAGTAAGAAATATGCAGAGAAGTTGTTAAAAATATGTGAATAAAGGAAATACGTTTCATTGCAGATGATTGGGAAGTAATTCTTTTAGACAGTGGTGGAATGATGGTGTGTGTGCGTGTCGTGTGTGTGTATGTGTGTATGTGTTCTTCTGAGGTCAGATTTTATGATGAAGTAGGATGTTAAGAATCCTTGATGTCGGTGTGTGTGTTCAGAAAGAAGAGAGACTATTTTTAAATGATGTTCCTGAATCTGAAAGACAGTTTAAAGTGGCATTTACTTACTTCTACTAAGTCGGAGACAGGGAAATTAAGGTAGACGTGAAATCCCGAGTGACAGTTGGCTTGGTGGCAAAATTGGATTGGAGTGGTGGGGATTTGAGCAATTTCAGAGTAACATAAAACAATGTATGCTTCTAAAGGCATATTTATGTCAGCTCTGAACATGTTCGGATCCAAAGTAGGCATGTGATGGATACAGAATCGAGCATGTTCCTCTGCTTCCGTTTCTGAGATTTAAGTGACTCCTGAACTATAAAGGCCACACCTGGGGAGGGACATTCCAGCTGGGAGAGGCGTCGCAGGAGGTGCGGAGGGGAGGCCGTTGAAGAGGCAGGAGCCCTGCTCACGGGAGGTGCCCAGTCAACGGTGTTAAGTTTATAGTAGCACTTTCTCCAAGACCAGGGAAGGCACGTGAAGTTGGTTTAAAAATGAAGGAAGATGGAGGAATTAAGCTGAGTGAAAAAAGTCCATCTCAAAGGATTATATGCTGTATAATTCCATTTATGTAACATTCCTGAAGTAGTGCAGTTGTGGAGATGGAGAACAGATTAGAGGTTGCCGGGGTTAGCGCTTCAGGGAGAGTGGTGGATGCTACCCTAATTGGGGCAGCCCTGCATCTAGATGGTGCTGGTGGTTACAGGGAGTTGTACGTGGGTTCAAATGGCATAGAACCACACACATGCACACGACTGGGGACCCCTGAACAAGCCCTGTGGATTGCAATGAGGCCCATTTCATGATGCTCTTGTCCTGTATTTATGTGAGATGTTGATGTGGAGGAGAAAGGACGAAGAGGGCAACTTCCTGTCGGTCTGTCAGTATTTCAAAATCAAAAGCTTAATAAAAATGAAGGAAGGCATGCATTACCTTTTATCTGCAGCCTTACCACCACGAATAGACCGAACTTCGGAAACTAAAGCAGCGTCAGACCTGGTTAACATGGGGGAATGGGACCGACTGGAAATACTGGGGGTTTGAACCACTGATACTCAAGTGTGGTCAGAATTGCTGGCAGCATGGCATCACCTGGGAGTTTTTTCCCAAATGCAGTCTCCCAGGCCCTCCCGGACCTACAGAACCAGGATCTGCACTGTAAGCCAGTCTCGGTGATTGGCATTGTTTTAATTGAAGTACAGTTGATTTACAATGTTGTGTTAGTTTCAGGTGTATAGCAAAGTGATTCAGTTTTATATATATGTATATTCTTTTCCAGATTCTTTTGCATTATAGGTTATTACAATATATTGATTATAGTTCCCTGTGCTGTACAGTAGGTCCTTGTTGTTTATCTATTTTATATATAGTAGTGTGTATCTGCAAATCCCAAGCTCCTAATTTATCCCTCTCCCCCACCCCTTTCCTCTTTGGTAACCATGGTGTGTATATACATACACACACACACCGCATCTTTATCCATTCATCTGTTGATGGACACTTAGGCTGTTTCCATGTCTTGGCTATTGTAAACAGTGCTGCTAAGAACATTGGGGAGCATGTATCTTTTCAAGTTAAAGTTTTCTCCAAATTGGCATGTACTCTTGCTGGAAGAGCTCTAGAACATTATTCTTAGAGCAGAAAACAAGCTTAGTGGCCAAAGATGGCAGGCTTAGGTTGATCACAGGATCCTGGACAAGTCACATGATCTTTCCATCCTCAGTTTCCTCCAGATCCCCGTACAGAAAACAAGGATGCTGTCTGTGAGGCTAGCAGCACCTTAGGGAGCGTCTAGGCAGAAAGAACCAGTCATGTACACAGGCAGTGTGTGCCATGTCCTGGGCACTCAGTGACTGGACCTGTTGTTTCTGTGGGGGAACTGACCTCAAGATGGGGTTTCCAATACTGCTGCTTCCATTTTAGCCAGGGGAAAAGGAGCCAGTTAAATGTCTAACCAAGGAGGAGGGGTCAAGAAAACGGTGTGTCCACTTGGTTTACAAAAGGTGTTGTCCTTTTGTAAGCATCACAATTAGTTAAGAAGGTGGATCTCAAGTTAAGTGTTTATAGCGCCAGGAAGGTGGCAGCTGGGCCACGGGTGCAGGTAAAGCAAGGCGGGAGGGTGAGGAGGGGTGGGGCAGGGGCTGCGGCCACATCCAGTGCATCTTGGAAGCACCTTTGACTACAGGTAGGTGGAGGCCGAGACGCTCGCTGCCTCAGGAAGAGGAACAGAGGCAGTCTGGGGCTTGGAAGAGGATGAGCAGGGTCTAGACTCGTGACTGGTGAGGAAGGAGGGTATCCCAAAGGGGGCAGGGATGGCTACCATGCCAGGGAGTTGGCACACGCCCTCTTTCTTTCCCCAGCACCTCCCGTGACTACCAGTTAGTGCCAAGAGCCCCCGGGGTTGGGGTGTGGGAGCCCTCCTGCATCCCGGGACTTTCAGGCCTGATTCTGTCCTGATGTTCTGCTGTGAACAAGCAGCCACAGGGGGTTCCCGAAGTTCCCTTCCATTTCTGCTTCTCCTCGACGGCGTCACGCCAGGCCTCCCAAAGGGCCTGGCCTCCCCATTCCTATCAGGAGGATCAGGCTGTATTGCTTCCTTCCAGGCCTTCCAGCTTTTGTATATGAAAATACAAGTCCTGTGCTACAAATAGCAGCAGGGACAGAGCCCCGGGACAGTTTTGAAGCTGTGCGTCAGGCTTTCTTTCCCTGATCTTAGGCGACGGGCAGGTTTCTAGGAAATGAATTCCACTTACAGTAACGCCGTGTTTCTGGGAAATGCGTCTCCCCGCTGAGCCTCCGCTTCAGAGGATCCAGGTCTTTGCGGGGCCTGCTCACCCGCAGTGGAAAGGGACACAGGAGCACCGTGGAGCCGGGAAGGAGTGGCTTTGGTGCGTCATGTCACCGCATGTCCTCCTCTGTTGGGGGGTATGGCTAGAAAAGGCCACCTCTGAGGTCCCCAGGCTCACCCTCCATGCTCTGTGATGGATGGGAGGTACCTACTGGCCCTCCCCTGTGCCCCTGGCAGACTGGGACGGCGGGTCCCCCTACCTAGGAGAGCCGCTCCTGTGTCGGGGCCACACATGAAGTGTCACCTCAGAGAAGCAGAAAGGCCCACAGACCACAGAATTCCTCCTTTAGCAGAATCTGGAAACCCTACTTTGGAGGAGTGCTGTTGTGCTAAGTTACAGGATCTGGGGCACATCCACTGGGAGGGAAGTTTTTGCCCAAACGTAGTCGCTTAGGCTGGGTTCTCCTATCACACGAGAGAGCTGCCACCCAAGGGGACCCGGGACTGACGCATCTTCTAGGCAGGTTTTTGGGAGACAGGAGAGCCTGCGACTGGGGAGGGCCCATTGCGGGAGGGCCTGCAGTGGGTGGGGGCAGACTGTCTCCACGGCCACACATGGAAAGCAGAGTAAACACATTTCTTTAAAAGTTCAGTTACTTAAAGTGCACCAGGGAACCTATGGTGGATTTGTTTATAATCGAATTAATTATTTAAAAATGTCGTTTGGTGTAAACAAATCTAAATCCTTTGGGTCTGTTTAACATGAGGTGCAAGTGTATTGAGTTAACTTAAAAAAAAAAAAGCCCGCAAAATCTTATTTCATTTATTAAAGGCAGTGACTTAACAGTGATTCTTCTAATGACACTATTGGGTCCAAGAATACTATTCAATTATTTTTTTTTAATTACCTAATGTGAATTCAATTGAGGGGTCTTTGAAAGAAACTAGAAACTTACCAAGTTTTTGTTTACATCTAGCAAGTTCCATCTGTCAATCTGCAAATGCCTTGATTTCAATGTAAGTGTTTTAGCAAATACATGGAGGCCGTGTTTCCTTATCAATGACATGGGTACTTTAGGAAGAAAAGTCAGTGTAAGAAGGAAAAAGACTTTTCCCAAAGAAATGGAAATTCCTGAATGTTTGCTATTAAAATGTGTTTTGGTCCCTTTGGGCTCCTGTGACAGGACACTGCAGACTGGGCGGCTTAGAAGCAACAGACACTTATGTCCCTCAAGTCCGAGGTCAGGGCCCTGCAGATTCAGTGTTTGGTGAGGGCGCAATTCCTGGTTCACAGACCGCCGTCTTTTCTCCATGTCCTCGCCAGACAGAATGGGGGAGGGAGCTCCGAGGGCTCTCTTTATAAGGACCCTCATCCACCCTCAGGACCTAATCACCCCCTGGTACCATCACACCTGGGGGTGAGGATTTCAGCATATGAATTTTGGGGGACACGGTTAGTCTGTAGCAAAACATAACAAAAGTCGAAGGAATAATTTTAAAAATGCACTTAAAAGTATCTTTCCACCTGCAGAAGAGGTATGTAGTTTTTCAATATTTGAATGGAATTATATGTACATGACTTTCACTCAAAAAATTCCAGAGTCTCTACGTGGAAAGTCAGATGGGTTTATATACAGATGATCACCATATCTAAAAATAGGGAATTCTGCTATTCTGTGATTTAAAACCAAAGTTTAAATGAATACAATTAAACAATTAAAAATTAAGTAGTCACAAGGTGCCTAGGAATAGAAAACAAATTTTTAAAGAAAACTGAGGCTTTCAAGTTCTAAGTGGTGGGAAATCTCCAAAGTGCAAAATAAAAGTAACCTGAAAAGGAAATGGAAAAAAATCGATTGTTTTAGAAAAAAAAAGTAGTATTGATGTATAATTCACATGCTTTACAATTCACCCGTTTAAAGTGTACAGTTCAGTGGTTTTCTGTATATTCAGATACATGTAGGCGTCGCCATGGTCCGTTTCAGAACACTGTCATCACCTCAGAAAGAAGCTTTGCTATCACCCCGCTGTCCCCTGCCCCCCCAAGCCCAAGCAACCACCAATCTACTTTCTTTGTTTACATTATTTATAAAAGAGTTTTTATGAAGGATGAACTATACCTTGACATTTTTCTCAGTAGAAGAATACAACTTCACATCACCGCAGGAAGTGCCTGCCAAACGAAGTGACATATGGGTTCTGTCTTCAAGGGTCTTAACCATAAGTTTCCTATAAATTATGATGTGTGATAAGAAATTACGTTTTTGGGTAGGAGGGTACAGCTCAGTAGCAGAGCATGTGCTTAGCATGCATGAGGTCCTGGGTTCTACCCCCAGTAACTCCATTAAAAAAAAAAAAAGAAATTACATTTTTAAAGAAGTATGCAAAGCCCCAAACTTGACCCATTTCCCGGTGAGCTTGGGCCGAGCTGTCCTCTTGTTCACCTCCACCTGGGCTTGCTGACCTGTCGCTGAGGTCCTCACAGTGTGTCCCCTGTCCAGCAGTGTCCGCAGCACCTCGGAAACTCTGGGGTGGGGTCAGACTCTGTTCAGCAGCCCCGCTGGTGACCGCATTGACATCTCCCATTTAATGTTTCTGTCAACTCAACCTGGGGGCTTTCCCTCCCACCTCGCGCGGCCTGGCTTTCTAGCTGGAGAAGAGGATGGAGGTTGGTGTCCTCAGTCTTGTCTGGCTCCCCTCCCAACCTTTTTTGCTCCTGCCTCAGAGGGTGACAGCCATGTGGAAGGCAGGGCCAGCCTGGTTTTGACCTTGACTGGGTGTCCGGGGCAGGGGACTTGGAAAGTGCCCAGTAAAGGCCGTGGATGGACTGTCTGTCACCTCCATCCCTGCCCCTCTGAGCGCAAACCTCTCCCCGAATGGGTTTCGCCCCCATTCTCCCCTGACCCAGCCCCTGGCCATTGTCACCTCTCACCACCTGTTCCACCTCTCCCTCTCTGCTGGTTCTTTCCCTTCTTCTTACAACATCTTTGGATCTCTTCTGTCATCAAAAACAAAAACAAAACCCCAAACTCCAAGTCAGGCAAAGCTGAAACCCATTTGCCTGCAGGCTCCTGAAGTCCTCTGCTTCCCAAGGCCGGGGGTGTGTGGGGCTGGTGGTGCCCGCCTGGTACCCGGGGCTCAGCCTCACCGCGGGGCCTGTTCTGCCCTCACTCACTCTGTTCCTGCAGCTTCTCCGGCTGCCCCAGCACTCAGTCTGCAGCTTCATTGTTGGGTGTCGTGAAAGCACCCATTTCTGGGTCTTGACCTCACCTTCTTGAGCTCTGATTTCTTCCCTCCCAGTTCACCCACTGGAGCTGCTCATGGCCTTGACAGGGCTCCCTGCACCCTCCCCAGCATTTTGGGCACTATTGTCAGAGTCGGAAACTGACAGCCCCTCCCCAGAGTGGGTGGAGGCGGGGCCGGCAGGCTGTTCCAGGCGTAGGATCGGTACACAGAGCCTCACCTCTCAGCCAGGTGCCTGTGGTGGAAAACAGCTGGCTGCATGATCTTGACAGTGGCCTGACCTGGGGTGAGAACATCCATTCCCTGCAGCTGGGACCACGCCCACCAAAGCCACCTCCTGGGACTCCGTGGGTTTCCTGCACACTGCCTACTTCCTGGTCTCCCCTGGGGGCACTGTCTGGTTTCCCTTTATCCTGAGGCTCTTTCAACCTGCTTATCCCTCTTTGCTCCCTGTGGCGGTTATTTTTGCGCGTTAGCTTGGTTAGGCTAGAACACCTCGCTGTTCAGCCACACTGATCTAGTGCTGTCAGAGTGTTTTGTGCATGTGGTTAAAGCTAGAGTCAGTTGACTGTAACTCAAGATTACCACTGATAATGCAGGTGGGCCTCATCCAATCAGTTGAAGGCTTTAAGAGCAAAACCGGGTTTCCTGGAGAAGGAATTCTGCCTCAAGACTGCAGCATCAGTGGGGAGGGTATAGCTCAGTGGTAGAGCACATGCTTAGCATGCACAAGGTTTTGGGTTCAATCTCCAGTACCTCCATTAAAAAAAAAAAACAACCTAATTACCGCCTCCAAAAAAAATTTAAAAAAGGAAAAAGAAAAAAAGACTGCAGCATCCGCTCCTGCCTGAGTTTCCAGTCTGCCAGCCCCCAAGATCATGTGAACCAATTCCTTAAAATACATCTCTTTCTGTCTGTATCCCCTGTTGGTTCTGTCTCTGCAGAATCCTGACTCATGCATTCCTCCTTGGGAATTTTACCTGCTGGCAGAGGCCCTCCCAGCCCAGGCTTGTATAGCTGATGCCAGCTCTCGACAGCTCTCCTGAGCAACAGGCTTGTCTTCAAGATTGACTGCAGGGTTTCTCCCGCCGACCTCCGAGCAGCTCCTACTTTATGTGTTTGAAGCACAGTCCATCGCTAACCCCTCCACCCCCCAACTCTTCGGCATTGTTTCTGCTGCTGAGGCTTTTGTGGGTGTGTAACTCATGCAGCCGCAGGGTTCTGTGCTTGAAAGTGTCCTCTGTGTGTGGTGTGTGCTGCTCTGCTGTTGCTGTCTTGAAATTCTTAAGGATTTTGAACCTGGGGCTCTGTTTTCACTTTGCACTGGAACATACCCTGTTCCTCTCTCTCTACTGCAAAGCTGTCTCAGATGTCACCTTCCCTGTGAACTCCCGTGTCCCTTGCCGGATGCCTTCTTTCTGACCTTGGAACCTCATCACAGTTTGCAACTCATTTTTGAAACTCTGTTCTTCCTGCTTTGTTTTATAATGATTGGTTGATGTTCTCTCTCTGAGCTTGATGAGCTCTGTAAGGAGAGGAAGGTCCTCAGCATCATTCATTCATTTATGTTCTCTTCAGTTGAGCAGAGTTTGTTCCACATAGTAGGTGGTTTGTACCTGCTTGGTGGATAAAATGGGGGTCCTGTGTTGTCTTGCTGCCAGTTACCCACCCTTGATTTGAAAAGACTTAAAAATACAGTTTCAGGGCTTAAACACTTAAGTCATTAATCATTTTGAGTTGATTTTGTGGAAGGGGTAAGATAAGGATTCATTCTTTTATAGATGGATACACAGTTTCCCCAACACCATTTACTGAAGAGACGATCCTTTCTCCACTGTGTATTCTCAGTGTCTTTGTCTAAAATTCGTGGACCATACATGGTTGAGTTTATTTGGGGGTTCTCTATTCTGTTCTGTTGATCTATGTGTCTCTTTTTGTGCCCATATGATACTGTTTTGATTACTATAGCTTTGTAATATAATTTGAAATCAGGAAGTGTGATGCTTTCAACTTTGTTCTTCTTTCTTAAGATTACTTTGACTATTTGGGGTCTTTTGTGGTTCCACATGGATTTTAGGATCGTTTTTTCTATTTCTGTGAAAAATGCCATTGGAAGTTTGCTAGAGATTGTGCTGAATCTGTGTATCACTTTGGGTAGCATGGACATTTTAATGATGGTCATTCTTCCAGACTCAAGATATCTTTCCATTTATTTGTGTCTTCTTCAATTTCTTTCACCCATGTTTTATAGTTTTCAGTGTACAGATCCTCACCTCCTTGGTTAAATTTATGCCTAAGTATTTTTTTCTTTTTGATGCTATTGTAAATAGGATTGTTTCTTGATTTCCTTTCAAAATAAATCTTGGTTGGTGTAAAGAAATACAACGATTTTTGCATGTTGATTTTGCATCCCGCAACTTTACTGGGCTTTATTCTAACAGTTTGTTGGTGGAGTGTTTAAGGGTTTTCTATATGTAGGATCATGCCATTTGCAAACAGAGATAATTTTACTTCTTCCTTTATGATTTGGATGCCTTTTATTTCTTTTTCTTGTCTGAGAGCTCTGGCTAGTGCTTCCAGTACTGTGTTGAATAGATATGGTGAAAGCAGTCATCCTGGCCTCGTATCAGAAGTTAGAGGACAGGCTTTCATTTTTAACCCGATTATGATGTTAGCTGTGGGCGTCTCATAAATGGCCTTCACTGTGTGAGACTTCTCAGTCCTGGCACTCCTGACATTTGGGGCTGGATCATTCTTTGTTGTGGGCGGTCCTGTGCATTGTAGGATGTTGAGCAGCATTCCTGGCCTCCACCCGTGAGCTGCCAGTAGCACACCCACCCTGCCCCAGTGTGACAACCAAAAATGTCTTCAGATGTTGCCAAATGTCCCTTGTGGGGAGGTGCAGGTACAAAACCACTCCCTGGTTGAAGATTACTGAAATAGAGAATAAGGCAGCAAAATTGCTCGAGTTGTGGCCATGAGAGCCTTCTTCCATGGACGACTTCCTGAGGTTATTGAAGGGCCTAGGTTATCTGGCAAGCCTGGTGACTCTCTTCTGCCTCTTCTCACTAAATGTTCTGTCAGGTGTTTTTTTAAAAAGAATTTACATGGCGTAGCAGGAAAATTGTATGTGCCAGCTCCTCCGAGATGCTCTGATTCCATAAAGTGAGAGAAGTCTATAATTAGAATTCCCAGCACTGTAAACACTTCTCAGTTTCTTATTTGGAGTGTTTGTTGTCAGAATCTTAACATTTGACTGTATTTTCCTTTTGAGAAACACTCAAAATTGGACAAGTAGTGCTTTTAAAAGTGTAATAGGAGGAGGTTCGCCCCAAAAGGCATGACGCATCTGCTCCAGATGTCACCAAGTCTGCCTTTCGTAATGATCGCTCCACCTTATCCAGAGCCAGGAGGACCTTGGAGGCGGCACCACATACTCAGTAGACATTTAATTGATAACGAAGATTATGAGCAGCCAGAGATGACAATCGCGTGCCCAGCGAGACCGCGTGCTGCGCACTCTACTAAGAGAACAAGCGGACCCTGAGCTGTAGCTCCTCCTTTAAAAAGAAATATCACCAAAAGTGTGTGCCCGGCACCGGGCACTGTTCTAGGGACCAGAGTGCTGAAAAAGATGGAAAGTCCACTGAGATGGCGCTCGCGGGCTTCTGGGGAGGAGACACGGGGGAGCAGGCCGGGCGTGGGTTACGCGGGGCAGCTCCCTCCGCACCGAGGAGGGGGCCTTCGAGTACAGACACCGTGGAAGTGAAAGTCTCACTGCCTGGCTGTCTCGGGGACAAGCGGTCCAGGCAGATAGAGCAGGAGGCTCTGAGGTAGAAGTGCCTGGAATGTTCTGGAACAGCCAGGGGGCCAGAGGGGCTAGTGCAGACTGAAGCGGGGGAGCCTTCAGGAGAAGAGGTCAGAAGTGACTGGTGGTGACCACCCAGAGACAGAAGGACAGGCCTGGGCAACGAGTGAGAGCAGAAGGAAAAAGACCTTTCGTCTCAGAAGTGAGCGTTGTAGTCGCGGGTCCCTGAAAGTCGGTGCTCTTTCAAGAGGACAGAGGGTTCCAGGCCGGAGGTGTGAAGGACTGGTATGGTGAGCTTGCCTCTTCCGTTGTCCTTGACCGGACTGCGGTCTTTTCCGTATTCATGTAACTGAATCAGGTGTTTCATAGATGCACACAGCTTTGGAAAATGAGGTCCCCGGACACTGTCTGTGGAGCGGGAGGCTTCGCTCTTGTGAAAGGAGACCCGTAAAACTAGAAACCATCTCTTGTGGGGCTGGTGGCTTCCTCTGTCACCCACCCCTGCCTGGCTGCCAGGAGGACTCCCTGCCTAACAGGTGTGCTGGGCGCCCCCTTGGAAGAGGAGGTGCTGGGCTGTGGGGTTTGAGGGGTTTCCATGCAGGGCAGGGTTAAGGGCACCAGATGGGGAGCATATCAAGCCGAGAGAGATGTGGTTCTGGGATCAGAGATACAGGACTGCACCTCTGAGCACCTCCTAGCACTGCCAGGCCCACCCACCTCCTTCCTCGCCTGCACAGACTCACCCATCCATCCTCCATCCTTCTCAGACCTCCCCGATGCCTTTTCTGCACCAGGCTTTCCACCGGAGCCTGGAGGCCCAGAGAGGGACACGTCCTGGGGGCTCCATCCTCAAGGAACTGACAGATGGCAACGTGAGTCTTACGCGTTTTCCATCAGCTCCGGTCAGTACCGAGCTGAGAGGTACAGCTGATTTTCGAGCAATGCAGTGTTGCAGCTCCACCCCACTGAGCAGTTGAAAATCCGTGTGCTGCTGTCTGCCTCCAAAACGCAGGAACTGATGGATGACTCACCTGAGGGCAGGCGGCTGAAACAGCCTGGAGAGAGGACTCGAGTCCCAGTTCTTTTGCTTCCACAAATTGTGATCACTGATCGAACAGAAACTTTCCCCTACACTTTGTTAATTTAAAGATCTGTTAAAGTGAAAGTACAGGTATTATGTCGATAGAAAAAAGTACGTGCATAAGTGGGCCCGTGCAGCTCAGACTCCGGTGGGAGGGTCAGCGGCATCTCATTTTTCTGTGATGTGACAGGAGGAAATAATGCAGCTGCACATGAAGGAGAAGGAAAGGGCCAGTGCTGCCCCAACGGCCAGCAGTGTTCTGCCTGGTTGGAAGTCATTGTTTAAATCTGATATGCTGAAAGGGGAGGGTATATGTCAAGTGACAGAGTGCATGCTTAGCATGCATGGGGGCCTGGGTTCAATCCTCAGTACCTCCTCCAAATATAAATAAACCCGATTACCTCTCCTTCATAAAGAAAAAAGAGAAAAAAAAAATCTGATACACTGTGAAGACACCATGTGTGGGGGTCCCTATGACCCTGTGTGTGTGTGTGTATAATGCTTTCTAATCTCTATTTTCCATCCAGTTCGTAACAACATTAGGCCAACAGGATGGCTCTCACCTTCAGTCTTTTCATGCTTAGCTTGTGTGTGTCTGTTATCTTAATGCATCACTGAGGAAGTTAATTGCTATTGGTCTCCTGTAGTCAGAGCAGATTCAAACACGGAAAGATCTTTTCATGGCAAAATGCGGGCCTTTTCCAATACATTTACATTTACCAGGACCTTATTCACGTGTTCCTGGCTCCCAGCCACACTGTGTGCTTGGCTAAGAGGTGAGGAGAATCTTTTGCTATCTGAATTTCAAGGGGCAATGAAGTTGGGGTACATGGAATTTTCGCTGTGGCAGGTGTTTCTGGTTTCCGTGATCTGTAAAGGCTCTCCTGGATAGAGCTTGATTCTTCTCTGTGAATGATCATTTCCCCCTCTGATCCTTTCTCCTTTACTGTGACATTGAACAGTAGTATTTATTAGATTTTTTTGCTACCTCCAATAGAAATACGTAGGTGTAGAAAATGAAAAAAAAAAAACAAACAAACAAAGAAGGAAATGAAAACAAGTCACCTACACTAGTGGTACCTGGAGATCATGAAGTTAACATTGATATGATCTGTCTGTCTATCACCAAAATTTGTCTTATAAGTACAGTTTTTGGAGCCTGCTTTTTTCACTTACGAGCATACTCTGAGCTCATTTCAACATGTAAAGTATTTTAGAATCTTGATTTTCAAAAGTCATTTCATTACCCATCATCATTGATTTTGTCATTTGGAGGCATTTTGTTGGTTTCTGAGATTTTGCTGTATAAATAACGCTCTGATGAATGAATGTCTTAGTGTGTCTTCTCCTGGCACGCGGGGCATCCCCTGTTAGATCAGCTCTTAGAATGTATATTACCAGGTTGAGGAGTATGAGTCTTTCAAAGGCTGTCTCGCTATCTAGGAGATTGTACTGATTCCTCCTTCCACCAGCAGGGTTGGAAACTGCTGTTTAGCCGTATCTTCTTCATGTGACATGTTAATTATTAAAAATGTTGAAATGGCTTATTGGTCTTTGAAACATTAAAAGCCATACATGCTTATTGTAAATATTCAGATAACATAGAAAGGCAAAATGCCAAATACAAAAATCACTGAACTAGAGATAATTCTTTTTTTTCGGTGTAACTTCAGAGTCATTTTTTATAATGCGATATAAGTAGTCTACATTTTTTCCTTAGCAACTTGTTGAAGACATGTTTTCCTGTCAGCACACAGACATCATTGTTTTTAATTACTGCTATATATTCTGTTTTTTGGATATTTTCATTTTTTTAACCTGTAACTTCCCAGTGGACACTGAGGTTATTTCTAGTTTGTCATTTATGAGCAGTGCATCATTGATATCTTTGCACATTGATCTAATTGTTTTCTAAGGAAATTGTTGGGTCTTGAGTTTGGATCCACGTCATGGGTTCTATTATTTTCACAAATAATTCTGTCTTTCCTTGGAGCAGGAGTAGACTTTTGCTCTCTGCAGCATCACACTTGGCTGTGCCACGTGCTCTGGCAAATTCAGTGTGAGAAGTGACCTGTGTAACTTTGGTCATGATTTTTAAAACCCAGCATATGATTTGTCACACCCTCTTTTCCCTCTGTGATGAGACTTGTAATATTCCAGCTGAAGGAAAAACAAAATGGGAGAGAACTGTAGCCCATGTGCAATGCACATGTTATGTGGGAAAGGAGACATTTGTCATAAGCCATTGAGATTTGGGGGTTGCTTGTTGCTGCCACACAACCTGACTTATCCTGACTGATGTAGTACCTGGTAACAACTTGCTGTCTAGGAAGAGTGAACCAGCATATGCTCACTAGCAAGATATGAGAATGCCTTTCCTTCCACTTTGCCAAAGCTAATTATTTTCACTTTCTAATCTTTTCTAACTCATGGTCAAAAAGTGATACCTCATTTTAATATGTGCATCTTTGATGATTAGTGAGGTTCAAACATGTTTCATGTAACATGTTTCATGTAACATGTTTCATGTAACATGTTTACTAGCCTTTTAGGTTTCTTTCTTTTTTTAATCGAAGTATAGTCAGTTTACAATGTTGTGTCAATTTCTGGTGTGCAGCATAATGTTTCAGTCATACAGTTACATACACATATTTGTTTTCATATTCTTTTTCATTATAGGTTACTACAAGATATTGAATATGGTTCCCAGTGCTACACAGTAGAAACTTGTTGTTGGTTTCTTTTTTCTTTGATTTACTTCTTCATATCCCTTTTTCATTTCCTTTTTGATTAGTCTGTCTCTTTTTCCTGAGTTCTAAGAACTTTTAAAATAGGCTAAAGATATTATTCTTTGTCTAACATGTGTTCCGTACTGTTTTTTCAGTTTGCGTTTATTTTTAAAATCTTACTTGGTTTATAGAAAGTCTTGAATTTATGGCTTCGTATCTTTTGTCAATTTGGGCAAATTCTCTGCCACAGTCATTTCAAATATCATTTTGTTCTATTCTCTTTTGTTCACATTCTGTGACTCCATAGTCTCATATATTAAACCTCCCCTAGTATGCTCCATATCTTTCTCTCTCTTCCCCCACCCCCCATCTTTCCCATCCTCTTTTCCTTTTCCTGGCATTTTTGGTTAAGTCATCTTCCAGTTCACTAATTCTCTCTTTACGTTAATCTGCTACTTAGCTCCTTTTAAAATTCCGAATTTCAGTTTTATTTATTTTATTTCTAAAAATTTTACTTGATTCTTTATAGATTCCAGTTTTCTGCTAAATTCCCCTTGTGTCACTGTTTTCTATTACATATGAATTACAGTTTCAAACTCTAATGTCTGTATCTCTTGGAGATGTTTTCTTTTTTCTTTTTCTTTTTTAACATTTTTTATTGATTTATAATCATTTTACAATGTTGTGAGGAGATGTTTTCTTGTGTCTGTTTTTCTCTTGGTCCTGTCTTCTGATATGCCTGGAAAAAAATTTTTTTTTAATAATAGACGCTGTACATGCAAAACTGAAGTAGCTCTAGATGGTGTTATCTTTCTCCAGACAGGATTTAATTTGTTTCCGGCAGCCAGAGTAGGGCTGATGATAGTAGGTTAGGTGGGTCTTTGCAAGGTCTGGTCTGCCTTGGGGTTATGTTACTTTAGGCCTAGCCCTTTAGGATTCCTGCAGAAAATGTGGCATGTTTAACAGTCTTGTCATCCTTGGCAGGCCATGAACTCCAGTACTGCCTCCTTAACCTCTGAGATGTGATCAGTTCTGTGTCCGATCATAGCTGCCACTCTCTGCTTGGTTTCTCAGTCTCTCAGCCTCGTGAATCAGCAAATACCATGATGGGAAAAGGGATGAGGATGGAGTGGAGGCTTATCTCAGGGCCTTCCCCTTCTTTCTGGGACACTGGGCCTGGAAATCTTGGCTGTCTTGGAAGTCTGATGCTTCCAGATAGATTAAAAAAAATTATTCAGTCTTACTTGTTCTCAGTAGAAGAGTGGGTCTGATTGAACCCAGCTTTTCACAGCGGAAAGTGAAAGTTCCTGTCATTTTCCTTTTCACTTTCTTTATACTGTTTTGCTGACAAGGTGTAGATTTTGGTTTAGTCAGATTTATCTGTTTTTTTTTTGTTTATGGTTTCTGGCTTTGCTCTCATGCTTCAAAATGCTTTTTTAAAGCCAAGTTTATAGAAATAGTTATCTATTGTCAAAGGAATGAATTCAGTGAGCCCAAATGTTTGCTCCCTCCCATACATAGAAAAGAGCTAAATTCTTTAATTTGAGATACCTGGTTTTCTTTAGTTAACAAGTAATCTTTTATTGTTCCAACTACCTGGTCTTTGTTGTAAAGCTCCTATATATCCTAGCTCCTCCCCTGCCTCTTTGGAGCAGTCCCTCAGAGCCATCTGAGAGGCTGTCATCCCAGGCTCGAAGGGGTTCGAGTCTTCAGAATTGTCCACTGAATAAAACATAACTCTCAAAACAAACAAACAAAAAAAAAAAAAAAAAGAAAAAGAAAGAAAGAAAGAAAGAAAGAAAGACAGAAAGAAAGAAAGAAAGAAAGAAAGAAAGACTGACTTATCTAAATTTTCTTCCAGTGTTTTTATGGTTGTATGTTTAATGACTCATTTTGGCATAGGACATGAGATAAAGATCCAACCTGACTTTTTTCCCATATGGCTAGGGCATTTGTCCAACACCGTTAACTGAGTAATCCATCTTCTGTGAATATCTGAAATACACTCTTTTTTGTTAAGTACATACTGTCTCATTAATATTTTACTTTGCTTACTAGTGATTTTTCTGTTCTTTATCCATTTAAGGTGCTGGGCTGTTGGTATACTCATGCTGATATTTAACACATTTCTGTGGATGTTTAAATAATCCTGTATATGTCATTAATTTGGTTGCTGTTTTTAAATTTCCTTCTAATTTTGCTTATGGTTTTTTATGTAAATGGAAGTTATGTTTTCATGTACAGTAATATTTTTATTTATTACTTTATTCATTGCTATGCTATTAAAACCCTTTCTTGTCTCAGTGAACAGTTTTAAGATGTATGTATGTATATATTTACTTTTGCTCTTTTTTTTGGTCTTTTTGATCTGTATTTTGATATATGAAGTATATATGTGTATTTTTCCTGCTTAATAATCAACTTTTCCAACAGTGTTGGTTCACTAACCCATCCATTTTCCAGATTATTCCTTAAATACACCTTGACCTTTAAAGAAAAGGGTATTATTTTGGGCCATCTGCTTAATTTTTTTCCATAAATGTATTTCTTAAAAGTTCTTCTTAGTATTTTGTTTTCCTCTTTCCATTTAAAAAAATTGAGGTAAATTGACATATAACATTATATTAGTTTTAGGTATACAACATAATGATTAAATATTTGCCCCTCTGTATCCACGACTCCCACATCCACAGTCAACCAACCACGGATCAAAAATATTGGGAAAACAGGGAGTGGGTTTATCGCCATGGTAGAGCACATGCTTAGCATACATGCGATCCTGGGTTCAATCCCGAGTACCTCCATTTAAAAAAAAAAAAAGGAAAAAAAATTCCAGAAAGTTCTAAAAAGGAAAACTTGAATTTGCTACCAGCTGGCAACTGTTTACATAGCATTTATATTACATTTATAGCCACTCACAGAGCTTCCATTGTATTAGGTATTATAAGTAATCTAGAGATGATTTAAAGTATACAGGTTTGTGTGTGTAGGTTATATGCAAACACTATGCCATCTTATATAAGAGCCTTGAGAGTCTGCTGATTTTAGTATCCGTGGGTGTCTTGGATCCAGTTCCCTGAGGATACCAGGGGACGGCTGTATTTTGACATGATCACCACAATAAGTCCAGCTAACATCCATCACCGCACATGCACACAAATTTTTTTCCTTGTGATGGGAACTTGTAAGATTTTTTAGCAACTTTCACATATAAAATACAGTATTGTTAACTGGTCACCATGCTGTACATTACATCCCCGTGGCTCATTTATTCCATAACCGGACATTTCTGCCTTTTGATCCTCTTCCCCCATTTTTGTTAAAGCCATGCACGGACATGGTAGAAAAGAAGATCTTGCAGATGGGCTTGTGTGAACAGCCGCAGCAGCGCCCCCAGGCCCTCTCCTCTCCTGTCTGCTTCCCAGGACTGACAGCCATTCCCACTCCGCTCCTTCTGGCGGCCACTCCCTGCGGATGTGCTGCTTACTCATCATGGGCGTCGTGAATTATCCGTTTGTGACGTTGCCATAGGCCCCCTGCAATGACAGAGTTTTTGCCAATGTGCACTACTCCCCCCACACCCCCTCACCAGTCAGACACATCCACCCATCACTTTTCATATTGATGGTTCTAACTCCTTATTGTTTTGTGCGTTCTCAGCTTATGGTTAGTGATGCTACAGGCTAGGAACTCCCGGGGCACTCGCCTCGCCCCATACTACCTGTGGCTTCCTCTGCAGACACTTCCCCACCAGGGCCAGTATTGTGCCTGGACCAGCCCTCGTGGTTCTTAGTATGACTGCTAGACGCACTCCGGCAACAACCATCAGGAAACTTTGAAAAGAGAAGCTTTGTTACTTATAGGACTTGTAGGATACATGGCATGCCTGGGGCCACACAGCAGAGGCCTGGGGATGGGGGAGAGAGGGAGAGACAGAGAGAGAAAGAGAATGAGAACACCTGGGGTTCTGCCTTCACTGGCAGGGGCCCAGGGTTTCTTTGGGTGAATTTATTGGTGAACTTAAAAGAGTGGGAGTTAAAGTGCAGGAGGGGAAATAGTTGGTCCAGCGGTCAGCCATCTAGGTCACCTGGAGATTTCTAAAAAGGAAAACTCGCATGGGGCCGCCTGCCTCTTTTTGTAGTTGAACCACTGGCCGTGTGTTTATTTGAGATGGATGTCTTTGAAACAGATGCCCCAGCTGTCAGAAGCTGAGTGTCAGGCACTTATATTACAGTTGAAAAAACTAATTGTCAGGCACCTACATTAAGCATATATTTTATTTCCACCTTGGTTTCTTTTGAATCAGCTCTAGTCAGTCTTTCTATACTTCTCTGTTAGGGAGGGACATGCCGGACCCCCTTTTATTGTGTCCTCATTGTATTTCTGTTGACAAGATTAATAACATTTCCATATCTAATCTGGAATTATGCTTAGGTGTATCTTGACTTTATCTGTTGATTGGTTCTAACAATTGGAAACAAGTAACGTTTGTATGACTAACAATGTAACTCTTGTTAGTTGAAGCATCAACTCGTGTGCTCTGACCATCTTTCTAAGGAATTTTTTTAAATGGCGTATATTTACTCTAGACTTATTTTTTGTTTCTTTCTTGTAGCTATTAACCCATATGTTTTTTTTAAGGCCAGTCTTAGCTTTTATAGCTGCTCAGTTGAAATTTGTAAGTAGCATAAGACATTTTCCCTGAACATCGTTTCAGGTATTAAAATTTTGCAGGTGAGGAAATCTCTGTACTTTCCACTCATTTTGCTGTGAATCTAAAGCTGCTCTAAATAGTAAAGTTGGTTGAAACAACAATGAAAAAATGTTACAAATATGTGTTGGGAGCATTTGATCAGCTGATGTGGTGCTGGTTTTGGAAAGACCAAAGGCACATGTCACTCTGAGTAAAAGACGGGAAACCAGAAAGAGAGTGGTGGCAGCTGTTCATTGGTTTGTGACTTAGAGGTGTGTTACATGCCCCAGCACCACATTCCTGTGGGTAACTCGTTCTTGTAACTGTAAAGGTCTCCTTAACAGGGAACTAGGAACCTGGAGTGGTAAGCGGGCTGCAAGCTGACCGGCCTGCTCAGAACCATAAGCTTAGGCCGGGCGCTCCCTGTTGTTGACGAGCGATGCGCTGGGCTGGTGTCAGTGGCCCAGACACTTTGTTTCTTTTGCATTCAGACTGTTTGAAGCAGCAACGTTCACATCGCAAGGCTCTCTTTGCAGAGTGTTTGTTCTATTCATTTCCCTAATCAGCCATGTTTTTTCTGTTTATTAAAAGCTGAGGTTAGCGGTGGCTGGAGGAATAAAAAAGCTAGGCAAATTACCAGGCATTGTGTGTATTTTACTGCACCGTGTGATTAGATCTTATTTTTGCAAATGCACCAAACAATACCTGCGTCTACCATAAAGGTGCCTCTGACACGTTGCCCGCTTAGGCTGGGGATGGGGGCAGGGGCCATCTCTGGGCTTTTCCTTCTGAGGGTGACCAGAGACTTGCAGTAATGGACATTTCCGAGCAGGGAGAACACAGGAGTATGGGGGATGGAGGGAAGTCAGACCAGGAGGCAGGTGATCTGATGTGGGCTTCTGCTACCCTTGTAGGTGAGAGAGGCTGGACCCCTGGGTGTCATTCTGAGAGGGACTGAGGGGGGATGGTTGGGTGGGGGAGATGCTCGGAGGATGCAGGGCGAGTGTGGTGCTGGAGTGTCGATGTATCAGTTTCCTATTTGTCATAACAAATTATCACAAATTTGGTGATTTAAACAACAGAAATTTATCCTCTCACAGATCCGAAGTCTAGAAATCCAGAATCAAAGTGATAGCAGTTTTGAGGGGGAGGGTTATGTTGGGAGTTTGGGATTAGCAAATACAAACTACTATATGTAAAATAGATAAACAAGGTCCTACTGTAGAGCCCAGGGAAATATATTCAATATCTTGTAATAGCCTATAATGAAAAAACATGATATATATATACATATATATATAACTGAATCACTATGCTGTACACCAGAAATGAACACAATATGGTAAATCGACTAAACTTCAACTTAAAAAAGGAGACAACAGGTTCATGCTCCCTCTGAAGACCCGAGGGGAGGGTCCTTCCTTGCCTCTTGCAACCTCTGCTGGCCCTGGGTGTTCTTGGCTGGTGGCCGCATCACTCCAGTCTCTGCCTCTGTCCTTGCCTGGCCTCCCCTTCTGTATGTTTGTGTCTCACATCTCCAGGATGACCTCATCTCAAGTTTCTTAACCAAATTCCATCTGCAAAGACTGTATTTCCAAACAAGGACATGTTCACAGGTACCAGGGGTTAGGACTGGGGCACGTCTATTTTGGGGGACCCACGGCAGGCAGTTAGTAGGTGGATGAGGGAGAGAGCTGGTGGCTCAGATCCCTGAGGGGAGCAAGGCTTGTTCTCAGAAAAAGGGGTCTGGAGGGTGGGGTGTGCTGAGGTTGTGGTCGGTGGGGGTGGGTCACTGACGACCCCTCTGGAGATGAAAGGAATCCTCAGAGGTTCATCAGTGCCTGCGATGCAATGCCACCTTTCTGGGCTCATCCCTGTACCCCAACTGGATATTTTGTCCTGTCTTTTCTAGCTACCACCATCTGGATGATGGATGATTATGACCCAGGAAAGCTGTCCATTGTTTTTTTTTGTTGGAGGGTAGAGGTAGTTAGGTTTATTCATGTTTAATGGAGGTGCTGGGGATTGAACCCAGGACCTCGTGCATGCTAAGCACGCGCTCTACCACTGAGCTAGACCCTCCCCCACCATTGTTCATTTTTTACCTTCTTACTGAATGGGCAGGTGTGCGGTAGGAACCCAGGCCAGAGGCGATGGAGGTGCCAGGGCAGAAGAGGGTCCCCAAATCTGTTCCCTGCCACCAGAGGAACTGCACTCACTGACTCATGGAAGGGGCTGGAGGTGATCCTGTTTTGCATGTACCTGGGGGAACAGATTGTTTTTGTCATAAAAGTCAGACAAACTGTTCCCGGCCAGAAAAAAAAAAAAGCAAACCAAAACAAACCAACGAAACGACTTCATATGCACCAGTACCCTTTGAAATTAGCTACCCTTTCTACTACGAACCCTTGATTCAAGTTGCATATCTCTTGCGTATATGTGTGATTCTTCTCTTAACTGACTTCAGATTTCTGGGTCCTCCTTTGTTTGCCAAGAAGACTGGGTTTTCTTGCTGTTTCTTTTTTTGGAAGATGACTTTGAAATTTTCTTAGGGCCCCCAGGTCAGAAGCCAATCACCCCTCCTTTTTCACCTCCCACACCCACCTGTCACTCCTGCCCAATCACTTCGGGGTTGTTTCCCTCTCAGCGCCTGGAGGCCCCTGCCTGACTCAGTGGAGTTCTCTCCACCTGGGCAACTGATGGGTGGCTGCAAATGGATTTCCCACCTCTGGTCCTGCTCTTCCCCATGCCCTTCCCAGCACTATCCATGCCTTGTTGCTTTTTAACCGTATTTTATGGCAATAGTTGTTTATTGAGGTATAATTTAATTTAGTACAGTATGCAAATTCTAAATGGACAGCTGGATGACTTTTGACAAATTCATGCATTTGTGCAGTCACTGTCCCCCCACCTCCACACCCCAAGACAAAGAACATTTGCGTCACCATCCTAAGTTTCCTCTCCGCCCTTCTGCCCAGGCCCTGCCCATCAGAGGCAACCGGCGATCAGATTTCTGTCACCACCGGCCAGTTTCACCAGCGCTGGCACTTCAGTGGCATCACACAGTGTGTGCTCTGGAGCCGGGCTCCGTCCATGCAGCACATAATGGTTTTGAGGTCTATTCATATTGTGTGTGAATCACCAAGTTGCTTTCTTTTCTTTTTTCTCTCCCCCATTTTTAACAGTTTTGTTGAGGTATAATTCATACACCATGTAATTTGTCCGTTTAAGCTCTAGAACTGTTTTTTGGCATATCCCATTATGAAAAAAATTTCATGCATAAAATATATAACATAAAACTCCCTGCTTTAACCGTTGTAACCAGCTTACAATTCCGTGGCATGACTTACATTCACAATCTGGTGCAGCTGTCCCTGCTATCTATTTTCAAAACGTTGTCATCGCCCCAAACAGAAACCCTATAACCATTAAGCAATAACTCCTCATGCCCTCCTCCCCCTAGTTTTGGTGGCCTCTAATCTACTTTCTGTCTCTCTGAGTTTGTCTATTCTGGATATTTCACATAAAGGGACTCATACAATATGCATCCTTTTGTGTCTGGCTTCATTCACTTAGCATAAGGTCTTCAAGGTTCATCCATGCTGTAGCATGGTATCAGAATTTCATTACTCATTTTAAAGGAATAATAGTCCATTATATGGAGGTACCCCATTTTGTGTATCCTCTCACTTGTTAATGGGCACAGGTTGTTCCTAACTATTGATACTGTGAATAAAGTCGCAGTGAACATGGCTGTACAAGTACCTGTTTGAGTCCCTGCTTTAAATTCCTTCGGGTGTATACCTCGGGGTGGAATTGCCGAGTCATTATGATAATTCTATGTTTAGCTTTCTGAGTAATGACCAAACTGTTTTCTGCGCTATTTGTATTCCTATCAGCAGTGCCCAAGGGTTCTAATTTCTCCACAGCCTTTCCAACACTTATCTTCTTTTTCTCTTTTCTTTTTTTAAATTATAGCCATCCGAATAGGCTTCTAGGATGTCGCGTGGTGTCTCATTGTGGTTTGGGCCGTTTGTATGTCTTTGGCCATTGTTTTATGTTATTGTTACTTTATTGAGATACAGTTTGCACACAGAGGAATGCATAACTTCACTACCCTAGAAGCTCCTCTCGTGTAAAATCCCCTTCACTGTTTTTTATCACCACAGAGCAATTTTGCCTGTCCTTGGATTTCATTGAGCGGAATCAGACAGCATGTACTTTTTTGTGTCTCTCTTATTTCATTCCACGTAATGAGATCTGTTGGTATTGTTGCCTGTATCAACCGGTTGCTTTTTGGTTGCTGAGTCGTATTTCTAAGGTTGAGCATAGCAGAGTGTGCTTATCCAGTCCCCTGGTGATGAATATTTGGGTTGTTTGCAATTTCAAGCTTCCGTCAACATTCTTGCACACAGGTGGATATGACTTTATTTCTCTTGAGAACATACCTGTGAGTGGAATTGCTGGATCATAAGGTCGGCACGTAATGCATTTTATTAGAAACTGCCAGTTTTCCGACATGGTCGTTCTGTTTTACACTCCCATCTGCTGGGAGTCCCACACCCTCGCCAGCATTGGGTATTGTCAGTCTTTTTAATTTTAGTCATCCTCGTGGGTGTATGGAGGTATCTCAGTGTGGGTTTAATTTGCCTTTCCCTGATGACTAATGGTATCAAGAACCTTCACATTTAGAAAGGTTATAATTTAAATTTTTACATTAAAAAAAATCAAGTTAGAAGATATGAGTGAACACCTGGAGAACAGACATCTCTAAGCCCAGAATGTTCTGTTGAAGCCATACGCCCTGACAGCTATGAGTCAGACAGACAGATGTCAGTTTCAATCACTTCTTACATTACAAAAGAGTTGCCAAATCAGTTTAAAAAGGCGAGTGGGGAGGGCACATATTTAACGAATATTTTGGAAATAGAAAGAAGAAATGGGGAGGCTCTCCCCTTCCACCCCTCCTCCCACCTGAAAGGGAGGTTTTAGAAAGAAAATCTGATCATGACGCCCCCTGCTTAAGACCTTGAGTGGTTCTCTGCTATCTTCAGCCCCAATTCAGACTCCTTAGCCCTCCATGTCAATCCTCGTGACTTTCTGACCTGTCACCTCCTCTGTGGGCAGTGGGTGAATCTACTTGTGACTTCCTCCCTTGCCCACAAGTCGTCAGCTCCCAGCCCTGGTACGTGCTTGTCCGACACCTGGACCACCACCCCATCCTCCCTGGCACCCTGGGCTCCCTGCCTTTGGCTGAAAGGCCCAGCTGGGTGCATGCTGGCTTTTCCCCCAGCCTGGACCTGTTTCCAGTCCTCCGCCCTCCCGTCCCTAGGGCAGGGCTCCTGATCATTGCTGACTTTCGTGTCTCTTTCCTCAGACTGAATTTCCTAAGGGGTAGGACTGTCTGATTTCAAAGTTCATCTTTGTCTTCTCAACGCCCAGCCCAGGTACCTGTAGACCAGCAGTACCAGCTTGTTGGGTGGCGACCAAATGCTCATGGTTGAAGGAGAAGGAGTTCTGAAAACAGTGTGACCCCCTCCCCCTGACAGCCTGCTTTCCATTGCGTTTGTTCTGTTACACATTGTAGGATGAACACAAACCCCCAAATCTTGTGATCTCACCTCCTCTCTGTGGTCCTCTCCATCCCAACCCAGGACAAGAGGCCTGCCCTGGTGGGACCAGGAATGACTCACGGGGAAGGATCAGGGAGCAGGCGGCAGACAAGACCAGTCAGGCGGCATTTGACGGGATGTTCTTGGCACGTGGGCTAGGACTGGGTGAGAATTTGATACAATCAGAATGAAAAGGAACCGGAAAAGCAAGCTGAGCTCTGTTTCTGGCATCCCCGAAGAGGTGACTGAGAAGTCTGTACCCGAGGCTCCCAGGTGTAGTGACGGCCACCACCACTATCCATCTGAGAGCCCCAGCCTGCATCCTGGTGGTCCTCACACATTATGTTCTGTAGGCCTGCTGTGGGCTTGTGACAATGCAGGCTCTGATCCACTAGGTCTGGGCTGGAGCCCAACGTTCTGCATCCGTCCCAGGCTCCCAGGTACCTGCTGCTGGTCCAGGGACTCCCACTTTGAGTGGCCTGGGCTGACCCTGCTTTCTTTGTAACCGAAACCAGTATTTGTACATTACAGACCTAATATCTGAAAAATTGCCTTGAAAAAAGGAGAGTTTTGTTTATTACGAGTAGAACATACTGTTGTCTGAAAGCCCACAGCAGAATGGCAGGGTGGGAGCTTTGGAGTGAGAAGCACTTGGCAGAGTAGGTTAAATAACAGGGATTTCAATTCTTTGAGGCCGATGTCATAGACAACTTGGATTCTTTTCTTGAAACTTTATGGAGCGTTTTTGCAAGAAGTTCGTAAAGCTGATCACAACCTACAGATCCTAAGAGGTCTGACTCGTTTTCATTTACTGATTGCTTGCTTGATAGTAGATTTATTTAAACTCTCTCCAGTTCTTTCCAGAAAAGGGCAAGCAGCAGCTTTCTCTTGCTTCGTGCTGTTTCCTCCCAGCCTACGAACTTGCCAGCGACTGCTTTTGCAGTTGAAGGAGCAGGAGACCGGGGAGCTTATCAGAACTTTCCTTTTCTTAAAATTTTTACATTTTCTGATTATTACACAGAAGTAAGTTCAGGGTTGGAAAAAAAAATGGGACTTTTTATTACAGAAAAGTATAAAGAAAAAGAAGTCACCTATACTGTCATTATCCAGAATCAATCACTACTGAAACCTTGGTGCATTTCTTTCTAGTTTTTTTTCATGCATTGTTGATACATAATTTTACAGACTAGTTTATTAAAGTGTATATATATATATATATATATATATATATATATATACACACACACACACACACACACACACACATACACACACACACTATATATATATATATATATATATATAATATAAAATATATACTTAATTTTATATTATAATTTAAGCCTTCCTCATGACCGAAATTCTTTATGTTTGGTAACATATAAAATTATATGATGAAACATGTTCTTTCTTTTTTTTTTTAACTTCAAAAGGAGAACGTCTTTGAAAAAAGGAAAAAGTAGCATTGTTCTCATTGTCTTCTGAGACTATGATGAGTCCTGACTTAAGCCCAGAGGGGACATTTTCCTGTTGGTTTGTAGCATGAATTATATCTCACTGTAACTAGTAAACTACCTGGTAGATCTCAACGCTTGGTTATTAATGAAATACTAGTACATTTTATTTAATTACGTATTTCTTTGTATAAGCATGTGTTCAACCTGAATCCAAGGATCCAGTTCCCAGGATCAGTTTATTAACGTAAATTGTTATTAAGATGTGTGGGCCACAGAAGGTTGTGATTAGATTTTGGATAGTGCATCCTTGGGACTTGCTGGTGTTTGTAGTATTTATCTGACGCTTTCTGACATCACCCCAAAATATAGTGGCTTAGAAGATGGTTAGTATTTATTTTCTTTCATGGTTTCTGAGGCTCAGGAATTCAGGAGCAACTTGGCTGGGCAGTTTTGAGCCAAGGTCTCTCATGAGGTTGCCATCAGATGTCCACTGGGGCTGTATAATCGGAAGGCTTGACCGGGGCTGGAGGATCACTTCCCTCGTGTGCAGAGAGGTCCACGCTCCTTGCGGGGGCAGCACACCCTGTGGGCGCTCTTGCTCATGGGAGAGGGCGGTTTCTGTTCATTCAGGTTTCTATGTATTTTGCTCTTCCTACTGTTCTTTCTCTTCTAAGTTCTCTGTTGAGCTTTGTGTATCTGTTGTAAAAATCCCAAGCTTAACTTCAGAGAGGTTAAGTGAACAAGTGCTGAGCGGAACATATTACCGCCAAGTGCTAACCTCAGGCCAGCTGTTAGTTAACGGTGTGGTTTTCCAATACTGAATGCTTGTAAGGTGGCTGCATGAGAAACACAGCCAGTAATGACTTGGGGAAATTAGACGCGATTCTGAGATACACAGCCTTTGGATTAGGAGTGTGTAAAATTAGAATTAGACTTATTTGGCAAGATGTATATAAAACTGGATTTCAGGAGAGACGATAGCTGAACAAAATAGTTTCCTCATATCATTAACAATCTAAAGTTAGAAACCCAAACAAGAGTTTTGCAGTGGTAATAATAACCATTCACATTCTATGCAAAATTCACATTTTATGCAAAATTTAGTCTATAGGGGGATTGTTTTGAGTTATGACAACCTTAAATTTATCCACTCCTAATCTAAAGATGAGCCCTGCTGCTGAAAGAATTCTCCTGATATACCTTTATACATTTTATCTTTAGTAATGTTTGTTTTATTTCTTTATTTAAAGCAACTTACTAGGCATTTCTTTAAAGCAGGAAAGCATGAACAAAAAGTAAGTATCTCCTGTAACCCCACTGCCAATATCACTTTATTTGTATAATGAAAAGACGTGTGTGGCTTGAAAGGACACTGAAACAGATCCAAAAAAAAAAAAAAAAGAATACTGCTTTAAAGGCCCCTCGCTCACAGTATGTGGATTGAAGATGGCCAATTAAATTTCTTATATCTTCTTTCAGAAAAGTAAAAGATCTTTCACAAACATCACCACTGCAGGAGCCACACATACATCTAAGAAGTTCACACAAAGATCATATCATATACAGTTGTCCATTGATATCTGAGGGGGATTGGTTCCAGGACCCCTGACACCCATACCCAAATCCACAGATGCTCAAGTTCCTTATATAACATGGTGCAGTATTTGCATATTACCTATGGAATCCTTCTTTATACGTTAAATCATCTCTAGGTTACTTATAATACTTAATTCAATGTAAATATTATGTAAATAGTTGCCAGGACGCAGCAATTCTAGTTTTGCTTTTGGAACTTTCTGGAATTTTTTTTCCCCAAATATTTCCCATCTGCAGTTGGTTAAATCTGGGGTTGTGGAACCTGTGAGTATGAAGGGCTGAATGTACTGTCTTCTGACCTGTGGCTATTACCAGCTTTTGACATAATGCTACCCTGTGACGATCTTTCCACATTAGCACATGCATTTTAACCTTGTTCCTACTGGGGCTGACATAGTGCCAGAGAGCAGGTTTAACTAGCCAGTCATCTCTTGATGTATATTTGGGCAGTTTTCAGTCTTTTTGCAGTTGCAGGTCCCTTCATGTACTTTCAGTGCCCCTAAAATGAATCCTTGCTGTGGAATTCTTGGGGAATGTTGCGTTTTCTTTGAGTTTGGCTGTTGGTTTCCTGTCTGTATCATTCAGCCCCAGATCTGGCAGCACCAGCCTAGAGTGATGCTCACCACATTAAAGGGAACTATCTTCTTTGAGGTTTTCTTGGGACCTCAAGTCATTTCCTTACTTGAAGGTGGAAGTAAGATAAAAAACCCGGAGCCATGTCACCATGTGTCAGTGCCTCGGTTCAGAGTAAGTTGAGTACTCGCTCGAGGGAGGAGGTACTGACACATCTCAGGGGCATTTTGTTCATTCAGTAAATGCTTTCTGAGTGTCTTGCAGATATCGAGCAGTGGGGAAAAGTTAAAAAATGTGATCCTTCTCCACTTTGAGCTCACCTTCCAGTGAGCAGTGGAGTGTGCAAGGCAGCCCCATGAGAGCCTCAGAGAATGGGTAGAAAAAGGCTGGAAGCAAGAGATGTGGAAGGGTCAGCTGTGTGACAGAGAGGCTGGGCGATGGGGGTGGTGGGGTGGGAGTGAGGGCACTCCAGGCAGAGGCCACTGCCCGTGCCAAGGCTTGGAGGCAAGGAAACCGAGGCAGGGGTAGTTACAATGGCTGGCACTGGGAAAAACCCAACCACGGGGACTTGTTAGCGTTCAGAATCCCTGGGTGGCACCACACTCAGGCACTAAATGGTACCCACGGAGCAGTGGTTCCCAGGGTGGCGGACTGGCCTCATGTAAGATGTTTTTGGAATATGCGGCATGACAAATGCCAAATTCTTATTTTTCAGGCCAAGAAAGAAATTAAAAAGATAATCGTAAAGGCCTAACCCCATCATTTTATAAACAACAGTACATTTTAGGCTCAATCAAGTAGCAAAAACATAATCTTAAAGGACAGCTCTTCCCAAGGGAAAAAATAAATAGTAATTCTTGACACATTTGCAAACATAGGCTCCTATGCATGCTATATATATGAGTTATGTTTGGGTAAGTTATGTTTGCTGTGATAACGTACAACCCCAACTCTCTGGGGTTTAAAATAACAAAGTTCTGCTTATTCATTCATGCTCCTGGGGGTCAGCTGGAGGAGCTGGTGAGGCTCTGTGCTCCGTGACCTCACAGACCCAGGCTGAGAGAGACCCACCTCTGAGCTTCAAGGAGAGTCAAACAAAGCAGAGGACAAGGGAATGTGGGCAAATCCGGTTCTGTCTCTTAACACATCCGCCCGGAAGTGACACATGCCAGTGTGCTTATGTATCATTACCCAAAGCCAATCAGAGTCCAGAGCCACTCTTTAGAGTCAGTAAAGGCAATTCTCCTATGCGGAGGGAGAGGCAATCAACGTGGGAACACTCTAGCGCTTTGCACAACCGGATTGTCCTTGCTCTTTTGTTGTGTCCCTTCACCAGCTCCTCATGGTCCATCACATACTTGGGCGAGTACGTCTCCTCTACATGCCAACAACAGCACTGGTGGAAAAGACCGGAGAATGCCCACAGGGACATTTTTGAGGAATCCTAAGGGTTGCCTGGGACTGCAAAACACACTAGGTGGGGAGCTGCCAACTACTTGCTTTTCTGCTAGACTCTCTGTGAGTCCATCTTATTTAAAGCTTGACATTATTGAGGTAACGACTCCTAATGTGGCCACCAGAAAAGCTAAAATTAAATAGGTGGCTTACGTTTGTGGTGTGTCTGTTGGATGGTGCTGACCGCAAATGTATAAAGGACTCAACCTGATCAATGAGGAAAAGAAACCAACAGGAAATGGGCAGAAGACATAAATAAATCATTCACGGAGGAAGAAATGTGGGTGACCAATACACGTATTGTATAAGATCTTCAATCTGACTGCCGATTGGGGGAATGCAAGTTAAAAACACAATAGCAGTGTGTACCCATCCGACTGGAGAAGACTGAAAGTCGGGATTTACTCACAGTATTGGGTATTGGTGAGAATGAAGAGAATTGTAACTTTCGTACACCGATGGTGACGTTTAAGTAGTTGCAATCACTTTGGAGACCATTTGGGCACATACTCTACCCCCAGCTAGTCCCCTTAGGGTGAGGGTTCTTGCCTGGGGGCGATTTTGTCCCCCAGGGGGCATATGGCAGTACCTGGAGACATTTTGGGTTGTCACAACGGGGGTGACGGATGCTACTGGCATTTAGTGAGTGGAGGCCCGGGATGCAGCTGAAACATCCTACAATACATGGGACTGTCCCTCACACTCAAGAGCCATCGTTTCAAAAGAAAGTATTTCTGTGATCTAGAAACCCTGACTTCTAGGTGCAGATTCCAAGGTCGCACCGGCCGAGGCACATCAGGAGATACAGATCAAGGTTTTCACTCCAGGGCTCCATATTTAGAGCTGGGGGACTTTGGAAACAACTTCAGTGTCTATAAATTCAAGCAATAAATGACTTGTGAGGGACCCACATGCGGATGTACTGTGCTAGTCAAGGGTACTTGCCCAATATTTGGGTAGATCGCACATCCAGCACTGAGTAAATCAAGTTTCAGGCTCATATGTACATGGAAATACTATTTTTCATAAATATTTAAAATACAAAGTAGTACTCTATATTTAATGTCTTGTATATGAATACATGCATGTGTACTAAAAATTCAAAAGCAAAATCACATCATCGCCTAATAATGGTTGCCTCTGGGGAGGAAAGCTGCAAAAGGGAATTCCTCCTGGAATGTTGATCTCTGAACCCTGAAGCAGTTATGACAAAATATTAGCCTTTGTTCGTGTAGCCGATGAGATGGGTGTTCCTTACGTTACTTTCTGTTTTTTCTCAATGCTGGAATTTGTTCGCAATATCACGCATGCGCGCTAGCCGCAGACCGGCGCGTGAAGAGCCGTGGTCCAGCGCTGACAGGTTATTCGGGGCTGGCCTGTTCGGTTCACCTGCATTGTCCAGTGTCGAGCTGGGCCCCGCACAGGTCGGCCCTTGGCAAGTATTTGTTGCAGGAACTACGCGTGGGATACTGCACAGGGTTTGTTACTGTGAGCTACTGAGAGGTGCTGGGACCACACCCTGCAGTGGGATGACCCCACGGGGACCTGCCTGCTGGCCAGGTGGTCACACCCACTCCCCACCCGTCTGCACCAGCCCTTTACCCTCCAGACTTCTAACTGCACATCACAGAGAGTAACCCAGCTCAGGACACTAAAAATCACACCTAGGTAGTCTCGTGTGTGTATTTAAAGGGAAAGTGATGTCACATCACGTGAATTGCATGCAAATCTGAATGCCTGGGGAGACACTTCAGAGAGGAAGTTTGCTGCCGGGGCTTTGCTGTTGAGTTCTTTCAGCAGCTCTAAGACTCAGTCGGGAGGATGTGCCTTCACATCACCCTTTCACAACTCTGAAGAATTTAAGACCAGCAAGGATGGGCTTCCCCACAAGCTGCTGTGTTAGGATTCCCCATCCTGCAGGGGGCGCCCTCTTACATGCTCATTCCATGTTGTGCCCATGCAAATGATTCCTGCCTGTGGAGCTAGGCTTGTAGCCCACCCACCATTTTTCTCGACTATGTTGAAATAATGAACTGCTGTCAGGGGAAATTAGAATTATTAAGGCATTTATAAGATACCCCTCCTCTTTGAAATCTCGTTGGGAGAATAGTTGGCGAGAAGGTGTTTTCAGAAGACTGTCAGAATGGAAAATCTGAGTCGGACTTCTGTTGGCTCTGGTCTGTGTGTCTGCATCGCCAGGTGAGGCTGAACAGGGAAGCCAGTCCCTCATGGGGCCCTCAGCCCTCTTATGCCACTGTATTTGCTGTACCCAAATACTACGATTTTTTTTGTCATGAATTCCCATCTTCACTCCCAAGGGGAATATTCTTTTCTTGGGCTCTGATATTAATTTGCCTTTAAAGTTAACAAAGGAGTGGGGAGGGTATAGCTCAGTGGTAGAGCGCATGCCTAGCATGCCTAAGGTCCTGGGTTCAATCCCCAGTACCTCCATTAAAAATAAATAAGTAAATAAACCGAATTACCTCCCCCACCAAAACCAAAAAACAAACAGACAAAAAATTCAGAAAAAAAAGAAAGAGAGAATACACTAAAGTTAACGAAGGAAAACTTTCCTGTAGCTTTAGTTTCAGAAGGCCAGCCTAGCAGCTGTTTTATAATGTTTGTCGGACAGGACAAGTTTCCAGGCTCACAAACAGTCCTTCTCCTGAGAGTCTGGACTTTGCTGATAACCTCCTATCAAGACCCCCTTCCTTCGACCTCATTAGCTATCCCAATTGTAAACTCGGCTCAAGGGACCTGGAAACAATTCTCAGACAGAGTAAAACGCCCTTCACACACATCTGCAAATGTTTTCGGAGATACATAAGACCAAAGCCCCATTTAGCAAGTGATGGTTTTGGTGAGAATTATTTGCCAGTGTTTCTGTGATTGTCCTTGCTGGGCTCTTTTGCCTTCCAGCTCTGCAGGCGCGGTGCCTGTCAGTGTGTGTGCCCGGTGGGTGGACGTTGCCTGCTGTCCATGGGGTCCCGGCCACGCCCTCACCTTTGAACGTGGTAGTGCAACACTCAGATCCATTTACCGTCTAGGAAGAAACTGTTTACTGAAGACCTAGTACTCATTCATTTATTCAACAAGTAGATGTCAGCTCGGCTATGTTCTTAGAGCTGAGGACCTGGGAGTGACGAACAAAGATCAAATTTCCATCCTGAATTTCCTTCCTTGTCATGGTTCTTAATCATAAATGAGATTAATGAAATAATGCCTAATACGTTTACCCAACAAATTATGCCCATGATCGTGGTAACACATGGTAGCTTTTTAGAGATGTAGTGTATCTTTAGAGGACCGGAATTCTTAAGTTCTTTCATAAAACCACATCATCTTTCTCCTGCTCCTGTCGGTGGTATTATTATGGAGAAAGGCGTTTTGTAGAAACCGGATTTTCAAGTAACTGAAGTCTCTTGGCTCTGAACTTTAAAAATTATACTACGAATGGTGGAATTTGTTCGTGTAGTCGGGTATGGGTGACGTCTCGTTTGTTCTGTGTGATGGGGAATTACTCTTTTATTGTGCCATTTGCCTGTGGGCTTCGTATGCTTATCTTGCTGCCTTAGTCGCTCCCTTGGCTGTTTGTCAGTTCCTATTTTTTCTGTCCACTTCCCCTGTCCCCTCTTCTAAGACGGTTCTTTTCTATAGTTATTTACAGTTGTTGTTCTAAAACTGTATTTCCTCATGAGAATGTTATTCATGTAAACACCATGTTTGTGTGTACTTGTTTCCCACTGTACAATAAAATCATGTTTTAAGTTCCTCACAAATGTCGCTTTGTTTTAAAGAATTTAAACTGTACAAAAAACATATAGAGTGAAAAGTGAAATTTGTTCTCTGAAGTGTTCTTTCCCACTTACTCTTTATTAATCAGGAGTCTCCAGAGATCCAGAACCAGTAGAGTGTGTGTGTGTGTATCTGTAGATAGAGGGAGATATTCACAGATAGAAAAATACACACATTTTGATATAGATAGATGCAGCTATATATGCTGTGAGATCTTTTCATATCTTTATATCTATAACTATATATATGGGGAGGGATGGAGAGGAATTATTTTAAGGAATTGGTTCACACAGTTGAGGAAGCTTGCCAAAGCCAAAACCTGCAGGGTGACTGGCAGGCTGGAGACCCAGGGGAGAATGGTAGTTCAAGTCCAAAAGCAGAATTTCGTCTTGATCAGTCTTTTTCTCTTCAAGCCTTTAACTGATTGGACGAGGCCCACCCACACCATGGTGGGTAATCTAGTTTATTCAGCATCTACTGATTTAAATGTTAATCTCATCCAAATAAATAAATAAACTTCACAGAAACATCAAGAATAATGCTTAACCACATATCTGGGGACAGATAAAATTAACCATCCCACACCTCTATTCCCCTTTCTTCTCCAGGTGATGCTACTCTTAATATTTTTATGTAATCCTTCTAGATGTTTTCTATGCATTTGTGTGTGTGTGTGTGTGTGTGTGTGTGTGTATTGAGAGGTTTAACACACTTAGAAGATGATCATCTTTCTCTCCCCCACCCCCTTTAATCTGTTAATATAATAAATGATATTGTTAGAATCCTGGTGTGATATTTCCTTTTGTCCTGCAGGGGATGGGATTTTAGTTTGTTTATCTTTGTTTTTGGATGTACACATGCTTACATTTTTAAGCAGAAACATCTTAGCTTTTTTTTGTTGTTGTTGTCATTGTTGCTCTGACTTTTCTACGAGTGCAGGCTTCGAAATTAGGGATGTATTTTGAGGGCCAAGAGTTTCTCCCTGACCTCCACAATGGGTGTTTCCACTTGTAGGTAGCTTACATTTTTTTGCCCTTAATAATAATATTTTATTCTCATTGGGGTGGGGGTATTGCTCAGTGGTAGAGCGTGTGTTTAGCATGTGCAGGGTCCTGGGTTCATCTCAGTACCTCCATAAAATTAATTAATTAATTAATTAATTTAAAAAATCAAAATGTTAACCTATAAAAGTCACAGGACACATTCAAGTTTAGGTGCAAAGTCATCCAAACCTTCAAAGAATAAAGAAAGCAAAACAAACAAAAAATTAAAATGGATCTTACTTTAAAAATAATAACAATATTTTATTCTCATGAATGCTTTGCTTGTGATTTTAAAAATAAGTCATCTGTGGCTGCAGGGGACCACGTGCCAGCAGGTTCCTGCCGGTTCGGCAGGTGGACAGTATTTTCCTTTGTGACAAGTCTTTTGTTGAATGGTCTTGAAAAGCCGTGGTCAAGGGTTGCCAAAGATTGTACCTCCCTTCCCAGCTTCCTGAGCCCCAAAATGCTCCGGTTCAAATGGAGTTTAAGTTATAGCTACACACTGGTTTAAAATAAAAATGTCAGACATTTGGAGCAAATTCTGAGAAAACAGGCGAAGAAAGTAATGATTTCTATTAGTAATGTAAGTCTCTGTGCAGACTAGAGCTGCGACTTCTGTGTTCAATACCATTTTATCCTAAGCCCTCAAATTTCTTTGTTTTTTTTCCTGATAATATCATTTCTGACCCAAGGTTATGCTAAATTTTCCTAAGCCACTATCAGAAGGGACCTACTGCACATTTGGGGAAGGCGTATCTTAGGGGCTGGGAGCAGGGCTTTGGTTCTAGAACAGACCCCCGTAGTGGCCAGGGTAGGAAGGAGACGGGGTGAGGCTGCTTGCAAAGAGAGAGCTGAATCAAGAGCCAGTGACTTCAGGAGCCCTGGAGTTCCTGCCCACGGGAGTTCCTCCTTTTAACCCAGAATCCGTAACTGAAGGTTGGATGGCAGGATTGGCGAAGGCGGATGTCCTTAGAATGGGCAGGTTTGCAGTATGTGTTAAAAGATTTCAAAAGAACTCTTTCCTCTAATCCAGAAATACTATTTCTGAGAATGTCCCCTAAGAAAATGAGAAATGATACGCACACAGCCTCAGGTCTCGAAATTTTAATTGCAGGTTTTACTCCTAATAGAGAAAAGTGGGAAATAATCTCAGTGCCCAGGAGTAGGATCCATTAAATAACTAAGGTTCTGCCGTATGTATAGTGCCCCGTGGCTGTTGGAAATGTTGAAACGCAAGTGCTTTCATTGGTATGAAAAGATGTTGCTGATATGTTCCTGACAAACATACAGCAAACAGTCCTGCTTTGTTGCTGTTGTTGTCAAAGTAGAGTCAGTTTACAATGTTGTGTCATTTTCTGGTGTGCAGCATCGTGTTTCAGTCATCCATATACATACGTATATTCGTTTTCACATTCTTTTTCATTGTAGGTTGCTACAAAATATTGAATATAGCTCCCTGTACTATACAGAACTCTGTTTTGGTTTAAAGAAAAATGTGTGTGTGCGATTGTGTGTTTGGGCTATAATTTTTTTTTCTAGTCTATGTTTTTGGATTTTTTTCTGTAATAAATATGAGCCTCTCATGAAATTACGTAAAAATGAAGCGGTTGCATTTTGTACAACATGCCTTATCTGTAAGTCAGGAAATTGTAGAATATTTGAGAAATACTGTCATCCAAAGAAGTTCAAAATGAGATTTTGGCATTTACCAGGTGGAATCACAAGTTTTCCAGGCCATCTATTGTCAAGTTAGCTGGGAGGATGACAGCGTTGATGGCAGTGAACTCTGGTTATCAGAGAAACTGAAAGCTTCTAAGTAGAGTCTGCCTGGGCTGATGACTCCTTGCTCTTTTCTCTTTAAAACTGAATTATTGCAAAACATTTCATTCTATAGATAGAATGACCTATTTTGAAGAATGCACAAGCTGGAGTATATTAAATAGCCTTTATTATAGTCACAGAATTTATACAGTTCATTGTGCTGCCCTATGAATATCAGTGTTAAAAAATCAATCTCTAAAACTTTGAAAATTCTAATATTTGAGATTTAATGTTTTGATACGGCAACTAGGAGCCTTATTGAGATAAGCAGGCAAGGTTGCCCATGCCCTCTCCTCATTCCACGAAAATTACATTCCTATTAAAAATCTGTTAAAAATATAGCTGGGCCACTGTGGGATTGCCCTAGGCTTAAGCCTGGCATCCCCATGTGTTGGTGGGTGCAGCTGGTAGAGCTCAGAGTCACTTGATCATTAACTCTGGATCTCGAATTCTTACTCTGAATTTTAGGATCTCACTGGTCCCTTTGTTACAAGGTGTCTTAATCAGCTTGGGCTGCTGTGAAAAAAAAAATTAAAAATGGGTAGCTTAACAACAGAAATGTATTTCCCACAGTTCTGGAGGCTAGAAATCTTTGATCCGGGTGCTGGCACGTCAGGTTCTTGTCTTGATTTTCGGTGTTACCGAACTCAGGTTTGGCTGCTCGCTGCTCCAAGGCCAGTACTCAAGAGACGAGTACTGTTTGTTGGAAAGGAAAGTTTGCTTTATGCAGGAGGACGGCAGCCTGGGGAGAAGGTAGACTCATGTCCAAGAACCAACTCCAAAGATTCTGCTAGATCATGAAATTTCTTAAAGGGAGAAAGGAGAAGTTAATTGCAGTTAATCGTCTGGGGAAGGAATCGGAATCTTCCACTGTGTGCAGACTTTCTTCTGATTGGTTGGTGGTGAGGTAACGGGGCGGTGCTCCAGGAATCTTGTGCTCAGCCTGAAGTTACCGTCATCCACCTGGGTGGGGGCCTTAGTTCCTGCAGAAGAACTCAAAGGTATTGTTAAGTCTATTCCTTGAGGGAGAACCAGGACCCTGCCCCATGCTGCACTGTTGTTTCTTGACTGCTTCTCCTTTGTTTCTGCATTTTCTCCCTTCCCTGTTAAGCAAATGTTTGACTCTTGAACCCAGGGAAGACGAAGGAGGCTAAATGAAGCCTATTTCCTACAAACAAGAAATTGGAGCAGGGAGGGTATAGCTCAGGGGTGGAGCGCATGCACGAAGTCCTGGGTTCAATCCCCAGTATCTCCATGGCAAACAAACAAACAAACAAACCTAATTGCCTCCTCCCACCCCCCACCAAAAAAAAAAAAAAAGAAAAGAAAAAATAGATGGAGGGGGACATGGAAAGGATTTCTACCCAGGAGGGCCCCACAGAGTCCGGCTCAGTGTCACTGGTGCACAGATGATGCCGTTGTCACCTGCCTGGCATCTGCAGGAGTCCCCTGTGGTGTCTTCTTTTCTGATGTCAGGCGTGTGGATTTTCTTTGACACCAGATATGTGTCGTTTTTCCACACCAGCTCTCCCATTCTCTGCGACTCCAGCAGGCTGTCTAACCATTCAGTTCAATTCTGACACTATCTAGAGTCAGCATGGACCCCCCCCAAGTGAAGGGCTCAGTCCCACAAGACTGCCCTCACTTCAGATGCCAGCCACAGGACCCAGGAGTCACCTTCTGACTGACCGGCCCTAAATCTGGGGGTTCCTGCAGCTCCGCCTCCAGTTCAGCAATTTGCTAGAAAGACACACACATCTCGGGAGGGCGTTTTACTGCCTGTCCTGGTTTACTGCAACGGCTGCAGCTCGGGAGCAGCCAGATGGAAGGGCTGCGCAGGGCCAGGCGTGGAGAGGGGCGCGGGGCTTCCATTCTCTCTCCCCGGACTCAGCCCTCCTAGTGCCTCCGTGTGTTCCCCAAGCCAGGAGCTCTCAGAATCCCATTGTTCAGGGCTTCTTTTTTTTTTTTTTTTTTGAGGTTTCATTAGGTAGACATGATTTGCTCTGACTATTACATCATTGGCCATTAGTGATTGAACTCAGTTTTCAACCCTCTCCTCCCCACCCCAGGGATGGGATTGGGGAGGCTGGTGCTTGGAGCTGAAAGAGACAAACTTCTAATCTCAAGGTTGGTTTTCCTAGAGACCAGCCCCCATCTGGAAGCCACCTAGCACCAGATTCCACCACGAGTCATCTCATTAGCACACAAAAAACTGATTTCTAAGGGTTTTAGGAGCTGTGTTCCAGGAAATGGGGACCCCCCATTCCTCCACCCATCACACCTGGTCTCCCTGCTTCCACTCTTAGAGTCTGTTTTCTGACCAGCAGCCAGAATTGATGCAGATAATTGAAAGCGGACTGCTCACAACAGCCCTCATCGCACTCAGATCAAACCCCAGTCCTGCCCTGACCCCCGAGGCTGCCCAGCTCCCTCTGCCTCCTGGCCAGTCTCTGGGTGGCCGGGCACAGCCCTCTGCCTGCAGCCCCCCCTTCCTTGTCTGCTGGCGCCTTCCCCCACCTCCTCCCGCCTTTGCCCAGTGCCTCCTTCTCAGCGAGCCCATCCTAGCACCTACTGTGAGACTGAAGCACTTGGCCCCTGTACTCACAACCTCCCTGGCCTGAGTTAAACTTTTAACACATTCCAGCACCTACACCTTAGGTCTGTAGTTGACGCTTTTCCCTCCCGTTAAAATAGAATGTAAGCGCCCTGAGGGCAGGGTCTTTGTTTCCAGACACAGGCCTCCTCAGCACTCAGCCTGTTACTGAACACAAGTTCCTGTGCTTGATGCACAGTGAGGCCAAACAAACCGAAACGTTGGTGTTTGGAGCAGAGAAAGGTTTACTGCAGCGCCGAGCAAAGAGAGCGGGCAGCCTGTGCTCAAATACTCCAAACTCCCCGATGGTTTCCAGGGAGACATTTTTATAGGCAACGTGTGGGGCAAGGCCGCACGGTGTGTGACTTTTCTGATTCTTATGGTCGGTGGTGCGGGAACATGGCGGTGCCCCAGGAATCTTGCGGTCAGTCTGAAGTTGCCATCCTCCACCTGGGTGGGGGCCTTGGTTCCTATAGAAGAACTCAAAGATATTGGTTCCTTGAGGTGGAACCAGGACCCTGCCCCATCTCTGCACTATTCTGTCTTTGCCTTCCCTCCCATCCCTGATTAGCCGCTGTTTGAATCTGCACTTTGGAACTCAGGGAAGGTCAAGGAGGCTGATTGCAGCCCATTTCCTACAAACAAGAAATGGGGGACACAGAAAGGATTTGTACCAGAGAGGGTCCCCCAGGGTCCTGCCCCGTTTCAAGCATGCATTTGAGAACGAGCCGTGGCTGACCTGCTCTAACCTGTGGCTGAGACCCGGGCCTGGCTCCACACCTCCTCAGCCCTGCTCGTCCTCCCCTGGGGGCAGGGGGTGCCCGTGGGGTCTGTGGTGGTGACGCTCGGCTCTGCCCCTCTGACCTGCTTCCCTCTTCATTTCTAGACTGGCCTTATTGTCGCCTGCTATCACGGCTTTGTGGACACCGTGGTGGTCTTAGCAGAGTGCCCCCATGTTGACGTCAACTGGCAGGACAGCGAGGGGAACACGGCCCTAATCACAGCTGCACAGGCAGGTAAGACCCAGCTTCCCTTCCCTCCCCGAGCCAAGGCCGAGCGGAGCTGCCAGGCAGTGGTGGTGGGGGGGGGTGCGCATGATCTCAGTGCCTGAGTTAGTGTGTGAGGGATGGAATAGATCAGGAGTTATGCTTTACTGCCAAGAGGGACAGGAAAAGGGCTGAGGGTAGGTGCACATTCTCTTCGTGTGTTTGGGACAGTGTGTTACCAAGTCCAACCTCACACCACTTACCACACAGCAAGCCAGTAAATCGAGAGTTGTTGGGGCAAAGAATAGTGACTTTATTCAGAAAGCCAGCAGCCCAAGAAGATTGCGGACTAGTGTCCCAAAGTTAGAATTCAGGATGCTTTTCTACTAAAAGGGGAGGGGGTGTGGCTGGTTGTTGCAAACTTCTTGGTGCCAGAATCCTTTGTTCTTGCAGCTGTGCATGTAAACTTGGTCACGATGTTTCTATAAGCCTCCAAGATAGGTGTTACTGTTTGTTCTCCATATGAACGGAAAAGTGTTATACCCGTATAGGTCAGAGCTGTGAGAATGGGCTCTCCTGTGTATCTCAGGCTACAGGCAACATTCTTTTACAAAAGACGCAGAGCCAGTGTGACTGAGCCCAGGCCACAGGGCACAGGGCTAGAGCTAAAGGAACAGACCCGATATGGAGTCGGGTTTGTTCTCTCCTCACAGTGCAGGTTACCTACCAGTGCAGGACGCAGGGTGGGGCAGAACTAGCTCTGGAACTGCCCCAAGTCTTCGAACATGAAGCTGCACTGGAAACCCAGCCTCTGCTGGCACCTCCTCTAGAGACTGGGGATCGGGAAGTTGCTGGTGGCTCCTTAGTGAGTGGAAGGGACACTAGTGACACTTAATGTATGAAAGTGGACATAGTTACAAGGTAGCCTTGCATTTTGCTTGGGGATGTAAAGAAAAAGCAGGGGCTTCTTGCTGAGCATGTATCAGTTTAACAAGGCCGGGCCGTTAGTGAGAACACCTTGTAAATATGGTGTCCTTCCGCCAAAGGCGGTCACCTCCAGAGGTGGTCCTTCCACCGGCATCGCCAGCCGCACTGTTCTCCCCAGTCCTCTTCTAGAATTGATGTGAGACAGACTTTGAGTCAAGCACGAAACTTTGCTCATCCCTTCAGAGCCACATTTCATTTGTAATCATGGGATGAACCGAGTTTGTAACTGACCACTTTCAAAATTCCTGGCTTTCCAAGGCACATCTGCTGTATCGCGCTGCTTCTCAGTTTCCAGGAAAGAAGCTGCTTCCGACTGAATGTGGTAGAAAAGGCGCTTGTTTATTCAGGGAATGTGGGGACACATGACGATGTTGTTGAGAGTTGTTGAGACTCGGACTCAGGGCCAGGGAAGCTGCAGAAAAAGCCCCAAACCACACTCCATGCTAATTCTGGAAAGGGAACTTCTGCCGCGGCCGCCAAAGGGGGACCTCCCTGTCCTGTCTTGCATCACAGGCTCCTGTGTCAAAGCCAGCGTGGGGGACTGACTGGGGAGCCCAGAGAAACCAGAGACGCCAGCGTCTGGCAGTTTCACCCCCGGAATGGGAAGCAGTCTGTTCCCACCTGCTTTTCACTTGAGGTGCCTAAGGTGGGGAACCCCCAAACTTTGCCAGGTGTTGGGGCTGTGCTCACACATGTCTACCCCGTCAGGTTTCAGGGCATGAAGCTACCCCTCTGTGGAGGCCCCTCAGGCTTGGAAAGCCCTGGTGTACAATGTCCTGAACAGCAAAAGCGTAAAAGGATATCATGAGAGGCGTCCAGTGATCGTAGCCTCATCACTCATTGCCTCCCGCTGGCCGGGACCGGGGTGGGGAAGTGAAGGGCAGCTCTTCCTTTGGGTGATTCTCCAGCTAAATAGCCTCTGATGGGCCCTGTTGGAGAGTGCGCTGGGAGCTTCAGGGTGAGAGCACCCCATCTAGCCTGGTGGTTTGGGACAGGGATCGTGGAGAAGGGGCTTGTGCTGGGTCCTGAAGTCAAAGGTGGGCTGTTCCAGCCAGTGCGCTGCAAAGCCACGGGACCAAGAGGGAGCCCCGCATATCTTAGCAATGACCAAGGACTGCATGTGTCTGGGATGGGGGAGAGGTGGCCCCAGGAGGAGGCAGGGACCAGGTCACGAAGGGTGTAGATACAACACGAGGGGATGCATTTGAGTGACATGAGGTGGGTGTGTGGTGATGGGAGAGATGACCCTGGTGCGCACGGGGCAGTTGCAGAGAGGAGCAAGATGCCAATGGCCGAAAGCACAGGTCCTGGTGGTTGTGATGTGGGCGATGGAGGAGAGGTGGGTCTGGAATAGCTTTCAGCCTGCTGGTCAGGGAATGATGCTAATTCAAAGGGATAGAAACCACAGGGTGGTGGTTGGAGAAACATCGCCTTCATTTGGTCCTCAGGCCTTTGAAATGCTGAGACCTCTAAGTGAAGAGGTCTCCATGGCAGGTGGAGAGTGTGGAGCACCGACATCAGTGCCTGCCAGAATGCAGATGCTTGTTACCAGGCGTTCCTGGGCAGCAGGCGCATGGCCTGGACAAGAACCTGCGTGTCATACTAGAGTATGAAACTATGAGAAGAAGAGGTGACTTGCCTTACTGATTTGCCAGAGCTCTTTGCATATGTAAGGACATAACTTTTGGTTTAATACCCGAGAAGTGCTTTCTGAATTCTTGCCTCATTGATAATGTTTTTATTTTGTATTCACAATGAAAAAAAAAACAACTTGTCTTTTGCCTACCCCCCTGCCATTTCATTTCATGTTGCAGAAGAACAGTCCAGGTAACAAGTGCAGAGTCCAGCCTGATTTTTGTCTTTGTTGATATCCTGATATTTCTTACACGTGTAAAGATCTCCTGCCTTCCCCCTCCCGCCCTGCATCCTTGACGGTGAAAAGAACCCAACCAACCAACAACCAAAAAACCTCAAACCAACGCTGCCATACGTGTCAGTTCCTTCTCTCTGTGGCTGTTTGACTTACGTTAGTCATATTTTTGCTTTAAAGGATACTTTTCTGTTATCTCTTTGAACATTGTGGCTGCCTTGTTTTTTTTTCCTTCCTGGGGTACCAGGAAGTATAGATTAGACCTAAGATTAGATTTACACCTAAAGGGGAACCCTACACCCGCATCACAACTGCTGACCCCAGGGTGTGGTGAGGGGAGGTGTGGCATTTATTGCAGGCGCCCGGCCAGGAGTCCAGGCAGCTGGTGCTCAAAAGAACTGAACTCCTCCATGGCCTTCAGGGAAAGGCTTTTACAGACAGGGTGTGGGAGGGGCTTGTGGGGTCTGTGATCAGCCCGGGGACAGTCTTCTGATTGGTTGGTGGTGAGGTCATTGCGAGTCAACGTCATCAACTTTTTGATTCTGGGGTCTGCGTGCTTGTGGGCAGCACACAGCTACCTCCTTCTACCTGGTGGGGGTCTCAGTGTCTGCAAAACAGCTCAAAGGATGTGGCTCAGACTATTATCTCTAGCTCTTGAGAAGGTCTTTGGCTTTGTTTAATGGCTAAACTATTGCTGTTTTGTCTTGCTTGACTGTTTTCTTTGGTTTCTGAACGTCTCTCGATTCTCTGATTAAATTTGTTCTTTGCACTCGGCTAAAGCTTTTCTACAAGCAGGCAGGTGGAGGGCGTGGAGAGGGGGTGGGTGGGGTGGGGCGTGGTCTGTCCTGGCAAGGCCCCCTGGGGTCCTGCTCGGGCGCAGGCGGAGTCGCCGTCACCCGCAGGCGGGTGGCCCATGTTTCAGCCCCGATCTGGGTGGCGCGCAGCTTGCTGGGCCCGGCCCCCGGGGTCTGGGTGACGGGGGTCTGGGCTTGTGCTCAGGATGCTCGCTTCAGTGAGTTCCCGGCTGATGCTGGGCTGCTGGCCTGGGGGCCTCGCTCTGAGAACTGAGGCCTTGGAAGTTCCTATGCAGGGCGGTGGTGGGTGGCCTCTCAGCGGGCAGGAGAGCTGAGGGCAGGGGTGGTTCATGGACCCGGGTGAGACGTCGTCAGAGGGACACAGAACCATCACTAAATCACAGTGAGACTAAAGGGAAGTGACTGAGCCTTTATGTACTATTTTAACCAAAGAGAAGATGTTTGGGCTTTTAGCTGGTAGAATCAAATGATGTCCCATTTTCATCCAATTCCATAAACAGTTTTATTTATTTGATGATTTCTTAATTCTTAAAGATGTCTAGCAATCTGTGCTTACCGTGAAAAATCACTACAGAGGTATCAGTGAGAAAGAAGAAGAAACATCCCATTTCACTCTCCCTAATTCTCTCGTCCATTGACCACGTTCCAGCTGGTTACCGTCCCTGACCTCACTCTCTTATTTTAAGACACAGAGTGTGCACGCACCTTTTATTTACATGAATGGGATAAATCTGTAGAGACTGTGATTTTGACTTCTTCACGCAGTAGCTCTAGGAGGCTTTTCTGTGCAGCCCGGAGCACGCGCGGTGTACCCGGTTCCCGCAGCGGCACCGCTGAGCGGTGGTGTGTTCACAGCACGCACCCCCTGCCACGCGTCCCGTAACTGAGGCAGTTCAATCAACTGTGGCTCATCTTTCTGTACAAGGTCCTCTTTTAGAAAAAATATTTATCCAGCAGTCACTTCATGTCCAAGGGCCATCCTCAGTGCTGGGTCTACAGGGCGGGGAAGAATTCTGTCTCCCAAATTAAAAGTCTAATGCCCGCAAGTTTCTGAATGAGCCTGTTAGAGACAACACTGTCGTCAAGTCGTTTGTGTCGGGGGGGCGCGTTTCTGAAGAGGGTGCACCCGTCAGCATCCTGGTGCAGCGGCAGGTGCACCCAGAGGGCTAGGCTGAGGAGTTGGCTGGGGGACTGTGAGTGGAGGTCAGGGCAGAGCTAAGGGGTGGGCCCTGGGGTGAGAGCCCAGCAGAGGGCACCCAGGGGACCTGGGACACCCGAGCCGCAGCCCCAGGGGTGGGAGATGGATGTGGAGGCGCAGGCACACACCCGCTCCCCTCCTGGCCGGCCCTGCTGAGCCCCCCGAGCCTTCGGGGCTGAGGAGCCCGGCAGGGGCGGTTGGTGAGGTCAGCCTCCAGGGCCGAAAGCAGGGCAGAGAAGGAAGGAGCGGAAACGCACGGACAGATTCTCAGAACTCAATTGCTCCATCAAAGGACACGCACACTTTAAATGCGCACATTTTCGTAGCCCCTGCCAAATGGCTCTTAGGAAAAGCAGTGCCAATTTACACTTCCCACTATGTTCTCAAGGGTGTTCTTGTTCGGGTAAAGGGCTTTTTTCAGTGTTTGTCAACTCAAAGTGAACTTTTCTTAGTACTTGCTGTTGTGTTTCCCTGATTTTATTGGAGCCCAGGATCTCTTATGATGCTTTTGGGTGCAGTTTCCCGAATCCCCAACAAAACAGGCTTCAACAGTGAGGAAGCTGCCTCTTCTTGCAACACGACCTGTCTGAAGGCGACAGCTGGCGGGGGAGGGGTGCTTCATTGCGTGGCCTTGTCGTGTTCTGAGCGTCTCAGAAATGCTCTTGACCTTTCCCACATGATCCCGAGACGGCCTGGCAGCTCCAAGCACCGTGGCCTCACGTTACAGCGCAGGAGGCGCCAGGCAGGATGAGCAAATCCCTGCCTGTGTTATTTTCTGAGATGGGAAAACATTTCCAGAAGCCTCCAGCACAGATTTGTTTACATCTGCCGGGGTTGTGTCACACGTCTCGCCTCGAGCCCAAACAAGTTGCTGGTCAGGGCGGGGGAGTGACCTCAGCTGACTTGGTCGAGTCAGAATCGGACCCTGCAGAAGCTGTGTGGTTAAAGAAAAACTGTAAAGCGACCATGTATGTGTATCATTTGATACTGCAGCCGCCCAGCAGGGCTTTCTACAAGGCCCCCTCCGCACTTGTGAGTGTAAATTCGAATGCAAATGCCTTGATCTGCCTGTGGGGTGTTCTCTAAAAAGCCTAGCCTCCCAGGGACTTACACATAATCGAGATACAGCCAAATCTGAACTCAGCCTTTACAATGGAGAGACTGTAAGAAACTAAAGCCTCAGATAATCCCTGAATCTCATTTAGCTGGTGATTTCAGCTGCTCTCATACGTCCCCTAAAAAAAGTAAAGTAGAAAGCAAGATAACCAAAGAAATGAACTACAAGGCCAGGGATGGCCGTTACGTGTTTACTCTCTCCATCTCTAGTTCTTCTTTAACAGAACGGCAGCAGCGAGGTGCACTGAGCACACAGCAGGGGTCCTTTTGGACTGGTGATAATATCAAGTTGGTTCGTGCCAAGTAACCTCTGGTGCAGCCTTGAAATTGCTATTCCTGGAACTTATCTTTAAAAATGCGGAGGAGATGCCCTGAGAACCAACCTGGCATTATTCACGCCACTCGCTGCTGGGGACAAAGTGGCAGTCAGGCTCCCAGGGGTGGCCGGCCGGCGCAGGCTGCCCAGACGAGTCCTGGCTCGTGGAGGATTTGGAGAGGGTCCCACTTGAGAAGAGAATGTATGACTTGGCCTGGGCCGGGGATAAACACTCTCCACTGTTCATCTTATTTTATTATTACTCCACCCGGCCAGGATTTCAGTCTGACTTCACTGTGAGGTTTATGGTTTTTTAAGAGGTGTTTTCCTTTTGCTAGGTTTCTACTGTTTCAAATAAATTAGAACTTGGCAAATCTCTGAGGTTTCCTAGCCTTGCCTGTTCTTGGAAACTACAGTTTTCGGAGTCTTTCTGACTAAGCACAGCAGTGCCACCTCCTCCAAGGCAGCTAGCCCTGCTCCTCCATCAGAGAGAGGACGGCCTGCTGGACACACCCCCCTCCCCACCTGCACGTCCCCCCTCTCCTGGTTGGGGAGAATCTGTTTTCTTCTGCTGCGCTAGTGGGATTTGCTATTTCCAATCAACAGTTCCCTCTACTGGCCTGCTTTGGAGAACTACACTTTGTGTACCCGGTGTCAGAAAAATCAGCTCTTGAGACAACCCTAATTCTGTAACATTTTCCCATTTTTAGAGCAGCTTGGGTTGATTGTCTGTTTCCTTAGATTTTTAGCCCATAATTGGTACCCAATTACATGTTGAATGAATCAGTAATTAATAATTGTGATGTCCGTGCCATCTTAGATAATGTGGGTTATGGCTTGATAATTAGCAACCTTTTTGATAAGTGAACTTTTTTTCAGGGGAGAAATAAGAATCCTTCAGTCTTTTTACTTACTATGTAATTATTGAGGTTGCAGTCAGTTGGAAGTTTTGGACTTATGAACAAGGGTCGTGAGGGTTGTGGTGGCTGTGGGAATCCACAGGCACACAGAAATGTGGACCGTGCGGCATCACGGTCCAGGTGCCTAATCCAGGCTCGGAGGGCAGATCTTCTGTTGGAAGGGATGACTCATCAGGTAGCTGGGTAAAAAGTCAAGGAAGGAAAATGGGACTAGGTCGTGCAGAGGTCACCAGATGATCCCAGAAAGCATGCTGCATGGGTAAATTAAAAAGAGAGCTGTGTGATTACAGAGTAGACTAGAAGGGCATTGGTACAAGAGCTGAGGGTGGAAAGCGGATGTTGGGGAGGAAATAACCTTCCTTCTACCCCCTGGTTCCCAACTGAGACCCCTGTAATAACAGACTAACGAGAAAACCAGACGTTTATAAACACCTGTACCTCATGTAAACATGGGGGACATCTGGGAAAAACAAGTAACTCAAGGAGGTGGCTTAGAACTCTGGCTTAAATGTCATCTTCCATGAAGAACAACAAATTTGTGGAGAAATGGCAGGATAAACAAAAGCAGTTTGAAGAGTTTTCATCACAAAGAACAAAAACCATTATTTCTTTGGGTAGCTATATGAGATGATGGATGTTTAAACTTACTGTGGTACTATTTCAAAATACACATAACTCAAATCATTATGTTGTACACCTTAATCTTCCACAATGCTCTGTGTTAATTATACCTCAATAAAACTGGGGTAAAGTAAAAAGAAAAAGGATGTATGTCTTGCTTTTAGGCAAATGGGGAGGGAGCTTTTCTTGCATCTGCTTTTTTCAGTTGCCTTCAGCTCAAAATAATTTTTATGTCAAAGTGGCATGTTTTGGGATGGCATATTCTGCTACCCTTCAAAGAGCAAGGCCAGATAAAAAGGAGATAGCTGGTAAAGAGTTGAGTCTTATATGAAATGTAGTAACCATGAAGGATTTTAGGTAGTAGCTGTGTTGATCAGAAGAGTTTCTTGCTGATAGCTTGAAGAATGAATGGAGGGGCAGAAGTGGGACCAGGGAGGACATTTAGGAGAGGGGTGGACCCCAGTAAGGATGTGGTGGCCCAGCTCTGGGGTGGAAGTGGGGATGAAGAAACACGGACAGGTATGGAAAATATTTACCAAGTGGTCTTGGCAGAATTCACTGATACTTGGATGGGGAGGAGGTGGGGGAAGGCTGAAGAGAAAGCCCAGATTTCTGGCTTGGGTACCCTGGTGACTGGTGGGTGTTCATCACTGAATAAAGAATGTGGGCAGGAGGAATGGGTTTGGAAGAACCATGCTTTGGATTTGATGTGTTGAGTTTGAATTGATGGTGGGTTACCCAAGATGAAATAGCCACTAGACTGATACTTAGGTAAGAAAGTCAGGAAGAGAGACTGAGCTGGAGATAAGTGATCTGGGAATTTTAGGGTGATTCCCAGATCTATGAGAGTAGATGGGGTCACCAGGGGAGAGTGGATGGGATGAGATGGCGTAGTCACACATCTGAGGAACAGCGGCATTTCTGGAAGGAGAGAACAGGGGAACTCACAAAGAAAACTGAAGAGTGGCCAGAGAGATAGGAAGAAACTCAGAAGGGTGGACAAGCCGGATATCTGCAGAGAGTATTTCCAAAAGGGTGGAACAGACAAGTGGGAAATGCTATGGAGATGTCTAGTAAGATGAGAGCTGACTAGTAACCATTGAATTTTGCCACAAGGCAGTCACTGGGTCAGATGGAAGACAGTTTCAGGAGACTGTGTGTGGGGTGGGGGTGTAAGTAGCAAGAGTGAGAGTGGATGAGTCTGGAAGTTAGACTGAAAAGGAGTCAATTGATTGATGGCCGGTGGCTGGAACGCAAAGACAGGTCCACGGGGATTCTTGTTGGTCATCGCAATGGACTGAATGTTTACGTTCCCCCACCCCTTCCAATCAGATGTTGACTCCCAATCCCCAAGTGATGATATGAGGAGGTGGGGCTTTGGGGAGGTAAATAGGTCACGAGGGTGGAGCCCTCGTGAATAGAATTAGTGCTCTTGTAAAAGAGCCTCCAGAGGGTTCCATCACCCTCCACCTTGTGAGGACGCAGTGAGAAGACAGCCATCTATGAACCAGGAAGTAGACGCTCACCAGACACTGAATCTGCTGACACCTTGACCTTGAACTCTCCAATCTCCAGAACTGTGAGAAATAAATATTTGTTGTTCAAGCCGCCCAGTCAATGGCAGTTGGTTACAGCAGCCCGAGTGGACTGACAGTCGTATTTATTTTAAGATGGGTGGCCCTTGAGCACAGCTACCAGCCTCTTGCTGCACAGTAGCTCCCAAACTCTAGTTTAAAACGTTTCTAGTTGATATATCTGTGGCTGGGCTGGGGACCGGCGGACAGAGACTGCCTCCGCTCATGTGTCTGGGGTGAGCGGGGCCCTCCAGCTGTGGCAGCTCTGCTCTGTGTGTCCTCACCCTCTTCTTGGGACCAGCGTGCCAGCCCGGGCATGTTCTTCTTAGGCAGACAGCTGAGGCACAAGTGTTGGAAGGAGTCCCGCCAAGTGAGTGTGTGTCAAGCTTCTGCCTGCAGACATCCTATTGGCCAACGTTCTTCTTGCAGGACTTTGAGGTCACATGGCAAAGGGCAAGGTGAAGAATTTAGACCACGAATATAATGTGATGGGAGTGAACTAAGGGGAGAGGTTGAAAAGAAAGAGGAAGTAGCTTGTAGCACAAATATATTCCTCAGAAGTCACGGGGAATGGCTTTAAAGCCCCGGAGGGCGAGGAGAGATGGGCGTCTTTAAATAGGAGAGGAGTCACCTTCCTTTTCACTAGCATGGGTGTGGGTGACTGTGGGGGGTGATGGGGGAAAGTTGAGGGGGTTCCCTTCTTGCGGTTTCAGTTCTCTCTGTGAAGAGGGAGTTGCGTCATCTCCTGGGAGAGGGGTTTGCTGTGAGCTGGGTGACTTAAGGGTGGGAAAGTTTGAAATTTCCCACGTGGGGTTTGGAGGAGAGTGACTCAGTGGAAATCTAGGGTGGACCTGAGGCTTCTAAGAATGCATAGACATTAACCTTTTTTCTTGAAAACCATGACAATTAACCAAAGGGTGCTTTCCTTGGCTTTGGTAACATAGGTAGATGGATAGATAGTCAAGCGTGGCTAGCATGGGTTTCTACCCCCATCGGCTCTCAGAGAAAATGCCACTGACCATCCAAAGCGAAGCCAGAACCCTGGGGCTATGGTTGTACCAGGAGTCATCGTTTTCTCTTTCTGTTACTTGGCTCGGTCAGGCAATCACCGAGGCCTGTCTGTTTATGAGTGCTTTGTGTCAGCATCTCCTCTCCATCCACCTGGCCTTCCCAGGGTCCATCCTGGCGTCCAGCCGCCATCGTCTGTGCCCACCACAGCCTCCTGGTGAGCTTCCTGCACCACTGGTGAGGTTTGTGGATGGCGTGGAGAGGCTCCACCCCCGGCAGCCAGCTGAGAATTATTGTCCCTCTGCTTCACTCTTGTCGAGTGGCCCTGTCCTGAACCTCCTTTCATGAAATACACTTTCAGTTTTAGAATAGTTCAGACTTACAAACTGCAAAGATTGTGCACAGAATCCCTGTGTTCCCCATGCCAGGCTTCCCCTGTGGTTAGGGTCTTATATTTGGAGGATACATTTGACAAAACAAACAAACCCACACTGATGCATTTTTAATATTAACTCAGGTCCATTTTTATTTGGACCTCCTCGGTTTTTTCCCAATGTCTCTCTTCTGTTCCACCATCCCAGCTAGGATCCCACGTGATGTTGAGTTGTCATGTCCCCTTAGCTCCTCTTGGCTGTGACAGTTTCTCAGACTTTTGGGGAAAACTTGTCAGGTAGTCTGTAGAATGTCTACCTCAATCTGTGTGTGTCTCATTTTTTTAATGATTAGACTGGAGTTACAGGTTTTTCAAAGGAGGACCACAGAGGAAAGGACCACTCTTATGACATCATATGAAGGATTTTGTTAAAATAAAAAGAATATCCAATGACACCTGTTACAGATGGTAAGGCAGACTTGATTCAGAATCGTTTCCATTGGTATAAGGACCATCGCAATGGGACTTTGCAGTGGATGAGAGAGACTGGGCTCAACTCTTGAATACAGCAAGGGCCAGTGGGGATTTATAGCCAACGGGCAGGGTAGGGGTCTGTGGATGGAAAATTACTAAGAGGAAACATCAGGGAGATTCTGGCCAAAGCGACCTAACAGGATTCTTGCTGAAGACAGGCCAGGGTGATCAGATATCACCTGGGGGATGGTGGAACTGATCAGATACCAAGGGTGGAGTGTTCTGGTTAAACTGACTTATGAGCTGGGTTCTTGCTAAAATGAGATTTTACCAGGAAGTGCATAGATGGGCCTGGGAGGAATTCAGGAGCCCAGCTAAAGTTTGATCGAGCAGAGAATCGTTACCAGCACATGCTGTGGGCCTGCCTTATCCCTGTGGGCCTGGACCACCAGGCTGAGGTCATGCTGGCCAGGCTTCTCTGCTGTAAGATGACTCCCCCCTCCCTCCTTCCTCCCCTCTGCTCTTTGGAAGGGGGGGTCTCTGTGCACAGCCCGGAGTTAAGGAGCGAGTTGCTGTGTTTCATCTCCTTGGGAGTAGAGCACACACCTAAATTCCTTGAAATTTTTCTGCCGGGAGATTTGTCCATCAGGCACTTTTTATACAACCCCTATCTCCTGTCATTTCCACAGTGGTGAGGTTGATATTATCCCCCATTTTCCAGATGAGTCAGTAGAGACTCAGTGCAGTTGACTTACCTTCCTAGGGTCACCCAGATTTTAAGTGGCGGGTTGGGAACTTGAACTTGGGAGTTCTCAGGGCCAACTCTCTTAAGTACTGAGTTCTCCATTTACACTGCCATGTAATTACTACACGGAAGCTAGTTCATCAAGAGTTAACTGATTCCCTGGGCCACTTGTGCCCTTCTCTTAGGCAGGTTACGGCTCATGGGGCTGGGGTGGGTGTTTGGGGGCTCAGTATGGTCAGCCCACACTTTAAGTCCACTCTGAGGACTTCAGGAGCCAAATCCTATTCCATAAGGTCAAAATTGGACTAGAGTCAAGCTAGATTTCAGAATGAGGCACGTTTGGGTTCTGTTACACGAGGAAGGCTATGTTCTCTCTAGTATCTGTCATCCAGCTAGCTAGCTGTCTCACTAAAGAAAAGGAAGGCTCATTTTGGTTAATTGTCACGGTTTTTAAGAAGAAAGGTTAATACCTATTCATTCTTAGCAGCGTTGGGTCCACTCTTCATTTCTGTTGAACGAGGTCATCTGCAGAATAAGCGGTTATTCTGTCATCCTGGGAAAGACAGTGGTGCCGAGGGTGCTTCCGTGGGTCACTGACAGCTCAAGCCGGCGGTCAGAGTAGTCAGAATGGGTGGGCTGCATGCTGGTTTTTCTGACCTCAACGTAAGATGCGGGACTGATCTGTATAATGGGCTGTTAGCTTTGTGGATTGTCAACTTTCGTCTCCCACCTCTTCGCAGTGTTTAGGACATGTCACTGCAGAGGAAATCCTGCTGAAAATTGAGAAGGACACGCTCCTTCACGATTGTAAAGAAACGGCTCTAAAAGAATTGCGATGCGTTGCACCATGACCCTGGCTTGATCTAAGTGACAGATGCCACAAAGTGTTTAGCTGGATGACGAGCCCAAAATGAAAGCCCCACCCCCACCCTGCCCACAACACACACACGGATTAGAGCAGATAAGTGGCTTTAGGGCCCCACAGCTAGCATCCGTCTACGGGGGGTGGGGGGAGGGGGGGCTGTAGATGACAGCAGAAGGCAAAGTGATGTGAATGAGTCAAAATGCATCAGCTGCTGCTCGAACCTGTGGGTCACGGGGCCGGAGGGTCACACCCATTTGTGTCTGGCTTGTTAACCCCGCAACATGATCACATGAATCAGTGCTTCTCTCAGAAAGTGAGAAAGGTACATGTTTTTGTAGCTTTGAATTTTTGCGGTGAGTTTAGGAGATGGGCTGAGGTCTGTGATGAGCAGAGGACACTGCTTCTGGAAGAGTCCACATGCTAATTTTTATCACTTATTTGTAACTTGGAAGTTGATGAGAAAGATGCAGTTTTGCTGGGCGGTGTCTGGGTGCCATGCAAGGAGGGAATTTGGGTCCCTGCCTGATGGTCGTCTCGCCAGGGTGTGATGAAAGGACAGCCCCCACCCTGGGAGGACTTAAGGTGGGGCATGCACAGCGGCACCGGCAGGAAGGGGATCGAAGGCCCAGGAGGCGTCGCTGCAGCAGGGAGGGGATTCTCCGAGATGCTGGATGCTGTGCTGAGGGCCTTGGCTCCCTCCGCCTCCCAGTCTGCAGAGCAAGGTGACCGAGCCTTGGGAGGCCCCTCGTGTCTCGGGGCTCCCCGCCCTCTGGAGGAGGCCTCACCTCCGCTGCCACGTCTCACATCGCACCCAGCACCCTTCCCGAGACCAGCCGGGAAAGGAGCCTCAGGGGCCCTGGCTTCCCTGTGGGGCAGAGGCCTCCCTGCGGGGAGCAGGGAGTGCAGTTAAACGTCCACCAGCTCCACACCAGCGCCCCCGACTGTGGGTGTTTCCAAGGCACGTGCACGGGGTGGGGGTTGGGGGGCGGAGTTTGGAGCTGAATCCTCAGCATATGAGGATGGAGACTGGGCAGCCAGGCCCCCCAGCCGCTCTCAGGAGAGAACTTCTGCAGGTTGCTAATACCCTAAAGGGTGTGTTAGCCACCACCAGAGGGGTCAGGATGGAGAAGGCAGCCAGGAGGCAGGCTGGAGGGTGCAGGGGCCAGGGTACAGGGAAGCAGGGGAGCTCCCTCTCCCCTCCTGGTCCTGAAACAGTGAGGTCTGAGCCTCCAGCTCAATGGTTTCAACAGCAGTGATTCCGCGCCCACAGGGGACACTCAGCAATGTCTGGAGGTGTTTTTGGTTGTCAGACCTGGGAGGGAGGGCACAGTAGCTGCCGGCATCTGGTGGGTGGCGCCCAGGGGTGCTGCTGTCCGTCCTGCGGTGCCCAGGACAGCCCTATGACAAGGAACAGTGCGGCTCTGGGTGTCAGCAATGCCGGGGACGGAACCCTCCTCTGAGGGACTGAAGGGTCTAAGGGGAGGATGGCGTGTCATTTCACATGAGGACTTGAGCAGTGTGGCCAGTGGGCCTCGGGCAGCATGGATAATTGACCCAGGAGCCTCTTCCCATGGCCCAGGGCCTTCTGTGGGAGGAGCTCTCTGCTCCATTTTGGTTTTGCATGGGCGAGGCTGGAGAATCTGGGAACACTGCTCTCACCTGTGTTCTCCTTAGTCACTGCAGTCTAAGAGCACGTGGGCTTTTTGAAAATCCTCTGGGGATGAGCAGAAAGTCAGGCCCTTTTGGAAGTGCAAGGTGATGAAGGCGAGAAATCCGTATTCTCAAATGACTGTTCTTAACTGCTTGGGTTTATGGCTGAGGGTCTGGGTAGTCACACTGCCTGTATTCCCTGCCTCTGTGTGTGTGTGTGTGTGTGTGTGTGTGTGTGTGTGTGTGAGAAAGAGAGAGAGAGAGAGAGAGAGGTAAGTAGCAGGGTGGCAGCGTGCACTGGCATACCGTGTTGCTATTATGATGAGATGATGTCTTTTCTCCTGCCTGAATCTCTGAAGCCCCGGAGTTCCAGGGAATGGCTTCAAGTTTCATTTCCCGTTTTGCACCTGCTTGCGTTGGCATCTGCAGGGAGCTGACAGCATCCAGGACCACCCCCTGACCAGGCAGTGTCTGCATGGGGCTAGCTCTGCATTTTCACACGCCATCCCTGCAGCATCCTTGCCCACCATGTTCCCTCTTTAACAGGTTGACAGGACAGCTGGGTTTCCAAGTGGGTTGGCAGAGGGAACAAGAACCGGAGGCAGCCACACCATGGCCAGGGCGGGCCTGTGTTTCCTGCACTCGTGAGAATTACTTCTTGCAGCCTGAGAGGCAAACACATCCCCCCCCCCAACCCCAGACAGGCTGGCCCCGGAGTTTGGCCATGCAACATTTCTCTCTCTCTCAGCAGGAAGGCCTCTCTGGAAGGCGCGCTCTTTGTGGAGTGTGGTTAATGCACGTGTGCAATTCTCTTCGCAGGACACGTCACCATCACCAACTACTTGTTGAACTATTTCCCCGGCCTTGACCTTGAAAGGAGGAATGATTTTGGGTTCACGGCCCTGATGAAAGCCGCCATGCAGGGCCGAACGGAGTGCATCCGAGCCCTGATGCTAGCAGGTACGCCCCCACCTGTCCTGTGTGGCCCTGCGGTCCCGGGAAGTGCCGGGTTTGCTCCTTTAAGGAATAAATGTGTGTGGAAGGGAGGCATCACCCCCTAGAACCAGCCTAGTGTATGGCTGTCATCATTCGCGCTGAAACAAACAAAAGCGAAAGCACCTGTTTCCAGGGCGGGTGGGAGGTCGCAGCACTGGTCACCCCACAGGACAGCCCTCCTTGTCCCCTGTGGGCTTCTTCCTGCCTGTATTTGTTCTTCTTCAGAACTGTGTGGTCTGGTCTTGGCTCTGAGTGGCAAGACGGTCCTGTTGAAGGTGGGCAAAGTAGAACAAGTCAAAGACGTGCGTCAGAGTGTTATGTCTGCCCCTTCCGGAGGGACCAGGGGTCCTGTGACTCGTGCTAGCCGTTAACTGCTCCAGGCTGCTCTTTGAAGCTTTGGGAAGGACACTAAATAAAGCCTTTTTTCTACAAAAAAGAAACAGGGGACACGGAGGGGCTTTTGTACCTGGGAGGGCCCTGCAGGGTCCTGCTAGGTTTCAGTCCCCCTTTTTCCTTGATACCCATCAATCCTGAGGGGAACAGGGGTTGGGGAACAACAAAGGGATTACAGTTTTGGGTAGAGAAGTTAATCATAAGCCGGGGTGGCAAGGGGACTCGTGGAATAGGGGTCTCAGTCTTAATGCGTGGCCGTTTCCTTCTGCGCTGTGTCACCGAGTGGGACATTCTGGGGCTGCAGCCCCCCTTTGCCCTTTGCGGCCTCCTTATCTTGGAGGAAGCCCTTCCTTCTCTGAGCCTCCCTGTCCTCATCTGTGAAATGGGGGCAGTGACTTCTTCCCACCGCCCTGAGGATGAACCACGACACCACTTTGTAAACTCTCTGACAGGTTGAATGAATTACGAAGCTGAATTGCCCGCGACTGTTCTCCAGTTTTTCTCTTTCACTCTAAAGTGGAATCAGTGATCATCTTTCCAGCACAACCTTCTTGAGTTATTCTGAGAATTAAACGAGGAAATGTACGTGAAGGGCTGGGCGCCGCGGGAGCATCTGACCCCTCAGTCTCACTCAGTGGGAGATGCTGATGTCACATTATTTAATTTCATTACCTTAATTTATTTTGGTTTTGTTCTTGGCACTGGGTCCAGGCATTCATTCTATGTGCTCCCAGAGGGGTGGCATTCCCCCATCTCAGTATCTTGAGGACAGAATTAAAATTCTTCCAGGCATCAGTCTAGACCAGCAGTTCTGTTTAGGCAACTTGCTGCTGCTGCTTTTTTTTTTTTAAATAAAATTTATTTTATTAAAAATAGAATCTTCTATTTAAAACCAAAATCTATTTTGGAATAACTTTAGGTATATGGAAAAGTGACAGAATCGTAGAGAGAGCGCACACTCAGCCCTCACTCAGCGCCCTGTGTTAACATCTTACCAAGAGGCTGAAGCTACACACGACTAGTCAGTAAACCCCAGGCTTTATTCAGATTTCATCAGTTCTTCCATTAATGCCCCCTTTCTGTTCCAGCATCACAGCCTGGCTCCCACATTTAGTTGTCCCATGTCCCCAGTCTTTTCCGGTCCCCAGAAGTTTCTCAGTCTTTACTCCTTCTTCATGACAGGGTTTTGACACCCACCAGTGAGTCGTGTCCCCTAGTCTGAGGCCATCTGTCCTTTCACTCTTGATTAGATCAGGGTATAGGATTCACAGCCTGTGTTGGATTGTTTTTCTCTCTTGCTTCAACTGGAGGGCGTCAGGGGATGCTGTAAGAAAAACAAATTCAGTAAGCGAAGATGGAGGCTTCGAAGATGAAAACCTTCTTGGGAATAAAAAAAGATCCTCATTAAAATTAGTCCTATTGATTGTGCTGTTGACTCAGCGACGGTGTCATTTTCTTTAAAGCGGTTGCCAGTTTCTGGGGAGTTGAGGCCCTGCGGGTCCTGGATCAGCGGCGTCAGTGAGGGGCGGCACCTCCCAATTAGGGGACTCTGCCGCTTTTGTGTCTGAGAGGCACTTCCCCTGCTTTTGCTGCTTCTGGATATCATTATAATTGAGTGTAGATTTTTAGCAATTTACTTTTACAACCAAAACTTACGATGTCAATCCAGGCGTTTTCCCCCGAGAATCTGAATTACAAACCCTTCTGTTTCTAGGCCAGTTGCCTTCCAGTCACTCTGGAAGTGCACAGGGCTTGCTGTCATTCTTTTCCCTGGTCTGGTGGAGGTTTCAGGCCTTTACAGGATCACAGAACCACCTTTCAGATCTCACAAGAGGTGGTCTCACTGCTTAGGGGCAGCGTCCAGTGCTCACGGGTTTTCTCCCCACTCAGTTATTTGGGTGACAAATTTGGCATTAGGTTTTATATACCCTCCCTCTTCTGTTTCCTCCTCTGTGAGCACAACCCCAGCAAAGCCTAGAAGTACCCACACGAGTGCAGACCCAGGGCGGCCATCCCTGAGCTGCACGTGGTCAGAGCAGAAGGACACATACAACCAACTTGGAAATCAGGATCCCTGGTCTCAAACTCCAGCTCCTCCACTCAGCCTCTCTGTACTCCAGGCCAGTCCCCTCCTGCTTGGGCTGGGCCCCTCTTCTGTAAAATGCGGTGAATGTCAGTAGCTTGCGCAGGAGGTCAGGCCGGGGGCTGAATGGGTTCACGGGTGGACGGCCCTAGGATGCGTGCCTGGTGTGGAGGGAGCGCACAGTCAGTGTTGTCATTATTGTTACAGGGGGATTTTGGTGTTCAATGATTATTATGTGAACGAAAACCTATGGTATGTTTTTCCCTTTGAAAAATATCTTGTGGTGAGATGCTTCTCAAGGGGGATAGCAAACATGTAAGGTGAGGTTTCTTAATCCTGGCACTGCTGGCGTCTGGGGGCAGATAATTCTTCCTGGGGCTCGTAGGGTGTTTAGCAGAACCCCTGAACTCTGCCCGCTAGGTGATGTAACACCCCCCAGTTTTGACCACCGAAAATATCTCCATGCGATGTAGAGTGTCCCCTGGTGGGGAAGTCGCCTCTTGCTGAAAACCGCGGATGTAACTAATGTAAATGGGAAACAATGGAAGAAGTGCAAAGAGAATCTGTCCCTCTTACGTGCAGCCCTCCTTCCAGCTTGTTCCGTATTCCTTCTCAGAACAAAAATCTGACACCTCTCTCAGGCGGCTTTTGAGCTGCCCACTAAGGCTGTCCTTGTCCAGCTCGTAGAATATTTTCATTTTCTACTATTGCCTTTAGCTTATGCTTTTTCCCAGGAAAGTGCATTACATTCTCCTTTCTCAGTAGATGTGTATATGTTTTAAAAGAAAAAAACAACATGTGAGTGAATGTCTTCCCTGGGTGTGGTACATAGCAATAAGGACACCTGAGATATTTAAACAATTTAATAAAAATATTAAACAATGTCTGGAAGTCTTATTTCCATTTGAATGTATCAATATTAAGAAAAACTAAAGCCTGTGAAGATCACCAAATCTGGGCATTTCTTTTGGAAATTTCTTTTATGTCCACTTGAGAAAGGTACCGTGAGAGCAAGTCACAGAGTGGTCATCCCGTGGTCATTCTAAATCAAAAGGCACAGCATGATAACATGTTAATGCTTAGGGTGAAATGTGTATCACCGTCTCCTCTCTTTTTTTTTTTTTCCAGTGCAGTATTCTTCTGTACCTGAGTGTACTTCTGCACCTGGGTTGGATTTCCGAGTCGCGATTTCATTATAGTCAGCAAGAACCATTTCCTTTTAGGAACGATGAGTTGCTGAGTTGGATGCCCTCCTAAAGTCTATAGACTTTCCAATAGCTCATAATCTATATGCGCTTACCAGCTCTTCTCTAACCTTGTCAGGCAGAACGGAGTAACGTTAGAATTACCAGAGCTTAGGCTTTGAATAAAACTAAAACCAGGTTCTGGAAGGTTGACTTATTGGCTCTTTGGTTTTTGGCTTCACAAGGGACAATGCCGACTCTGCTGGTAAAAGTCACAAGGGTGCGGGGTTGCGGCGGGAGAGCTGCAGAAGCTTGTTAATTCAGTGGAATATTAACACCCCAAAGTGGCAGGTCTATTTAAAATAGAGTGGCTCTGAGAAGCTGTGTGGAGGTTTTCTCTGAAGGGAAGCAGAACTCAGAGAAGGTTGGGAGATTTCACACTGGCTCAAGAGAGCTGGCTTTCCAACCTGAAGTGTGGTGTGTGTGCTGCCACGTTTGGGAAGCAAACGAGCAAACAGAGACCTTGAATCTCCCCGTGATTGCGGGGAGCAAAGCAGACAGAAAAGAGGGTGTAAGCGGCTTGTGTAATGAACAGAGCAGAGGCACCCCCACTGCTGACTGTGTGGTCATCCTTGTCCGAGGCAAGCCCTGACTGTGTGTTTCTGGAAAGCCCTGAGGATATGGTATCACTCCAGAGGTTTCTTTCTGTTTATAAAAGAAAACATGAATTTCCTGTGACCTAAGAATTCGCCACGTTGGAATAGTTTTAAGTTATTAGTCAGAGAAAGGGCTCAGAGGCAGGCATTCCATCCTACTGAGGGCACTGTCTTAGCCTGGGCCCCATGAAGGCAGACTCTGAGACCAGCTAGGGGCAAGGAGTCGTTCTGGAAAGCAATGCTGGGAAGCCGGCGAGGGGTGAGGAAGCAAGACCAGGAATTCTGGAAAACTAACTACAGTGAGCTCAGTAGCCCGTTACCCTGCGGGCAAATGGGAGTCAACCTGGCTGAGACCCTGGGAAAGACTGGAATGCCTGGGGGTGGTGTGGGTGGGGCGAGAAGTAGTAGATATACCCCACATGCCCAAGATACAGGCCAGAGGTGGCACAGGAGGCCTGCAAGGACCAGTCGACCACAGGGGTCCTGTGTGACCGGGAAGGCCTCTTGGTGGGAGAGGGAGGGACCAGAGCTGGGCTTGGAAGGGCAGGTAAGCTGGATGGGGTGAGGGCTTGCAGAGAAATAGAAAAGGAAGTGATGCATCCGGGGCTCTGCCTGCCTCCGGCTGGTCCTGCGTGGACCTGGCCTTGACTCTTGGGGGAAGCACCCTATGAACGAGTGATAGAAAGTAGATTGTTTTTTAGAATTTAGAGTGCTTTCTGCTTCCAATAACAGAAACCTTGACTTGGCAGTGGCTTAAAGAAAATAATCACCTGTCTATTTGTCTCAGCTCACTGGGAGTCTTGAGGTTGGCAGTCACCGTGAAGAGCTGACCCCAGATTCCATGAGGACACCACAGACCCAGGTTTCTTCCTCTTGTGTACCCAGCTTCCCACACGCCCCCCTCCGACTCCCCACCTTCCAGCTTGTTGACTGGTCACCTCGTGATCGCCAACATCGGTCCCTTTGATCAGGATGCAGCAGCCTTCTCTTTGGGGCTCGCTGACCAGCTGTAAGGGAGGCTGGGAAAGCAGGGAATAAGATGGCAAGTCATACAGGTTAGATGAATAATCCTTACTGGGGTGGAGATGTGTGTGGTTCCCCGGGGACATTTTTGACTGTCACAGCTGGTCAGGTGCTACTGGCATCTAGTGTGCAGAGACCAGGGGTGCCACTGGAAGTCCCCCAGTGCACAGGACAGCCCCCGCAGCAAATGGTGATCTGGCCCTAAATGTCCGCAGTGCCGAGACTGTGGAACTCAGGATTAGACCTGTCAGGGTGCATTGCCTAGAACTTGCACCTTGCTTGAAACAGAGGATTCTGTGCAGACGGCTCACAGCGCTGAGCATGGCAGCAAGTGGACTCACTGGCAGGAGCCCAGCTCTTGTCTGTGTGGCTGGAGCCCTGGGCGAAACAACAGAGGGAAGGGGGTGAGGATGCCAGCCGTCTCACGGGCAGAAGACATGTACCCTGGCCTTTTAGAGATGCTCCATGTTCTCTGAAAGGTATGTGTGTGAAGGGCTAACCATTGGCGCTTGTGTTTCATGATTTAATGACTGTGTCCAGGCCTTTCATATTACCCTTAATGGTAATTTCTTAAGGAAGTGAACCCCTTATTTATATCCTGACTCAGATTCTCGGGCCGCATTACAGTCAGAATGGCCTTTGTTCCTTGGAGTCTCTGTATTTTCCGAGGTTGTTTTGGAAAGGAAGAGGTGCGCTAAACTTTTGACAGCTGTTCCTTTAGTTTTCCATTAGCATTTGAAAAATGTCTCTTTCAAGCCATGTTCATTAAGATTTTAATTTTGCAGTTTGTTCCTTTTTAAGTGACATGCAATTAATTAAGGTTTAATGTGTCATCTATTTTTTGCAATGACATTTTTACTGCCCCCTTTCCCTTTTAGTCAGTTTATAAATTGTCCTCTAGCTAATGAGTTCCATCCTGATTTCCAGTTCCAAATAATTACTACTCTCCTAAGATGGCTGTTCTTTAATGTGTCACAGAATTAAGAGCATTACCAGGTGAACTCAGGTGAGCTGTGGGTCTGCCTGGGCCATGGGGCCACTGGGGGCTGCGGGGCAGGGAAGCCTGAGCCCCCGCCGCTCCCCTCCCCTGGTTCAGCACATTCTCACCAGTCATCACACCCGGGGCTGAGCGGGATGTAAATGCAGAAGACTCTGCCGGGCTTGGCCCTCTGGAATTTGCGGACTAGATAATTGCCCTGCTTCCCCACATTGCTTTGCCAGTGGAAATATGACCAGTGGGACTTGAAATCCTGAATGAATTTTAACTGTAGATGGGGCTGAGATTGGACCAGGATGAACTGAACAGCAGTTCCTTATTAATTTCTATTTTACTGCCACGCTGAAACGTATGAACATTCCATCAGGCTGGGCTGAAGTTTACCTTTGCAATGTTAGGAGGGGGTAGGGGGTGGTGTGGGGGAGATTTACTAAGGAAACGACTCTTGTAAGGGAGACTGTGAGGATGTAGGAATCACTTTTCCAAAAGTCAGAACCAATGGGAGGCACATACTAAGAGAGTTATCTGAGGGAACTGGCTCACGTGATTCGGGGGGTGGGTAAGCCTGGAATCTGTAGGACCAGCCAGTGGGCTGGAAACGTGGGCAGCAGCGGATGCTGCTGTCTTGAGGCTGAATTCTTTCTTCTCTGGGAAAGCTCAGCTTTGGCTCCTAAGGCCCTCAGCTGGTTGGATACAGCTCATGTTTTTGGTGATAATCTCCTCGTTGTGGGGAGTGATGGAAATGTTAGCTAGCTTGATTGTGGTGGTGGTTTCATGGGTGTCTACATCTATCAAAATTCATCAAATTGTCCATCTGGAATATGTAGTTTACAGGAACCATACCACAATAAAAGTGTTTAAAAAAAATAAAGTCAACTGCTTATGGATGCTAAGTGTATCTACAAAAGACCTTCACTGTCGGCCAGATTAGAGTTTGATTAAATCCCTGAGTACTAGACCCTGGTCATGTTGACACAGAAAACTGTCGTAGAGGAAGAGGCCCCCTGTGGGGAGGTGGGAAGTGCGTGGGTGCTGAGGGCCAGGAGACCCAAGGTGAGGACTTCTCTCTTACCAGCTTCGGGGCCTCAAGCCGTCCCCTCCTCCACTGTGACTACCATCTATTCTGTAATAAACTTTTATTAAATGCATGCCTCTACCAGCCAGAATGATGTGTGTTAAGGAAGCAAAGACGACTAAGATGTGCCTCTGTCCTGGAGAAGTCCATAGTCTGGTAAAGATGACAGACTCATGACCAACTACCACCAGCACGAAAAGTGAAGGACCACACATTTCTTGCAAAATAAGAACCATAGGTGTCCTTACAACACATCTCGGAGGAAAAAGGGAGACGATAAATAAGTGAGACACCAAGTGCTTTGCCAGTGACAGTTACTGTTAGTATTTTTAGAACATTTTAGTAGCATCAGCCAAGTGCTTCAAAGTACCTTTGTGGTCTGGCCATCACTCCATTGCTGAAAAGCCAAGAAATCTTATCTCTATTAAAAAAAAAATCCCACGGTTCAGGAGCTGAGTTTAGGTGGTTATATTTAGGAAAGATGAACCATTAAGTGAAGCTCTCATAGGCAGGTTGTGTTATAACAGTAAACACATGTGAGGTGACTGTCACATGTGGGTTCATCCTGGTGGCACAGTTCCAGGGTGGAGGCGGTTGCTAGGTTTTGGAAGTTTTGCCTTTGATCCATTTCATTGACTTTTTCGTTTTCTGCCTGTGGAAGGAAAATATCTTCATTGCATCCATCCATTCTTGTCTCTGCTTTATGGTTTTCAGGGGCAGATGTCCTGGCCAGGGACTCCCGCCGTGGGATGACATCCCAGGAGTGGGCGGCTTTCACAGGACGGTTCGAAGCCGTCCGCGTCTTCCAGAGGCTGCTGGAGCGACCCTGCGCGGAGCAGTTTGGGGAAAAGTACAAACCAGAGCTTCCACTGCCCCTCGAGGCGGGTCCGAAGCCTCCGGGCTCCAAAAACTGCTTGCAGAGGCTCACCGAATTTGTGCGGTCTGCGCTGACCTCCCGCTCGCGCCAAGGCCTGGAGGATGGAGGGGTTATGGACCACATGGTCAGGATGACCACGAGCCTCTACAACCCCGCCGTGGCCATTGTTTGCCAGACCGTGTGCCCCGAGGACCCCCCCTGTGTGGGAAAAAGGCGGCTGGCGGTTCAGGAAATCCTGGCGGCGCGGGGGGACCCGGACACACAAGCTCAGGAAAGGGACAAGGCAGAGGGCACCGAGCAACCATTCCGGACCTCCCCGGCGGCGGGGGTCTCCAGAGAGGAGACCCTCAGAGCCAGCCTCCCGTCTCCCCAGCTGCCAGCTGCCCCGCGGAGGGCCAGCCTCCTGCCCCTGCAGCTGCTTCGGCGGAGCAGCGTACGGCCGGGCGTGGTCATCCCCAAAGTGCGCATCAGCAAGGCGCCCGCGCCCACCTTCCAGCCCGAGAGGGCGGCGAGGGGCAGCACCAAGGACAGCGCCCACCTGCAGCTCCCCAAGTGGCGGTACAAGGAGGCCAAGGAGGAGAAAAGGAAGGCGGAAGAAGCAGAGAAGCAGCGGCTGGCGGCGGCGCAGAAGGAGAAGCGGACACCGTCCTGGAGGAGAAGGACGTGAGAGGGGCAGCCGCCCGGAAGGTGCGTCCGGCGCGGGGAGGCAGGACGCCCAGGCCCGCCGCGGAGGTGCTGCTGCCCGGAGCCCCAGAGGAGGCGGCGGGGAGGCCGTGCGGCTCCGTCCCGGGAAGGATGCGCCTCCGGGCGCCCCCCGCCCCGGGCTTGCCTTTCACTCGCCGCGCACCCCTGCGCCCACAGGCTCCTTCAGGGGCCCAGAAACCGGTTCCTGTCTGTTTGGGCCGCACCAAGAATGAACTGGGCATAAACACAAATCAGTCTGCGTAAAATCAGTTCGGCTAGCATCAGTACACCTAGTGGGCATTTTGCCTGAAAGTCTGCCTTTAAAACCTTAATTAAGAAAATTTTAGGAGCAGTTTATCAAAAGAACATTTTCTGCGTAATTTTGTATTTTTAATCACAATCAGATTTACAGCATTTTACCAGTGTATTTAAGATGGTTTTTAACACATTTGCCTGAAGACCCTTTGTTTAAAATACCGTTTCTAGCAATAATTAGTTGTAATATCTCTGATTTCGCACAGAATTTGTGACACTCTCCCCCTTTTTTGCTGTTTGTTTTGGTCTCTGCCTTTTCATCTCATTGTGGGTGCCCATGAGCACTGCATGTTCTGAATTTGATCAAGTGATGCTGAATGTTTGTTTCTACTTGGTGGAGGCAATTTACTTTTACAGAAAAATGATCAAGTAAGATAGAAGAATCAGATTTCCTTGGATCTTAGTTTTTAAGCTCTCTTGTCCATACAGTGGTAATAATGAAGAAAAGCCAATCATCAAAGTATGAAACAGTGCAAAGAGAAGCACATATTTATTGCTAGAATTAAGTTCATTTTAAGCAAGGGACTTTTGATAAACTGGATACAAAGTCTTGAACACATTCAAGAATAGACATAAGAGAAAAAAACTTGTTTAATAAAATGGGGGTAAATTTAATGAATTATTAGGAATAATAAAATTAAGTCATATATGCTCTTAGGTAAATTGAATTCAGATATCTCAAAATGTAAAAAAGATGCAAGAAGAATAAGGAACCTGGAGTTCTGCAAACTACTGAACTAGGGGGCGGGGATAAATTCTTAGGGGGTGGGGGCTTAGAATTGAATATTAAGCAAACATGTTTCAGGCAGATTCTCCTGGAGTGAGCTCGGTTGTTTCCTCCTCGAGACTCAGTTCCAAAGGAACCCCTGGTGTGGAAGTGCTTTTACTTCCCTTTGATGACTGCCTCTGATGTTCATTTCACCCTCACGCCGGCTTTGCAGAATTCCCAAGGTGTGGGACTTTGGCAGCGCACGTGTGTGATTTGCCCTGGGCCCTGTGCTCTCCGAGAGAGTTTTCTGTCCCTACCTTTTATCTCCAAAGCACTGAGAAATTCTAATGAATCTCTGCCCATCTGGGCTGTAGAGTATCTGTCATATATGCACTACCAACAGCACTTTATTTAAATATTATCCTTCTTGGAAGCCATAGACTTAAAACATTATAGGCTGATTTGGAAGCTCTTTATTATAACTCTGGATTCGCAGGGGAAATCGTGCTCCCTGGCCATGTGGTGATGAGTGCCGGTCTGTCTTGTGATGTGGGTGGGTGGCGCCAGCCTCCCCTCCTCTCCTCCCACCCACGGGTGTTGAGTGTCTCACACTCATCTCTCCAAAAACCTCAATAAACAGGCTGGCAGGCTGCACCCAGCCTGTTGGGAGACAGGTGTGATGATAACACAGCTTTTAAAGCCAGATTTTAGTGAGTTCCTCCCTCATCCCAGAAAGACACAAGAAAAGTGGCACAAAGGGCAGGACCCACTCTGAGCATCACTGGTATCAGTCAGTTGGCTGTGAGTCACCAACTTGCCTATGAGTAGGGGTTGGCCAAGAACTCTTGGGTGAGATGAGAGCTGGTCCCCGAGATGGAGAGAAACACCCCTTGTCTCCCTGGCAGTTCAGTCCTTTGAGATATTTTTTGTGTTGATACACCCTCATTGCTTTGAATGGCTGGCTGTATTTTTCTCATTAAGGGGTCACTCCCTGCCCCCTCTCTTCCAGTGCCGGTGACAGACAGGGGCACTGATGGGTGGCGACCTCCTTCTCTCCACATGTCCCCTCAGCTCTGTCACCACATATGGTCCCTACTGTCCCTTCTGTCTCCTTTCCTCCTCACTTGCTTGCTCTTTCTTTTCTTTTCTTTTCTTTTCTTTTCTTTTCTTTTCTTTTCTTTTCTTTTCTTTTCTTTTCTTTTTTCTCTCCTCTCCTCTCCTCTCCTCTCCTCTCGTCTCCTTTCCTTTCCTTTCCTTTCCTTTCCTTTCCTTATTTTCCTTTCCTTTCCTTTCCTTTCCTTTCCTTTCCTTTCCTTTCCTTTCCTTTCCTTTCCTTTCCTTTCCTTTCCTTTCCTTTCCTTTCTGCCTATTTTCTGCTCCAGATTTGGCTAAATGCCTTGATCATCCCTGGCTCCACTACTCTGAGGTTTGAAAAGGGCAGAAGAGGAAGGCAATCAAGGGAGATCAACAGTGTCCCTGTTGGATTATCCTGTTATGTCCTCCAAACCCCCAAGGGTGGACGGACGGCAGATTTCGCCAGCTGCTTCTGTGTAGAATTTTGGCACAGTCCCCCTACCTCGCCCCACCCCCATTTTTTTTTCTTTTAGGAAGGGAGTCTCAGTTTGCTCTCCTGACCAATGACATCACCGCCCCGCTGTACAGAGCAGCGGGCTCTGGTGTCTGCTTGCTCTCCTGACGTTTATTAACTGTAAATAGTGAATTTCAAGTTGACAGGTACCTTCTCAGGGATTTATATATAAACATAGTTAGGGGGGAAAGTCGACGTCTATTTTAATATTTTTTAGCATTGAGTGAGTTATGATTAAACTGGACAGAAGAACTATTTCTAAGACAGTGTCAGTGCTGCTCTTTGCCAGGGTGATACCTGGGAACTACCCCTCACATTGGGATTTGACTATTGGAAGCCCAGAACTCTGGCAGCTGAAATGGCTTTGGAGTGGATGTGAAGTCACTCCTGAACCTCTCAGTTACCTCTTGTGGATGTGAACCCTTGTATTTAAAAAGAAAAATTCGACCTCTCTGTAAGTAGAGGTGACTGTGACATGCAGGTAGACTCTTCTTCATCGCTTTCGCCTCGAGAACTGGTTACTCCCCGTCTGACCCCGGGGAGCATCGTGTGCGATGACAGTGCTTTCTGTTTGCTTCTGTGAATCTCATGTTCCCCAGTCAGCCCAGCACCAAGCTCCTTGCTGGGAGGGATGAGGGAAAAACTGGGAGAAATTTCCTCTGGAAGGACCTTGGTGTTCAGAGGCCATAAACTTTCCAGGTCTTTGGCTCCACTGGAGAAATGCAACCCATACGATTATGGATGTTCATGACTTCTTCTGAAGTGCCTGCCCACAGGCTCCTGGCAGCACCAGATACCTCAGAAGTACGATCAGAAATTGCAGTCCTTCGTCATCTCAACTTCGGGCACTCCTGAGACTCGCTCCTGCTGTGGAGAAGGAGAGAAAGAGTTCATGATGTCCGTGGGCAATTGGGACTTGTGGATGCGGAGCGCCATCCGGGCTGCCCCTGCCCCCCTCCTTCTGCACTGTCAGTGGGCGACCAGGTCTCTGGAATTCCCCTGTCTGAGCAGAGTTGAGGCCGTTGTCTGTGAAACTGAATCCCGTGAGGTGGGGCCAGACACCAGTCCTGAAGTGGATGCAAAGCTGGCTGTCTCCAGGGAAGAACCATGGGTACCGAGTTATCATGAAGAAAAGGTGAATAAATGAGCCAAGACTCAGCAGTAGGTATGATTTGTCTCGTGCAGCCTCCGGCAGGAGTACTGTCCCCACCCTCATCTGCACACACTACATCAAGACCGGCTTCTCGTAATTTCCCCAGTTTGCTCTGTGAGACGAGGTCCTGCCCTGACGTCTGTCAGGTATTCCTACCCGCAGGTTCCCCTGAAGACTCATGCTCGCTCATTTCCCACCCTAATGCAGGACTGTTGTTTCCGGCACTGCTGGGATTTATCAGGGACTGTTGCAAGCTCCTAGTCACCATCAGTCTTTTCTAGGATGAAGCGCTGGCACTTTTTCTTTCTTACAGGATTTGGGGAAATTCTAACGCGCCATCCAAGCATTTGCTCGAGAGCCTTTGTGTCCTGTTGTGAGTAACTGGATTCTGCCCAGGGCTGTGGGTGCCCTGCACACAGGACCCCTTAGAGCCCTGGTCCGTGTGTCTGGTTTTTGTTTCCTCAACAGCAGGTTCCTGCTGGGCCCCTCTGAGCCAGGCAGCTGCCCGCTGGACCACGGTCTTCTGGGGAGGGAAAGGCAGAAGAACCCTCACCACCGACCCTTATAAAACCACAAAGTCCTGCTCACGACCACAGCTGACGTCGGGTACCTCCTCGTGGCAGCGGGGGTGCTGTTGCCATAAACAACTTCCAACAAAACAGCTCTTCCTGAAACGCTGACAGCCATCCTCTCAGCGTCGTGTCTCTCAATGACTGAAAACTTGTTTCCAGCGTCTCTGTACCTCTTGAGTCAGCTCCTCACTTCTGTGTCCTTGAATTCACATGTTTCTTCATTAACATTTAGAATGAGCAACTAAAAAAATTCCTCTGGAGGTTTTTTGAAAGAAATGGGGGGCAGAGCAAAAAAAAAAAAAAAAAGCCCACCACTGCCTGGTTTGATTGAGCTAGTTTTCGAGGGACTCAATTGCATGTCAGTGCCGCGTGCACGAGCTCCTCCCCCGAGCCAGGGGGAGATCAGGCTGACACCCTGCAGGACTCTGACAGCCCTCGGCGGCGAGCGGATGTGTGTGATGTGATGTGAGTGTGCACGGACACACACGTGCCCGCACACACACACACAAACTGGAAGTCCAGGTGCTCACAAAAGTGACTGCTGCTGTGGCTTCCAGGTGACGCCAGGTGTGACCTGCTTGGATGGCATGTACTGAAGGATGGACCAGCCCAAGACCCACTGGGAGCCCTCCGTCCAGTGTGACGTGTAACACAGCCAGTGTGTCCCAACCCAGGTCTTCTTGTTGCAAGGTGGTGTTGGCCCAGGCGGCTCCTGTGGGACCACCGTTTCCATCTAGCTGGGCCACCTCTCTGCTGCTGATGGCACATCCTTGGGGTGGAGTGGCCGAGTCAGGGTGGACTCTCGGCTTGGGGAGCCCCACCAGGCATTCAGCCCCTGGCCACAGGGTGAGAGCTGAATCTCTTGTAGTTTGGTGCCAGGCTAAGCACAGAATCAGCATCTTACCCTGAAGAGGCACCGGGATGTCCCCCAAGTCTGCCAAAGTATCAGATACTCTAATTCATCAAAGTGAACACAACCTGGTTTTTGAGAGAAATCGGTTCATCATCATGTGACACCTTTATACTGGTTTTGATGAAAATGTAGGAGAGAAACCAAATGCAGCCAGGACCCGCAGGCACAGCGTGGCCTGTGTTGGTGTGATCCTTTATGAAATTTTGGGAGGTCGCATTGAAGCACTTTAACACCAGTTTTTGAGCAGAAGTTCTAGAAGCTGGAACTACATGAACTGGTTTCATCTGTTGAACTGGATGAAAACCAGAAAAAGATGCTGTAAACCTGGGGGTGTTACCAGTAACCCCGTGAGCCTTTGGGCCACCCTAAGGAATTTGAATAACAGACCCCATTCAAATGAACAGGTCAAGCTGATCTCACTGGATTTTTTTTTTTTTATTTGAATCCTTGTTCTGCCTGGCATATACCAGGTGTCTGAGGATGTATGTTTTTAACAAGGGTGACTTTGTGACAGGTTAAGAATTGAATGGACTCTGCACAGGTGCCAGGTACCAGTTTATGACGTGCGGGAATAAGCTCTATTTTCTGAATGTAAAGCTATTTTCATTGACATTTCTAAAAATCCCATAGGCTTCTGGATATTACAAAAATGTTGAATAAGGATATAATTGTGTAAATTTCAAAGTGCTTTATTTTGAGGTGAGAGTTTTGTTACAGTTTATAAAAGATATTTTCCTATTTAGACCTCAGGGCTATTTGGGGATCTAGAAATAAATGACTCCCAGCAGTTTCAATCCTTGATATCCAAAACGTTAATCATCTTTAAGATAAATATGATATATTATTCAGCAGAAAGAATGTGTCTTTCCCTTTTAACTCCTAACAAACTCTGTATCTAAAGTTTAAAAAGTAGAGAAAAAAAGATGTGTGAATGTAAAAATGTGGGGAAATTGTGGCTACAGAATTAAAAATCACTTGTGACATAAACATTCTTACGGTACAATGGTGTGGTATTTAAATAAACCTAAGTGTGTGTAAATTAGAAAAATGATAAGTGAAATACACCAATATTTTTAATGTTACTTATTTTGATCAAAATGGACGTGTACTTTATCTGATCTGCTTTTATTTCTCAAAGGTAAGATTTTTGTCCTTTTTTTTTTGTTTGTTTATCTTTTTGTTGTTGGGGGTGAGTAGGTAATTAGATTTATTTATTTATTTAGTTTTAGTAGAGGGACTGGGCATTGAACCCAGGACCTTGTACATGCCGAGCATGCACTTCACTACTTGAGCTATACCCTCTCCTGCCTCAAAGGTAAGACTTTTAAATTCATAAGTTACCCATGAATACTTCCCACAGGTTAAAATAATCTTGTTATAGTCTCCTCCTTCTCAGAAGTACCCATTGGGACGGAAGCTTCCTTCAGCTGTGTCTCCGCATATTTATTTACATGTGTCTATAGAAAGACATTTAGTTTTGTTTCTCCATGTATTCTTTTTACCTAAGTGCTACAGGATAAATGTTGTTCTTTAGTTTCTTTTCTTTACTCCAGACATGTCCTTGAAAAGCTTTTTAAAGAGCTTAACAATTAGTTTCATATTCTTTTCACAGCTGAAAAAAAGTAATGCTGCAACACAGGAGAAACACACCAAACACCGTAAAAGATGAAAAGTGACCCACCCTCTCCCGGGCCAATCCCTCAGATGCTGTTTGTGTCTTTCTAGAAATGTATTTTTGATGTCTTCTCCCCTTCGTGTGTACACAGGAGAGATGGTGTTGTCTACAGTCTCATCCTCCGTTCTTGTTGATTGCTGTGCAGCGTTTCTCTGGAGAGCTGCACCCTGGTTCATTAAAGCATCCCCTCCCAATGGACTGTTAACACTGCTTCCAGTTCTTACCACTTGCACTTACCCAATTGTATACATGCGTATACACGGGTGAATGCTTCCCCAAGACAGGCGTGTAGAGGTGGGACTTGCTGGATGGAAGGGGAGACGCGTTTTAATTTCAGTAGTCACTGCTGTGTTGCCCTTTTCAAAGGCTGCTGAGTATTTCCCGCTGGCAGTGGACAAAAAAGGCCACTTCCTGCCTGCAGCAACAGGTTTGCAGCCACGGTTCCAGCCAGGGACATGAAAGGCAGCTGGAAGTCCCAGGCTGGCCAACCGAACAACCTGCTGTTTGTCAGACAGCCTAATGTTGGCCAATCTGCTGGTTAAAAGTGGAATCTCACTTGAGTTTTTATTTCCTGTTTTAAATCTATTTTTATTTGTTTCTCATTTTTAAAGGATTTTACTTTTTGGTGTCTTTTTTTGCTGGTTTGTAGGAGTTTGCTATACATTTCAGGTCACAAGTCTTTGACACACGCTGTGTCTCTTTTCCTCACGTTATATCACTAATCTTTAAGGTATCTGGTATAAAAGCTTTAAATTATGATTTAGTCAAACTTGCCAAACTTTTTACTTTATATTTGCATTTTTTTTTATTGAAGAAAGCTTTTCCTACCCCAAACCAGCAACGTTGTTCTTCTACAGTTTCATCTAATGATTTGTGGGTACTTTTCTTTTTAGCTCAAAAAAAGACATTTGTACACAATTCATCACTTAGGCTATTTTTGATGGGACCCAAAACCAAGCAGCTCCTATTTATTTGGGAACTTCTACTCTGCCTTTGGGAAATCTAAAGTCTAACGCATTAAAAACCATAATTCTCATTAAATTCTACTCACCCCAAAATCATAATTATTAAGGAAGGACATAAATAGGAAGCCCAGTTTTAGATAAAGCTTTGTTCTGGGCCAAGAGTCTTATTGGAGGTTATTTGTATTTGTGGTTTGTGAAGGAGCAGATGGCGGGAAGGTAACATACAAGGGGCAGTCCTTATTAAGCTAGCAGAGGGTCTAAGGCGAGCAGAGGGATGGTCCTCAGGCAGTGCGTTCCCCGGATGCTCAGCTGTCCACTGGCCTCTGCACTGGGCAGCCGTGTGGTCAAGAATGTCACCCCTGAGACCTCGAGGGCTTCTGTGTGCAGCCCTGGTTGCCCCTCACAAAGGCCCTTCACATGGTCACTGGCTCCCAGCAGGTCACTCTTGCTGCTTTCCTTGACACTGACCACTGACCGGACTGGGTTCCAGCTAGGGACATAAAAGGCGGCTGGAAATCCCAGGTTGGCTGACAGAACAGCCTTTGATGTGCAGATTGCTCAGGTCAGTTGTCAGCTTGACCCAGAGGTCCCAGTCCCAGGGCGGGCAAACTGTCCCTGCAGCAGGGGTGACCGATCACAGGCATGGGGCGGCCACCTCTGCCCATCCCGCATCACCCAGTCAGCCTGTCTGAGCTCATTACTGTGCTCACTTAAAAAAAAAACAACAAAAACCTAACAAAATGTTAACACATTTTTCTGGATTAAAAAATTTAAATATATCAAGCACACCCAAATCCACCTTGCTATTTCAAAAGCATTATTCGAAACACAAAATCAGGGAATCAGGGAGCAGCAAGAATATGATGTCAACTTTTCATGAGCTCTTACTGGAAAAAGCGGCTTTATTAGTGCCAGGAGCCTACTTGAGAAGCTAGACCAGAAAAGCCCCTCTCTGGGCCACCAGAGACAGGAGGGCTCGGGGACATGGATTGTGGTGGGGAAGCTGTCACCCGAGAGTGGAAAGGGTTGCAAAAGGTCTTCACTCCCTGGGCAAAGGAGTCCCTTGGCTGGGAGCCCTGAGCCATCCCAGGGCCACTTCACCCCTGTGCCTGGGGGTGGGATGACCAGCTGTTACCTTCCAACCTGAGTGGTCATTGAAAGATGCGAACGTGATGTTCTCCCTGACCAAACCCCACTGGAAGGGGCAGCCCTTGGTTGAAGTGCATGATGCCTTCTGTGGGGTGAGAGGTCACAGTCTGGGGGTCTGAAAAGTAATCACTCTCCTTCTGTCCCACTGCTGTTTCTCTAACTCAACACACTTCTGGTCCTGGACTCAGGCCAGGGGGCCCTTGAGATATCTGGGCAACTCTCATGTTCTCTGCAAGCCAGCAGACGGACGTCTGCAGTTGCATAAAGCAGTGATGCCCAAAGGGCCGCTCCCCAGGACCACCAGCAGCAGCAGCGCTTGGAAAACTGTCAGAAACACACCTTCCCGGGTCACATCTGTATGAGTCTCCAGTGATCACTAAAACAAATTACCACAAACTTGGATGGCTTCAAGGGAGAGAAGTGTATTGCCTCGCAGATGGGGAGGCCGGAAATTCGAAATCATGGTGTCAGCAGGGCCAAGCTCCCTCTGGAAGCTCCGGGGAGGACCAGTCCCTGCCTCTTCCAGCAGCTGGCGGTGGCCAGTGGTCCTCGGTGTTCCTTGACTTGTGGCAGCCGCCGCCTGCCTGCCTCCGCCACCACACGACCCGCCTCCTCTTGTGTGTCTGTGTCCATATTTCCCTCTGTTTATAAGGTCACCGGTCACTGGATTAGCACCCACCCTAATTCTGCACGGCCTTGTGTTAACTGAATTTCATGTGCAAAGACCCTATTTCTGAATAAGGCCATGTTACAGGTACCCAGGGTCAGGACTTCAGCAAATCCTTTCGGGGGACACAACTCAACCTGCATCACCACCCCAGACTACTGAGTCAGAGATGCCGGGAGCCTGGGAGTGCATCCACCCAAACTCTGCCCTCTCCCCGACACTCAGGCGCCAGCCCTCCCACCTCGATGGCCACTGGTGTCCTGTCGTTACCATCCCCATCCCCCATCCCCCTGCGCCTTCCCAGTCCCTCAAGGTTAGAAGGCTTCAGAGCTCCCCTCCCCCTGTCTGGGCTGTGCTGCCGTCTATGCTGCTCCCTGTGTGCGTCTCTGGAGGTCACTCCCGGGGCCCAGGCTCTGTAGATGAGCAGGACCTGAAGGAAGCTCGAAACACCCTGGGGCAGCCCACCATCCGCACCCCCACTTCACCTGCCCAGGAGTCGAGGAACTGACCTGCCACCAGCTGCTTCCCGGTGGCTGTCCGTCTACCAAGCGCCTCTCGGGACCCACTGATTAGACCCTGTTGATGAGGGCGCTGGTGTTTGACTAGAAGGATGTTATACGACAGTGAAAACCAGTTAAGTCAGCTTGGTAGAAACAGCGACGTGGAAAATACTCTGCTTTATTAGACCAGCCTGGCTCTTCTCCCAGAAAAGCATACGGGGAAGAAGATGGTTGGCTTGCTTAATTAAACCGAATGACAATATGCATATTCTAAGCTGTGTGGGGACAGGTCTTTGGAGACAGACAGACAAAGGTCTGGCCCTGGCTCTGTTACATGTTTTCTTTGTGATGCTGGCAGTGTGAGTCATTTCCTTACAGAAGATGGGTCTCTGTATGAACGCTGCCCACCCCTGCCAGTCCTGGGCAGAGAAATGCTGGGGGCCACTCTGACCACAGACTTTGTGTTCATTGCCTTGATTGACAGTCCTCAGAGATTCTCCATCTCTTCTCTGCCTCCATGCCCTCCCGTTGATCAGGAATGTCTCTCAAGAACCCTAGTGATTCTCAATGGAAGGTAGATCAGCATAATATCGTCTGCAGTGGGGTGAGGAGAAACGTGTGTTTTAAAAGCCTTCCGAGTTCTAACATCCCCCCTGGAAGAATCAGGCCCAAGCCCTTGAGCCCCGTGGGAGCCGCAGTTCTGGCCTTGGACCATGCAGAGTCTCTAAACAGGTGGAGAGGTGACCTCAGCTCCTGGCCCCTAGGGCCGCACTACCAACATGGTTGGTGGACTCTATGCTGTGTGCTTGGCTTAGCTGCTGTGGTGTCCTCAGTGCCTGGGACCGTGTCCCAGACCAGCTTGGTCAAGATCTTTCCAACCATGGAAGAAGGAAGAAGGGTAGCCCTTAGGATAAACGATACATTTCTCCCCAGAGCCTAAATGAAGACTGGCCAAGAGTCCACCCTCAGGCCTTCTGAGAAGAGAACTTAGAACTGGGTTTCCATGCAGTGAAAGTGCAATCTAGTCCTTCAGGATTTCTCCCCTTTTGTAATCTGGCCCAGTAAAGACCTTCAAGAGGAATGGGTTTCAAATGTCTCCTAGGGTTACCCATCCTGAGAGCAAGACTTAGACATCTCTGAGGTGCCAACCAGCGTTTGACAACCTGAGGACTTGAGTATTCCTCCAGCTGTGGGGGCCCTGCCCCACCTGGGATGACGTCTGCTGGTTGACGGGAGCCGTGTAAGCAGAGGGACATCTGACCTTTTCTCTGAGGAGACAGAGGACACCAGAGACGGCCTGGGTAGTCAGAGGGTGGGGGGTGAGAATTAGATGGGTACAGGATGAATTGAGTGTGGAAATGACAGTGGAGTGTTCTGGTCTTTCAAGATGGTGGTGTATGAGGTATCACCTCACACCAGTCAGAATGGCCATCATCAAAAAGAACACAAATAACAAGTGTTGGGGAGGATGTGGAGAAAACGGAACCCTTGTACACTGTTGGTGGGGATGTAAATTGGTGCAGCCACTGTGGAAACTAGTATGGAGGTTTATCAAAAACTAAAAACAGAATTACCATATGACCCAGCAATCCTACTCCTGAGTATATATCTGAAAAAAAAAAACAAAAACATTCATTTGAAAAGGTACATGCACCGCATGCTCATAACAGTATTATTTACAATTGCCAAGATGTAGAGGCAATCTAAGTGTCCATCAACAGATGACTGGATAAAGAAACTGTGGTATATGTAATGGAATACTCTTCAGCCATAAGAAAGAATGAAATTTTGCCATTTGCAGCAACATGAATGGACTTGGAGGGTGTTATGCTACATGAAATATGTCAGACTGAGACAGACAAATACTGTATGATATGACTTATATGCTGAATCTTAAAAAATACCACAAACTAGTGAATATAACACAAAAGAAGCAGACTCACAGATACAGAGAACAAACATGGTTACCAGTAGGGAGAGGGAAACGGGGGGGGAACAATATAGGGGTAGGGGATTAAGAGGTACAAATTATTAGGTATAAAATAGGCCAGAAAGATGTATTGTACAACATGGGGAATATAACCAATATTTTATAATAACTGTAAATGGGGTATAACCTGTAAAAATTGTGAGTTACTATATTATACACCTATAACTTCTATAACATTACTGTACATCAACTATACTTCAATAAAAAATAAAAAAAATTGGCGGTGAAAAGCATAGAACTTGGTGTCAGATTGATCTTAGCATTGCTACCTACTAGCTATGTAAACTAAGTTATTTTACCATACTAAGCCGTAGTTTCCTCATCTGTGTAACAGTAATAATATCAACATCTACCAAGTAGACTTGCTGTGAGTGCCTGGTACCTAGGAAGTGCTCAGTAAGTGTGAGGAGGAGGATGACAGTGGTGGTGATGGTGGTGATGATGGTGGTGATAGTGATGGTGGTGGTGGTGGTGATGATGGTGATTTAGGCTCAAAATCTCTTCCTGTAGATTATCTCTCTACTTGGATGCATTTGTGATTCATGAAAAATAGTAACTCTAGTTAAGTTTAGATAGTTTAAACAGAGTGTTAATTAACAAATGCCCATTTATCATTGCCGTCTTGTGTTCAGGTTATCTAATTGTCCTTGAAGAAAATACTCTGTGTATCGACGTAATGCCAATTCTCTTTCTTAGACACTGCAGTTTTGTGCCTGCACATTAATAACCTTGGTATTTGCCTCGTTTCCAAGGAAGACTTTTTTGGAGGGGGGAAGCTTTTGATACATTAAGAGACTCTATGAGAATTGTTAAATAACGTAACCTATTAACTAGAAAAAATTAGTATTAAGGCAGGAAAAGCTTTAGCTGTGAAACCCAAACAATAAATATATGAAGGAATTTCTTAGTTATGTTAACTGGCGTGATGGGCTTAGCTCCGTCTTAGGGCTGTTAAAGATACATGGCGTGACATTACACGTAATTTGAGGGGATGCCCTTACTATGCTTTATGGAAATCTGACTGTGGTTACCCCAAGCACTGTTTCTTAGATTTTGTTTATGTTTTGTTTTTTGGGTTACTGTTGTTTTTGTTCAGAGGTCCTTTCTGCTCCTAAAATCTGCCTTCGTAGGTCCAGTTTGTACTTGGACTTGTCAGGATGTACGCTTCTCACTCCGGTCCCACGAGGTGAGGATGGGTGTCCACCCACAGTGCTCTGGTTTCCAAATTGCAGCTAGACTGAGACGATTCAAGAGCTACAAACACCCTCATAGCCCTCCTGGTTCTGCTCTGAGACACCTGACGCTTGCACGTTGTGGTGCCTGGAACAGGAGGAGTCTTAACTCAGCTGGAAGAGCTGCTTGTTCACGCTGAGTGACATCTGTAGCCACGCGGGGCCTCCACTGCTAGTGACGGCAGCCCGACAAGTAGTGCTTTTTGGAAGTGACTGAACCTGAAAGTTTCTGGCCAACTGACGGACAGAGGTGGGAGCATCATTGGTACCCGAGGTAGAGAATTGTCTGATAAAGCTCGTGACTTTTGCAAGCTGTTGTTCCATCTCTGTGATGAAATTTATTTTTCATATACCTTGTACCATAATCGAGGGGTCCACGTTGCAGCTAAAAGTAGAACCAAGTCCTGGAACATTTTCAGTCCCGAGAGATGTAAAGGATGCCAGCAGTCCACGTCTACAATCTCAGTAGTGCGGAGTTATGGGTAAGCTCCAGGGGTAAGAAATGGCCACGTTCCCCAAGAATTCACAGTAGCCTTCGTCTTTCTGAGATAAAGGAAGGATTTGTGCAGGGGCTGCAGGGTGGGGGCTATGCTAGCAGACCGCGATACAAGACTAGGCTAACTCCCAGGCTGAAGGCGATCATTACCTACACGAGCTCCCTCTCCCCCTACGTCAGGCTTAGCTGCTCCCCTGCAGAATTGCTCACGTTTCCCTCTTCCCCTGAAAGCAGCACTTCCGGATGGGTTAAGACTCACCCTGTTCCAGCCACGTGTACTAGTGACTCTGAGGTTGATCAGCTTGAGACACACGGTCCATTTGGGAAAACAGGCTGCAATCGTTTGGAGAGAAGTTTCTACATCTTCTTCTTTTTTTTTTCTTTTTTTTCTTTCTTTTTCTTTTTCTTTTTTTTTAATGGAGGAACTGGAGAATGAACCCAGGACCTCATGCACGCTGAGCATGCGCTCTACCACCGAGCTCTGTCCACCCACCAGATCTTTGGAGAATATTTAAGTAGCTGAGACAAAAGCCCGTGCCGTCCCACCTGTCCTAGGTGAGTGTGCTGCAGAAGCCACGAGGGACGTTTATCTCGGCACTTCTTTGAATCGGTGACTGAGAAAACAACCCCTAAGCCGCAGAGCATTGCACGCTCTCCCTGAAGGAAAAGGCTTGCTTTATCTAAAATTTTCCATTGTATCCGGGAGCAAATCTGCATCGTAGCAATTTGCTCTTTTCTGCTCCAGGGACTGAAAAGCACACACAACCTTGAGCTACTGTAGCTGCTTCTACTGAACGTGCCCTTGTCACTGACATACATATAATTTTTTTTTCAAGATTCCAAGATGAGGGGAATTTGCCTTTAATTGTTTAATTGCATTACTGTAAGGCCAGGACCATTAAGGTTCCTCAGCTTTGGTACTGCTGACGTTTTGGTCTGGATAATTCTTTGTTGTGGGGGCCGTCCTGTGCATGATGGGGTTTTTATCAGCATCCCTGGCCTCTGCTCACTAGTATCCCCCACTTCCTCTGTAATCCTCAGTTGTGATAACCAAAGCCATCTTCAGACATTGCCCAGCGTTCTCTGGAGCTACCATTGCCCCCAGTGAAAACCACTGCCCTAGAGATAATGAAGATCGTTACTGATGCTCTAGGCACAGTTCATGCTCTCAATGCATCTCTATTTAAAGAACAACACAAACGGGTTTCTGGGAACTTGTGCAGAAGCTGAGCCCTTGTGCTACCAAGTGTCAAACTCTTTCTTTTAGGTGACCCTCGGCAGCACAGAATGACAATGCTGAAATGTGATTAAAAAAAAAAAAACTCATTCAGGGCTCCTGGGTAGAGTCCCAAATCCTCCAGATTATATCAGTTCATTATATCAGATCATGTTGGGTCCTTTCCAGTTGACAAATTGGATTTTTTTTTTTTTGAAAGCATGGCAGTTGGACTTATAATAATGTTTAGGATTAAAGGGGAGGATGAGGGAAAAATTATTTTCTCTTGTCATGCCTGCCTTTAATTGAATTTCAGGATGTCTGTTTGGAAGGGCAAGTTAAATGTTAGACAGAATGTTGTGAAGGCGTGCAGATGCTTCAACGTGGTTGTAGTGAAAACAGATCCAAGATGCTCCGAGGAGCCCAAGAAAAGTGAACTTCAACAAACTCTCGAGATGGTCCATTTTATGTGTCAAGTTGGCTGGGCCATGGTGCTTAGATATTTGGTCAAACATTATTCTGGATGTTTCTGTGAGGGTGTTTCTGACTGAGATTTACATGTAAATCAGTGGAATTTGAGTGAAGCAGAATATCTTCTGTAATGTGGGTGGGCCTCATTCAATCAGTTGAAGGCCTGAAGAGAACGCAAAAGAAGACAGAATTCTGCCAGCGGGCAGCTTATTAGACTTGACCTGCATGGGCTCTTCTCTGGCTCTGCAGCCTGCTGGCCCACCTGAAGATTTTGGACTTGCCAACCTCCATAATCACTGAGCCAGGAATTTCTGTTTGTTTAAGGAATTTAAAGCAAATATCTCTATCTATCTCTCTATCTATCTATTTAATCTATCGGCTACATATTTCTTTATATCCATTTTATCTATCTATTTGTCCAGCTAGCTAGCTATCCATCATCTTTCTCCTGCTGGTTCTGTTTCTCTGAGAACCCCAGTTAATACAAGTACCAAGGATATTTCAAGAATTCCAAATTTCATGGTTCACCATCACCCCCCACTCACCCCCCACTCCATTCTTCTGGAACATATGGTTGTAGACGCCTCCTGGGAGGGTTAGGAAATGCTTGGTTTTTTTGTTTGTTTGTTTTGTGGTTTTTTTTTTTTTTTTTTTTTTTTTTTTTGTCTTTATGCTACAGAGGCCAGCAGGTTGCCAAGTCTTGGGGGAAAAAAGTTGACTTTGGGGTTTGCCAAAAGAAGCATTTAACCAGCACGGCAGCTGTGAAGTTAGAAAAAAGCCTCAGAACAGCAGAAGAACATCACAGGCTGCCGAGGCAGGAGGTAGAGGTTTTAAAAATAATTCATTAATTAAAAACACGCTGGGTCTGGCAATAATTCTCATCTCCCCAGGCCCTCCGCCCAACCCTGCCCTTTCTGCAGGTGCCGGAGCCCGGTGCCTATCCGGGCCAGGCGGTGCCCCCCGCGTCGCGGGGGCCTGTCGCACCAGCAGCTTTGCTCCCATGCACACATGCGCTCACGGCGTCCACACCCAACTTGTGGAACAACCAAGACCAAGCTCGGGCGCAGGCTTTTCCCGGCCGGCGTGCGCTTGCGCCCCCTTGACGCAGCGTTCGCGAGCGTAACCCACAAGCGTGCCCAAAAAGCTCCTCTCAGCGCCTGGTTTTCTCTGCACCTGCTCCTCAGCCTCTTCCTGGCATTTGCCTTAATTGGGTGGAATCTCATGGTGTTTCTGGACCTGAATCATAAATTCACAGCAACCACAGTAATGATGACAAATTAACGTCGCCTGAGTGCTCACACAGCCCCATCGGGGAGGTTCCCGAGGGGTCCTCTTGGTGGTGAGGAAGCTGAGCCCAGAGAGTAAAGTCCAGCTGCCCGGGTCCTGCAGGTACCAGGTGGGACGTGGACTTTGAGGGCCACACTTACTCCTGGGCTGCGCGCGCTGCCGGCCGACGTAGCTCCACTGGGGCCGACTGGTTTGAGGAGTGGAGCTGGGGCGGTCCCCAGAAACGGACAGGCATGATGCTACAAGCGGGGGCCTGAGGACCAGCACAAGTTCTAATTCGGCCCCTGTCTTTCTCCCTGGACCCGGGGAAGAAAGGTCTCAGGGCTTCTCATCCCACGAGGAGGAGACGTGCTGAAAAGGGACTGGTCTCCCCAGGTCCGGCCAGGGCAGTGGAGGGCCTCACACGTGACACAGCAGGGGTTTGGCCAGAAGGTGTCTGCTTCTTAGGCGATGGGGGCGGGGTGGGACACAGGGCTCAGGGCTCCAGGGGTGGCAGCCAGATGAGGTGGAGGCACAGGAAGATGATGTGTTCCTCTCCACAAGCTCACGAGGCTGGAATCCATCCCATAGCACTTGTAAGTTATGAGGGGATTTCTTGCTGAAACCATTCAAGGGCTAGGCTTTGTACTGGGGTCACTTGAGTCCAAACATTTGTGTACAAGTTTTTGCAGGAGCCAGGGGCAAAAGCCAGCCTTGACCTCTGGGTCCCATGTGGTCCCTAGGGGTCTTTTGGGTCCTCAGGATGCCCATCTCTGTACACTGCCCACTAACCAGGCCTCCTGCCTCCTCTCTGCTTCCTCGCTGTTGCTCCTGCACACAGTCTAGATTGGCATTGCACCAACCATCCCTTACTGGAATCTTCTCTCCCTGCCAGCCAAGTATCTCTGCACCCTCCCAGCATGCTGTCCAGGTTGGAAGCCCTGTTCTATTGATACCAGTATTACATTAACCAGGAGAGTAATGCCCACAATTTCTTTTCATCCTTACAAAACTTACGTGATGGCCCAATTAGACAGGTGGGGAACTTAGGTCCAGAGATGCTAATTTAGGAACTTCTGACTCTAGCAAGGTCAAGGTTTGAACTGAGCAGGTGGGAGCTTGCCCCCGTGCGATGCCTACCACCCCACTGCCTTCCTCAAGTGCCCCATTGCCACCTTACAGTTACTGGTGAATCTGCTCCAGCCAGTGCTTTCTGTGTGGCTCCCATTTAAAGTGAATCATTCCACGGGTCTAGTGTGAGCATCTTCTCAGTTGATTTTAGAACATTCCATCATCTCAAAAAGATACCCTCTTTCCTTTAACTATCACCCCCCCATCCTCCCTGCCCCCCCACCAGTCCTGAATAGCCATTGTCTCTAGATATTTCCCTATTCTGAACATTTCACATAAATGGAATCATATGTGGTCTTTTGTGGCTGGCTTCGTTCACTGAGCATGTTTTCCAGGTTCATTCGTGTTGTACCACATATTAGTGCTGCATTCCTTTTAATGGCCAAATAATATCCCATTGTATCACATTTTGTGTGTGCATATGTATTTTGTTTATTCTTTCTTCGGTGGATGGACATCTTTGAGTTGTTTCTACTTTTTGGCTATCAAGTATAATGCTGCCCTAAACATCTGTGTACAAGTTTTTATATAGACATGTTTTCATTTCTTTCGGATAGATAGCTAGGAATAGATGTTCTGGGTCATGTGGGAACTCTGTTTAATTGTTTGAGGAGTGGCCAGGCTGTTTCCCTAGTGGCTGCCCCATTTTACATTCTCTGCATGGGGCACTGTCTGAGGGTTATGATTTCTCCCCATCCTCATCAGCACTGGTTATTATTTGACTTTTTGATTCTAGTCGCCTTCGTGGATGTGAAGTGGTATCTCATTGGGATTTTGACTGGCATTTCTCTGGGGATGTGTGATATCAAGCGTTTTCTCAGGTGCTTATTGGCCCCTTGTACATCTTCCCTGGACGAACCTTTGCTAACAGTGACTTTTGACCTGGGCACTGAGCTTCAGTCTTCCCCTCTGTAAAATGGGATGACCACCGCCCATGGAGCAGTCTTACAGAAGACAAGATGTGGGCTCTAGACCCACTTGACTCGGACCGGAGGACAAGCGCAGTTGGGAGCTCCTGGAACAGGGGGTAGACGGCCCCCTGCAGCCCGGAGACACCTGTCTCTTCGCACCTCTGCCTAACTCTCCTCCCTGCCCCACCGCACACAGGTTTTCACCGCTCCATGGCCAGCAACACTGTTATAAAATCTGCGGTGGGTGAAGCGCTGTCACAGTAAAGTTTATTCAGAAAAGCAACTTACCAAATGAACAGCCATCCAAATGGTGTGACCTAGGAGCAAGGTTTCTCAATTTTCAGTATCTGGTTGATGTCCTGGGTTGAAGAGTGTCCCCCAAGAAGATATGTTCAAGTCCTAAGCCCTAATATCTCTGCATATGATCTGATTTGGAAAGAGGGTCCTTGCAGATTTAATTCATTAGGATGAGGTCATGCTGGATCAGGGTGGACCCTAGTCTAATGACTGTTGTCCTTACAAGAAGAGGAAATTTGGACACAGATATGCAGGAAGGCGAGCATGTTAACAACAAAAGCAGAGACTGGATTTATGCTGCAAGAAACCAGAGGTCTCTGAGCACTGCCTGCAGCTGCCAAAAGCAGGAAGAAGCAGAGAATGACTATTAATACCTTGGGCCCTCGAGGGCACGTGGCCCTGCTGACACCGTCACTGTGAACCTCTAGACTCTGGAGCCGTGAGGTAACACATCTCCATTGTTTTAAGCCACCCCATGAGTGGTGTTCTGCTGTGGCAGCAGTAGGAGACTGGTGCAGGTGACAGTGACGTTAGTAGCAATGGGGGAGCCCTGGGCGGCAGTTCTGCACCATGTTTTTTGTGTCTTTGGCATTTCTATTCACCAGCATTAATGTACGAGGATGAATCTCTACCCAGTGGCATTAAGTTAGTAAGATCCCCATTCTGTCCTCAATTTAGTGAGGGAGATGGATACGTGAGTACAAACAGTAGCATCCAGAGGTGACACCAAGGGCTAAGGAGAGGCCAGGGTTGTTGAGACACGCAGTTTCTGGCCACACCTGGACCCCTGCTCTGCTCAGAGCCCCAGGGCTGCACCAGGTCCTCCTGGGGTGAGCACACCTCAGGGGGCCTTCCCAGCTCAAATCTGTGGTCTGATTCTGGATCTTGAGGCTTGATAATTGAGATTATTTCCTCATTCTGCTCATAAGGGTTACAGGAGCACTTTGGGTAAATTGGATGAGTGTCCTATTCATCAGACGCTGCTCGCAGCCACCCTGGGCTTCCGAGTAACAACGCCGTCTTAGTCTGCTCCCGGGGGCCTTCCCAGCACAGGGCCAGCTGCTGGGCCCAAGGACTACATTTTAATCACCTGCATTAAGCGTCTCCATGTTATGACATTTGAAAGCAGACGATTAGACTCGAGGTGCCAGGTGTCCAATAGTTCGGCTTTGTGTCTGGGAAACAATTTGTGAAAATACGCCTCATTTTTGCATGTTCGTATTTCTACTGAAACCATCTGGCAACCCTAGTGAAATGAGAAGGAGAAACTCTGAAATATAAGAAGAAACAAACCATGAGAAGAAATGCAGGAGCTTTATTATAATCATTATTATTCTTGAAGTTAATGACTTGACAGACTCATTCAGGAGAACATTTTGCTTTCCAGTGAGCTAGAGCCCACAGACACACACCAGATGTAGCTGAAGGGACATGAAAAATGCACCTTGGGAAACAGCACGGCGCTCCTGGCTGCGACACTGAAGAGTGTCAAGGATGCGTCTTCATCTCTGCAGCGGAGGGTGCAACAGTCCGCAGACCTGACCTAGCGCCGCCCGCTCTCAGCATCCTTCTGAGATGCCGCCTGCCCACCCAGTTTGCATCACCAAAAGCCAGCCTCAGTCTACAGCAATATCTCAGCAATTAAGAAATACAGGGTGTGACTACACGGTGCCTTGAGGGTGAGACCCCAGCTTCTTCAAGTCAAGGAGATGGGAAATCAAACATTATCTTTAGAATGTGAAGCAGTGCCGGCTTTGCCCACAGGGAAGGGCGCGAGGTGGGTCAGCTAGGTGCGGGCTGCTCACACTGCCGACCTGCGGCAAATACCATGCTGGTGAGCTGGACAGTTGGGCCGTACCCTCTCCCAAAGCACCTGCTCTGGGCGATTTGAACATTTGAGTAAAAGAGCCCTTTGGCTTTTCAGAATAGCCAGGCACTGGATAGCCGTGAGCCGGCGAGCAGTCTAGCGCGGCTCTGGGCAGGAAACACAGGCAGAGCACACAGGACAGCTGTGGTGCCCAAATGACAGTGGGCCCAGGCAGATGTGCCCTCGGGCAGGGGGAATTCCAGACACTTGGACTGACGGACGAATAGGCTTTCAAATGGTATGTGGTATTTCTGCTTTTCCCTAGGGAGACAAAGGGTGGCTTTTCACCTGTCTTTCCATAAATGCTCAGCACTCTTGCTCTCGGGTTCCAGAATTGGCAGTGTGTCTACTCCTCCACCTGGTCAGCGATCACTCCCAGAACTCCAAGGCAGCTCTAGAGGTGATGACTGAAAAATGCAGGTTTGCCGCGATTTCCCGGCGAGCCTGTCTGGATGGCAGGGCAGTGCGGGACTTGGGACCCGCACTGAGAGATCTCATTCTGGCAGTCCTCCCTTTGGGCAAATTTTTCAGCAAGAGGACTCCTGTAATAAAAGAGCCGTTTCAAAGCTGGGAGCTTTTCTTTGGCTTTCCCCGGAGTACCTGTCGTCACCCTGTGCTGTGATCCCTCATCACACAAGGGAGGGAGGTTCAGGGATGCTGTTGCCTGTTTCAAAAGTCCTCCCCACTCAGACTTTCTGTGATTAATGCCTTCACCTCTCTCCCCACGAGGTGTTAAGACTTTATGGTCCTTTTACTAAAAAGCATGAGATTGAGCTTTCCCCTGACCTCATTCTAACCCTCCCAAATTTGAGCCTGCCTGTTTTGAAGACCACTGGCAGGGAAACTGATGAACCAGAACTGAAGCTAAACTCTGAACAACTTCATTTCACGCAGGTCTTTCCAAGTTCTGCTAATGGCACGTGCAGGGTCACAATGATCCTCAAAGGACACCAGCCAGGACTCCCTGGAAACAAGGGTTGGGGCCTGATTCTGATTTAGATATGGACATTTAAGGCAAAGGAAGGGGCACTTTGTTTTGACTTAGGTTTCCCAATGGAGCAACGTTTTGAAGAAAATGCCAGTTCTCTTTGCCAGGGAACTACCGAGTGTCGGGGTACTGAGGCACGGCTGGTGAGGGCGCTGGGTCCTCGCCGGTCACTTGCGAGGCTGCTGGATGTGCTGGGTTCTCGGAGAAGAATGCTTGTCCATGGAGGCATGGGGCTTCTGATGAGCCACCTGGGCAGCTGCCGGGGGGAAGTCTTTGTCGCCCTGTTGGGAGACACGGAAAGTACAGACTCATCAGCCATGAGCAGCTGGGTGAGCACATGAGCAAGCCCCAAACCCTGCACCCCCTGGCTTCCCTGTGGGGCGGCAGACACCGGGGGCGGGTACCATGGGCAGTGACAGAGTAGGGAACCAGTCTACAGGTAGCAGCCCATCTCATGGGACTGCGGGGGTCCTCAAGCTCTCTGGGGAACTTAATGGGGCAGTGTGACCCACATACCTTCCAGAAGGGGAGAAAGCTCACTGTCTCTTCCCCGACGCCATGGGATCAGGTCACCATACAACTCACTCAGAGCTGAGTTGGGTGTTGGGTAGCTTTTTTTTTCCTGCTAAAACTGTTCCTGTGATCTTTTGAATTGGGGGGGCAAGACAGAACCAAATTCAGGGTCTTAAATTCAGATTTGCTGCCACTGCTGCGGGTGGGGCCAGGGCACTGGTTGGGGAGGAAACACACAGGGCAGGGGCTGGATGCTGTGAGATAAGCCAGAATCAATCCACTGAGTGTCAGAGAAGGTACCTGGCTATTTCTCAGGAAGGAATTGCCTTCTTGTGTGTGTGTGTATGTGTGTATGTGAAGGGGCTGGAGCCCAGGCCACCCCAGGGCAGGTGAGAGCCATGGTGAGCTCTTGGCTGAGCCAACTGGCCTGGGGTGACCTTGGACGTGTGTCGGCATTTCCTTTCATCGCATGTAGTAGATGTGCCACCTGTCTGTCTCAGGGTCTCTGGACGGCTGTGATGAGCTGTCCCCCAAAACAGCATTTTCTGTACACGTCATATGCTAAGGGCTTGAGTGGGCTGTGAGCCGCAGAGCTGTGGATGGAATAAGTGGGCTACTCCCAAAACGGGGGTTTGCTGAGGGGAGGTCTGTAGTTGCAAAAAATGCTCGGTCTCGCCAGAAGGCGGGGCTCTTGAAAGACAAAGAGTGTGACCAAAACTCATGAGTTTAGTCCAGGGGTCAGCAACTCTTTTCTGTAATGGGCCAGGGAGTAAACGTTTTAGGCTTTTCAGGTCATTACTCTTTGCTCAACTATTGGGTTCCGCCAGTACACCCTGAAAGCGGCCACAGATGCTACATCCACGAACGGCATGGCTGTGTGCCACGAAAACCCTATTCATGGACACTGAAGTGTGAATTTCATGTAATTTTCACATATCATTCCATATAAGTCTTATTTCAAAATTTTCAACCCTTTAAAAATGTAAAAACATTCTCAGCTCACGTATCACCCAGAAGCCCTCAGGCCCGGGGGATAGTCTGGCCCTGGGGATAGTCTGGCCCGGGGATAGTCTGGCCCGGGGATAGTCTGGTGGTCCTGGCTGAGTCTAAAGAGAAGGGAGGCGGGTGAGGATGCAGGAGGGACAGGCAGCACTAGCTCATGCTGCGGGCTCCGTGTCACCACCGTCCCGTCCACCCCCGACCACAGAAGCACCATCCACAGACATGGGACAACTAAGAGACCCCTGGACCCTGGGTGGACGAGTGAACAAAGACAGGAGGAACCAGGAGGTCGTGTGCTGAGGCCCCGATTTGCTGAAACGGCTCTTACCCGGGCAATGACTCCAGAGATGAACACGGTCGGTTTGGGGGGACTGGAAGACAAGAAGGGAAAAGACCTTGAACATCACGAATCACAGAAGAGGAACGAGGCAGGCGACACGAATGTGGAGACTGGCTTCAAGGCAGTGGGACAAACAAGGACTCTCAGGAGGGAGGGGGAAGTGGGAAGCAACCTTCTTCCTCTGTTACTTCATCACAACGACCCGCTGGCCGCTGGGCTCAGGACGCTTGGGGGTCCTCCTCCTCCTGAGGCTGAGCTCCGGCAGAGAGAGAACGACTGTGTAGACAACAACCAAGTTGCTGGAAAGCTCTTTCTTTTTTGTTTTTGTTTTTTTTTGTTAATCCTTAAACTGTAACTATGGGCAAGTCCAATAGTTTCGGTTTCAACAGATGGTGGACATCAGCGCTTTCTGAAGCAGGGAAGGAGCAGGGTCACGCTGGACGGACACAGAGACTCCAACCAAGGAGCTTCCTGTCCTGTAGGCTGAGGGGTCCCTCTTCCAGAGTCTTTGCAGAATTCATGGCTTCTGGAAGCTTCTAATGGGTGAGATCCCAGAGCCGGTGCAAAGCTCCTGGCCCCTAAGGGACCCCACGTGTTAAAAAACGTACCGTCCTTGTGAAGCTACTGCCATTTGTTAGCTTCTTTCATCATACTGAGCTGGCCCCCACTGTCACCAATATGGACGGGATGGAACATAGGACCAAAGCAATACATGTTCATTGCTAAAAAGCGGACAAGCCGAGCATGTTAAAATCACTTGTAGTTCCACCTCCAGGAGGTAATCACTGTTAACACATGAGTTCTCCTTCCAGTCCTCCTTTCTATAGATAGACAGACTTACTTGCTTTCTTATTAAATTTCTTTTCTTACCAGAGAGTCACCTCGTTTGGTAGTCTGCTTTCTGCACTTAGGGTCTGATGGGCATACTTCCACGTTATTACATACTCTTCTATGCAGTTAAAAAAATGGCTGCACATGTCATAGTTTAAAAATACCAGAACACAGTTCCGGGTGGTACACGGGTGTGCACACCTTTGAGATACCTCGGCCAGGGGCAAGGGGACCTGGCAGCAGTAGATCAATGCAAGGCCAGCCAGCCAGCAGCGAGAGCGCGATGTGGGCAGCTCCCAAGGGTGGCCCGTTTTGCTGAAGGCTGGTCTTGTGGGCAGACGTCCTAGGAGCTGCTCAGCCCGCCTCCCACCAGCTCTGCTGCTCTGCTCCACTGCAGGGGGTCCCTTAAAGGAAATCACTTGTCTCCGCTTTGTTTTGCTACAGGCAAAAGTCCAAATATTCAGAACGTTTACTGTTTACATCCCAGAAAGTTTAGCAAAACCCCCCAGAATTCCCCCAAGTAATTTCTGTTACTCCACGAGGCTAAGAAATTTCAAGTCTTACTAAGCAGCACGGAAATGTTCCCTACATGACATTGGTTTTGTTTTATTTAGCTTTTGTTGTGTGGTTAACTGGGTTGGTGTTTTTTTTCTTTCTTTCTTTTCTTTTCTTTTCTGACAAATATGACTCGACTATGGGATCAGTAGCCAGTCAGGGAAGAATAAGTTCCGCTCAAGTGTAAGTCTCGCATGCAGTACGTTTGGATTCATTGGACTCTAAGCACATCCTGCCCTGACGGTTCCAAATCACCACGAACTCTGCCCCCAGGGTATTCACCGCCAAGGGTATCACAACCTAAGCTTGAGAACTGTGCTCTGGATTCTAACATTTTCTAAGTGTTTTGGGGAAGGAATATGAAAATGGCAGCACAAATTTTTCTTAAGTTTTGAATGTTCCTTTAAAAATCGAGGGAGAGCTTGGAGTGGGGATGGCTCCATTCTGGTAACTAATTATGCGGCATCGCCTTCTGATAAAGCACGGCCACCTTTTGGTACCGAGAGTGCTGATGGCTTCAGTAATCTCCAGTTTTTATTGGTTTTGTACCTAAGTCAAGACTCTGAAAGGCAGAAATAGAGACAGCCCCCTCTCCCCAGCAAGAACGTGATGAGAAAGTCACCCACACAGAGTGAATTAATTAGAATAAACACACAGCAGAGGAGAGTCGCCCCCTAGCTCCAAAGTGAGCCCCTTGGGTGGCCAGGGAAGCTTGGGTCTTTACAGATATAAATATATATTCTCTCTCTCTATGTATACTCATTGTTGAAAAGCAGACCAAAAAAAAAAAAAGTTAAAATCGCTTGTAATTCTATATTACTATGTGTATAAGATTCACAAATACACATTTCTGCACAGAACTGGACTGTAAGAAAATCACAGCCGAATCAGTCCATCAGCTCCTGGCGGTGTGGCGTCATGCTGCTGAGTGATGAGCAGGTCCCAGCAGAGCGCCAGCCTGCGGGGGCCCCTCGGACGCCCAGTCCCCGCGGGACTGCGCCCTTGCCCCGAGGCTCCTGGAGAGCTGGTTATCAGGAGTCTGTTCCCGTACCCGCTCCCCTGGGCACGGAGGAGGGGTCCCCAGACCCAAGAGCCCCATCACTGAGTCCCTCCTCCAACCTGATGGCCGTCCGGGTCTCAGCGGTCCGAGAGTTAACCCTCCGCGCTCCGGCTTTTTCCATCCAAGTTAGATCCTGGGTGTCTCCCGCGTTAACACCAGTGTTTTAGGCCCTGATTCGAATGCATCTCAGGAAGTATGTGTCTGAATGACTTTGATAAGATATAACGATGCTGCTCCAGCCCAAGTGTTCGAAAATGCACGTGAAGGAACCGCCTCACATCTGGAATCATCCGCCGGGTACAATGTTTATTTTCCTGGCGCCCACTTCTGCGTCCCCCCCCCCCCCCCCCCAGTGAGCCTCCCAAGGATCTGTCCCGTCATGACTATGGACACTCTGGGGACCAAAGGAGATCCCTGAAATAAGAGTGACCCCTCCCCGCAAGTCCTGGCTCATTCCCTAAGGGGTGATCAGGGTCTGTGGGTGCAGAACCGAAGGGTCCCCGGGGCGCAGCAAGATGGTGCCCCCTCCCCTGGTTCACCTCTCTCCCTCTCACCCCTGGTCTCACCCTTGCACTTCGACACCTCATTACTTAAGCTGTTAAGTTTTGACAGCGTGTTGGATTCTGCTTCTAAAGGGAGAGTCTAGCAACGAAGAACATGTTGACCCAGAGGAAAGAAGTGTGCTGCTAATAACAGTTGGGGTGACGGTGGAGGTGAGCCGGGTGCGGGCTTGCTTTGTAAACCAGATGCCTTATGGTTTGTGTATTCTGTACAATGTGGCTACTCCAGTTTGAGGTGGGGGGATTTTAGAAACACAATACCTGAAATGTATGAACGACTTCTTGGCTGGGGGTGAAACTAGGGAACAACGTTCCGTCAGCAGTGGTCTCCCCGTAGGGGGCCATGTACCCCAGGGAGGCCCTTGGGAAAGGAATATGGAAATGGTAAATACCAAAAACTACAGGAGTAAAGATGAAAATTTTACATGAATATAAATATTAAACGAAAAGTAAATATGAAATAATTAAGAGTTAAAGTTCAACTATCCTCTTTTCAAACCTTTGCTTTCTGTATGTGCCTTAAACATACACTGTTATCTTATCAACGTGTATTCCGTCCAGTTAACCTGGGGCAAGGTGGGGACAATGGCATGACCTCAAAGACTTTATCCTCAGTCTCTGCTCTCCAGCATGGGTACCAGTGAGAAATAAATAAGGAAAAGCCCTGCAGATCCAGCATGTCTGAAGAGAGGTTCTTGCTTTAAGGTTGCACTTTTTCCATTTTTTAAAACAAACAAACAAATAAACAAACAAAAAAACAGACATTCAAGGATTGTGCTGTAAGTGCAAAGTCTTATCCAGTCTGAGAGGAGACTCTGGCCTGCGTTAGCTCTGGTTGGCTCTAGGTAAATGAACAGAGTTCAGGTTCTCCCCTCCCTTCCAAGTTTCCCCAGCTAGCTCAGCAACTAATTTTTTAGAAAAATTGTTTACCTTTTAAACCATTTTTAATTGTACAATTCAGTGTCATTAAGTGGATTCGCATTGTTATGTTATGTAAGCATCCCCATTATCCACTTCCATGACTTTTTCATCATCCTCAACAGACCCTGTACCTATTAAACAGTAACTCCCCACTACCCCTTCCTGAGCCCCTGCTAACTGCTGGTCTTCCTTCTGTCCTGAGAACTGAACTAATCTAGGTACCTTATATGAGTGGAATCAGACAATAGTTGCCTTGTTGTGTCTGGCTTTTTTCACTTTGCATAATGCCTTCAAGGTTTATCCATGTTGTACCCTGTGTCAGAATTTCCTTGCTTTTTAAAGGCTGAATAATATTCCACTATATGGATAGACTACATTTCTTTTATCCATTCATCTGCTGATGGACACTTGGGCTGTTTCTACTTTTTGGTGACTATGAATAGTACAGCTATGAACAACATGTGAGTAAGCTCTCATGCGGACACGTGGAAATACACCTTCATTTCCCTGGGTAGATCTCTAGGAGTGGGATTGCCGGGTCACGTAATAATTGTCCTTATCTTTTAGAGGGACCCCCTGACGGCCGTCTACCATTGCAGGTTCCCTCCAGCAACGCGTAAGGGTTCAATTTCTCCCCATCTTCACCACATAGTATTACTGTTATTTTTTATAGCAGCCGTCCTAATGGGTGTGAAGTGCTATTGCATTGTGATTAGATTTAGCAACTAATTTTAAGAATAAGCTTCCTTGCAGCAAAGAAATAAATACTGATCTGTATCAATCATTTAAGGTCTTTATGACATAAAGCTCCTCCTCCTAAAGTCTTCTTGCCTCTAAAATGACAAGGCCGTAGTTGACTATAAGGACATATGACAGCTTCCTGGGAAAAGATGACAGAAGGCTGGACTCTCACGTTGTAATCGAGAACGATTGTTTCCTTGGATTGGCAGAGTGTGTGTGCGCTGTGGGTTTTCATCAGGCTTGGCCAAAGGGCCCTGAGCTCAATGCCTTTTCCATCTACAATTAATAACATCTAAAACTGGTAAATGATTGTTCATTACATTTATACAGTGAAAACACTTTCTAAACTTGAGCTACGGCAGCATAAATTCACAAGCCCCGGGAAAGCGTCTGCCCTCAAAGCCGTGTTTGCAAAAACACACGCATTTTAAATTCCATTAGGGTTCCATGCAAAACGCAACCTACATTTCCAAGATTCTATAAACTGTGATAGCGGCTTTGAGGATTTATTTAATCTGATGAGAATCATTCTGACAGATGTGGTTTTGAAGAAGCCACATGACTTTCTCTCGGGAAACAGAGACAGTGAAAAATATCATGCCTGCCCTCCCCACATCCCCAGGCCTTTCCAGTTTCTGAAAACCATACTTCTTTAAATTGAGAGGAACCACAAGCAGGATGGAATTAGTGGGGATCAGAGCCCTCGTGACACTTCTTACACATCAGCAGACACCGTCCCTTCGTCACACCTTGCCTGTGCGGCTGTCAAGTATTTGGTGCACGTAGGTGTCCAGTGTTCACCTGTCAAGGACCACATCACATTCTTTTTTTTTTTTTTATGGTTTAAAAATAAATTGAAGTAAGTCAACTTACAATGTTATGTTAATTTCTGGTGTACAGCATAGTGATTCAGTTGCACGTATATATATTCTTTTTCATCATAGGCTATTACAAGCTATCGAATATGGTTCCCTGTGCTGGATAGTAGGACCTTGTTGTTTATCTATTGTATATACAGTAGTGTGTATCTGCACATTCATAACAGGGTCATTTGTCCTTAACAAGTTTCCTGTTCTTTAGAGAAGGAGGGCATAGTTCAGGGGTAGAGTGCATGCTTAGAACATGTGAGATCTCTGGTACCTCCATTAAAATAAATAAATAAACCTAAACAAACAAACAACATTTCCTATTCTTTATTTTCCTAAATTTCCTTGATGAGTAAGGTTTATGCCTTACTGACATTCTCAGAAAAAGCAGAAGGCAGGACAGACACCAGAAATGCTTAGTGAGCGAGCACGTGACCCTGTGACATGCAGGTGTCTTCACGACTGAGTTTTGATGACTTTAAATGAAAGTCCCCAGGGCTGAGAAAACTGAATTCAAATTTTTTAAACTCCACTGAACTCTAAAACAGCAATTATTGAAATATATTTCAATCTCTTTTATTTAACTCAACATATCCAAAATCCAATAGCTAATCAGTAGAAAAATTATTGAGATTACTTGACGTTCCTTTTTTGTGTCCTAAGACTTCACAAGGACTGTCAGAGCAGGCAGGTCCTGGGCGACGTGACATTTTCTGCTCAGCTCTGAGACATGGAAATCCACTGTCCCAGGAGTCAGGGCTGGACGGAGCCTAATGGACACCTAGTCCAGCTTCCCTCTCGTGTGGAATTCAGTCACAGCCCATGCCTTTGTGCTTCTGCGGGCGAGGAACTCGTGGCCCTCAGGGTGGACTCATGGTGACACAGTCTCTGGCTCCCTGCACTTCACCCAGTGGCCCCAACCCAAGTCTAAGGCCTCCTCCGTGGGACAGCCCCTCCATGTTTGAGGAAGGTGACCACAGGCCTCTTGGCCAGACTAGTGGGAGTGACTGTAGATTCCTTCACGATCTCAGACTCTCCCTACCTCCATCTGGTGTAGTTTCTCGAGTTTTCCCTGGGAGCCCAGTCAGCACTCTCGGTGTGCTCAAGCAGCCCAGCCTTCTGCAGAGCGCCCGTGTTCCTGGTCCCAGAACACGGATGCCGCTCCTCCTGGGGGCTGTGGAGAGCAGCTCAGCCTGGGGAGGTGATTCTGGGCTCCTTGACAAGAACCGAAATGCCGCCAGCCTTCCTTGGGCTGCTGTCAGTGCCACGTGGTCAGAGAGCTAGGTACCCGCTGTCCTGCACCAACCCTGCTTTCCCAGTCATTACACGGGGTGCTTTCCCTTCTTTCCTTGACCCCTAGAGGGTTAAGCCCTTAGAAATCCTTTCCTAAGGGGGTTCCACCCTCCCCAAAGTGCAGGGCTCTTTATTCCTCTAAAAATGGGCTCCTGTGAAGTGGGGCTGTGGGGGCTAGGGTTGTGCACAGGATCCAGCACCCGCTTAGCTGGCCAGCCCATGCCTTCCCAGCCGTCCAAATGGGGACTGGAGTCACTGAGCTGCCAGGCAGGAGCATTCTGAGCTGAGGACACACACACAGAGTAATCAGTAAGACAGGGAATTCAGGCAAGTCACCAGTCCTATAGCAAGTCATCAAAATGGTGGCAAGGCATTGCCAAGAGTTCTGTTTAACAGAATTGCTTTCAGGTTCACAGTTTGGGTCTGGGTTCAAGGAGATCCACCAAGTCATCCCCTGCAAATGCTCTCTCCTCTTCACGTATGTGTGTTCTGAAAATACCAGTGGGCGTTTTTTACACAGAAGACGGGGACACACAGCTTTCAATGAGTTGTTCTTTAGTTTCTCTGAAGGATGGGAACGATCTTAGGTGGTAAGAGCCGCTCTTCACTGATCGCTTACCCGAGGCCAGGCACTGAGTTCAGCGCTTCACACAGAATTGTTATGTCTAACCCTTTCAGCCCTATGAAGTAGAACTATTCTCCCCATTTTACAGATGAGGGGACAGTAGATCAGAGAGGTTCAGCAACTTGCCTGATGGTTGCACAGCAGATAAAGGCTCTGAGCCAGACGAGGAACGAGGGCGGCCCAGGGCGTTGGCCTGATGCCCTCATTTCAGGGCTGAGAAGTGGGTCACGGAGCAGCCTCTGATTTTAGGTTCTGGCTTCCGTACATGACTTAGAGATGCAGAGTTTTAAAGTAAGTCATCTAAATGCAACCAGAGAATCCTTATTCAACCAGACAGTACGATGTATTCAAACCTGCCTAAGCACTTACTTTCTGACTTGATAATGGTTTTTTTTTCCTTGAAAACTACCATGTATGTCTGTAGTCCTTAACTAGGGTACAGAGCGCTTCCACCTAAATTATTAACTCATCTGATTCTCTTCAGCAGTGTTATCCTTATTTTATGGGTGAAGGGATGGCTGCTGGAAGAGGCTGAAACTTGTCTGCGGTCCCGGAGGCCGAGCCCAGAGGCTTGCTCAGCTCGGTGCTCTTTGTTGGGTCATGGGTCCCACCACCACCCACAACTCAGCACCTGAGCTTCAGGAACAAAGCCCAGTGAAGGTTTCAAACTGTCCCTCAAGTTTAGAATGCAGTGGACACCGTCTAAGAAGGAAACCAGGAGGAAAGGTGGCAGGTGGTCACCCCTGACTGTGGGCTCTGATGTCAGACCATCCTGGCTTTGCCAGTGGTTGGCTGGTGGGCTGGCATCTGACCTTCTGAGGCTCAGTTTCCTTATCTGTAAAATGGGTGAAAGTGGACTCTCCCTCACCAGGTGACTGCACATACCCACACGGCTTAGCACTCAGCAAATGATAGGTGTTGGGGTGACGATGACACCTCCCCGGCCCCTCCCGTGTACCCTCTGTGCGGTTCCACTAATTCACAACTGGTTCAGTTGTCTCACCTTCAGTTTCCCTTGCCGCATAGAATAAATAACCCTACTTATCTGGGACAGAAAATCTTCCAAGTAAGCAAAAAGAGGGTCTGTGATACACAAAACAGATGTCACCAAACCATGGACTTCAAGGAAAACTCTGTGGACTGTCAATCTTTTTGATTCCTATTTTGATGTCATCAGAACGGCTTGGTTGTTGGTTTCCCAGCCCAGGAGAAGAAAGAAGATGAGAAGAAAGGGCTGAACGTGTGTGATGAGGCCACATGAGTTTACAGCGAGGCTGCTGCCCCACCGGGAAGAGGCTCTGTCTGCGACCACCCGCTCCTCCTCCATCCCCAGCTCCTGGTCACAGTACGGGAGGCGAGTGTGGAAGGAAGCCTGGCGGGGGTGCTGGCAGTGGCCTGCGGGTGCACCGCGCCATCAAGGCTACATCAGGACCTGGGAGCTGTCATCAGGTGATGCTCCCTCCCTTCCTGGTAAGAAAGCACATGACTGCTCAGCAAGGGATTTCCCCCTAAAAATTTCCCTAGAAGTCAGAGCTGCCCTGTGAGTCAGGGAGGGTGCTCTCCTGGACACGCAGGCCTAGAGAGCTGAGTCAGGGTCTCGACTTCTTTTTCCAACAAGCAGCTAACACGCTGGGTCTCGGAGGGGTACTCCATGGAGGGGAGTCAGTGCAGACCCCGAGAAGGTGGGGTTTAGGCTGAGATCCACGTGTGAGCGTGTGCACACGCGTGTGTCATGCGAGGGACACGATGCCAGAACACAGTGAGAAGGAAGGGGCACAGTTCCACCTGCTGCCGTCAGCATGAAGCGAAGGGGGTCGAAGGCCCTCTCCCCTCACAGTGATGGAGTGGGGTGGCTTGGCCCCCCCCACCCCATGACAGATTCCTGGGGAAAACCATCTTCTTGCCGACCCTCCTCAAGACAGGACGCGCAGCGCCTTGAGGCTGTCTAGAAGCAGATCCTGTGACTACATTCCGACTCTGCGCTAAACCTGTGGTTTTGTGTTTTCATAGAGTTTATGGAAAAATATATTCCCTCGTGGGTGATTTTAAACACATTTCCTAGTAAACAGAAGGGAAACAAATCTTGTCTAGCCATTGTAGCTCATGAAATATCTTTTTGGTTTGGTGTTCGCTTATTTGGGTTATTAATTTTCTAGACACCAAAATAATAATTTTTTGAGTTAAAAAAATTTTTTTTGAGGCGGGGAGGAAATCAGGTTTACTTATTTATTTTTAGAGGAGGTGCCGGGGATTGAACCCATGACTTTGTGTACGCTAAGCATGCGCTCTACTACTTGAGATATACCCTCCCCACCGAAATAATAATCAGCGTGGCTGGTGACCAGAGGGACCCACCTCACTTGACTGCACCCGGACATTTCT